>NW_022631010.1:16883589-17551093 GCF_010015895.1 Lontra canadensis
TTTTTTTTTTTTTTTTTTTGGTAATCTGTGTGTGACATACTTTATACAAGTGTAAAAAAAAAAAAACAACTTTATGCCATCCATTAACTCAGATTTTTTTTTGGAATATTTATCCCATCTCCATTCGATCTCTGTAGAGTAAGTAATTGCTTTTTTTTTTGGTCTGTAACCCAGAAAATAACCAAAACCTGCAAACTCTGTTTTCAAAGGTTCAATTCATTATCACCTCATATCTTGTTTTCAGGAAAGACAGTTATCAAAAGCATCTCAATTTTAGGCTTTCATTGCTTAATGTCAAAGTTCGAACACTAGGAATAAAATTAATCCTTATAAAAATGTCTTTGCACATGATATTTAAAACTACTTGACATCTAGAAGGGGGACAACAAATGTTTTTACACTTTAATGTTTAAGTTCTTTTAACTATCTTCACACCAATTTCTCTCCACAGGCTTAAAAAAAATGTATTTTTCCCCTTTATCATTTTTTCTTTAGCCTTCTTTTTCACTTTTTTCCTCTTTTGTCATTCCGTTTATCACTTACATTTTTCTCCTTCTGATAGTTCTTTTTTATTTATACTAATAATATGAGTGGGAATAATATATACAAAATCTCTGGTTTTAAATATGCTTAAAATTAAGTTAGTGATATCTTTTGTGATAGTGAATCAATAATATTTTCTGAGAATAAAAACAGAAAATCTATTGCCAGAACTCCCCAAATGATAGAAGATATAGAAATAGCTTTTATCAGGAAAGACTGTATTCCAATTATTGGTCATAGAGAAATCAACTTAAAAATGACTTTTTTCCTTCATATAACAAGTCCAAAAGCAGTAATTCTGGTGTTAGTTACCCCATCGACATGAGGGCCAACATCAATATGATTTTCTTGACCTTTCCTTCTTGGTGGTAAGGTGGTTGGTATAGCTCTAGCCATCACACCAACATTCAAGATGGGATGAAAGAAGACATATTTATCTGGAGAGTAAAGCATTCCTAGACATTCCCTGAGAGTTTCTGTTTGCAGTTTGTTGCCTCAGTTGTGCTCAGAGGGCCAATTCTATTTGCACAGAGCTGGGGAGTGTGTTATTGCCACCTGAATAATAATAGAAAGGGAAAATGAATACCAAATAGATGTATTAGTTATATATATTCTGTGCACTATATTAACCCCATATCTAATGATTTGAAACAACGAACATTTATTATCTCACAGTTTCTGTAGATCAGGAATTTTGGATCTACTTAATGATGGCTCACTCACTGTTAGCAGGAGGCCCTGTACCTTATCACCTAGGTCTCTCTATCAGCTACATTTGTTGGTAGCAGCAGACAGTAGACTGTCCCATATTAAAGTTTCAGTTCAAGCAAAAATAAATCTTTTGCCTTGTGAATGTGGATTTGTAGAGCAGCTCACCGGTGATAGACTCAAATCATAACACCTCTAATGTATAGTTGAATTTACAATGCAGTAAGTTTGAAATTAAGCATGGTACCTGTTTTAATTTGCTAGGGTTGCCATAATAAATTACCCCAGACTGGGTAGCTTAAACCACAGAAATTTATTGTGTCTGCCGTATTAACATGTACACCAGTTGCAGTGCCTGTGTGATTATAGCTGTACTTACTCCTTCTGTGCCAGACATGCTCATGTCTTTTTTGATGTGTGTCAGTGAGAAACTGAACTGCCAGCTGATAAGGAAGCATATTTCGTTTCTTTCCTAAGTGAATTTCATTGGGTTTAACAAATAGCACTTTTGTAGACTGTATGTGCTATCTTCACAACATAAAGTTATTTGATTACTGGTGTTTTAAACCCAGGGTTATAGTTTTATTTATTATAATTAACATTATCATGGAAGAATGACCTTTACGGACCTTGGAAGTATAGTATTAGTGCACGACTTAAAGGAAATATGGCATTGTTAAAAAACACCTGCTCTCATATTGGTATGCTTTGTAGAGACCTGAACTTAGAACATCTAAACTCGGAGGTCATACTTGCCGATGAAGGGTTTTTTTCCTCAACAGTGCTCTATAACCTTTTAGAAATTTGCCAATAGGGTAAAGATAGTCTCCTTAACAGTCTGCTGGTCTGCTGGAAGTGTCAGAGCTCAGGATATCTGCTTTTTAATTGCCATGTTCAAGGTCTAATTATTTTCTCTCTATTGGGGCAAGAGAACTGTAATGAGGAAGTAAAATCTTTAAACACAAGTGAGTAAGGGAACAGAATCTTCTTGAATTCTGCTGTGAATTAGCTTCCTGAGCACAGCTGTGGCTAATTTCTGCCTGAACATTCCCATCTCAGTTCTTTGAGAGGTCATATGAAATATAAAGGAAGACTACAGAACTTGTGTAGAGTTTAAAGAGTAGGGAAGACAATGGATTAAAAGGCCATTATTACATGTAGACTTATAGACTGTTAATGGTTAAGAGTTTATTAACCTCAAGGTGGCAACATGTTCTATAAATGAGTAAGATAGTATGCAAGTTAGGCTACCCATATGGTGAGCATTGCCATTTGAGCAAGTGGCCTAGAAATACATGGGTGCTGGACAGATTTCACACTTTTTGAATCCTCAGAATTTAGACCCTCAGATTTCTATAAGACCTATTTTATTGCCTTGCAGATTATTTATTATGCTGGTCTTCATGATTCTGTATTTTTCTGCCATTCTCAGCTATTTGAATAAACTACCACGTGACCAAACTCTCTCAAAAGCAGAGTTTGCTATCATAATTATACCAAGATGAAGAAATCACAAACATTTGGTTGTGTGAGAGTATGTGTGTGCGTGGATTTGTATATAATGCAGCATGCTAAATAAATTATATGTGTGTGTGTTTATGTGTGATTATTTACCACTTAAGAAATAGCAATCCAAATGGCAGAGATTGAACTAAGTGCTTTCCTCACATCATCTCGTTTATTTTTATAATAATTCTCTGATGAAGGCATTTTATGCATTTATTAGATAAAGAAACTGGGACTTACTAAGTGGCTTAGCTGGGAATTGAAAAGAGGTTTGTCTATCTCTAGAGACCCTTAATGTAAGCACATAGTGACCATATTTTTCCTTTTTGCTACAAAAAATCTCCACTAATTTGCTGATGCTGAGTACAACTAATTTTATACAGGTCCATGAGGGGGGAAAATTTGGATTTCTCTGGGAATTCAAAAAACACCTGCCCTCATATCAACCTTTGAAAATTCTAACAGCAAGCAGGAAATTGGGTTACTTCTGTGATCACATTGATAATTCCAATAGGCAAATTGTACTCACAATGAGTCCCTGGAGTCCAGCCAGTCTGGCAGCCTTGATGATGGGCTCAGTGGAACTGAACCACATGCGTGTGGGAGGGAGGAGAGCTGGAATGCGATGGCTGCTTACCCGTGTTTCACAGACTGACTGAAGAACCCTGGGCTTAACAAACCTGAACCCATAAAGGATAATCAACGTCAGAAGAACCAGCCATGACCATCTCACATAGAAGCAGGGAGGGAATTTGCTAGAGCCAAAGAGTAGGGTCACAGAAGCTGGACTCAGGGTTTCACGGGTTACTGGTATGAGTGATCATTCCCATCTCAGGTCTTCTAATAACTTGGGATGAGTAGTTGAACGTGTCTGAGCCTCAGTTTCTGTACCTGCAAAATGGAAACTTGAGTGTTTTCTAATAGAGTCATTGGTGAGGTTGAATGAAGTCGTCTTTTGGAAAGGTACCACAATACAGCCCCTGGTCCATAAAGAGATAATAGTTGTAGTAGTAATGATAATGACAGTAATGCCCATTTTTAGCCATAAATGTCAGGGATATTGGCCCAGTTGTCCTCAGATGTACTGTGTCAGGTTTGTTGCTGGAGTCTATCTTAGTTTGGGCTATTATAACAAAATACCACAGACTGGGTGGGATATAAACTACACAAATTTATTTCTCACTGTTGTGGAAATAGAAAGTCCAAGATCAAGGTGCTGGCAAATTTGGTGTGTGTAAGGGCCTGCTTCCTGGTTCATAGACAGCCATCTTCTTGCTGTGTCCTTATATGGTGGAGGGGGAAAGAGAGTCTCTTTTATAAAGACATTAATCTCATTTATGAGAGTTCTACCCTCATGAATTCATCACCTTCAAGGGCCCCACCACAAAACACCAGAACATTGGGGATTAGATCTCAATGTATGAATTCTTAGGGGAACAAATATCCAGTCAATGGCAGAATCTCTGAACTTGTGATCATGCTGTTTTGATGAGCCCATTAGATCTCTCCCTACCATTTGGACCTCTTTTTTCTTGCTTTTTTCCGAGATCTTTTAGAGATGAATATTTTGTATAATCATTTGCAATTTTTCAAACTTTTTGAGTATAATGCATATGTGGGAATGTATACATATTAGGGATAGAGCTACATGAAATTTTACAGACTGAACAGTTTTGTGACTGACACCCAATTGAGAAATAGAACACTTCCCCCAGTTACTACCTGCTTTCCCCCCACCACCCAGGGAGTGTATCCTGAGCACTAATAGATTAATTTTGCCTGTTTTTGAGATTTATAAAATAGGGCCCTATAGTTTGTACATACTTATTGTTTTTTAAGATTTTTATTTATTTATTTGACAGACAGATCACAAGTAGGCAGAGAGGCAGGCAGAGAGAGAGAGAAGAGGAGGCAGGCTCCCTGCTGAGCAGAGAGCCTGATCTGGGGCTCGATCCCAGGACCCTGGGATCATGACCTGAGCCGAAGGCAGAGGCTTTAACCACTGAGCCACCCAGGCGCCCCAGTTTGTACATACTTATATCCCAGATCTTTCACCCAACATTAAGTCTGTGAGTTATATCCATATTTTGCATGTAGCAATGCTTTGCTCTTTTTTTTTTTTTAATCACTCTATTGTGTGAATATACTATAACTCATCCATTTTCTTTTTGATGAACATTTGGGTAGTTTCCAGTTTGGGGATATTCTGAATAGAGATTCTATATTCTTGTGTGTGTCTTTCAGGGTACAAATGAATATACTCCTGCTGGATATTTACCTAGATTTGAGACTGCTAGGTCATAAGGTATACATATGTTTATAATCCTTTGCAAAGTGCATGTATCAATTTATATTCCCACCAGCAGTGCACTGAGTTGTTTTGAATGATTACTGTTTATTAAGAATTATTCTCCCTGCATTTTGATTACTCTTAAAGCATTCAGCTGAGCAGAATGTAGCTGTAATAAGGGCTGGTCCATGTGGGTACTAGATCTCATAAGGATGGCTGAGAGCAGGACATGTCCTGGGATCTGTGTGAGAGGCTACAGAGCTATCAGAACCATGGACTTCTGCCTCTGTTTCATGGCTTGATATATTTTGATAGGACTTCTTAACAGCTGTGGATTTCTTTTCCTAATGTTTTCTTGGAAACTGAAACGAGTTTGAAAGTAGCCTGATTCCTATAGACCACACAAGTTAGAAGAGGCATATAGGATAACACAAACACTGGTAGAGTGGCGCCAGAGAACAAAAAAGAAAAAACTTACTTATTGGGTAACTAGTAGATCCAGGCATGAAATTTAGTAATATGCTGTTTAAACATAAAAGGTTAAGAAGAAAAACTTGTTTGAAATTGTAGAAGTGTCTGACAGCTAGTGTAAGGAATGTGTGAGTTTTCACGCTGACCCCCCCCCCATTTCAAGGGCGGTTTCAACTTATCAGGTGGCCTCGAATTTTAGCAATAAGGAGAAAAATGGGATATAAATATGATATCTCATGGTAATTCAGACCATTCAAAAACCTCTGTATTTTGGGAAAAGTCATGCTGAAACCACAAGACAGCAGGAACAAGGAAAAAATTTCAGTAATGGATTGAGCATTTACTGTGCTTGAGGTCTTACACACTTTTTTCCCACTTTAATCCTCAAGTCCTGGCAGTTGTGTATTTTCACTGTCCTTTTCCCCACAGATCAGTCCCAGAGATGTTAAATAATTTGTCCAAGTTCCCAAAGTTCAAAAATGACAGAGCCATTTTCAAATCCGGGTTTATCTGTTTCTTCACTGCTTCATATTGCCATAGAAACATGAAGGGGAAGTAGTATATTTTGGCAGTGTATAGCAGAAAAACTATTTTTTAAAAAAATCTGATAGACTTTACAAATGCTCTTTAAATCTCTCTTGTTCCTTTCTCTCTGGAAGGAGCACCCGAATACCACTTGGTTCTTTCACTTGCTGCTGTCTTAGAAAGGCCAGCCAGGCCTGGATGACTGTCTTTGTTGTCTTCCCACCTTCCTCCGTGTCCGTCTCTGTTCCCATATGTTTTAGTTTTCTACCTCTTTCCTCTTCCATCTAGTGGTCTTATCAAGTATAAAGGGTCCTTAAACTATTCAGAAGTCTTTGCTATGACAACCTTCCCAGCCCATTTCCAAAGTGAATTCAGGGTGGCAAAGCGTGGAATTCATGGTGGTTTGGGGGAGTGATATTCATACAGATGGGTCTTCCTGGGCCATGGTTGGAATCACATCAGAACCATCAAATCATGTTGCTTCTGAAGAGACAACTAACGTGAGCCAAAGTGACTTCGGGGTATTATTCTTCCTGGCTCTCTCACTCGGAGAGCATTTATTATGAAGCTTGAGCTTAAGACATGAACTGGTAGCACAGATAAGGAAAGTGTTTCAACTCCTTGCACTATCTAGAATTGGTGCTTGAATGACAGAGTTGTACGATAGAAAGCACCTTCATGATGATACAATCCAAGCACCTCATTTAACGATTAGAGCTCAAAAAGATCAAAACCAAGAATGCCAAGTTTGGGAGAAGTTTGGCCTAGAATGAAAATCTCCCAATTCATAGTACAGTTCTCTTTTGACATATAATTTGATTTTTTTTTTTGATTTTGTGATTATAATCTTACAGATGACTAAAATTAAGCCAAATGAAGCTAGCTGATTAAATCATTCGGGACAGGCTCCCTTTCCAGCATCACCTGGAAATACATAAGAGTCAACATTGGATTGGACAAGATTATGGGTGGGGGAAAAATGGTCAGACTTCTTTCTACCAAAAGTCATTATCATATGTCTTCATTCCAAACTCAGAGTGTTCATAAACCAATCTGCTGCTCATGGCATGCCATGACAGTTTATATCTCTTCCTAAATCAGGACTGTGATCATCTAATGTCCTAATCTCAATACTAGTTCTTGCTCTTTCTACATGTAAAAATTTGGATTATTTTTTCACTTGATAGACACATTGCACCTTTTATCTTTCGGAAGGTAATTGCAATGTCGTATTGGCCTTTGTGTGATTACACACTCACGTGATGAGGTCACAAGTGCATTTTTCCTATTTCCACTGAAAAGCTGTAAAGGAGTCTAGAGTCTTTGGATTTGTGTCATCATCTCCATTTCCTCCTCCATCCCATCATTTACAGAAAGTTGACAATGCAAGGCATTTATCAGCAGGTCACAGTGGCCACAGGTTTCAGTGGCCTGAAAACTCTGTGTTTTTCAAATTAGAATTTAACTAGGAACTTTACATTGTACCATATACCACAACCCAGTTTTCTTAGTCATGATAGGTTTATATTGTTAAGCAATATGGTAAAAATAAAATTCTAGTCACCAAATTCTTCTTACCAGATAGAATGTTCAAGGGGTTGACAAATAATAGCTTTTTAAATAGCTTACTAGTCTATATATTTTCCATATTCTTCATATCCACCTTATTATTTTTTAAGATTTTTTTTTAAATTTATTCATTTGACAGACAGAGATCACAAATAGGCAGAGAGGCAGGCAGAGAGAGATAGAGGAGGAAGCAGGCTCCCCGCTGAGCGGAGAGCCCGATGTGAGGCTTGATCCCAGGACCCTGGGATCACGACCCGAGCCAAAGGCAGAGGCTTTAACCCACTGAGCCACCCAGGCACCCCCATATCCACCTTATTTTTACCTACTCTAGACCTTCTAATTTAAAACTTTATAATACCTTAAATAATCACCAGTCAATAATTATTAGATCATTATATCCTACATGTGGATTCATTTCTTATGTTTTAATAAGCACAATAAAAGTAGTAGCATAAGCAGTTTGATTACTTGCTGTGAGCCAGATTTTGTGTTAAATAATTAGTTTAACCCCTTTTGGAGCACCTGGGTGGTTCAGTTAATTGAACGACCAGCTCTTGGTTTCTGCTCAAGTTGTGATCTCATGGTCCTAGGTTGGAGCCCATGTTAGGGAGAGGAGCCGGGTGTCTGCACCTAAGTAAGTAAAGAAATAAATACATCTTAAAAAAAAAAAAATTAACCTCTTTAGTACTCACCTCAATCCCATGAGATTGGTATTATTGCCCCCTTTTCACGGATGAAGAAACCGAGGCCCAGAGAGATTGAGTCATTGTCCCAATATCATAAGTAAAAGAGGTCAAACAAGGATTCATGATCAGAACCTTCTGATACCAAGTTGCTCTCAGAGTGAGAGCACATTATTCTGCCTTCTTTTTTGTTGCATATTCACACTGACTGTTTTACCTAGAAGAAAAAAAGAAAAGGGAAATTCAAAACACACTGATTCATGTAATTCTCAGTGAATTAATAGCCATGAAACAAATGTATAAGTACACAGAGGAGCATAGGGTGGTATGAGTCAAAATCTATTCAGACCATAGCAATTGGCTATTTTCACAAAACCTAGCATCTTTATAAATACACTTTTTTTCCCAGATAACTAAGTTTTATTGATTAAAGTACCAAAACATTAAAACGGTAACTCTTAATGGAAATCTTTCTAAAATATTCTATAGACATTCCTGTATATTTAGACAGACAACCCAAAGGCATCACCTGAAAAATCCAAAATTTTACTATGTGGTAGAATATCTCTGGGTCTCCTTTTATTTGTTTTCAGCTCTCTTTCTTTGATGTTATTTTTCTTACGTTAGAATCTACTCCATTCTTCCCTCAGTTACTCTTCCTTCTAATGTGCTGTGAACTGAAAAACCATGTAACACAGTGTAACAAAAAGTCTGTATGGAGTGCTTGGAATTCTCAGCGAAAGCTTTAGAGTAAAATAGAACTTCAGGTATATCTTTTGGGGGCACCAGAGAAGTTTTACAGTTCTGCAATGCTGATTTATTTATTTACACGCTGCTTTGTTCAACACACGTTAATGTGCATGAAATAAAATAATTGTAAATATATATAATGATAAAAAATGTGAGGAATGGAAATGTATGAAAAAGGATCAATTTGAAGGGGCTTTTTGGCAGCCACAACAAAAAGACAGACGTGGTTAGAATTTTTATTACCATAGAATGCAATACCTAACAGAGATAGCAGTACTTTCCTTTTCCTAAGTGCTAGAAGAAAATTTTCTAAGAAGCTTATTATATATTTTTTTTTAAATTCCTATATTTAAAATTGTGATGTAGTGGATTAAAAGATGTTACTTCTTAGTGTTGCTTTGAATAAAATCATGACCATCATCAGTAAACAATAATTGAACAATTATTATGCTAAAAATACTTTGAATCAAGGAATAAAATACAGAGGTTTGCTCCTTAAAGCCTTAACCATCTTGCTAGTAAACATAGAACTCATATAGCTAGGCAACAGAAGTTAGCATATGTTGTCATTATTGAATTCATGTCAGTCATAGAATATTTTTAACATAGTTCTTCAGTTTCGTGACTAAAATAAATTATTGAGTTTTCTCCAAATGCTTATAGGACTTTAACCTTACTTACCCAAATCAGACAAAATGTATCATCTGCCATTTTTGTGGATGCCTGCATTCAATGACTGATGAATGCAAATGTATAAAAGGCCAGTTCTGTCACCCCAGTTTGTGACAACTCTAAAGGGAGTCCCAGTTTCAGAGCTCCCCATGGGATCAGCTGTGGCACTTGGGGACTGCATCACAACCCAGGTTTCTTCTCCACTCAGTCTTGCTTCCTTTACTTCCACCATAGCTGTTAATTTCGAGAGCACTCCCTAATAAATATCTCATAGTCCAGTCTCCATCCCAGAGTCTGCTGCCCTAGAAAGCCAACATGCCAAAGCACGGGTCACTTCGTGCAGGCCATTATGACTTCCGTTTGAGAATTACAGTCTGGTTTCAAAGACAGCACACAGTTTTGCAGTGTATACAGTGGTGCATAGTAGGTATAGTCTAGAATGGGCTGAGGGCCAAATGAACTAGAGATGCTGAATATTTTTCCATCTCAGAAGCCAGGGAGATTGCTGAGAGCCAGTGTAGCCAAGGAAGGTTTCTCAGAGGAAGCTTCTCCTGTGTTTCCTTCTCACACCCAAAGGAGCCATCTCAGAATGTTAACAATTCACTCTGCTACTTTCCCATGCATGCTTGTTTCTAGCTGTGCATAACAACTCGAGAGATCATATTCCTATACTGTTGCCTTCCTGGGGTCTCTTCCTAAATCTTAATGATCTGTATGAATACCATTTGAGTAGAAACAGCCCACAAAGGCAAGCAGGAAGGGACTTGTTTTTATAACAGCAGAACCCTGTTCAGCTGCTGCCTTTCTCTGAGGTTTGTCATGTAGCTTTGACTTCCAAGAAACGGCTGTGCCATCCTGTGACTCAATGATTTTTTTATCCTAAATACTAGTTGTAAACACCTCTTGTTCTGTTGTGTCTCATATTTTGCCATCTCCACTGAGCATAACTTGCTCTGCTCAGAGTTCTGCTTTTTTTTGTCCTGACACGGATACACAGTTTCAAAGGAAAACCTTAGAAAAATCCTAATGGTAATAGTACTTCAGTGAGGAGCAAGATGAAATTGTCATCACCTACACAGGTGGTCTTCAAGTTGGGTTTTCCCAGAAGCAGACTGAGGCTGAAAGATGTGAGGGTAAGTAGTGCATTAATTAACAAGCTGCCTCAAGGTAGTAGAGTAGGAAAGCAGGAAAGAGTAGAGAGTAGAAAAGCAGCCAGTCAAGGAGTATCATCAACTAGCTGAGCTTTAATCCAGCTAGGGACCTCTGGAAGCCCATGTAGATATGTACCTCGCCCTTACCCACCCAGTGGCAAAGGAGTTTAGCCACTAACACACCAACTCCTCTCAGTCCCCTCTTAGGAACAGCTCCACCTGAATGTGAATTCCTCGGCAACTCCCAGCTCCCGTGCAATGGAGCAAACCCAGCTCTTGAAGCCAAAGAAAGCCCTTTGGCAAAATAAATGCATAAATAGAGTGCAGGTGCCGGCAGTCGGGCCTGTGGGCACTGAAATAAATGGTTAGGGCAAGGGGATGTGAGGGTAAATCCTGTAACATCAGCCATACAGGCTAATGAAGGGAAAACACAGATATTACAGTCATACTGCACAGTCTGGGTGTTTCTTCCTCACCCCTCCATCCAATTAGTCCCCAGTCTCTACTGACATTGTCTCCCTGCTAGCTCTAGAGCTTCTCCTTTCTTTGCTGTTTTTGCTGTTTTCTAGTCATCTGTTTTCTAATCTTTGCTTTTTTTGCTGTATTCTGACTTCTCTTATACCTCAAGAATTCTCACCTGTGAGCTTTTTGGCTTAGTGAGAGGTGGGGTCCCTTTGCGGGAATGTGTATGTTCTATTCCTGCTGAAGTCCTCCTCCCTCTCCTGCAGTTTGTGGCACTTCGTTGTGGCCTCATTTGAGCACTTCTCAATGTCTGCCTTTTATTAAAGTTATGTTAGCAGGCACCTCTCTTTCTCACTAGCTTATGAACTCCTGAAGGGCAGGTGGTCTGTTCAATCACTGTGGCACCCACCGCAATGCTTCATGTGTAATGGGTATTTGATAAATGCTTGTTGAATGAAATTGAATCATTGAAATCCAAAGTAGGTCGGAAAAGGATGCTGTCTCGAGGGGGCCCCCTGATTCAGTTACCTGCATAGGAAAAATGTACACTCGATTTTTCTAACAGCTTGCATTCAAGCTGTCATTAAAATTAAAGTCCTTTATTATATGTTTTCATTGTTGCTGAAATAATACTCCCCATGCCTTGGAGCAGTGGATGTAACAGGCTCTCTTAGTTATAATTTTGTGACATCAGGCATCAGTTGGGAAATTGCAACTTCTGGTAATATAACTTTACATATAGTATATCATTACAAATGAGCAAAACAGAGCCTGGAGGCAGGGATGCTCTGTAGCATAGTACTTTTCTGAGAAGAAAGAAGACTCAGTGGAATGACAGTAAATTTCTGTGAAAGCATTTTCTCCAAAAAAAAAAAAGGACAGTACCCATTTAATTACCCTTTGATGATTTCTGTTAACTTCTGTGTGGCAACATGCTAAAAGAAACAGTCCCCCCCCCTTACAGACACACACACACACATACACACACATAATTCTGAGAGAGAGATCATTTTAGGAGTCTGGACAGATACACTGGTCTAGGAGTTAAGGGCCTAGGCTAAGAAAATCACTCTACTTTCCCTGAAATGTCTAGTCTCCCCACCTCTACTTTCCCTGAAATGTCTAGTCTCCCCACCTCCCTGCTCTCCCCCACACATTTAGATGTTTGCATAATTCTATAAGCTAAATCTAATTTCAGTGAGCAGGGAAAAGAGACTTTAAGGAGATATGAACAAAAAGAAAGGCATGCACTCTGTTTAAATGTATTCATTTTTTAAAAGATTTTATTTATTTATTTGATAGAGACACAGTGAGAGAGGGAACACAAGCAGGGGGAGTGGGAGAGGGAGAAGCAGGGAGCCCGATCCACAATCATCCCGATTCCTTTTATCATTTTTCTCTGTTAATGTCGGTTTTCCATCTTCAGTATTGTCTTGTAGTCCTAGATGATTTGCTGGAGCTCCATCAATCACTTCTGTATTCCAGGCAGTAAGAAGGAGCAGGAAAAGAGAGGGAAGATAAAAAATAATGCTCTCTGAGTTCATCAGCATCCTTTGAAGAGCTTTCCTGGAAACCCCACTCAACTACTTTCTCTTAAATCTCGTTGGCCACCTCTATCTGAAAGGTAGAATAGGAAATGGATTTTAGTATCTATACTCCTTGGTCGGTTTTTTGTTTGTTTACTTTTTGTTTTATTTTGTTTTTTTATTTCTTAGGAAAGGAGAGGGGATGTTAGGCAACCAGAACACACAGACATACACAGTAGTGCTTCTGTTTAGATGCTTGTGTAGGTGGGACTACAGAAGGGTAGTGACACTATGCTTTATATGCATAAAGTCTGAATTCCCAGTTCTCTTGGCAATACTGTTTTGCTCGTTCCATCAGAGGAAGGACAGAGAGAGAGAGAGAGAGAGAGAGAGAGAGACCTAAGGAAGAGGCTTGAAACAGAAGTACAGAAATTTCTTTTTGAGATAGCTTGGAATTTTCAGCATCTGGAAGCACTGGATCTTTGTGCTGGACTCTAAGGCAGGACAGCTCAAACCCTTTATTAACATGATTTTAATCCTTGCCTCTTAATAGGTTGACAGTTTCTTCCCTTGGGGAGAGGTTGCTCTAGAAGGAGGCAAGTATTATTATTCTCTTTTTACAGGTCAAAGTTTTCTCTTTGTTCATTCTCAGCTTTCAAAAGAAGTTGAGTTGAATCCACTTTTAAACTCTCAGAGCTTCTTTATTAGAGGAAGAAAAAAGAGATTTGAGTGGACTTTACTGGGAATGGACACCAGGAGGCCCAGGGTTGAACTTTGTGCTTTTAAGGACAAAAATTAGAGTAGATCCTGGAGTTTGTGGGAGGCTCAGTGCACCAGCATCTGTGGCGTTTGTTAGAGGGGAATGTCCACAGCTTTTTGTTAAAATGATCACCTTCCTCTTTAGAATTTCAAATTTGGAATTTCCCATTTCACTTTTCAGTAAGAGCAGTAAAGTTGGATGCTGGGCTCTCAGGTTTCTAATTCTGCTCTCTTTATCCTCTAAGATCCCAAAATAGGCATTTAAAAAGAGGAAATGGAGGCCAGCAATAGCTAAAATAGGAAAAGTAATGTACCTGTAGGACCCTCATGACAGCCATCATTGAGTTCACTTGATCATAGGCAATTTTCAAGGAGGTAGAGGTTGCAACTTTAAGTCATACAAGGGTCATTTAGCTCTAATATCTTCCCTAGCTACACACATAGTGGTAATCATTGCTACCAGATATTTTATTGATCTCCATATCTGATCTGCCATATCCAATATGATCTAAATGGGATAGACCGTTTGATTCCATATTAAATGTCTATTAAAGAGATGATAATTGGTAAGTTCTAATAATTTGAAACACCTTCATGAATGTTTTCTCAATTACCTCATACATTTTAAATGATCATTTTTGAAAGTCTTTCTAAAAGGAAATCATTGGAATATATTGTAAAGAGTGAACCAAAAGTACATGTTTGTACTAAATTCTGACTTGTCCTCAAAGTCCATAAAAAGAACACTTGCCATTGTTAAGGAGCATGTAGCCTTTTTTCCCTGCCTGGGGAAAGTTCAAAGTTGACAGTGAGTTCACTTGAAGAGATGTAATATGAAGTCAAAGCAAAGGTGGGTTGACAGGACAAGCAGGGTAAAGTTTGCCAAGGAGTGTTGGCCCCTATCATCTGTTCCATGATCTCACCTGAAACAAAATCCTTGTTCTGCTTATCTTCCCCAGTATCCAGGAGATTTAAGTAGTAACTGATGCTGTCTGCAGAGTGCGTGCTGTAGACATAACACTACATCCCATTTTTTTCATGCCAAGGAGGCCATGTTGCCCTGCTCAGAAAAAAACCTCAAGGGGACTCCCTCTTCTTTTCTAGAGCATAGTTTTAGGGAGAATAAAATTGTTACTCTTTATTAGGGTTTGAGAGGATTTAGTGGCTGGTCATTCTCAGATAATACCATTTTCTAAATATTTGCTAAAGAAATGCTGCAGGGTCATTTGTGGACCACATAAATGCAGGTAGTTGATAGGGAGCAACAGAGCAAGCTTATGAAATCTCTTTACTATAACTTGCCTTTTTCACTCTATAAAATATTTACATAGAAGGGCTTTTAACTAAGTTTGGTCTAGCCCATTCTCTTACAGTCAAATCCAAGAATCAAAAACTAATATTCTCTAAATATTGAACTATTATGCAATCTATAAATACTATGAAATCTGTAAAAAAAATAAGGCAAACTTGCACCAGTGTGGAAAATGTTCCAGAATATATTAAGTACCAAGTGATGGGCTAAATTGCAAGCATTTATACTATTATCCCTCCCTTTAGAGGATAGGTAGGTAGATGGATAGGTTGGTGGGTGGATTAGCAGACACATTAGGGTACCTGAGGATAAGTACTTAAAAGCACTTTTAATAGTGGTTTTCTTTATAAAGAAGGACTGTTAGGAAAGAGAGGATTCTGATTATCTACTTTTAAGTATTGTTTGATTTTAAAAAATATATTAGTAAGGTTTCTCTGGGTGGGTGAGCCATTCTTATTTTCTTCTTATAGTTTCTGTATTAAAAAATCTAATTAGTGTTATTTTTTAATGTATCCCTGCTATTTTCATTTTTTTAAAAATTAAAGATGCTGCTATTTTAAATTCTAGACATACTGTCTCAATTAATCTATTAAAAACTGAGGCTTGTATCAAAAAGTATATGGCATTAAGGTCTCTTATATAATTACTCAGAAAAAAAAAGAAAAAGAAAAAACGAAGTGCAGTTAAATTTTGCCATATGTCTATTATATGCCTAAATTGTAATAAAAACATGGTTTATACTGATTAAATATAGGTGTCCTCAGGGCTAAAGGAGAAATAAAGCATATCATTTTACAGCCTCTCCTTGAATCCAGAACAGCCCCCCAAAAAGACCAAAATGTGACCTCTGGAAGAATATCACTTCATCTTGCAGATTAATCATGCATTGCAAATTCTAGTGCAAAGTTATAAACCATCCAACCTCATTTCTGTTAGAAATATAGCTGTATTTGCCTTTTTGACATTGCATAAATAAGATGATGAGCTATAAAAATTAAAATACTCAAAATTGGAAAAGAAAAAAGTTACTTTGAAATAAAAAAGAAAACATTTAAAAATGAAACTTAGACTGCATTTTTTATTAGAACAAAAGAGAATATTTCAGTGATCACTAAGTATCCTAAATGTGCTTTTATCCACTTCCACATATATTTAAACAACCTAAGCAGCATGTCAAATATGTACATTTAAAAAGACAGCATTTTCTCCTTTATTTCAATAGGCAGCTATTTTTCTCTTTAAGTTCATATATTACATGTACACTAATTTGTGTAGAAATAAAAACTGCATGTAAAAATATTTTACTGATTTTCAAGACTGCAAATATGCCATAGCTATCAATGTGTTCAATAAATATCTGGTGATAATTTGGTTCATAAAAAGCAAACTTTTCTCTACCCTTGTCAGATTTTATTGCTTTGGGCCAAAGGCCATTCCAAGGCCCAGGACAGAGCACAGGTAGTGTGTTTTCTGAGTAGATGTAAATTGGAAGGAGTTGCTGAGAAGGATCATATGTAACATTTTAGAGGTACTCTCATTGATGAGATTATAACCAAGCTGGCCTTATGAGCCACAACTGAAGTTGCTCTGTTTGAGAAAGTAACACCATTTCATTCAGTAGGACTGGTCAAATGACCTTCACCAGGGCAGAGACAGATTGCATTGTAGCACTTAAGGGATTCATTAAATTTTTGTGAATAGTGTAGTCCAGACATAATTGTAATAGTCAGTGTTGCATGCATTTATATATTTGCTAGTTATTCATCACTTTACCTTTCTCACATAATTAAAAGTAGACCCTGAAGACCCACATTTAAAGCATCCACAATTAACTAATTATTCCTCAGAGTTTTGCAGAGATCAGTTCCGTATCCAGAATGAATTTGCAAGTGGAGTTTAGATACAGACACTCAAAATAATGCTTCTACCACCCCTATTCCTTGCCCCTCCACGCTGGTTGAGAGTTGCCTCCAGGCAGGGGGGTTAAGTCTCCTCTGTGCATTTCTTTCTTTTCTTTCTTTCTTTTTTAACTTATTTAAAAAACACTTTATTCCTCTATGCCTTTCTTCATTTGACATTTGACTTCCAGGTTGCACTTCCATGTGAGCTCTGGGAGTGCCTGACAAAGGTGAAGAGAAACCTACGTGTTGGAGGTGGGAAATTGTCAGTAACCAGGAAGTGTGCTCAGCTGCAGGTTTACTCAGCTGATCCAAGGGGCTATGAGGCAAAGAAAGCACTAACCATGTCTGTGCAGACAGTGTTTTCCCTTTTGGCAAATAATCTCTGTAAAACTTCAGATACGGTTTATAGTGCATTTTTTTTCTTTTGCCCAGACTATGCTAAAACCTAATTAGTTCTACGTTGTACAAATAAGTCAATTTAATAAATAAGAGAAGGCATTTCTCTTTAAATACAGTACATTGAATTATGCATGCAAATATTTGGGCTTAAATTTTGAGTCTGGGTATGTACTGCAAGACTGAAGAAATGCATGACATCTGTGCTTCAACAGTTCCTATGTCTGTAGAGTTGCTTCATGGCTTGGGAAGTGCTTTCATGAGCACATCATCTCTGGAGCCTTATAAAAGATGTGAAATTTACAGAGGAGTCATTATTTCAGTTTTCTAGTTGACCAAACCTAAGACCCAGAATTGAATAGGGGGATACAAACACAAATATTGATATCAGGGGAACTGGTTTTGCCCCTAATTTTGCTATAGTCTTGCCTGTATATATAATCTCTCTCTGTACCTTGGTTTCTTTATGTAGAACATGAAGTAATTGACAAAATGACTGAAAACCTTTGAATATTCTGAAATGATGAGCTGGGACATGAATGACTTTTGAAACTCATCAGCTATTTCCACCATCCCCTCAGATGCCACAAAACCTTCTTTAGCACTCATAAACTCAGTACACTATATATTATTTATATATATATGACTATAAACTAAAGTTGGTATAATCAAAGTTTGTATAATCAAAGCCCTTCCAAAAGCATAGAATGTATAAATATAGATGAATTCATATTTTGTTCATATATGCATGCATTTTTATTTATCTTATAGTTGGTAAATATTTCAAATTAAAATATACTCTAATGTTGAAATCTTAATGGTAATCAGTTTATGGTACTCTGTTGATATCATTAAAATTTTTGCAAAATCTTTTGATATTCCCAAGAAAAAACCCTTATCCTCCCCAACATTAAGAATATCTCTTTATCCTACATTTAAATGATGTTTAGAATTAATATTTCTACTTTTTAACTCTCGAGGGTTTTTCCCCCCATGGCATATGCATCATAAACCTTGTATCATATCATGTGTCATATACTTCAGGATTTAATTTGGGGAATTTTTAATTATAGAATGGCAGTCACTATTCCCTCTGCATATAATTCAGGAGAATATTAGATTAGCACTGAACTGTTTTGTATTAATTGTGAATATAAGACTATTGAATTAGCACAGAATTGCTCTGTATTAATAGTAGATACACCCTCATACTTTAATGCAGAACATGTTATTTATCTCCTACATACATTTATTTTTCCTACTTGATCATAATAAATGTTAATCTTACACTCCAGTGCCAGTGTCAGGTTATTTCTGTTCTTAAGATTTTAATTGTGCTCATTATTTTGGGTTGAATACCGGTTAGGAATAACCTTCAAAGATTAAAGCTGTTTATCTGGGTATGAGTGATCATTTGGTGATGTGCCAAAACCCTCTCATTCAGAAGTGAAGGTTTTCTATCAAAAGAAAGAATCAGACACATACAGCAGATTTTCTGAACTAATATCACAACTCTATGGAGTCATTAGGGCAAAACACCTGCACCTCAATACACTTTGATTACCCAGCATGCAATGAGAATCTGGGTTGTCACCTTGAACACTAGTATTACCATCTTCTAGTTAGATTAACATCTTGGATTTATTACTATATTGGAAATTCTATTTACTAAATTGATTTGGTTTCTTTTTCCTAGTCATTGTTCTAGTCAGCTGTTGGGCCCCTTATTTATTAGAATGGTGTGATCACTGAACTGTAGTCACAAAGCTTTGTTACCTTTGAAACAGAAATATTATCAGGTTTATTTATGAATACCAGCATCATAAAGATACCAAATCAAAGTTATTTTAATTGTGACAAAAGCATTCATTAATCTACTTCACAAACATTTATTGAACATCTGTTTTGTACAGGATTCTCTCTTGTTTGTAGGCAAAGGCTATAATAGTAAATGAGTGAAAGCAGTCTGGTCTCATGGAGAATAAGGGCACTAGTTCTAAAGACATTGGTTGAAATTTTCGCTTAGTCATTTGTTAGCTGTGTGATGTTGGGCTTATTTTCTTTTTATGTGTGTGTGTGTGTTTAAAGTGGGGATAATACCTACTTTATTAGGTTATAGTGTGGATTGAAAATTAAACATTTTATATAATGCATACAATACTCAATAAAATGTAGTGACTGAATAAGTGATAGTTCTCAACATTGTGCTAGTATATAAGACTCAGCCTTTGTCCTCAATGAAGTTTACATTTTGTTGATATAATTTATGAGATGCCTAATGTATAAAAAACCCCAAACACCTCCAACTTATTCATAAAATATACTGATACTTCGTTTTATTCTCTATACTATATATTTTTGTTCATTCCTCCTTTTATTTCACCACAGGCCACCCTTCTCGTCTTGCTTTGAATCGTCTAAGGTCTAGTCAGGAAGTGGGCCTTCCTAGTAGTTATTTCAATTGAGAAAATTTAACGTGGGGAATCCGTTGTACAGCTATTGGAGGGCTACAAAGGCAAAAAGAGAATCATGAGCTAACAGCTATCTGTTTAACAAGGGAACCCAGGAAAGAGGTTAGGTTTCTCAGATGCTAGGAGCTCAAAGAAAGTACCCCCGTAAAACACAGGCCTTGGCCTCTGAGGAGAGGTGTTCCTTGGCTGGTGCTGATATCGCCCTGGCTGGAGGAGGGTTTCTGAAGAGCTGTCTTCCTCAAGCTGGTACGTCTGAGGGGTGCTATAGAACTTATCCTGGGAGCACCAGAAACCAGAAAATAGAAGCTGAGGCCAACTGCTGCTGATGCTACAGTGAAGAGTTATGTCAGGGGCTCCACTGACAGTCACGACAAGTGAAAATGAAAGGAGCTGGTCTTTTCTCCCCTTCCCCTGCCTGCCAGTTTCCTTCTACTGCCCCTGTTGGTAGAACCTAACGGGAAGACAGCTGATAGGATATGGAGCGTCACAATCCCAGCTCCAGCATCACCGAGCAGGGGAATAGAAAGATGGCACGGGGGCTTCGAGACAAGAGCTTGCTGCCTAGCACAGGTCTGCATGAACAGAGTGGCAGCATACCTTGATCTGTGGTGAAATCTTCTCCCAAAGGAATGGAGACCCCACTGGTTCCTTTGGTTTGCTTTAATATGCTACGTTCACTTTTGAAGAGACTCAGATTTACATTTAAGTTGAAAGTAGATATTTGTAGTTATATACTCAAATTTTGGGGTTTAAAATTCCTTCGACTATTAAAAAAAATCCTTGGAGAAGAATAGATAATATGACTTCCTCTAATTAGTACACCACCATTCAAAAATACCTTGTCAGTAGAGGACTTTTTTTATTCCATTAACATTCCCAAAAGGCAAATATTGACATAATTCTGTTGGTATCAATAAAAGATACTTAAATATGGGAAATATTCTTTCATTTACTCAAATGGAAATAAATATGATCTTGTCATATTTCGGCAGTTTGTGCTGGAAAGATGACCATTACCATTAGGAAATTTTATATGAAGTTAACATTTATTAAATGCTAAAATATATCTAAGAAATCTAAAATAAGAGAAATTTCCTGGCTTATTTGCTTTCAAATGAAATAATCAGAAGACAATATAACCTTTAAAGGAACATGTAGAAGTCAAATTTTGATTAAATATGTACTTATTTGTATTTTGTTGACTATAGATTTATGTTAGGCTTTATAATTTCTTTTTTAATGTTAAAAATATGTTTTTGGAATTTTTAAATTCACTTAACAAATATTTGCTGAGGTCTCATAAGTGCCAAAGACTGAGGAATCAGAATGAATAGGACCCGCAAGGTTTAGGCATTCAGGGAGCACATATTATAGTGGAGACAAGAAGAAAGATAATGAGCTAGTGAATACAGATATGATGTGAAAAATGCTATAAAGGAAGAAAAAAAAGTCTGGGTTGTTTTTGAAAGTGCATTGTGTGCGTAGTCCTAAAAATATTTTTGAAGAGATGCTATTTGAGATGAGACCTGGAGGATTAAAAGGATGGTGGCCCTGTGAAAGGCAGTCTAAGCAGAAGTTACTGCAAGGACAAAACCCCTTAAGTAGGAAAGAACTTGGCATTTTTAAGTTTCTACCATAGAGGCCCTTATAGGTAACATGCAGTGAGAAAAAAATGAGTTAGTAGGTAGGAGGGGCCAGACCATGAAGGACTTAGTATAGGGCATAGTAAGGCAGTTTGGGAATAAAAATGGGAAACCATAGAATGTTTCAAATGTAGGAGAGATTTAAGCCAATTCATGGTTTTAAGAGTGACTCTGGTGACTGTGAAGAATGCATTCTAGGGATAAGAGTAGAAACAGAGGAGTAGGAGAAGAAAGCCAGAGTCTAGGTGAGAGCTGATGGTGGTGGTGGTGGTGGTGGTGGTGGTGGTGATAATGAAGATGATGATGATGTTAATGATGATACAGGAAGGGTCCTGAAAAGGACCCTGGAGGACTAGTTGATACATTGGGTACAAGGCTTGGTAGGGGAGGCAGGTAGAGAGAGAGAGAGTAAGAACACTTCCCATGGATTGGATCAAGCAATGGATGGATGTTGATGTCATTATGGGTCTGGTGAAAACAAAGAGAGGAATGAACACTTGAAAAAGTGGAGGAAAAGTGAATCCCATTTTAGACCCATAGGATGTTTGAGGCACCAAAAGATATTAAAAGATACTGAATAGGCCGTTGAATATCCAGTTTAGAAATTAGAGCAATAGTCAAAGTCAGTGATAAAAATTAATAGCTTATTTTTTTCTACTTATATTTTTTAATTCGTCATGTGGAATGTAAAGCCATGTGCCTGGATATAGTTATGTTGGGAAAAATGTGCATAGTAAAGAGAACATCTAGCATTTTGAAAATAGGATAGTAAGATGATCAAATGAAGGCAGCCTGGGAGGTGGTAAGAAAAGTAGTGGAACTTTATGAAATTCAAGAGAGAAAAATGTTGCTTGAATGAAGGACCCAAGTATATCCTGCAGAAGTCAAGTGTAGGGAAATCCAAATAGAAGAAGTGAATGAAGGCCATTGTATTTGGCCACATAGAGGTTTACATTGACCATGACATGAACAGTTTCTTATTATATGAAGTTTTATGAGCGTATACATATTTAAGTTTTTATGAGCCTCAGGTGGTTGATAGGAAGGAATAATAATCACCACAATTTTTGTCAAGTCTGAGGAAGAGCTTGTCTGCTGACTTACCACATTTTCGGTTAGGGGATAATATTTGATGTAAGTGGCTCTGAAAGGTTTTCTGCCTCCTCTGTGATTGGAATCTATAACTGGAAATTGATCCAGTTTGGTAACAAGAATGCTATCCTCCTGTTTAATCTCTGAGGCTTTTTCTCCATAGGGGACTCACTGAAAATGATGACCTAGAATTATTTTCGTGCAGCCAGCCTGGGAAAACTAGTAGTAACCAACAGGAAATATAAGAGCTGTTTCATATGAATAACTAGATTCTTTTAAGAATGTTAACAGTAATATTTTTTATATGACTAGTTTCATCTTCAGTGTCAGTATAAATTACTTGAATAAAAAATAAAGTTTGCTTAGTCGGGGATACTCTATAGCAGAAAAACCTAGTATCTGTAGATGATATCAAGTTATTTCCTTATTGGAAGGCAATCTGAATTTGTCTTCTCTTAGTTTAGTTTAGTTTAGATGAATATAGCATTTGTCTTTTTTTAACTGTGCTTTATTTTTGTTTGTCCCCTTCTGGAAGGCAAAAAGCATTGCCATCCTACCGCATACTGGGAACACTGGGTCAGAAGCACAGAAATGCGACCTTCACATTCTCACATACATTGTTTTGCTTTACCACAGGGAGCCCTGATGTATGCATTTACCTCTAATATATATTTTTGTGTAAAAGCGCTTTGTATGTATGAACTTTAATTTACTTTAAATCCAGTTTTATTTTTTTGAAGGGACATCCTGTCATTGCCTTATTCCAGCAAACCCCAGGCTGATGCTTTATAAATTTATGTGTCAAGTTCTGTATAGGCCACACTTTTCTTGACATCTTCTCTTAGATGTCTAGGGTCCCAGATGTCTGGAACAAACTCAAGATCTTTCTCCATAAATCTCCTCTTCCATTATTCTTTATTACAGTGTGTGGTATTATTGAGGATGTCAAGACACGATCTTCAGCCCTCCCTCTCCCTTACAACTATGGCGAATTCATCAGCATGATCTGCCCATTTTACCTCCAAAATATCTTGGTTTTGCATCTACTTTTCCCTCTTTTCACTGTCCTGTCACCCAGCCAGACTACTATCACTTCTCACCTAGACTATTGCAATAAGCTTCTAAATGATCTCTATACCATTACTTCAACCCATTCCCAGACCACAGGCAGAATGCTGTTTTCAAAACCCAAATCTGACCTTGCCATTCCTCTGCTTAAAACCTTTCAAGGACCTGCCAGTAGTCTTTGGGATAGTGGTTAAAAATCCTTAATCCAGTCCACCAAGCTTACTTCCTGCCTCACCCTCCTAGCACCTTGCCCCTCACACTCTGTGTGCTTTCGTTTCTTTTTTTGTGCCTGCTGTACTCCCTGCTGAGGCTCTTTTCCCTCCCCTTCTTTCTCACCTACTTTAATGCTTCCTTGTGCCTTCTTCATGAAACCTTCTCCAAATCCAAAGCCCAGATTCAGTCCCATCTGCTTGTAGCACTGGCTACCTTCCCTTCATAGTGCTTCTCATAGTTATGGAAGTTTATCCATTGCGTGATAACTGCTCTGAAGGGTATTTGATTAATATAATTCTGTGAAGACCTGGATCTTGCCTTATTTTGTTCACCTTGTATCCTTAGCACTTGGTGCCAGTTGTGTAAGAGCACATACAGTAAGCATTTGTTGATGAGTGAATGAATGAATGAATGAATGGTCTTGAAAGGAGTATATCAAGATAAAAGGCTGATTTGGTACATTTAATTATCAGAATTGGAAAACAACATAAAGTTCATATCCTACTGAGTTAATAAAACAGATGTTCTTTGTATGTAAAGGTCAATACATGTTAAGATTAAAGTAGGCTGACTATTAATTTATTATATCTAGATTGATGTGTAATTAAGAATGCCAGAATATGGGACTCTATGGAAAAGTTATTATTTTCAGATATGTTCTAGGGCATTTATTACTGTTACTGTTACAGTGTTACTGTTCACAGTTGTAACAAGTAGCATTAATAGCTTACTCACTTTTAAGCTTTATTTCATTACTTTAAATGAATTTAGCACAAAATGTAATTACAAACAGTGGCTCAGGTATAGCTATGGAATAAAACTAACTTTACTATAATACACTGAGCACAGGTTTAATATTTTCCTCTGTGTTCTTCAGCTTTCAATTTTTTTTTTTTTTTTTTGGATGAAAACTTGGATTTACCTGATAACTTTGTGGCACTATTCTGATCTTAGAAGGTCATAGTTTTTCTATTTATATCCAAAGTCTCTTCCAAAAAGGGGTGTTCATTTGTATCACATGAATGATTGGCAGTCACGCAATTGATCACAGAGAGTCTTTTCTGTCTCATTGCTAGCTTCTATAGATCAAACCTGCATAGTCATATAAGAGTAGCTACCATGGGTATTTCATTGGCATCTACTACAATATGGGTCTATAATAAATATTAATTAATTAGGCTAATCTAAGTGTAATTTACAATTTAGGGAGTAAATTTACTTCAGTGTCTTTCTGATAAACCCTATCATTTTTTAAAGTATTGTTTAAAAGTATTGTTTATTTTGGTTTGATGTATGGTTACAGCCAACTAAATGAAAAGAGATGTCAATGTGTCTTAATGTATTAGTAATTTAGAAATAATGAGACATTTTTAAGTCTGCTGTGCTTTTACTCCAAATTACTTTTTAATTGTGATTTGAATTAAGTCATTCTGTTAAAAACTATTATTTTCAGATTTTTTTTTACTTAAAATACATACATTAGGATGGATTTTCTACAGTAGAACTGGTTAACTTAACAGTAAATATTGAGATCTTTCAACAAGCTCGCTAACCTAACATCTCCTCTTTTAGAAATTCATTCAAAAGAAATTTTTAGAGAAGGGGCTCTTTTACAATTAGGAAAAAAAGTTAAGAAAATATAATAATTTAAGGCTGTTTTATCCTTTAAAGATTTCTCACTTGTATAAGTATATTTCTGATGAGGTTTTGATTCTGAAGAAATTAAGTCATTTTATTTTTCTTGTATCTCAAATCAACTTGATGAAGCCTTTACTTATTAACATTTTAATTTGGGAAATCCCAGCACAATCTTAATATTAAAATAATAAGTGATAATAATTTTGTTCATCATTGTCATCCTTTTAAACAGTAGCTAAAGCAAACCAATTGGATAGTTTATACAAATTGTAATGTATTTTATTTTAGGAAATTGCTTAAATTTATGTTTCCTGGTTTATTTGTTTGTTTTACTCACTTTATTCTTAATGTTGAGGATTTGAGTTCTGCATTCACAATGAAAATACTGACTTCATTATACAATAGATAAAGGCAAAAAATAGGCATGGCAACACTTCTGGTATGTTTAAAATAACAATTAAAATGTCTTTTTGCATTTCCTTAGAGATTACTTTGAGTTGATAGTAGTTTATGCTTCCTGGCCAGCTTCTGGGGCAAGCTGGCCCTTATGTTAAGTGTCTTAGGTATCTGTGTGGAACGCCAGGACACTATTCCATGTAATTACAGAGATCTTACTCCCTGGGTTAGACTCTCACATGGGGCCCTATTTGTTGATATATTTGCAACAAAAAGCCATTAACTTACAGGGTCAAGGGGTTAATGGAAGAAATATTCTCATCTTCCTATTATCTTGCAATGTTTTGCTGGGAGCTGAAGAAAGATAACAGTTTTCTCCCCCAGTTTCTCTTGGCAGTTTTAAAAATGGTGACTTCATGTTTCCGTGACTAAATAAAAGATTAAATGCCAATATGGAAAGCTTTAGAAGTGTACTTAGTCAAGCTGTCAGTTGAGACAGGCATTCTATCATGGCCACCTTTGCTGAGGTCACTGAACGGCTCCCAGTAATGAAAACTAGGAAGAAGGTACCTTAATGATTTCTTGATTTGTGAGTCCTAAGATTTTTTTTTCCCTGTTCCATTTTTAGGCAAATTAGTCATCTTGCACAAGGAGTCAAGGAAATTTCATAAAACTTTAAAGGGGAGAACAGAAATTATTTCAGTTAAATCCAAAAGGAATTCTGTGTCTAAAAGAAAGAATTCAACTACTCAGATTGGTGCCCCTCAAATCCCAAGTAATTTACAGAGTGTGTAAAGAGTGAAATAAATAAACTTGTGTCCAAAAAAATCCATATTAGAACTGTATGGATGATTATAGATGGAATTATAGGTGGAATTACCTTGCCTAGATTTTGTGGGTGGAAATTATTGCCTTGCTAAGGTTATTTCTGTCATTTTTCTTTGAAAACAATATGTTTCATAGCCTAACTCTTCCAATTTAATGTATATGATAAGATTAGGTTGCCCAATGCAATTTAGGAGTCACTGGAAGTTCTTCTTGTATGTAAGTGGTGAATTTTCTCTGGAAATCTAACCAATTAGAGAATTTTCCTGATTGATTAAAGTAAGTTCTTGCAGAATGCAATAAAAGTATTATTGAGTACTTTAGGAAGCTTGTCTACGATTTTTTCTCTGAAGGTCAGAATACCTTTATAATTTCATCTGAAGGTTAGTCATAGTCATGGGTATACTTAGTAACCCAGAGTTCTCTTAAATTGAAATAATCTCAGCCTATTTAATTGTAGTACTCTGCCAACAAACACAGGTTGTGCTGGTTTGATTTAAAACAGCTTGGCTGGTGGGTTTGACTAATTTTACTAATTAAATCTGCCACAACAGTCAACGCATGTGGATACATATGGTTACAGTCCTACGTTTCACCCATAATTTAGCCTGACAACACATGTGAGTTTTCTCTTTACTCCATGTTTACATAGAGGGAATTTTTAGCACATAATTTTGTAATTCTCCTGAAATTCTAAGTTCCAAATAATAGAAGGGAGAAATGTAATCACACCTCTGTTAAAGCAATTTAAAAATGAAAAGCCTGGTGGAAAACTTTTTAATAATTGAGATAATTTTTGTCTTTCAGAATTAGTTGAGATCATGCTTTATGGTAGGTGAGTCAGCACTGTTGATAGGGTGTGTTAAATCACCTTTCCTGTGTCCTCCAACACTGAGGGCATGCCACTGTACACAAACTGGTGCTTTGCTCCATAAAAGGCTACTCTGTGTTTCCACCACATGACTGGAAGCTTCAGTTCTTTTAGTACGTGGACTTAATCACCAGCCAATTTGTCCATTTAGCACACTTAGTAGTCGAAGTGTTTGTTTAGACTTTCTATATTCATAAACTTGTTAAAAAATCATACTACAAATGTTTATCCCCAGGGATTTTTTTTAAACTTCTTTCTGTAATATTTATTTTACATATTCTTATACCCGGAATTTTTCATGCAATAGCTAAAGTGATAATGTATATTGACCATCTGCTAAGTCCTATTTCTAAAAGATGCCTATCAGAAAAACAGCCTATTTAGGGTTCCCGGGGGGAATTTCACACATGCTCACCAATAACCCAGTCAACCGTATAGACTGCTACTATGTGCTGTCTTTTTCTTTTCCTTGTCTTTTGCTTTGGGGATTCTTCACTATGCATTATTGAGTCAAATCTGCTAGGTCCCTGGTTTTGGGCAGCCCCACTGGCACCTCGATATCTAGATGCAAGATCTACAAAATGTCCTCTGTCAAACAAAGAGGGATTCCACCTCTCTCACAACTGTCTGGTGGGTTCTGTCGGGTGGTGGGGATTCAGAGCTCTGGAGTTCATCCCACTATGTTACAGTCAGAGGTTTACAGGTGGCAGGGTTGGGGGGTGGCAGAGAGGAAGAGCAAAGAGGGTGCTGCAGAGGCAGTGGGAGCAGTGCATTCTTGGTACAGAAAGTAGTGGGATGCTTTGTAGAGAATTTAGAACCATGACAAAATTGACTGAAATTGGTCTGCTTTTTAGTATATCACTATGTGCTGATGATTCTAAACAACATAGGGGAAATAAATATACTCTTCCCTGCCGGGCAAACCACTCCCATCAGTCTTCCCTTCAGTGCATTGCTGTTTACAGAAGCTTGTCCAGGACAGATTCTCCCCCAGGAGGCTCCTCAGTTCCTTACATACATAATATATTGATAGGTCAACCTGGCAGTGAGTTAGGTGTGACCCAGCTATAGGCCTAGATCCTCCTACACTTTTATAGTGAAGGAGGGCTGAAATCTTTCCTTTTCTTTTCCTTACCTTCTCCTTCCTTCCCTTCTCTCCTGTTGTCTCCTGTCCTCTCCCTCTCCCACTTTCACTCTCCCTCTCTCTTCCCCCCTCTCGTTCCTACAAAGAACTAATTTCTGTGAAAGACACATTATCTCCTTGTACTGTAAGCTAGAGGTTAGGAGCGGTATAGTTTTTAGTGGATAGATGACCTGACTGGATGTCAGGAAGCCTGGCTCCCAATCCTGACCCCCTGACAAGTTGTGTGACCCTTTTGAAATTGTATGGCCTTTCTGAAACCTCACATGTGGCATTTAAGTGGATTGTACTTGGTGATCCACAGCCATTCCAACTGGGCATTTCTACTCTTCTATGAAGAAAGAAAGTAAAAGGCAGAAGCAGAAATACAGATGATTGACTAATACAGAACATCAGGGTGATTTCCTTCTACAGCTCTCAGTCCTATTTTTCTGATTGTTTTCCTTTACGAAAGATGAGATCTGAGCAACCTCTCTCTTATGTTTCACCCATCAAGGGCACAGTTGGTCAATATCAGTGGCTTCCAGGATGTCAACATAATTAAGTTCTAGAAACATCCCATAGACAAAGCAGAATTAATTATATATGTTTCTACCAAATTACACAGAGCCTGTGAGTAGTTGACAAGGGCATCTTGGCTCATCATCAACCATGATGTCACATGCCCTGAGCCTGGTGGAGTACCTATAGAAGAAGCCTGAGACAGCACGTGCCTGAGTTTCCTTTTCGTCCATGATTGTATCAGCACCCAGTGTGCAAACTGTTTCTGACCAGAGAAGACAGGAATCTAGTTCACAAATGGGAGAATTCAGAGGCAAAAACTGAAGCAAAAAAACTTGGGTGAGGTTTTAACATGCTAACAGACATCTTTACAGTAATTGAGTTTCCCATTTATTGTTAAACACTTTTATTGAAACAAGACTTAAAGATCTGGGGCACCTTGTAGTCATTATTAAATATTCCTTTCTGCTATATAATTTCAGAAGGAAATTAAGAAGCAAGAAATGCCATTAAAATGGTCACTCTGCCTAGCACACACCATTAGGACATGCACCTGCACATTCATGGACGCATGCACAATTCTGCCTCTTAATTTGGTCTCATATCTACTACACATTCTGAGTGTTAACACAAATGGAAATTATAACAGTATTCTAAAAATAAAAAATGATTTACCTCTAATGAAGTAAATAATAAGACAAGATAATAATGGTTCCATCTGATATACTTTTAAGTTTGTATTACAAATAAATACCTCTCTGTGTATCTGTCTGTATCTGTTTCTGTCTCTCTGTGTTTTTACCTCTCTCTCTCTCCACACACAAACAGACATAAATACATTGTGATTTCAAAAGAAGTAACCAGTTTTATGGCTTGTTGCTATCTGCACAAAGATTTGTTTGATTAGAATTTTTCACTTTTAATGATCAGTGTCGGATCTGTGCCTACCACTGCTGTTCCTACTATAATCGAAATTTTTTATCAGCATCTTTCACCAGCTGCTTAATGTCAATGGATCTTTCATTCCTAGACCCTGAGTTAAGAAGGGTTGTTACATACATTCAGTATGGTTGGGGCCCGCTAGTTCCTACTACAATGGTGCTCCCTAGTACCCATATACAACTTCACTTAAGACAAAATAGTGGCTCCAGCAGAAAATAAGTGCAGTCTTCTCCTTTGTAAGTTGTAATTGAGGTTATGCCATGGCATATTGCCTGTGGCAGAATCTATTACCTAGAAATGGAGACCATGATTTGAAGCTGGCTGCAGTGTAAGCAAAATGAATTAATTATTAGCAGCACAGAATTGAAGGAAAATACAGGGTTTTCCAAAGTGAAATATATCAGCATTTTTAAAAAGAGAACGTAGCAAGGAACTTATTGATGAATCATGTATCAGTCTTTCCCACTGTTTTCGCCTTTTGGAATTCTTATATGCTTAGGTTAATAAGACTATTCTTAAATTAAGTCAAACTTAGCTCAGAATGTCATAGAAATATTTTCTTGTGTATTTAGTTCTGAAGTTAGCGTATTTTAATGTCTGACTCTTAGTGTCAGTTGGATAAGTAAGTTGCTAGGTAATGGTAGGAGTAAATTACCTTTAATATTATTCTTTAAATAGGAAAAAATAACATTTTTCCTGTCTGAAATGGCTCAAATAAAGCAAACTGGCATTTTTTGGGGGGGGGGGGTTATTAACATTTAGCACTTGATAGTACAAAATGTGAACTTTAGTGCATTTAACTTTTGTAGGTAATTATTTAGCAAAATCCTGTAGCACCTCCTGTATCATAATGGTTACCCAACATATTGGTTACTGGATTCTTTCTATTTCTTTGATGAGAAAACTGTTTTCCTGTCTAGTTTTGGGCAGTCATGACTTGTATGGACTGAAGTTGTACTTCAGAGTCCAGTTCAAATGATCTGATGATAATTAGAGAAAATTCCTGCTAGCTTCTGGCAATGCCTTGACTATCTTTATTATGTTCCGTTTTCCTTATTTTCCTCTTTTACCCCTGTTTTTCCCCATGTTTTGTGTTTAGCGGTGGGGAAAAGACAGTTTCCTATGGGTTACCAACCAGGTACCATATTCAAGAGTAGTCTCTTCTCTTTACATTAAATATTGCGCACTTGAATGATTAGACTACTTATTTAGAACATGATGTGAATTACATGATTACATGATTTTCAGAACCGTTGAGACCCAAAACACCACATAAAACACACATGTACAACATACACTGAAGTCCCTAAGTGAATGCACTCTCTTCTTTAGTATATGATAGTCATGTATCAGATTGTTTTTCCTCTCTGCTAGCAGAGGTTCTTGTAGGTTTTTTTCAATAGCCAGTAGTTTATCTACCAATTTAATAGAAACAATACATAATCATCAGTTTATACTATTATATCATTTGTTGGGGTGCTTGCTTTCTGCCAGCCAACTTGCTAAAAGCCTTATGTATGTTAATCAAAGCCTTGTAAAAAGCAGTGAAATTCTGATAGGTTAAATATCTTATCAAAGGTGATACAGCTAGGAAGTAACAGTCAGGATTCAAACCTAGCTCTCTCTAATTTTAAAGCTCATGAGCTTAACCATTGTGTTCTGATTCCAGCCACAGTGGGTGAATAAAGCCCTCCAGTTTTCACATTTTTGAATGTGATACCTCTAGTAAGAGTTCACTTCTCAAAATTCCCTTTCGTTCCTCTTCTGGGGCTTCAGGTACAACGGCCTAACCAGGAAAAAGTGTACTGCAGCAAGATATTGCTATTAACCCAGTTAACAGAAGTTGGAATTACAGGTTGTCCTCATGTTCGGTTTTTCATAGGCACTCAGATCCTGGATCTACCACTGTCTCTTTGACCTTGGGCACCTAATCAGACATCTCTATGCTTCAGTTTCCTCATGTCTAAAGCAGGGTCATTGTGAGGGTTCAATGAGTTTATACAAATAAAGCATTAAAAATCTGGTACACAATAGGCACTTGATAAAAGATAGCTGTAATTATTAATTACAACTCAAATAGAAAGTCTTATTTCCTGAGGGTATTTAATATGCCTTTGGATGGAAATGGGCATGAAAATGACAAAGATTCATTCAGAATGATATGCGGGTCTGAATATAACCTCGCCTTTCCTTAATCTTTCCCACACCCCAGCTCCAGCAGCTTTGCAACCCCTCTTCTTGTAGACTCAACTTAAATATCAGAGGAGAGGGGCACCTGGGTGGCTCAGTGGGTTAAAGCCTCTGCCTTCAGCTCAGATCATGATCCCAGGGTCCTGAGATCAAGCCCCACATCAGGCTCTGTGCTCTGTGGGGAGCCTGCTTCCTCCTCTCTCTTTCTGCCTGTCTCTCTGCCTACTTGTGATCTCTGTCAAATAAATAAATAAAATATTTTAAATATCAGAGTGGAGAGGTTGGAAGATGAACCCAGAAAGAGCCTCAACAGAGTACATTCAAATTCAGTTTTGTTTCATACCTCTATGCACACTGTATAACCTAAAGTTTTGTTTGAGGACTTTGCCATCTAACCACTACACGGTACTCAGACCTGGTGGCAGCCAGGGGCTACATATGAGAAGGAATCAGAGATAGCAGCCTTATAGCTTTTCATTGCTTGGTTTTGTGGCAAAATAAAATTGATATTATACAGTTATGGAAATAAGTTGTGAAGGAAGTTAGCAGACATTATATCTTTGTGATAAAACATTCCACTGACTGGTGTTTGTGCACATAATAAGTCACTTTTTGGCAGACACTAAAAAATTAAACTTTTGTAATGAGAGATGTAAATAAAAACCATCAGTAGAGAGAAATGGGTGCCCTAAAAGAATGGAAAGTTTTGAGCTATAGTATCTGCTAAAGGAGGATTTATTTTTGTGATCATCATTCATTCAGCAAACAGCTGTGGATATTTACCATGTTCCAGGTACATGACTATTTGCTGGGGCAACAAAGATGACTAAATCATTGTCATCCTTGCCCTTGAAGTGCTGGCTAAAGGAGACAGATAATCGAAGAAATAATTGTAAAACATGACAGTAAGTGTGATGATAAAGGTAGGGAAAGAATGCTGAAAGAGTACAGGTGAGGGAGATGGCTCTAGGACTTTCAGAAGAACCATAGAAGAAAGTACATACATTGAACATTTACTGAATGAATGAATGAATGAATGAACAAGTGAATGAATGAGTAGTATTTAAAAAAAAAAAAAAAGTTGTGTTCATGGAGTAAATGCTGTGCATTTACCCGAGAAGATGACCTGGGATTTCGCAAATAAAAGGGCAGAATCCATGGTGCAGAGCACTGTGGCCTCAAGGCAAGAGGAGATGCTTTATGGTTCTTACATCCCCCTAAAAACTGAATGACATGTATTTAAATAATGTAAATTGCATGCTGTTGTTTCCCAGGTAGGTGTAACTTGCTGGGGAAAATGATATCTAGGTCAAGTTTTTGCATATGATATCTTATTCAAATTATATAACAGAGATAGACATTTTTGAAAAATCAGCAGTGAATCTTTTGGAAAAAGAATCCCTTAAAATCATAAGTAAATGCTTTTTGACTTAGGATTTTGCACATGTGCTTTCATAAATAGGTTTTTCACGTCTAAGTTTCTAAATGACATTGAAGTTTTCATAGACTAAATATTTACCATAACAGAATATATCGCTACATCTGTTCCCTGAAATCATTTGTGTGTGTGTGTGTGTGTGTGCATGTGTGTGTGTGTTTGAGCGTGTAGATCTCTGTCAACATCTAAATTCCCTCTATAGTAATTCAAAAATGAAATTGGTATGTTAGTCTTAGAGGTACTATTCAGTTACTAAATCTTCTAGCTAAATCATAGTCTAATTTTTCTTTGAGTAAGTTTCTTCCTCTGGCATAGTGTAGCCTTCAATCGCAAGTTAATAATAATGATAACATTAACAATGCTTAACATAACATTTACTGAGTGTTTGCTATGTGCCAAACAATGCTGTTGACTCTTCTCATACATGATTTCATTTAATCCTTATGATCAACAACCTGAAGTCATTTTTCGAGTACCAAATGTAGAAGTCATCATTTTTCTTTAAAAGTGCGCATTTTCACATCTAGTTGACCCTTTATGTCTAATTGTTGCACTTAAAGTACATCATTTATTTGCTAATTTTGCTCTCAAATAACTCAGTTCTTTTTAGCACCATCGAATGTTCCTTTCCATCAAATTTTTTCTGCTTCCAATTACAGTGGTGCTCTGCCCTGATTCTTCAGTTCATGAAATTAGCCCTGCATTAAGTCAGACACTGTCCACATAACCTGTCTTTTCTTGATTTTTATTCTTATTTTTTCCCTTCTAAGCCAGAATCCTTTCCTTGAATGTAATCCTGTTTTAATGCTGTTGACTTAATATCCCTGCCAGTGGATACGAACAGAATTAATTTTATTTTTAGAACAAATATGTTTATTGGGTGCATATAGTAAAGAAACTGCAAATTTTATAGGAATTTTAACTTTCCTAAACAGTTTCATATCTATTGAGAGTCCTGCTGTTAATATTGTTGGGAAGGTGGGTCAGAGCAAATACATTGAGATGAAATTCTTTACTTAACTGATAAGACCTAGTCAAGTCCAAATCTAGATTTCCTGAAGGCTAGACATTTTTTTTCCCCATTCCAAGTTCTCTTTGATTTGTTTTTGCCATAATTAAAACAACAGTATCATAACTCTTATAATACACAGAATGTGTCCAATTCCTCTTAATGTCATAAGGAATTGAATTGGGCAGATATTATTGACTGATCCTGTTTTATGGATAAGGACACACAGGGTCAAAGAAGTTAAATGTCTTCCCAGGGTTACATGTATAATGAGCAGCAGAGGCCAAATTTTTACCCAGGTCTGATAAAGTTCATATTAAGTAAATAGATTTAATTTAATTGGGTCAGCTTGGCTGTGGAGGAAGTTTCACTGTTTCAAGAGTTTTTTGTTTTTACTAAGTAACCTATTGATTCCACTGCAGCAAATGATTTATCCCCTATGTATCTCTTTTTCAGGAAAGAGTTTCAAGAAACAGGTAGCTTAATTATGTCAGTCTTATTATGAATCAAACCTGGAGTCTGCATGTTTCAAATGATATGTATTCATAGTTTCCTCTTTTAGTGTATTATTGATTGACAGAAAGAGATCTCTATTTCAAGTGAGACACTTGAGATTTCATGTTTGTTTGCTTGTTCTTCTCTCAGTGGTAACTTTCAAAAGAGAGAGATAATTTTGAGATGTTAGTAAGAAGTAATAGATAAACCTTGGATCTGATTTATCCCTCAATATCATCTTAAAGGAAAATGGGAGTGGACCAAAGTGGCAGATAATGTACAACTCAACTAAAATTCCATTGAAAAGACACAAGGGAAAAAAAAAAAAAGATATATCTATAATAGCACTGGAAAATAATGAAAAAATATTGCCATAGGGACAAGACCAGAATGCCTGCTATTTTACTATTATACAACATTATACTAATTATAACAGATACTTTAGCCAATGCAATAACATATATCTTACACACACACATATACCTACAAACACATAAAGACAAACTTACCGCTATTTTCAGATCATTATCTACTTATCTATTTATAAAAATAAAACCATTATAATTCATAACACAGTTTGGTAAGATGTCTAAGGTCAAGGCCTATTTTGATATGGGAGTGGCATGATTAGACCTTTATTTTAGTAGTAAAACTCTGGGGTCTGTCATTAGGATTAATCAAAGAAAAAAAAAAGACTCATGAAGAAGTTATTGAAATGGCTGAGTGAAACTCAATGAAGGCCAGAGTACAAAAGGAATGAGTAAATCAAGAAAACTTTCCTATCTACACACAGTAGAATATAACAGTGTATGGGATAAGCTCTCAGAGTAGGTGGGGGGAAAAGATAACAGTGATAACTTTGTCTTTGGAGATGGTGACACTAATACTTCAGATTGGGAAACCAGGAGTGGAAATTGGTTCTGTAGCAGTGACTCTCCATCTTCTGCTGTAGACTGGAATTACCTGAGGAGCCTTTAAAAAGGGGTACTTGGGTTGAATTTCCAGGGATTATAGTTTAGCTGGTTAGGGCACCGGATTATTAAAAGATCCTCATGAAGTTCCAATGTATAGCTAACAGTAACAATCATTATTCTCGCCAAAGGTCAGGAAAAACAAACAAAGGAACAAAACTAAAAACAAAACAAAACAAAAAACAAAACTCAATAAAGGACCAGATAATAACTATGTCAAGCTTTGCAAGTCAAGTGGTCCTTGTTGCAACTATTCAGCTCTGCCTTTGTATTGTTAAGAACATTATAAACTCTACATAAAAGAATGGTTATGATTTGGGTTCTTAATAAATTTTATTTTCAAAAATTCTGCCGGCATTTTTCAAAGAGCTGGAACAAACAATCCTAAAATTTGTATGGAACCAGAAGAGACCCCAAATTGCTAAGGAAATATTGAAAAAAAAAAAACCTCCAAAACTGAAGGCATCACATTGCCTGATTTCAAGCTTTACTACAAAGCTGTGATCACTAAGACAGCATGGCACTGGCACAAAAACAGATACATAGACCAGTGGAACAGAGTAGAGAGCCCAGATATAGACCTGCAACTCTATGGTCAAATAATCTTTGACAAAGCAGGGAAAGATATGCAGTGGAAAAAAACAGTCTCTTCAATAAATTGTGCTGGGAGAATCGGACAGCTATGTATAGAAGAATGAAACTCGACCATTTTCTTACACTATACACAAAGATAAACTCGAAATGGATAAAAGACCTCAACATGAGCCAGGAATCTATCAAAATCCTAGAGGAGAACATAGGCAGTAACCTCTTCGACATCGGCCACAGCAACTTCTTTCAAGACGTGTCCCCAAAGGCAAAGGAAACAAAAGGAAAAATGAACTTTTGGGACTTCATCAAGATCAAAACCTTCCACACAGCAAAGGAAGTAGTCAACAAAACAAAGAGGCAACCCACGGAATGGGAGAAGATATTCGCAAATAACACCACAGATATAAAGGGCTGATTTCCAAGATATATAAAGAACTGCTCAAACTCAACACACACACAACAGATAATCAGGTCAAAAAATGGGCAGAAGACATGAACAGATACTTCTCCAAAGAAGACATACAGATGGCTAACAGACACATGAAAAAATGTTCATCATCATTAGCCATCAGGGAGATTCAAATCAAAAGCACATTGAGATACCACCTTACACCAGTTGGATGGCCAAAATCAACAAGAGAGTAAACAACAAGTGTTGGAGAGGATGTGGAGAGGGGAACCCTCTTACACTGTTGGTGGGAATGCAAGTTGGTGCAGCCACTGTGGAAAACAGTGTGGAGATTCCTTAAGAAATTAAAAATAGAGCTACCCATGACCCTACAATTGCACTACTGGGTATTTACCCCGAATATACAGAGGTAGTGAAAAGAAGGGCCATCCGTACCCCAGTATTCAAAGCAACAATGGCCACAGTCTCCAGATTGTGGAAAGAGCCAAGACGCCCTTCAGCAGAAGAATGGATAAAGAAGATGTGGTCCATATATACAATGGAGTATTATGCCTCCATCAGAAAGGATGAATACCCAACATTCGTATCAACATGGACAGGACTGGAGGAGATTATGCTGAGTGAAAGAAGTCAAGCAGAGAGAGTCAATTATCATATGGTTTTATTTACTTGTGGAGCATAAGGAATAACACAGAGGACATTAGTGTATGGAGAGGAGAAGTGAGTTTCGGGAAATTGGAGGGGGAGAAAAACCATGAGAGACTGTGGACTCTGAGAAACAAATTGAGGGTTTTGGAGGAGAGGGCAGTGGGGGGCTGGGTGAGCCTGGTGGTGGTTATTAAGGAGGGCACCTATTGCATGGAGCACTAGATGTAGTGCATAAACAATGAATCTTGGAACACTGAAAAAAAAAAAAAAGCCTCTGGCCAGATTTGGTCTGTGAACCATAGTTTGTTTAAAGAAAGTAACCACTACTGTGGTCCCATTGAATTTGCAGCAATAGTAAGACAACTGTAGAAGATGTTCAACAGGTAACTGGATGTGAAGATTTGGTGTAGGGAGGAGTCCTTGCTGCTCAGGCTTAAACAATAGTTATATCTCTCTCACACTTACGGAGGCTGGCAAGTCCAAAATCAAGGAGCCAGCCAACTTAGTTCTCCAGTGAAGGTTTTCTTTCTATTTTTCAGATGTCTGCCTTCTCTTTGTATCCTTACATGGTGGAGAGAGAAAAAGAAGAAGCCAGCACTTTGGTGTCTCTTTCTTCGAATTGCAATAATGCTCTCTTAAGGGCCCCATCCTCATGACCTCATTTAAACCTAATTATCTCCCAAAGGTCCCATCTCCAAATATCATCCCATTAGGGGTTAGAGCTTCAGTAGTTGAATTTTGGGAAGGACACCATTCAGTCCTAACAGGAGGAGACTTGCAGCTTGACATATACACTTGAGAGTCTTATGCATGGAGATGGTAGTAAAAACCTATGTAGAAGCAAGGTTGCTCTGCAAGAGTTAAAGAAAGGAAAAACAGCTAAGGGGTGAACTGAGATGAACGTCTGCATTTAAGAACTTAGTCAAAGGGAGATCTCCAAAGGAGAACCTAAAATGATCAGCCAAATAAATAAGGAGGGATTCCGGAACTGATTTATATTCTGAAATTCAGCAGAGACTTCATTATCCAATGGTGAATATGAAGAGAAAGGGAAAGAAGCAGAGTGGCAACTATTAGAGTTGCCCAAGGGTTGGTGATTTCTGAAAAACAAACAAAAAATCAACAAAACTTGCGGTGCCTGGGTGGCACAGTCGGTTAAGCATCTGACTCTTGGTTTCAGCTCATGTGCTGATCTCAGGATTGTGAGATGGAGGTCTGTGTCAGGCTATACACTCATTATGGAGTCTACCTGAGTCTCTCTCTTCCTCTCCCTCTGCTCTTCCTCTCCCCTCCAACACTTTCTCTACTTCTCTCTCTAAAATAAATAAATAAATCTTAAAAACAACAACAACAAAACAAAATAAAATCAACATTGATAAATTACTGAGTATTTAACCCTACTCCCCTCCCCCCCACCACCCAGTAACTACCACAACTTTTCTTTGGGGAACCAATCTTCCATCTACTCTCAGTTCATGTGATCAACTGAATGAAGAAAACAGGGCCAAGAAATAGACAATGATAGATTTTTTTGGTGACACTGAGGGCCTTAATCTGGTAGAGCCTATGGCTGGACCTATAGCTCCTTTTCTTTGTTGCATCAGCTAGTGTATTTTCTTTAACCCACTGAGCCACCCAGGCGCCCCTAGTGTATTTTCTTTTATAACCATATCATTTGAGTTCATCTTCTGTCTTTTGTAGATACAAGGTGTTAAGTGATAAAAGAGTTTAGAACCTACATTAAAGGGAGATGTGTAGAAAATGGAAGGAACAATAAACTGAGTCTAGGTTTACTATTCCTTCCAGAAATTTTTCAGTGAATGTACAGACAGATAAGATGGTAGGTTTGTGGAGGAATAAGATAGAAAGAAGGTTTATCAAAGGGGAAAAAAATAAATAGGTGAAGGATTTAAGATGTAGAAGAAAGAGGGAATGTCTGCTGGGTTAAGTTCCCAGATATGGAACACAGAAAACCCACAGCCCCAGTCTGCCTTTATTTTCTCTGTTTTCCAAACATCTGCATTTCTCCTGTTGTTTTATAACTGAATATGTTGCTTATGATGTCAATAGCTTGTAACATTTTAGGAACAAATTAGAGTAGGATAACCAGTGTGAGGCAAGGGTCCAGATCCCTGAAAGTACAAAGCACTTAAAGCAGTTACATTACTGAAGACCTTCAAAAGTTTTTGGAAGCTTATATATTTCTTAATATTGCACAAATTGCTTTAAACTCTGTTTTTTTAATCTGTAAATATGTATCACATTTAAAAAAGCCATTTCTTCTATAACAGAGTCACTTGTATATTTTTCTTTTATATGCACTTGTAGTACACATACATAAACTTTATTATTAAAGATCATCTAAATATTTCTCTTTTTTACCCAACACTAGTATTAGGAATGGAAAATTATGATGTGATTCAACAAGGAGAGGGATTGAAGTGCTTTTCATTATTGAGTGTATTCAGGCAAAATAGTTGGACAAATTGGGTAATGGAACTAAATTATATTATATGAGGTGCTGGCCTTAAAACTGTCATTCTGTTATATCTTCTGATGAAACACAATTGCATTTGAATTATGTAAATGTTAAAAAATAAATAATTGCAGTATGCAAAGTGAAAGATACAGCACTAGTTATATGGGATAAAATGAAAACTACTCACCTAAACAATATTTTCTTAAACATTTAAAGCATATATACTAACAATCTATAAAAATACGTGTAATTGAATGAGTACCACTGAGTAATATGTTTTCCAGAATGTCATTCAAAGACAACTTGGCTGTTCATAAGTCTTTTAATTTTAAATTGCTGATTTATAGTTTCTTTTTCCCTTCATCCTCTTGTTTTGAAGGCTTGATGTGAGAGTGCTAATTAATCTTAGGTTTCTTAACTGATATACTTGTTGCTATGCAAATAGAACTATCAGAGCATTTTATTTTGAAACTGCACTCTTTTTTTGAGTGATATTGCATTTGAAATCATGCTTGAAGAAACATTTTTGTGGTAGGAAGCCAGTTTTCTCATTAAGAACATATTGCCCATAACCAATTCACTGCTTATTTCCACAATGCTCATTGCTTCTCTGGCTCATACATGTATAATGTTGAAAACTGCATGAAAGGGATGTGTACACTAAGTTGTTTTATTCATATCAGAGCATACAATTTAGCAAATTATAATACATGGAAATTAATGAAAATTTTATTTTGAACTGTACATTTTGGCAACCTGGGAAAATATCTTAATGACTTCCTTGGACTATCAAAGCTAGATTACATTTTAAATTCTGTATTCTTCATGTATAATCTTAGGGAAACCCCAATAAGAAGTGAAGTTTACCTAAGAACAAGATCCTATGTCAAGGAGTAGTCTGGACAGCTCATAAATTACTAGAAGAGTGGGAAATGAGACAAGAAAGGGGAAACATTCAGGAGAGTTCTTGGAATGATTTAAAATCTCTTGGAGTTATCTGGGGCTTGAACTCATGACCCTGAGATCTAGACTTGAGCTGAGATCAAGAGTCAGATGCTTACCCAACTGAGCCACCCAAATGCCCTTCAGAGTTATCTTACCCAAAGGACGAGGTGGGGTGTTTATATATGTCAGCTGAATGCCACAAGGTTAGAAGATGTGACTTTCCTGACTGGTCTGGCCTGCCATGCAAATAGGAAAAGTGGTCTTTGAAACTTCAGAGGAAGCCCCAAGGCCAAGAGAATACGTAGACAGTTGGGGGTCAGCTGGAAAACACTGAAGCCAATATAGCTAGGAGTGCTAGGAAGGCCACCTGAAGTATCTGCCCGACTTTCTGTGTGCTGGTGTCCACTCAAATGTTATTGTACCTCCATCTGTAGAAAGATAAATGTATCATTTCTCAATTGTGTATTCATTAATTTGTTAGGTTACACATATACATTGATTTCTCCTGCTAGGTACTCCTGTTCTATGCATAAAGGCAGACACTAGGGAAGAATATGACATATAGTCACCATTGAGACATTCACAGTCAGGTTAATGAGTGAGTGGGGGCATGAGCCATGGAAAGTTTTCAGAGGGCACAGAAGTTTAAATCATTTACTCCATCTATGGGAAAGTACAGAATCCTAGTGCCTTCCTGAGTGGCTTTGGACTTTTTCTTTTTTTTTTTTTCCCCTTTTCCTTTTTCTTCTTCTTCTCCTCCCCCTCCCCCTTTTTCTCCCCCTCCTTCTTCCTCCTCCCCCTCCTTCTTCCCCCTCCTTCTTCCTCTCCCCCTCCTCCTCCTTTTTCCTCCTCCCTCTTCCTTCTCCCCCTCCCTCTCCCTTTCCTCCTCCTCCTCCTTCTTCCTTCTTTTTCTTCTCCTTTTTCTTCTCCTCCTTCTTCCCCTGTTCCCCTTCTTTTCTTCCCCCTTTCCTTTCCCCCTCCCCTACCTCCCCTTCTCTCCTTCTCCTTCTTCTTCTTTTCCATCTCTTCATGGCCCTGCCTTAGTCCACTGGTCTCAGTGTATCCCTGCTGAAGTCACATGTGTATAGGAAAGGAGGAGTAGCAATATGTTGTTATTCCTGTTAGAATATATTAGTAGCTGGGGCGCCTGGGTGGCTCAGTGGGTTAAAGCCTCTGCCTTCGCCTCAGGACTGGGATCAAGCCCCACATCGGGCTCTCTGCTCAGCAGGGAGCCTGCTTCCTCCTCTCTCTCTGCCTGTGATCTCTGTCAAATAAATAGATAAAATCTTTAAAAAAAAAAAAGAATATTAGTAGCTGTGTTCTCTGGCTGAAATCTTGAGATGATTTTTCAAGATTTTGAAATAAGAATATTCTGAGTCCACTTAGAGAAAAAGATAAGAACTTGCTGCATGCCAAAAATTGCTTTAAATAAAAGATGACTATTGCTAAGGGCCATGCAAATATAGAAGGCCAGCATACATCTTTTTTAAGATTTTATTTATTTATTTATTTATTTATTTATTTATTTGAGACAGAGAGAGAACACGAGCAGGGGAAAGGGATGGAGGGAGAGGGAGAAGCAGGCTCCCCATGGAGCAGGGAGCCCCATGCAGGGATTGATCCCAGAACCCTGGATCATGGCCTGAGCTGAAAGCATATGTTTAACCAAGTAAGCCAACCAGGTGCCCCTACCTTTTTTTTTTTTTTTTAATGAATCCAAGTTATATTGAAAAGTATAATATTTAAGTATATATAGATATATTTTTAATCCAGAATGGGAGGTCCAACAATTGTAAAGTGCATGGAAGGATGTGATTAGCTAAAACAGTATTGATATTTAGAGAGTCTTTTCATTTCTTTTGCTTTGATTTCTTCAGGGAGATGATAGAGGTGGCTATAGACATGACAGTCATAACCATGGTTACTATTTCATGGAATGCCTGTTATGTGCCACCAGACATACCTTACATCCAAGAGTTTGACAACTGTTCTACAAGGCAGATTACCAACTTCATTATATATTAATGAAACTGAAGTTCAGAGAAGTTAATTAACTTGTCTAAAATTATAAAACTAATCCATCAGGAAATTAAAATCCTTGATTTCTGATTTGGACAGTGGGGTGAGTGTTAGTGAATAGCTTCTGAAGATCTTTAGGAAGGTTGTCTAGATGAAGGCTGATTTCAATCTTGGTCAAAAACTGGAGGAGCCCCACCCTCTAATTCTAAAATGAGACAGAGGCAAATGCAACTGTTTGTGTATTTGAAGGTGGTAGGATCTGAGCTAATTGTTCTTCTTTCTATTTTCTTATTTTTCTTTGCCTTTATAATTGAAAGGGGGATTTTCTTATTAAAAAAAAGATACAGCTACTGTGATATCTTCAAGTAAACATGTGGCTCAACTTACTTATGAGGTCAGGAAAGTTGGGGCCAAATCATAACTGCTAATTCAATGAAAAGATAATTTCATCACCAGTGTAATTAAGTGAGCTTTTCTAGAGTATCTCAAGTTAACTTCTCATCCAAGTAATATAAATCCAGGCATAGTGGTTTTCTTTTTCTTTCTTTCTTTCTTTCTTTCTTTCTTTTTTTTTTTTTTTTTTGGTGTTTACTTTAATCTTGTATTATCATTAACCAGCTTGTTACATGGATTACCCTTGGGTGTACTATGGAAAAAGATGTGTGTGTGTGTGTGTGTGTGTGTGTGTGTGTGTGTTGAGGATTTAGAGTATTAAGCCTGAGCGAATTGATTCACAGGGATTTTACTTCTTCATTGTGTGTTGCTGTGTTTTTGTTCTCCAGTGGGCTAAGCTGCTGTGCCTTTCTGTTCTGTATAGCGTTTGCACAGTGTTCACATGATGCTTGGGTGTCAGTTTTTCATTATGCTCAGATGATGTGAGGTATGTAGAAAGCTTCCGGAACCATAAACTCTAATTTCCCAATCATGAATAGTTAGGAAACCAGAGTTCTGGGTTTTCATTAACGCAAGGTCCTACATGCCAGCTCAGCTTACTACCTGCTAAGCCTCCTACGTCTATTGGAAAATGTGCATTGGCACTTTTCCAGTCTTGCTAAAAGTCATAAATAACCGCCTTTCATATGAAATGAATTAGGTTCAGCATATTGACACTGGAATACATTATTCTTCTAGTAGTTGAACAAATTAAAATAAAATGATGGCTCCATTTTTTCAGTGTAATAAAATGAGCATAATTGGGCTAATATCTTAATCTGGCCGTCAGGAATTAGATTGTATACCCACAATCACACAATTTCACTAGGGGAAATTACATGTTTCCTTTTTCTTGTTCTCTTGATGACCTTCCTAAATGCCAATAGCTGAGAGAGAGCTTGGTCAGACAGAGTGATTGAAGTCACCTGGGGAGCTTTCAAAAACAGTCCTGATGTTTGAGTTCCATCTCTCCCAAATCCTGATTTAATTGTTCTTGGGCTCAACCTGGGCATCTGGATTTTTTTAAAGGTCCCAGGTGGTTCTAATGTGCAACCAAGGTTGACAGCCAGTGTTCCCATGTGACAACACACTTCCTTAAGGTAACTCTTCCTATTCCTCCTTTCTCTTTTGTCTTCACGAAGTTTGGCTAATATCTCAGGTTATGGATCTGAATACCCTGAGGGTTGACAGAATAAGGAACCTGCTGAGTGGTCCAGGGAGATTCAGATGATTTTGTTTTATGCTCAGGTTGCCCATATAAAAGTTTAAGGAGGACACTCTAGGTCACTGCACCCTACCATGTAGTTGTGAGAGAGATGTGAGAGTTGTGTGAGAGCCCCTCTGGCACTTCCCAGCTCTCCTGGGCACACACATGAGTAAAGACCTACGCATAGACACTTAACATGGACAAGGACTCTGACTAGAAAGGATGATCTCCTCTTCTACCTACCAGACTTGGCATTTTATTAAAAATATATTTGTTTTATTTTATGCTTTCAAATAGATGTTTAATATTTGTTTTAGGATTCATATGTTTATTAATCAATATAGAAAGCAGGTATTTGGCATCTCACGTTTTTTAACAAGATGTCACATCAAAACATATGCTGGAGTTATGAGTATTATGGTGCTTTTAGAACCCTATTTTCTACCTTCTTATATAATACAATAGTCTTTATTCCTCTAAATATTGACAGACATTGGTTAGGCATGTGATATTACTTATCCTTGGATGATCTTATTTAAGAATGGTACATAAATTTAAAGCTTTGGTGAAAAATGGTGAGAACCATTCCAGTTATTGAAAACCCTTCAGATATCTTTTCAATTAAAACAAGTAACAGTTGCAAAAAGACCATCCACTCAGAAGCTTGCCTTACAGTTTTAAGAAAATATCCCCAATTAAAAACACATAATGGAAGGACTGGGAACATTTACTCATCATAAAATAAAGTAATTTTATGTATGAGTAATATTTAAATCACATTATTTTAAAATAAGTTTTATGGTATTTGAGTCTGTTTAGGGTAGCTAATAACTTACATAGTATTCTACCTTATGGTAAACTCTGTCATTCACAATATACACTTACTCTTCCAGGTACTGTTTGGGCAATCCAGTAGATGGGCTTAAAATGTTATTAGGAGCTCTGGCCAGGCATTGTAGGGCCTGGAGAAGTCAAAATCTCTTCTCCTCTGGTACTTCCAATGATTATTGGGAAAACAATTGCACCTTGGCCTTTACCAAGGCAAGGTTTTCATTTAACTGAGGCATTAGAATATTTTGTTAAAAATATAATCTTTCATTGTGAAATTCTGTTTTAGTCTGTCAGAGAATTTTAGATTTCAATATAGAATAAGCTCTTTTCAGTAACTGAAAAAAGTTAAGATCCTCATTGCGGTTTTCCTCTGAAAAATAAAAATGTGCTTTGATAGAGCTTTTGGTGTTTATTACCATATGCCTGTGATTACACATGCACCCATTGTTATGTTCATCTCCCATCCATGTCAGTAGTGGAGTTAGGAATTAATCTAGGTTAGACTTTAGTGTATAGAATCTCTGTATTTCAACAATTTCAAAATTTCTGCTGTCACTTTGTTATATTTAAGCAAATTATCTCACTCTTATGTCAAATTATCTCATGGCGTTTGAACTTTAGTTTTCTTTAGCTGGATCTTCCCGAAGTGTACTTAAGTGGAACAGCCAAACCACTGAAGAAATTCAACAGTACTGGATGGTTTTCCTGCACTTTTCCATGTTTTTTTTTAGTTGTTCTTGTAGTTTATCTTTGAATATGCAAAACAAATTTTAGCAAAAAGGCATGCATTCTTCCTGGATGCTAGGTTGTATGTATTGATTTTCTAGCCACAAACAACCTCTTGATCTTCTTCAGACATTTTTTTTTCCTTTAAAAGTATTTTAACTTGAGACGATAACCAGATCCTTTTCTTTGTGTTCATATGTAGTGATGCTTAGGCTATTGGTAGTTGTTAGGACTAACTTTATCTGAAAATAACAGAAATCTTAAAATAATAATAGTGGTTTCAACAAGGTAGAAGTTAATTTTTATCCTCATTTAAAATAAATGTAGACCTAAGGAGTCTAGAGCTGGAATGGTGGCTCAACTGTCATCAGGGTCCCGGGTTTCTGTATTTTTAACACATGACTTTCACCCTCAAGGTCACCCAAGCACCTCAGTGTTCCAAGACTGCTAATCGGTCACCAGGCTTCCCAGTAGAAAGGAGGCTAGAAAAAGGGAGTGGGATGCCAGAAAAGTTATCTTATTTTTTATTAGAAGTCTTTCTGTAGGGCTCTCCACATGGCGGGGAACGTACTTCCTCCTCTCTCTCTGCCTGCTTCTCTACCTACTTGTGATCTCTGTCAAATAAATTAAAAAAAAAAAAAAAAAGTCTTTCTGTAAATCCCAGACATCACTTTGCTTAGATATCATTGTCAGAGTTTGTGAACATGGCTGTACCTTGCAGAAAGGGAAGCTTGGGATTCTAGAATTGTACTTTGGTGTAATCCCATCCCATATATATATATATATATATATATATATATATATATACACACATACATACACACACACACTTTAATACTTTAATAAAGAGGAAGAGGAAAGTGGATACTGAGGTAAATAATAGCAATCTTTAAAAAAAATATCAATCTTTGTCACATTAGTTTTCAGATTGTATTATTGGAAGGTGTGCTCAAATTAAAAACACTCAGATTAAAAGTATAATTATTTATATTGTATGTTAACAGAGAATAATATAAGTGATATAAATAAAGCTAGCAAACAGCTTGTTTTATTGACAGCTGTGAGGTTTTATGTAAAAAAAATGGATCAAAAAAGTGGATCAGAATATAGTCAATAATATTGTAATAATACGTGGTGACAGGTGGTGACTATACTTGTCTTGGTGAGCACTGAGTAATGTACAGAAATCAATCAATCTAAATCAGCAAAACAACAAAAAAGTAGACAAAAGTACAAAATACCAGAGCTAAATACTTACATAAAAATATCTAATGATTATATGAAAACAATTTTAAATTAGTTTACGTACTAATCCCTTGTTTGGCAACTCCGTTTATTCAGAACATCTATAAAAAGGAGGTGAGGTTGTGTATTTGGTCTAGAGTTATTTAACCAATATTCAAGGATAATCCAGAGTTTATGAACAATTATAAAATTCTCAAGACTCCAGGAAATATAGGCTCATTACAAGTATTAAAGACTGTAACTCCTTTAACCATTATACAGAATTCTTGGGAGTCCATAATCAGTAACAGATCATGAAAACGTGGTAAGTGTTCTAGGTTGTCTATTACTAACAGATCACCCCAAAAGTTAGTGGCTTAAAACAGCAATTTTTTTTTTTTTTTTTTTTTTTTGCCTCTGTTAATGTTCCATGGGCCAAAACTAGCCCCATGATACAGATCATAGAGTCCAAGTGGGAGGGACTACAAATGGTGTGTAAATAGCAAGAGGTGTGGTTCTTTGGGAGTTCCCAAAGGAACCACCTGCCACAGTAAGTTCTAAAAGCCACTATTTATTGACTTACCACCATGTGCCAGTTACTGTTTTAATCACATAATTGCCCTGCAAAGAAGGTTTGATCTGTTATATTTCTCAGATAGGAAATTGAGGTTCGAATGTTTTGATTAACCTTTAGGAGATCCCAACAGTCTAAGTAGTGGTGCCCAGTGTTTCTGCCCAGCTCTGAATGCCTTTCCTCTTTCCACAACAACCTTCTTAACCAGTAGCTGCTGCAGACATATCTGCCCTGTGTGTTTTTACTCCAAGCAAACAAAAGCCTTTGCCGCCTGATAGTTTTTCTTTTTCTTTTTTTTTTTTCCCTCAAATGAGGCAAGGGAAAGAGCCTCCTAGATATTTTAATTAACCAAGAGCAGCTTCTGTCACAGAGCTGCCTAATGGTGAAAGCTATAGAAGGAAAACACTGGCTATGGGACTAGACAAGAGGCCTGCGCCTTTGTGCTCTGGGCCATTGCAAGCTCTTCTCAGCAAACCTCACCAGTGAGAACAGCCTCTCAGGTCTTTTCTAGAAACCTCTCCATGTTGGTACCTTTCTCCTGGAATAAAGCTGTGTAACATGGCAATATGCTAGGTTCCAATACTTTCTAATTGGTGTGTTCCAGATATCACAGCTTCTACTAGAACACTCTTTTTAAAATAAGCATGGATCATGCACATGGCCATGAGATTCCATTCTTTATATTTTAAGTAGTATCAAGATTGTTCTTTTCTTCACTATTTGGCAGATCAGAGTTCCCTTTTAAAATGCAAGAAGTTAGTTACTTATCAAAGTATTTGATTAATTAGTTAGACCTGTCAGGCCAAACAGAACTAGCCAAGTCTTTTAAATCTCATATTAAGAGCCAATTTTCACAATAACCTGTTTCATTCATGGCCTCGGCGTTTTAAATTCTTGCTCATTAGTGACCTGGTATTTAGGCTTGTCTGAAAGGAAAGCATCCGTCGTGTTAAGGAGGGCTCATTATGGATTATAGGTTTTCGAATGGGGATGCCTATACACAAAAGACTGCCCTCCCATTTTCCTCTGAGTCGCTAATTGGACCTTCGCCTTGTTTTTACAAGCAAAGGCTAAGCCTCAATAAGGAGGCAGGCTTTTATAATGTCACAGTTTGGGTTGTACTGAAGAGCTGGTGACCTATCATTATCAATACAGATGTGGAACTAAAGTAAAGCATGTGTTTGGTTTTGCTGGAGACAATAAAAGTAAAGGCTGCTTTTAAAACCAGTAAAACACTGAACTTGATGGAAGGAGAAATTCATTGAATATATCACCCCGCAATAGCTCAATTCCCTGAGTGATAAAAATACAACCACCAAACACTCAGAAATAAACACTACACAGTTAAAAAAGAAATGAAACACAAATTCGAGCCCACAATACCCCTCATTGGCTTCTAAGGAAATAATGTTCTCATGTTCCAAAGAAATACATGTATTTCTATATCCCCAAGGGCTTAGCATCATCATTGTATATCATACAAATGTCCCTAACAGAAGTTCTTTTTGAATTCACCTTTGTTAAAATAATCTTCTGTTTTGCTGTTGTTTCAATTTGTTTTTAAAACACTGTTTGTGTTACTTGAAGTAATTCTTTTCCTCTTTCTTTTTATTTTATTTTCTTACAGAATTTACTGTTTATTTCCAAATTACTCCAGACCCTAATAGTCTGTTTTGCTTTTGGCAGAATTCGTGTATCCATTGAATCACATTCTGTTCTGTTGAATTTCCTTCAGTGAATGTCTCTCCAACGGTTTCGTTTGGTGGCAAAACATTAAACTACTTCTTTAGGGCCTTCAGGTTACCATTTGTAACATGTACCCACAATCAACCCTCTTAATAAACCAAGTGTCCTAATTAATTCGGTGTACCTTCTGGTTTAAGTATTTATGGGTGCGACTCCTTGAAATGCTGATACATGCGTTCCCATTGGTCTGGAAAGAAATGATTTTTCCTGGCAGTGTTATCAGTTTTAAGAATTCAGATTTCATACGTTTGAGGTTAGCAAATTCAGCAGACAACCTAAATGCGGCGCCATGTTAATGGAGTCCTGGAAGCTGCTGGTGTTAAAATGAGTAAATTAAGGAGTCAACACTGCTTATTTAGGCACATTAGGATAAAATAGTATGAGAGCTCGGACTTAACAAAAATCAATTCAGCACGCAGAGTGCACATCCATCAGGGCTTTGTTCTGATGTCAGGGGGAGCAGCAACCCGGTTTGATTTTATGAAGAATGCTACATTAGCATCCTCACGTCCTTGGATGGCTGTGATATTTGCTGTTACAGAGCTACTTCAAGGCAGCCACAGGGCCCTTGGAGACTACTCCAGCTACATTAAAAAATTAAGTTAGCATCAAATGACTTATTGAACTCTTTATTGATATCCTTGGGATTTGCTTGTCAATCTACACCATAAGTTAGTCTCCTTCCAAAGAGATTACACTAAGTAGGAAGTTGTAACAGTTACGTTGATCATTTGAGCAAATTATTTTTCTCTACCTAACCCCCCTCCACACACCCCATTGGAACAACAGTGGCAATAAAAGTAATTTTAATGAAAAATACATTCCAGGCATGGCATACATATTTTCTGTACGGCGGAGTTTATTTCACAGGGACCTCTAGGTAGATATTATCCCCTCTGTGAGACTTTGAGAGTTATTTCTGTCACTGATCTGGTGTCAAAAACCAATAGCCATGCCATTGACCACAATTATAGGGGAGAAGTTTTAAATTTCCTTTTGCCTAGGTTTTGCACCCTGATAGAATTCAGAAATTGCATTTTACAGATAGTATTACTAATTCTTGACTTCATTTTATTTTCATATACACGTATTCTCCTTGCCAAAAGTAAAAGTTGCCAAACATATTCCTTGCTGTGGTCCCTCTCCCAAACCATTAGTTTTTATTATTTAAAGTGTTGGAGGTTAAATATTTAATTTCACTGGCCTAATTATTGCTTTGCTATGAATAGACAGTATTTATTAATAGTTCAAAATATGTAAGTTTATTTTTTCACATAATATCTAATATAGGAGACTCAGTAGGCTCTTATGAGATAGAAAGGGATTATATGCAAGAAACATTGCACCTTGCCCATGTTTTTGTCACAGTCTGTCATCTTGGTTTCCTTTTCTTTTAATAGTTTTAATTTTCTTAATGAAAGTAATATATGCTTATTGCTAAAGTTTAGGAAAAATAGGAAAACATAATGAAGAAAATAAAGGTAGTCTCACAACTTAAAGGTGAGCCCTGTTAATAGTTGGTATTCTTTCAGAAATTTTCACATATATTTTCCTATGTATGGAATTTTTCCGTGTGTGCTTTATGTGCACTGTCTTATAGCTAGTCCATGCAACCGATTTTGTACTGGACCACTTTAAGGATATGCTGTAATTTGTTTAGTTTATTACCTGCCATTGGAATTTGATTCTGAAAAATTACAATTCTAAACAAGACTCCTTTGACCATTCCTGTATATATACTGCTTCTATTTAAGGTAAAAGGTTTGTATGTTTAATATTCAGACACATTACCAAAATACCCTCTAGGACTATATCTGTACAGGAAGTTGCCTGATCCTCACTACTTTCAGGATTATCTGAGGCAGCATGTTCATTCATCCCTTGATGCAGAACCATTCGAGGGCTCAGTACACATCAGGCACTTATTACAGGGCTAAGATACAACAGGGCTAGGAAACAAATGCGCCTGCTCTTGCTCACCTGCAACTTACCATGTGATGAACAGAGATGAATCTGAGATTAATAACTCTGTAAATGCCTTTTTGGTGGAACTCGTTTTATGGAGAGAAAGTTATGGGACATTTGAATCTGATATAGTGTTGGGGAGTCAGGAAAGGCCTCCCTGAAGAAATGCTTTTTTACACTTGAAAGGTGTGTCTGTAGATGGAATATAATATATACTGTGTCACATCATGCTAACAATGATTAAACACTACATTCTTGCTGAGGGATTCTAGGTATATTTTGGTATATTCTACATCAGGTTGTTTTATTCTATTTTATTTTACTAATTTTAAAAAGAATGGTCAACAAAGTCTCTTTTCCATTCCACTTCTTTTTCTTTTTTCTCACAATTACAGTCATTAACTCGTGATGATCCAGAACTCTTTCTTAAAGGAAGAAGTAATGCCTATGTTCAAAAGAGTTGTGCATCACAGAGATGGGGTTTCATATTACTGGCAATGTGTTCAGGTTACTCGATGCCATTCTTGGGGCCAAGTGAAATTCTGGTCACAGTTGTCTAATAATTATCATTAAGGGCTTAAAGCAAAAATGAGAGAGTGCACTGCAGTGCCATATTTAGATGTGAACAGCAATGTCTTTGAGTCTGACCATCTCTCTTTGGATGTATGTTACCCAGCACCCTGTCTACACTTGCCAAAATCATTAGAAAGGGAACAGAAAAATGTGGACTTCGAATGCGATTTGACCTATATAATACCCGAAACGTTTGTGACCTATATTATGCATTGATTTAAATGAGCATTTTTGTTTCTAATGAATCATTTTTTGTTAGTCTCAGCATTAATCTTCTGTAGACAAAATATCTTTGTTTCTTTCTTAAACATCTCAGAATGTACTCCTTACTATACAAAACTATGCAGATATTATTTTCTTAGAAGTTCATTTAAAGACTTAATTCTTAACATTGGTGAATTCACTCAGAATACTTCATGACGTACAATGACTTCATACTAAATTAAGCCAACATCCTTGTTTGTGACTCCCATGGAACAGTAGCTATTTGTTTTTGTATTTTTTTATTCAAGGGAAAAATGTCTTATAAATATTGTTGATACAAATATCACCATTTAAGATGTAGCGGGTTCCTAGTTTTCTCTTTTCTCTGTGAAACCAATGCTTGGTTGACTAGGATTCAGTGAAACCTCTCATTAGGGCACTACGGTTCATTAGGGCTTAAAGAGGCATCAACTGAAATTTGAATTGGCCATGCTTTGATGGCCAGGCCTCTCAGAGTGGTAATCAGGCAACATTATGCTGTGTGCTTTACTTCTGCAATGGTTTTTAGTCTTCTTTTTTTTCCTTTTTAACCTTAATGGCTAAGCTTTGCATTCTATAAAACATTGGCAAGCTTTTTAGGGACGGCATTTTTCTGCTTATGAATTGAGATTTAAAAAATCAGATTCTTATATAAACCATTTGAATGCCAGATTTGAATATGATGCTGGGTTTGCTTTTCACTTATTAGAAAGAGCATGTTAGCACAATCTTTATTTCTATTTCATTTCCTGAAACTGAATAGAATGACTGTATGCACATATCGCACTAGGAAAATCAATAAGTAATCTAGATATTGATTTATTGAATGTCCAACATACAGATCGAGAGAAGCCATATTCAAAATATAATAATTTAGTTTAGAGTGGGCTGAAATAAGGGTAAAATTATTAATTGGCAGGGAATTACCAGACAGATGCATATCATAGCCAGATCCACAGGGGGAAGGACTGATTTAACCTACGTGAGAAACAACTTGTCTTCAGGCACTTGAGAACCAATAAATACTCCATAATTAGACCAGCCAGAAAGATTTGTTTTATCAGAATGAGCCCAAAAGATCAAACCTTTGCTTTGCTGGCTAGAAAAATGCCCTCATAAGTAACAAATTTATCCTGTAAAAATATTTAGTTAAAAATAATTTAAACTAGCCTTATCTGTACCTAGTCCCAACTGGTAAAGTGCTTCTCTCTACAAAGCTCAATGTTTGTTGTTTCATATGCACATTTTGACCTGCTGGTTGCTGTGAGCCTCACGCAGCATTGGAAACCTCACTTTGTTTATCTGGTTTCCCCACTCTTGTGTTTCCTCAATGGGAGAAACTGACGACCACCCTTACCCTACCACCTATGAAAGGCCTAGCAAATATGTGTGCGACAAACATTTGTTGGATCTAACTACTCTGGATTCCTACCATCCAGCACAATGGCTGACACAAGTATATCTTTAATATGTTTTGTGAGTGAGTGGATGAATGGATTTATGAACGGATAACTTTACTATTTGATGAATATTTCCAATTTTATTGACATGACTGATGGGAGGCATAATCACAGACTAACAGAAAAAAAAAGATTAGAGAAAAGTTCTTCTCAGTTATCATTTCAGAATATCAATGTAAGATTTGTTTTTTGGCAATCACTCTCCAACATTCCTACTCCACCCACACCCCAATATAAAAAAGAGCAGTAAAATTCAATTAATTAAAACTTGTTATTTCTGTGCAGGGATTTCTGTAGAGAATGTAAAAGTTAATGTATGCACTTTCCTGGTCAGTGTATCTCTTAATTTCATTGATAATGTGTTTTGAGCTTTGAAAGCTATTTTTTTCTTTGGATAATGAAAGCTGAGAGATGTATGTTTAACAGGAATAAATTGATTTAAACAGAAATGATTGAATCACACACATTTTCAGAGTATTATTACTATTTTTGTAAGTTTCATCATCTACCTTAATCTTAAAAAGGGGAGAAAAATCCAAAAGCTCTATCCTAGTGATTTTCACCTAAAGATGGTATTAAACTTTATAGAAACCATTTCAGAAGTTAGGTTGCCCCTTTAACTTCCATAGTGCTATCAGTAACAAAACATGCATAAATGAAGATAATTTTAATTTCACAAATATGGGGAGATGTTTTGTTAATGTCACATTGTCACCTTGTTAAGAATTGTCATATTTTTCACATACTGTTTTTCTTGCATTAAATAAGTCATGGCATTATGGAGCAACCATAAGGTTCACATATGATGATTGCTTTATTTGTGGGGATGCACTCTGACTGCATTGGGTCCCTTTGAGACTACTGTCACAATTGAAAGGTGTAGAAGTCTAACTCCAAAAAGTTTAACTCCAATTGAAAATTAATGTCAGTACTTCCTGAAAATCTTTCTGGGATACAACATTTGAGGGAATTACATCAGAAGATGTAGAACCGAACTTCCTAATAATCCCCATTTAGATAACTCTCTTTCCAGAGTTCCATACCTACAGGCACCTGTTCTTTTTTACTCCTCCTGTCTATCTCCCTCCTTTCCACCCCTCTTATTCTTCAACTGTCCTTACTTCTAAAATGCAATATTCTGGTATATATTTGGCTTTTGACACTGCCTTGTTCCCTCCTCAACCTGATCAATTCAGTGAAGACCATGCAGTTATAGAACTAGTTAAGGAATGAAGGCCAAGGATGTGAAGGGGGAAAGAATTGTAAATACATGTATTTTAAATGTTGTAACTATTTTATTAATGTCTGCATCTTGGTTAATCACGGCATTCTTTGAACTAAAGTAGGGCCAAAAGTATTGGTATGCTACCTTTCTCAGTTTGGGTTCCCCTACAGAGCAGAGCCTAAAACAAGGATTTAGTTGTTATTCCAAAAATTAGAAGTGAAGAAGCAAGGAATAAGCTAAAGAAAAGAGCAAAACCCCTAAAATGATACATTCTTGATCCAGTTAAACTGTGGGCAACTGAGGCTAAATCCTGCTGAGGACTCTTTGATGAATAATTGTAGAACACACAGCCTTAGAAGTTCCTTTAAATGGCACTGTCCAACAGGACTTCCTGATGATGGAAATGTTCTATATCCACATTTTCTGCTATAATAACAGCTTGAAATATGGCTAGTATGATTGAGGAATTGAGTTTTTAATTTTATTTAATTTTAATTTAAGTATAAATAGTCATATATGTGCCTGGCTAGTGACTACTCAATTGGACAGCTCAGCTTTAAAGGATCAGTTTCAGGCATTAATAACTCATTCTCATATGCCATTTGTCAAGGTTTATGGGAAAAAGCGTTTTAACTGTCATACTTTCATCCAAGCCTGCATGGAGGCTAAGGTATCTGCCCAGGTTGGGGAGGAATCCCTGAGGAAGAAAAGTTGAGAGGAACACTGCCTTGGTATAAGGAAACTGCTCCCCACAGCTGCAGAGGAAATCACAGAGGGGCTACTGGGTTAGGTTGGAGGCATAAAATGGACACTATGTGTCTTGCAAGACATTGAAAAAAAACCCAATATTTTGGTACATTTAAATCTATTTTTGTGATTCTGTATCAAAGTTCACATGACAAAACATTTAATTCTGGTATAAATCCTAAATTTCTAAGTCAATTTAATGCTTTGAAACTTTTAATGTTTTCTAAATAGCTGGATTTTTTTCTTTTAAAACTTTAATCATTTTGATTTTACTTTAAGTTAGTCACTAGGATGAAATCATCACCATGTAAGTTGAAAATGCTATCAACTTTACATTTTTATTTTCATAAAAGTGCATTTAAGTCAGATTCAACAATAATAAAGACTATTTCAAGTTATTTGTCACTAATGTATGCCATAGCTTTGTAAATTATATAAGCTAAATTAAAAGAAAGTATAACAAAAACAATGCGGAAACTTTTAGTGATTCAAATTATGAAAAATGATGAGACTTTATCTTCTTAAAGCTGGATTTAAACATCCTGTGCATATTTAATTTTTTTAAATTGAATTTTCTGAGAAAATACTGCTTATCCCAAAAGAAATCCATCAAGCTCTAAGACAGTAGTGTTCATGCAGCATAAATGAGGCTAAGTAACACATTAGTGTGCTTCTCTGTAGATATTAAAACACAAACTTTACTTTTACTTTTTGCATTTCTATGAAATGACTGTTTAAAGGTGAGGAATAAAGGCCAAAATTTGCATTTAAATGGAGATATTTTAAGAAGAAATGCCGTTTTGTGACCTTTACCCTTGCCATTAGTGTGGTATGGCTTTTCTTTTCTTTTTCTTTTTTTTCTTAGATAGAAGAATCAAACTTCAGGAAAAAATATTAGAAATGGAAATAAACTGATAGAAAATACTTAGCATGACTAACTTTCTAGAGTAGTGTTTGCACATCCCATAGGGAGGGCAAACCTCTTGGCCATGAATCAGTTCAATCATAGTTGACAAGGAAAGTGGGAGAATGATTCCATTGGCATAAGTTAAGGGCTACAATCACTGCAGACTCAGTAGAAGTAAAAAGTTAAAATAAAAAGAGACCAGCTATGTTGGAGACCATAGGTTATTAAATTTCTTAATCCTTTGTATTTACTTCACATATTTAAAAATTTCAAGAAGATACTTCAGGGGTGCCTGGGTGGCTCAGTCTTTAAGTGTCTGTCTTCTGCCTTCGGCTCAGGTCATGATCCCTGGGTCCTGGGATGGAGCCCTGCACTGGGCTCCCTGCTTGGTGGGAAGCCTGCTTCTCCCTCTCCCACCCTCCCCCTGCTTGTGTTCCCTCCCCCTGCTGGTGTTCCCTCTCTCACTGTGTCTCTCTCTGTGTCAAATAAATAAATAAAAGTCTTTTTTTAAAGACACTTCAAAATATGTTAGAAAATTTTTATATTTGCAGAGTCTTTTGTATTATGATACACCTACCCATGAACAACCAGAATCACTGATTGAAATAACTTTATTCTCCTCTCTTTCGAATTATACTGGCCATTGTTAAAACTCAGTGGGATTAGAGTAATAGACATTAGGGAGGCATAAATTTGAAATACGTTTTAAATTATTCCTCTCTGAAAAAAAAAAATTTCCTCTCTGTGCATTAACCAGTTGTTCATCTATGAGAATATATATTTATTTGAATGGGTGAACAATAGAGAAAGATTGATTTTTTTAAAGTCTATTCTCCCTTAGTACGGTGACAGAGAACTAAATAGAACATTTGTTGAATTTAGTTTTGCTGTTGTGTGTGTGTGTGTGTAAACTACTCTATAACAACTATTTTATTTAAATTGAATCAGCTCCTTGGTACCGGTGGTCTCCCGCTGTCACTTTTTTAATGTATTACTTGAGTCTTAGACACATGAGGAAAAAGACAGCCTCAGAATGCCAGACCATTTTACTTGGTTCAGGAATCAGAGCATAAGGTAGGGTGGACACATGAAAACCATGTATTTGAGGCAGGAGTTCTCCTTATAAATGAAAGAATGAATGAAATATAAGTTAACACCCTGTCCATAACTAGTCGAGGATTTCATACTGGGCAGACAGATGGTAAGATCTAAGGCCACTAAAGGACCTTTTTTTAGAAAAAGAAGTTTGGTAGTTATCATTGGGGCTCAGCCATTGGGAAACAGGTATGTATTAGGCCATTCAGTTCTTGGTCCACTAGGGAATAAGATCTAGAAATTCAGGCTTTAAAAGTCCAAGAGAAGGTGAAGGAACAGCTGAGAGAATGACGCCGGAACATAGTTGCTATGGAACTGACTCATATAAACCAACGTGCATGCAGGTGTCTAGGGAAAATGTATCACTAAGAGTTAATTGTCACCTGCTCACATCCTGGACCAGAGGAATTTCTATTGTCATTGCCTTGAGAGGAGTCATTATGCCATCCTCTTAGAAACTGGAAATTAAGAAGCCACTGGCTATTATAATTCAATTTTTATTTTTACCTGTTTCTTAGTAGATGGTTGACACTGTACCAGGCCCCTTCACACATAATGTCTTGGTACTACTTAGAGTTACATTCTTTCTTCTTGTCTACCCTACCCTACTTTCTTCAGAAAGAGACAAATGTGTTAGAGACATAGTTAAAAATGTTAATGTATTAAAATAACCTGCAAGGCAAAATTTTACCATGGGCTTTTTTATTCCAGTATTTACTAAATGACACTAAATTCTCAAATGAATATATTACAGCAGAATTCTGCAAAGGGTTGATTGTTCATAATTATTAGACAAAAACAATCAAACAAAAACCAAAAAAAAAATTGCCCCAAACCAATAAACATGCGGGCTCTTTACTAAAAAAATATTTAGGAAATGGTGGGTTAAACAGAGTTAAGCAGATTATCTTACCTTTACTTCACCATACATCAGAATCTTTAAGTTTGTTAATAGGCAGCATACTGTCTCAAAGGGAATAATGTTTGCAGTTTCCCCAAGTCATTTGATCTGAGACTAGTTTATATGGAATCATCTTAAGAGGCTAGTCTTCTATAGTGCAATTTCTTAAAATCCCAATGTCCTAGTTTCATTCATCACTAAGAGAAGCTATCCTCAGGAAAACTCAGGGAGAGTTGTTGGGTATGAGACCATGGGTAGAACTTCAAAAAAAAAAAAAAAAAAAGGCAAAGACAAAGAGGGATTCATACCAAGGCCCCAAAAGGATCAAGGATCAATGTTACTGAAGGGATGAGGACTGTATGTGAAGCTGGAATCTTTGATAGACAATGGCAGTGACTCTGAAGGGACATAATTTTATAACTTATAAAATTATAAATGCTATCCACAGGTTGCCCATAATATTTAATCAAATTCCAGAAGACAGAACTGACTATTTGAAACCTTACCTACTTGCAGCTTGAGGATTAATTTATAGGAAAGATGTCCACAGAGGGTGGTTAATGGGAAGTGAAGCTCTTAGAGCTATGTTCTAACTTCTAGTGATGATGGGCAGTGAAACAATACCAAACTGAATGAATCAGTTTGGCAGAAATATGCATAAGAATCAAAGCTTTTTCTTCTCCCGAAACATGTCTGTACATAAGCCAATCGATAACAAATATTGGATAATCAATAAATATTTGATGAAAGAATGGATGGAAATAGGTTGTAAAGAAAGTAGTTATCCTTTAGAGAGTTCAGAAAAGTTTTTTTTAAAAAAGATATTATAAGAAGAAATTCTGTGATGATTAGAAGGGTGTAATAGATTGTTTTGTAAATTAAAGATAGGTGAAGGTTTCCTTTTTGCTCATTAGCCTATTTCTCTTCACAAGCAAATTTTGATTCCTAAAGATGAAAGTGGAAAGGGTTTATTACATATGCATAATATCTAGAAAACACGGTTCAATTTTCAGAATGAATTTTGTCTTCCCAAGGACCAGAGGATAGGCTATGAGTGAATCTCTTCATAAAGACACATGCTTACCACTAGAACATTGTTGATTATCTAACAGACAAAAAAATTGTTACATGATTAAATAAACAAATAAGCTTGCCACAGCAATGGAAAAATTCACATGTGCTTAAAACCTCTCAGTGAGGAGAATCATATCTGAGAATATCCTTGAAAACAAATACAAGTCAACCTTTTAATATTTTTGTTACTTAACCAGTTGGAGTACAAGTGATAGGGTATATAACAAAACCTTGGCAATGTGTTTCCTCCCGGTAATTTTATTTCTTTGTAAATTTCTGACCTTAAAACTAACTGGCCTTGAAAGCCCCTGTTTTAATAATTCCCAAGATCCAATGTCTGATATACTACTACAAAAGGGTGCTGGAGATAAGAGGAACCACTTTTTATGGAATTGATCAGCCAACTCAATAAAATAATCATTTTAATCAATTTTTCCCACTAACTAGCAAAACCATATTTTAGTATAATAAATTCTTACATCTTACATAGGAAACAAGATATGTGGGTTTACCCAAGTCATGCTCAACCAGGGAATTTAATTTGATTAGTGTCTTGCATATACTAAAATAATTTTTCTATCTGGACACATTCAGGACTTCCTGGTGATGTGTCATGGTATGTTTTTGTTTTTATTTTTCCATGAAACATTCCAAAATTATCACAAATGGTGGCATGCCCACAGAAGGTAAAATAGACTATAGAGCACAGCCAAAATAAATGAATGAGAAGGACAGACTGAAAAAGTACTAATTCCATACTATGGACAAAATAAGTAAAAGAAAAATAAGAATATTGCTCAAAGCTTTCTTTTCTACTTGGTAGGATTTCACTGTAAGGATTTACACTGTAAGGATTTCACTTAGTTGGATTATTTGCTTTGATTTCTGTAAATATTTCTGTGTGTGTATAATCTTTTGCCCATCTCCTTCATCAGGACCTATTAAATTCTGTGCCTAGAGAGATGTTGTAAATCAACTACTATAAAATTAGGATATGGTAGAAACTCATAATCAATTGTATAAAAAAATTCTTTTACAAGACCAGACAGTGATTCTACATTTTATGTTATATTAAAAACTGAGAAAACATCATTTGTGAAATGTAATAATGCAGAACATTATTACATTCATATTGAAAGCCTGACTAATCTGAATGGATTAAAGGTGCCTTGTGGAATATCTTGTATTAGTTTACTAATTCTTGTCCTCATTATTAATATTCTGAGGCAACTATAATACCTACAAGTAAATATCTATTCAAAATAATTTCGTAAACATTTCTTAATCATCATAGACACAATACTGTTTGCTGTGTTAATGCAGATTAAATAGCATAAATTTACTTTTATCTCCATTTAAAAAAACAAGTTTTGAAAAGCAGATTAGTGAATGGCTGTCACCCTTGATAAAGCTGTTTCACATCTTTGGAGAGCTTAAACATGATACAGTGAAGTGTGTTCACTGTCTCTTGTGAGCATTAAGTGGTTTGTAAGATAAAAGAGAGAAACCAGAAGTGAGAAGGTTTCTATTACAAACCTAGTCATATCATATAAAGGGATGGCATGGATTAAATCCCTGCTACCACCCTCTCTCCCCTTCCCCCTCATCTACCAGAACTTCAACTGTCCTCTATGACATACAACTGAGCAGGAGACGTAGAATCACATTTTTCACAGGGATTTGAAATGTCTTTGTGGTCATGGTCTGGCAGTAATAAAAACCATATGCTGGGTCAGGAGGAAAGCTGTCTTGAAACAGAAGAACCCATCTTTTGGCCTAATGACCTTGGGAAATGTTAGTCATTTTAATGCATTTTTTCCTTGAAGCAATGTAAGAGTTCTTTGGGCCAGTTTTCCCTCTATGTGACTCTAAGTTGTGAGATGTTTAACCACATATTATCCATTAAGAGGATAATTTTGGTGATAAGCAAATGGTTACTGTCACTAGCAATAAAATTCTCTTCCAGAGGACCTGTTAGGTGATTTGTTGTAGATTGATTTGCGTATCCCTTTGTGATTTTAAACTCCTTTGTTTTCCTAATACTTTAAAACACAAGTTTGATGGAATGAGAGAGAGCATAAAAATTTTGATTTAAGCTGAGTACTTTGTAGACATTTGAAAACCAGCTTTGTCTTAAGTTACATTGCCTTTGGAATGCCAGCATGTAAGACAAAGAAGCAACATGATCTTTGTAATGGCTGTTGGCCCCTCTCCAATCGACACACACACGTAGGTTATATGGATCGGGTCACTTGAGGTTTCCCATTTCTCATAAAATAATGTTTATCATGGCCTAATGGGGCTCAGAATTGGTCTCTAAGTAATTTTTGCTCCAGTCTCTTGTAGTGATCAGTGAGCATGTCCCCAGATTTGACAGTGACTTAGAGACATTAGCCATTTAAAATGCTGCTGGTGGACTGTCATCAGATGGCCAGTATTTTGGTGTGACCCACATTTAAAGTAAGGGAAATGTATGTTTGTATGTATGCATGTACATACGTATTGGTACTAAGAAAGAAAATTTTTCTTCCACTGCTGACTTTTGATTATCAATACAAGCAGGTGTTTTCTAAAATTTAGATAAGGGTTTATCAGAAATTCTCAATAACCTGCTGATAAATCTCCAAACTATCACTCATCTTTTGCTGTTTTCTCAGATTGAAGGGGATAGTGAAAGTGATGAAAATATTTCTTCCCTCCCCCTTTTTTCTTGGGATGTCTGTTGCTCAGGCCTCTAGCTGCTTCTATAGAGCTCATGACTTGAGATAAATGGGATATAAAATGTCTCTTAAATTTTCCATTTCAAACTAGCCTCCTGAAGTAGTAAAATAACCAAATCTTAACCTTACCCCTGCTTTTTTTTGGGGGGGGGCGGTGGGCTTCCTCTGTGTGTACTTGTCCATTTGTGTCTAAGAGACTGGGGAGGACTTTAATCAGTTCTCTTATCAGCCAGTACTACATACACTAAAACTAAAAGAGAGAAAGGAAGATTGAGTTAAACTAGCCCTAAAAATATTGATGTTCCATCACTGGAAAGGTTGACAGGTCTTTCAAAGGAAGGTCATTTTGGAAGCTTAAGAAACCTTTTTCACTTAACTGTACTTTTTGCTCTTATCTGAAAGCTCATCACAGTTCTCCTATAATATTTTATCATGATTCTGATAGGTTTCAGAATGAAGAATGGAACATGTCTTAAAGAATACAGGGCTCATGCAATGACATTGCACTTTGAAATAAGCCAACGTGATTTGTCTTCATCAGATGTTCCATAATGATGTTTTATTTCTTTTACTGCGTGAAATAAAATCTTGTGATATTATTTCAAAACATCCATTTGTAAATTTTAGACCAAAACCATGAATGACATTAAATGTTTTCAAACATATTTAACAAACATTCTTTTAATGTTTGTTCCATTGCTGATTTTCTAAATATCTTCCTTATCCAATATTACAATTTATTTCCATTGAAATTTCTGTACATTGAAATAATCGTGAAAATAGAAAATTTGATTATAGTTAAATTACTGATGTTCCATAGGATAACTTTATCATGAAGATAAAATAATGAAGAAAAGAAATTAAATAGGCATTCCGTTGAGACTTCCTCTGACAATCAAATAAAAGGTTTTGATTGAGAAATTCCCTAATTAATGTAGATTGAGTGAGTGAACTAATTTCTTTGTCATTTGTTTTAGTAGGAACTTTCCACTGATGTAAGGGAGCAAAGGGAATCCCACCATCTTCACTGTCATGAAAAAAAGACAAAGAAATAATGAGTTTTTGAAGTCTTCCCCCAGCTTTCAACACCTTAGCTTAAAGTATTGGAGACCACCTGAGATTTACCTTCCCACTAGATATTTTCAGGAAAAAAAAAAAAAAAAAGGAAAGCAAGGGGAAAGTGTGCCATTGTCACATATAATATATTTGAATGACACTATAATGCAGCTTTCTTAGGTGATCAGATAGATGTGTCTTGATGTTCAATTGAATTTCAGCTTTAACATCCTTCATCAAGGCAGTTACTACATTACAATGTTATAAATGAAAGCTAAAAATGACATAATTATAAGTAAACTTGAGTTTGTCTTATTACTTGCCATTTGTAACATGTAAAGCACCATAAAAGAAATTACATCTTAGGTGATAAATATTCTATAATCTTGTTATTACTTACACCAAGTTTGGTTTTAAGACTTTTCCTTCAGGTGAAGTTTTATAGAACAGAGACCATGTCACTTTTCCCCCTAGACACTAGGACATTCTACTGACCTTCTCTTTTTTTTTTTTTTAATTACCTTTTGTATAATCTCCCCAGGGCAGTAATCACTAGCTCTATGTATTTCACATAAACATTCAGATTTAGAGGTAGTTTCTCAAAATTGAAACCTATGTTTATTAAAAAGAAAAAAGAAAGAGAAAGAAAGAAAGAAAGAAAGAAAGAAAGAAAGAAAAGAAAAGAAAAGAAAGAAAGGAAAGAAAGAAAGAAAGAAAGAAAGAAAGAAAGAAAGAAAGAAAGAAAAAGAAAAAAGAAAAGAAAAGAAAAAAGATATAGTGGTAGTCTTCTCTGCTCTGTTTATAATACATCTAGGAAAGTAAAAGTGTATACTGTTATTCTTTGTAATGCTTTATTACTAAGGCAGGTAAAATAACTTTCAAGAGGGCTCTGATAGATTTCTAGAGTCAGAGCAAATATTTGTGTGCAATTAAAGTAGGAAATGACACCCTACATTTGTTGAGACATTTTTGAAGTTCTTTGGCTCTCCAAATTGATCTTTTCTATCTCTAGAATTATTTCAGTTTTGGATTAATTGTTTCACTAAGATACAAGAAAGCATTATCACTTAAAATACCATTTATACTATGTTGAAATCTCTTTAGAGAAGCAATGGAGTACAATATTCAATCAGAACAGAAGATGAAATGAGATGAACCCTAGGAGGCATGTCTGGAGACAAACTTGGGCTCCATTCCCTGTCTTTACTGGAGTGAACCTATATGGTTGTTTCCTATGAAGTTTAACTGTCAGAGACTATGTTCCCCTCCCACCCTCCCCTGTTCCTCCATCTGTAACATCAACACCTAAATCAAGGCCTTTATCATTTCATACCATGACTGTCAATGTGGCTTTCTCTCTGGCTTCTGCTCTACTGTCTTAGCTCCTCTTTTACCATCCCTAATTCTGATCCCCTACTTAATTTTCCCAAAACAACCATCTGATCATCTCATTTCATGTTCATAAATTTTTCTTGTTTCTTTATTGCTTACAGAGTATAAAAATTTAAGCTCTTTGCATTATGATTGGGGCCAGGAGATAAAGCAATTATCCAACTTAATGGCCTCTGAAAGAAATATTAGAACTTCTCTTTAAATTTATTTTTCTCATCCTCCTCAATTTATATGTTTGTGTATATTTTTATATCATATATACTTTACCAATATAGTAGTGTATAACTGAAGGAGATGTATATATTAGGGTATGCTCAAAATGAATTTTATTAAAAGAATACACACACACACACACACACACACACACACACAAGTTGTCGATCAGTGAGGTGACTTCTTTCTTTCCTCTTTCCTTTTCCACTAGGTTGACCAGACAGGTAAATTAAATCTGCTCTGTTGGTAGATCCAGAACTAATCTAGAGACATTATCTAAATCTGATGTAGGAGTTTAGATTTGCTTACCATTTTCTTTACATGAAAGTAAAGGCCTATATTGTGGAGCCATTTTTTTTTTTGCTTTTTTCCCTTCTGACCACTCTTGTGCTCTTGGGCATGTTTCAAAGGTATTACTAACTCATTTCTTATATTTGGCTTGGAGTGGCTCTTATTTGCTTATTCTTATTAACTCCTTTACTATTTTACTGTTTTCTTTATGTATGTTCTTGTCTGGACATGTTCTTTTTCATTCTGCCATTATCTCCCTTGCAGTCTTAACCTACAGCGCTATGTTGGGGATTCTTTCAGCCTGTAGGTAGTTTTCAAAACTCAGGCATTCCATGGTCATCTGGTGCTGTTGGTTCCGCCATGGCCACCACCGCCACCATCACCAAATTGTTCTGCCCCCATCCATTTACTTTCCCCTCTCTTGTACTTCCTCAATCACATAGAGATCTCAGTACTAATTCTGAGACTTCCCTGCTTTCTATTTCATGGTTCATTTACATTGCTTATGAGTTGTTCTTGTATTAGGTGCTAAAAAATGGTGTTCTTGTGATGGTCTGAGGCTAAAATGCCTCTCCAGTCACAACCTACCTGTTGAAATCCTATATCCATCATTGCATATCTAGCTCAGATAATGGTGATGATCATCAAACAGCCTCTATTAATCCCCCTCACTGAAAGTAACCTCTTTCTTTCTAATCAGATGCCCAGTGGCATTTATTTTGTGACTTTCTTGTTATAGCCTTGTAATATCCTGACTTTACAGTTATTTTTATATAGCTTTTAAAGAATATATTTTATAATATCTAATCTGCTAGTTTGTAAGTTCTTTGAGGACAGGTTCTATGTCATATTCTTCTTTTATATTCCTGATTGCCTAGTTATAGTTATATTAATATATGAAAGGCACCATTGTATTTTTAGAGGGGATTACATGACTAAAGGAAATGTTTCACAATGATGTATTCTTCTCATGGAATTTTTTAACCTAACACTGCTGAGAATTCCTCAAGTCAGCAAAGAGATAGTAGTGCATCATTCTGACACTCCTTTGAGGCACATGTTTATTCAGTGCCCACCCTCTTACAAGAAGATATTTAATAAAGAAAGAAAATATGTAGCTTGATTATATGCTTAGCCAAGAAATTTCTTTTGCAGTTCTAAGGAAAAAATCTCCAGCAAACCCAATTACTCTCTCAGCAATGTACTTCAAAGGAGGGAAGAATGCATTTCTTGTACAGAATTCCTGGATATGTTTGATCATTAGTCAGGGCAAGTAGTTTGACTTGAGGCTATTTACTCAGCAGGAATAAAAAGTACAGCATTGCTTCAACCAAGAGGAGTGTCCCATACCTTCCCCAAGCAGAATTTAATTTGATCTGTCAGAGAAGTTATAGAGGTTTGCTATAGAAATGAGTCATGATCGGTAAGATGTGATTGACTTTGGGCTATTAAAGAGGCTCCTTCCCTCCAAATGGCCTTTTTTTTCTTTTTTTTCTTTTTTTTCCCCTAGTAATAATTATAATGGAGACACTTGGCACCAAGTAACTGACCAAGAACCTGAGAATTTCACAGAAGTGGTTTTCACTGAAATAATTTTTGTTTTTGTTAGTCTAAACCTTGCTCTCATACTTGGAGCATGAAAACCTTTTCTTCTTCTTTTTTTTTAATACATGTAAGCATTCTATGGCCAATGTTTATTTCATCTGGGAAGTGCCATAGCACTTTTTTTTTTTTGAAGATTTATTTATTTACTTATTTACTGGGGGGAAGGGCAGAGGGAGAGTGGTTGTCTAAATCTTTTTTTTTTTTTTTGAAGATTTTATTTATTTATTTGACAGACAGAGATCACAGGTCAGAAGAGTCAGGCAGAGATAGAGGAAGGGAAGCAGGCTCCCTGCAGAGCAGAGAGCCCGATGCAGGGCTGGATCCCAGGACCCTGGAATCATGACCTGAGCCGAAGGCAAAGGCTTAACCCACTGAGCCACCCAGGCACCCCGAGAGTGGTTGTCTAAAGCAGACTTCTTACCGAGTGGGGAGCCAGCCAGGATCCATCTCGCAGCCCTAAGATCAAGAACTGAGCCTAAACCCAGAGTCGGCCTCTTAACCAACTATGCCGCCCAGGAACCCCTGAGAATATTTTTGATGCAGTCAAAATATGAAATAATGTCATTAGACTTCTACTTACAAATATACGAATATTTTATAGAGAAAATCAATGAAAGGAAAAAAAGGCCTTAAAAATGTAAACATTTAAAAACATACATATTTTATTATATAAGGTAGACTTTACACTTTCTTGAAAAAAGTTACACATTATTTTTCAGTGTGTGATTTTTCAGCACTTACATTTTTTTTTAAGCTTTTATTTATTTGACAGAGAGAGAGAGATCACAAATAGACAGAGAGGCAGGCAGAGAGAGAGGGGAAGCAGGCTCCCTGCTGAGCAGAGAGCCTGATGTGGGGCTTGATCATGACCTGAGCCGGAGGCAGAGGCTTAACCCACTGAGCCACCCGGGTGCCCAGCACTTAAATTTTAATTGAATTTAATTTCAGTTAAGTTTGTTACTATTTGGCATAACCTTCAGCTAAAATAATTAATAAAGTTTTCCATGTTTGATTTTCTTATCTCAATTTTCAGGAAAATATTGCTTTAAAATTTATAGAAAATAAACTGGTTTATAACCACAGATGCTTCAGATAACATCTATAATATAATAGATAATATCTATTTGTAATTTGTTACCATGAATATTGCCGAATTATTTTTTTTAATCTTTCAACAAAGGAAAAAAAAAAACCAAAGCACTAGTGAATCTTTTCATTGCTATTAGTTACTTTTTAAAAAGGGTAAAACTACTTCTGTAACATTAATTTTAAAAAGTTAATTCCCATGTTCTAATGGGATTGTAATGAGTTTTTCTCACAGTGAACTCTAATGAGTTTATAAACGTGCTGCCATATATATGGTAGAGGCTATGCAAATTTGAGTGATGTTTATTTATGTATGCATTCCATTTGGGAGTATATTTAGGGACCATAAGCTTGCTGGAGAATTTGTTATAAGAAAGAAAACTTAGGAAGAAGACTTCTTATCCCAGGAGTGGAATTAAGGTAAAATTAACAAGGAATCAAAGTTATCTTTGATAACATTTTTATTGATTTTTTTATTCCATTTTTATTCACTTTGAGGAAGTGTTGCCTGTTCTTTCTTTTTTTTTTTTTTTTTTTTTGATGTTCAGCAGAGCAGTACAATGCAATACATAGAAGCATAATGTTGAATTTTCATAATAATGCTTGTGATGCAAATGAAGAACACTTCAAAAAGCAGGTTGATTAGCATTTCTTGGTAAGATGACAGTCCCCTCTTTTTTAAAATTTTTGTTCATTAGCTTTATCGGTAGATTACATATCCAGATTTCAAATTTGAAGTGCATAGTTTTTGCTTATAATTATAATGTGAATCTAAATAGTTTTAGATTGTGCATTTAAAACAATTCTTCTGTCACTAAATTACACTCTGAATTAATGAGCTGTTTGCCACCTCTGAGCCCTTTGCTTTGAAATTCAGTCCAGTTTAAAGTGAACTCCAACCATTTCAGGCCAGCAGCTCACAGAAGGTTGCAGGATTAATGAGCTCCAGGGTGTCTGTGGCTCTCTTAGAAGCATATATCACTAAATTCTATTCTCAGGGAACATTATTCTTATGCAAGAAGAAGATGGGGAGCTGAATGCAGAAAAATGGTATTTAAACAAATGATTTGATAATTACTGATACCGGGTATACTTTCATCCCACTAGGCACACAGGAGACCAGAGCTTTTGCCTTCTCTAACTGCAGTGAAATTAAAATTGATGGATATTTTAATAAGGCTACTAGGTTGTTAAAACAATGCTCCTTTATGGTTTATTATTCAACTCTTTGTTTTTATTCCACTTAATGGACTTTCTAGGGCTTGAATGAAGAACTTACACACATACACTCTAAAGGACACTTACATGTGTATAATCTTGGACATGGTAGCCTATTTATAAAGCTTTATCTTTCTCCCTAGTTACCCTGTGGCAATTACCAGGATTTTCCTCCTCTTAGAGCTCCTTGAGGCATCTTCTGAGTTCAAACAATGCAGAGATTAAAGCAGGAGAAAGAGTTGTTCCTTTATCTTTAGAGTAGCATGTCTTGGTAAGTTGAAAATCCACTTTTTAAAATGTTTTTTTTAAATTCCATGTGTAGATTATATAGCCAGAGTTTCAGGTTGAAGGCAAATCAAACTCTACCTGTGGGGGGAATTATCTGTCTGAAGTTGAACCGTTTATTTACGACAGCCTGAGCTAAGGTTGGCAAATTCATGGTGATCCTGTGGATACCCCTTGCTCTCAGGTCGACATCAGTTACAATTTTTTCTTCACAGAACCAGCACTCTGTATACTAAGACATAGCCTCAGAATTCTCAGCACTCCGATCCAGGCAGCCCCTACCTGTGGACCAAAGTTAGTAAGTGAAATAAACACACTTGTCAACTTTGGCCTGGTCAGCCCTCTCCTCCAAAGTTAGATGATCTGTCTGACCACTTGGGCAGATCTGTGAGATCCCAGCCTGTCTTCAGCCTCAGATTATAGATGATCGAAAGATGTGCTGATATTGGCATTTTTGAGTAGATGAATTACAATATTCTCTTAACTTTTCCTAAGGCCCTTTTTTACCAGGATTCAGCCTCTTTCTGACTATTCCTTACCAATTAATCATTCTTGCCATCTACATTTCATCCTCCAATTATATTCAAGTATTTCTCCGGACCTTACCATGTTTTAAACACTTGAGTATGAAAATATTTTCTAATGAATAAATTGGCATCTTCAAATTGAAGATGTGTTGTCATTGCAACTCTAACTTTGGCGAGCTGGGGCTGTCTTGCAGCAGTGGCAAACAAAGTGTAGGCCCACACCAGGCATTATTTGATGTTCTTGCTCAAGCTCTCTTGACAGGTAGTAACTCTCTCATCTGAAAGCAAGAGGAGATGGTAGTAGCTAGAAGTCCCATTGCCAATAAAAATAAGCTATTGGCCCCTACTCTGGCATTTGTGTTTCATCATAGCATATCTGATGCAAAAAAAATCGAAGAAAAGGAAACTTCTCTTATTCCTGAATAAGTGACCCATCACTTCAAAACCCTAACCCCAAATCTACCAAATATTAGGTATGCTTCTATGTTGGATTCTCAAAATTTAGATTTCTTACAGCCATAGTTTAAAAGTGCAGAGCATTTGTAGTCATCATGGACATTGCGATCCTGTTTGCAATTTTTTTTTTCTTTTTCTTTCTTTCTATTTATTTATTTATTTATTTATTTATTTATTTATTTATTTGACAGAGATCACAAGTAGGCAGAGAAGCAGGCAGAGAGAGAGGGGGAAGCAGGCTCCCCGCTGAGCAGAAAGCCCGATGTGGGGCTCCATCCAAGGACCCTGAGATCACGACCCCGGCCAAAAGCAGAAGCTTTAACCCATTGAGCCACCCAGGTGCCCCCTGTTTGCAATTTGTTATGTGAGAAAACAAAGGAACCCAAAGTTGGGAAGATGGACATCTTAAGCCTCTATTATGTAGATGACTTGAAGCTCTATGACAATTCTAAACTCCAGCCTAATAAAGTATGAAACATTCTAACGAATATTCCTGAAGATATGCAAATAGAGTTTGGAATGGTAATATGCAAGTCAGTTGGGCTGGTGCAGGGCCAATTTACCCATTCACTTTCAGAATTTTAGAACTTCATGTGTTTCACTTAAGGGGAAGAATATACAAATAGACTTCTCTAGGTGAAAAAGATTCAGCAGGCAGCCAACATTAAATATTTGAGTTTTATTGGCCACTGTTGTGTCAGGGTTGTAAGTAGAATATCTTATAGGCATCCTAATGCCATTTTAGGAGCTAATTAGTCCCCTTCCTGATGAAGGAGAGATGAGATTATCCAGGACCCCTCAAGCTGATGGGTAAGTTTTAGAAAAGTTTGGTCTTAGATGCAGCTAGAATCTCTAAGTAATTTAAGATACTGAAGAGATTACTACATATAGCACAGTATGTCTTAGTTAGAATTAGATCTATATACATATAGAAGTATCGCAGAATGGAAGACATTGGACTGGTAGGTATTAAAATGTGAAGATGTTACTAGATATGGGACCTCAACATAGGAAGAGAGATGAGAAAACAATGATGATTCGTAGAAAGAAAATAATGTTTTAGAGAGGGAGGAATAGTGGGGAAGAGGAAAAGAGTTTAGCCCAGATTTTGCAATTTCTAACATTTTCACAATAGTAGTGATAGTCGAGCCTTGAGTGAAAAACTGTTATGACATGCAGTGCCTCTATGCTATTGGAAAACGAGGTCTCACATTAATTAAAAAAAAAAAAAAGCCTTCTGCTAGGAAAAGAAGTGAAGTAACTGCATCTATGAGAGCAACAGAAATGATGAACTAAGTTGTCATTCAGAGTAAGTTAAAAAGAATAGCTTTTTTTTTTTTCTATCGAAATTTAAGATTATGCCCATAACTTCCTTAGTTTTGGAACTTCTTGGACATTTTGATTTCATTCTCCCTGGAGAGCCATCCAAATTGGAGGTTGGACACCATATAAGGGTTTTACCTTTCTTTTGAGCTTTTAGCCCCTGGAGAGATGTGATTACTTTAGTTGCTAATGAACTTAGGTCCCCAGCACAGAACAATTACCATGGAATATAAGGATAGTTTTAAGAATTTAAGGGAATTGTAACAAAGTCTGTTTAATCTCCCCTCATCCCATTTATAGATCCCATTTACAGATTAAAGTTGAGAGTTGGAAGGTTGTTTCCATGGAGGGATAAAATTATATCTTTGGATAAACTGTTCTAGGGTTAATTTGAGTCAACAGACATTTTTTCATGGTTCATATGTGAAAAATAAGGTTGTGCTAGGAGGTATAGGGTATCAAGATGAATGTAAAGAAAATGATTGTCCTTAACTAAGATGGCTTGAGGGTCATGGGTAAAAAGATGACAAAGTTAAAAGGTAAACTGTGGTAAATGTTATTAGATAAGCATAAATAAAGTACGTAGTCAGCTTCAGAGAGAAAGAAATATGTGGAACTAAAAAGATCCCAGTAGCCACTTTGATTTTGGGCTCCGTGATAACTGTAGAAAGAATAAGTTAATTAGAGTAGGGCTGAGGCATAGAGGAGGGACAAAAAATCACACTGTGTAGAGGAGGGAATAAAAGGTGAGAAAAGAGACATGAAAGTAGATCACTCTTCCAAGAATTTGATAAGGGATGGGAGGAGGCCATGTGGCTTTGTCAACTTTGTACATTTGTATGCCCAGATAGCATCCTCAGCTTGGAGAACCTATAGTAACATTTGATATGGGAACGTGCCCTGACATGGTTCTGTGGCAGGCTTCACATTCTATGGATGCCAACTTGAGGTCTCATTGCAGTACCATATCACAGGACCCTTGAACCCCCATGTGTCAGCCTGATTGGGACTTAAAACTAGGGGAGTGATGAGAAATCATATGTCCACCTGGAGACAAAATTTTGGCAGAAATTTTATTTCATTGCTTAGCATTTTAAATGCTCTAGGTTGGGAAGGCACCCATGTCCTTACACAGGTCAAGTTTAATTCTGTTCTGTTAAATTCAGCAAAATTATCCTGAAGTACTCTGTACAAGCCTTGCTTTGCCTCAAGGTCTACAACATGGTTAAAAGAAGTCCCTGCTTTCAAGAAACACAATCTTCTTGGAGAAACAAGAAACCTAAGTAACATTTCATTGTAATCTGATGAATGTTGGTACAGCAGAGGAGTGGTTGATGGATTATGAGAGTAGAGATGATAGGCATCTAATCCAACTTGGGGCATTTCAGAGGCTTCTGGAGAAGGTGACAATTGGATTGAGTCTTGAAAAATAGGTATGAATTATCTAAGCAGCTGTGGAAAAACCTAAGAAAAGACTTCCAAGTATGAACCAGCAAGTGTGGTTTTAACCATATGAGGATAAGACTAATGTGAGAATACTGTGAATGGTGAAATGTGGCTGGAGAAGGAGCAAGGGCCTGGTCAGGGAAGGACATGTTGTGTCGGATTCCTGGATTTTGTTCTATGGATAATGGGGAGCTACTATAGTGTTTTAAGAAGGAAGGAACCTGACTTATTAGTCTTTTTATAGAGGTTATTCTGACTAAGAGGTAGGGGTGTGTGTGTGTGTGTGTGTGTGTGTGTGTGTGTGTGTGTGTAGGTTGGGCAGAGAGACCAGGGATGTAAAACAATTCTTCCGGATAAGAAATTTTGGCCTGAATTTGGCCAGAGGAAACGGGGTTGGAGAAGGCAGGTAAAACTGGTTTTTGTTAGGGAACAAAATCTGGGGTGGAAAAGAATTGGGTACTTGGGTGCCTTTCAAGTTCTGGCCTAGTTGACTGGAAGTGCTTTTCTGGCTTAGTGAGAAGCATCTGCCTGTCTAAATTGTGATTTTTTCATAGACATTTTAAAAATAGGGTGGAGTTTGGAGACCAAAGACAGAGCTGTATAGAGTCAGAGCAAGGAGGTGGGGAACCATGAAGGAAAGCAATAAAGAGAAATGGAAAGGCAAGTAATTATATGCTCTTGTGACCCGTGTCTTAGGTCAGATTTTGGTTTCAGTTTTCCAGCAATACTTCTTTCTTTTCCTTTTCCTTCCCTTTTCCTCTTTTTTCCTTCCTTCTCTCCCTCCCTCCCTTCTCCTCTTCCTCCTCCTCCTTCTAATCACTAAATGACTTCAGAAATGAGTATGATCTATTCATGGAATTTCCATGGCTTGCGTGAGGAGAGCATCTGAGAAGTGAGTTTTTGAAAGCACTATGATGGTGGCCAAGTATGTGCTTATAACATTTCATTAGACATCTCTAAGGAGGAAGGCAGACAAATCTTATGTGTGTGTGTGTGAGAGAGACAGAGAGAGAGAGAGAGATAGAAGTGGGAGAAATGACAAGGACTTAATAAGTAACGAGAAGAATGTAAAAGGAACGATGAAACATAACTACAATTTGAGTGGACCTTACTTACTTAGCCCTTAGAGTGCATTTCAGTTGTGTTTCTTGAGCCAGGTGGGCAGTTTGTTCATTTGGTTGGAATTCTGGAGTAATGAGGTCAGAATTAGGGGCTTAATACTTCTGCAGGGCATTTGGTTTTAATCTATTCCATGACCCCAGAAGGACATTTTAACCCTCGTCATCACCCTGACTTTTGTCTTTGGGTGCAGGGAGGCACCAATCAGAGAATGTAGATGGCTTTTCAGGAAATCTGTCTTCACTAGGAGAAAGCTGTGGTCTGATAAGTAGGATTACCCTTTACATAAAAGAACAGCCTCTTCCATAATTATAAAAATTAGAAATTGCTGTGAGAAAGGCAATAACAGCTTGCTACTGAATACCAGTTCTTGAATCTGGTTTATTAAAAAAAAAAAAAATTGGAGATCTGGGAGACTTGTTAATTATATAACCTATGATAATAGTTAATGTCACTGCATTGTTGCCCTTAATCTGTGATTTACTGAATATTGGTAGACCTGGACTTAACAATGGAATCTCTTACTATGTGTGGCTGGATTGGCTACCAACTTTTATTTTAAAACATCTTAAGTTTAATTACTATGCCACAGTTTGGGCTGATACTTTCTCAGTGCAACGGATCTAATGCAGGGATAAATCCAGGAGTTGTGGGGACTGAAACTAACACAACATCTGGGGTAAGGACTCTTTGAAAGAAAGAAAACTTACAAATATAAAATCCATACGGAATTGTTATTTAAGTTCATTCTAAGTTGATGGAATTTAAACTCCACTTTTAACTCTTCATTGATAACATTATGCACATTGTTGGAATTGTGGTCAAACTTGGGAAAACATCTTCAGGCCTGTTTTATTGATAGCTGCAAGATTTTAGAGCATTTCAAATTGTTTTGTGCAGGGACTAATCTTAAATACTTTTGAAACTGACTATCCTCATTATCTACCTTCTTACCTTCACTATTTCTCATTTTGCTAATTAAAAAAAATATACATATATGACCATGTGAACACATTCCTAAGACCCCATCCAAGGCCTTATCACGGGCCATGCAAATAAGGCTCTTGAAGCACAACTCCATTGTTTCATGGTAAATTCCTCTTGGATCTAATAGCATCAAAATTTTCACGGAATCTTTCCAAATAGCATTACATACAATTATCCAATGAAACACTATAACCCTTCGTATTTAGATGCAATGAGTCAGTTGAGGAAGAATTCAGATTTTTATTGATCTTAACAAGATTTCTAAATAAGGCACAACTCAAATCTTGTCTCTTGAGTTAAGTGGCATATAGTGGCTTATTGTAAGTCTACTATGTTAATATCTTTGTATCCATTACAAGCTTTAATTTATCCTTGTTAGCTTGAAAGGAGGCTAAATTCCTCTGTAAGAACATGAAAATATTTTTTAAGATGTTATCTTTTATGGTATGTCCTTTCTAGTCTGCTGACTAGATTAGCTGTGGTCATCTAAAATATTAAGTAGTCTTTACAGATACTATGTAAATAAAAAATATAGTATGTCCAAGTAAAAGCCTTGTACAGATCATCTTTAACATTTTCAAATGTTATTTCCAAACCTTAAAATGAAATTTGTTATTTAAGAAAGATTTCATAATAGGTATAAAGATCTCATTGTGCTTTATATGGTTTTCTGTTAAATTTACCAAGATCTGTTTTATTGCATTAAACATACTTAGTTTCATTAAAGATGCTTAGGCTTCCCTCCTTTTCAATGCCTTTTACCCCCTCTATGTACACAAATCCAGCAACCTAATCAAGTCGCCTTTGATCAAATTTAATTTGGATTTTTCCCTAGTAAGACTGTCTGGTGGCAGTTAAATAGAATTTAATTAAAATAAATATGCACAAGATTCAATAGAGCTTAATTATCTGATTTGACTGGGTAAGATTTGGCAGAAAGTCTAGACATTGTAAGATATACCTACACTTGACTTGGATAAAGGTTTAGTAAAACAGAGGCCAGCATTCAGAAAAGGGGGAGGAGGAGGGAAACACAGTTATAAAAGCTGTCTATACTTTTAGGTAGAATTCTCAATACACAAAACATGTCCTGTTGCATTTGTACCTACAGTAAAAATTGGGTTGTTTAAATCTTTCTATTTTATTAAAATCATAAAATGGAAGTGTGAAAACTAGGCACTCCACTTGTTAAATAGCAATTTAGAATGACAAGCTATTTTCCCAAATTTGATTTCTGGCTCCATTAAACCGGTGCTTCTCAACCTTTAATGTGGACATGAATAACCCAGTGATTTTGTCAAAATACAGGTTCTGATTCAGTAGGTCTGGGGCAAAGCCTGAGATTCTGCATCTAATAAGCTTCTAGTGATGTCCAGACTGTTGTCTGAGGACCACACTTGAAGTATAAGGTCCCAGGCAGCAAATGAAAACAATTGACTTGGGACAGTTACCATCACCATCACCTGCCATAACTGTACAGGAATGATATTTAAATAACATGACCTCGCAACTGTGGTGTTTTTATATTATTTCCATTATCTCAGTTTTATCTCTTCACATTACGTAGTGTCCTATGCTTTATCTCAGCTTGGTTTTCCCTGTAAAGCCAATTGATGAAATATTAATTTCAGAGTCTCACCCTCTCTGGTCCAACATGAACAAAATGTAGACAGATTTCTCCTGCAGAGAGTGTTCTCCAGATCTCATTACTTCTCTCAGGGTTCACTCAGGTGGGCATCTGTGCTCATTCTGACATTTTTCTCACCAATAATAGGTCCATGTCTTTATTCTGCAAGGCTGGTTATTTCACTGTCCTCCACCAAACGAGCTAGTTTCATTCCTGATTCCAAATTCTGCACGTGCACTCTGACTAAAATGCTCATATTTATATAACCTATCCCTCATGAAACTTCCTCGAAAGCTCCTTCCAGCCCTCACAGGCTCCTCTAACAGAGCTGAGCAGGGTGAAGCTCAGTAGTTGCCTGTTGGAATTGGATTGATGTATACAGGGATATGATCTTCATTTTTTTTTATTTCTTTTTTTTTTAAGATTTTATTTATTTATTTGACAGAGAGATCACAAGTAGGCAGAAAGGTAGGCAGAGAGAGAGGAGGAAGCAGGCTCCCTGCTCCCTGCTGAGCAGAGAGCCTGATGTGGGGCTCTATCCCAGGACCCTTCGGAGCCGAAGGCAGAGGCTTTAACCCACTGAGCCACCCAGGCGCCCCTTTTTTTAAATTTCTTTTCAGCGTAACAGTAGTCATTGTTTTTGCGCCACACCCAGCGCTCCATGCAATACGTGCCCTCCTTAATACCCACCACCTGGCTCCCCCAACCTCCCAACCCTTGGGTTGTTTCTCAGAGTCCATAGTCTCTCATGGTTCACCTCCCCTTCCAATTTCCCTCAACTCCCTTCTCCTCTCCATCTACCCATGTCCTCTATGTTATTTGTTATGCTCCACAAATAAGTGAAACCATATGATAACTGACTCTCTCTGCTTGACTTATTTCACTCAGCATAATCTCTTCATTTTTTTTAAAGTTGTTTTGTTTTATTTTTTTTTCACTTTTTTTTTTTTAAAGATTTTATTTATTTGACAGAGAGAGATCACAAGTAGGCAGAGAGGCAGGCAGAGAGAGAGAGAGAGGAGGAAGCAGGCTCCCTGCCTGGCAGAGAGCCCGATACAGGACTCGATCCCAGGACCCTGAGATCATGACCTGAGCTGAAGGCAGAGGCTTAACCTACTGAGCCACCCAGGCGCCCTAATCTCTTCATTTTAAAGCAACCCAACACTGGTGCCCATCAACTCCTAATGCATGTTTGTTGTTGTTGTTTGTTTATTCTTGGCAATGTATCAGGAAATTTCTATAGTGGAATATGTATAGAGGTATGGCAATGAAATACTGCCTTAGCACACACAAGCTCAGATGTAATACCACAAGTTATAAATAGTCCTCATTTAGAAAACTCTGAATTAAAAGCCACAAAGTTAATAGGTAATTAATGTGTAAAGTGAAAGTTTTGATTTAGAGAAAAGGAAGCAGTTAGACAATTAAATACTAATTTCAAGGAATTTTCACAGAAGGTCAATAAAATTTAAATATTAATCAGTAACAATCAGTGCCTCTGTGAAGTTATTTAATCAATAGGGAAATGTTTTATATACTAGCCTCACTTGGAGGGTATTTGTTAGAAAGAGAGTCACTTGATACATTTTTGTTACTTTTACGGCTTACTTAGAGATTGGGCACATGCAACGAGGTGATAGGTATGCCCAAAGGGTACAGCTGGGAAATGTGGTTAAGCCAGAGCAGGGATCTGAGTGAAGTTCTGACCAAGGGTGGGACAAGGTGACTATGACCTACTGGGCCTTGGCCAGCAGAATTTCTTGGGAAATTTCGGAGAATTTTCTCTGACTACCACCTTGGATTAGGACCTTGAGATGTTACAAAAGTTTCAATACTCTGTGGTAGGGAAAAAAAAAAAAAGGGAAGAAAAATGCAATCGGGATCCAAATTATGGAATAGTCATCTAAGTGAATATTCCAGAAGATGAATGCAGTAAATACTTGAATTAATTTTATCTTTTAGAGCAACTATTAACCTGTTGGAGTGGCCATTTTCTGATTTTTTTTTTTTCTAAATCTTGGATAGTTTTATTTCTCATGATATTTTTTGTTGTGGCCTACAATTTTTCTTTCATTTATGATTCCATTTGGAAAATGCCAGTGTCTTCTATTTTTCCAAAGCATAATCTCAACTTACTTATTTGTTAGCTCTCTAAATATTATCTATGGTGCTGATCTATATTACATCTTGATGGCAGTCTGAGGTTTACAATAAAAGTCATTCTCAGTTTCCTAAAGTACTAAATAGAAAAAAAATTTGGTAGAATATTAAATTAAGAAAGGAGTCTTTAGAGGTGACTCTTCAGCATTCTCATTTTATAGATAAAGATATACGGCTTGTCCAATGTCAGCCAGCAGGTCAGAGACAAACCCAGGGCAATAGTTCTGAGACCATATACTAAAATGTATGTTGCATAAATGCACACCTAGATATATATGTAGATAAATATAGATATAGAAATGTATCTTTCAGATTGTTGAACAGCAAACATTAAAGCTATGTAAGGTTCCTGAAAAAAACCATTGCAGTAGGGAGAACATGTGATAGAACCTAAAAAAATCTAATATATTGGCTGATTGCCTCCGAAATTGTACAGATTACGGATCCATTTCTGAACGTACCCTCGGATAAATTGAAAAGGACATCTCTCAATCCTTGTCAGAAGCAATACCTGCTGTCATAAGTGCTTTTAACTTCTAGGAGGAAAGGGTAAAAAAAATCATGCAAAAGAATTTATGCAAGAGACTACATCAGTGCCTTTTTTTTTTTTTTTTTTTAAATAAGCCACAGAGACCCTGGAAGAATTCTTTCCTTATCTTCACTCATCTCTTTTTTTTTGCAGAGCAAGGTGGGAGGGTTAGCAAAAAGCTTGGTGAGGGGAGAACTTTTTCTAGGCTTGAGTGTGGAAAGTAGTGCTGCTCTCCATCCATGTTTCCCTGTTGGAATCCTGCTCTCTGTGATCTGGGACCGCTCTGTGTCTCTGTTTGCCTAATTGCGACTTGTGCTTCTGCCCTCCAGTTCTCACTGGCCCCTTTGATGCTTTTCAGCAAGTCTTCTCAAAGCAGCAGGACAAAGTAGGAAGGTAAGCAATCATTTCACATGAAAAGAGGACAGCGAAATCCAGGTGGGGGTCCCCGCTGAGATGCTGTCTTCCAGGCCTGTGACTGGAGGCCTAAGCTACTGCTGTGACTAATGCCTGCCGATGAATTTACAGCCCCTGGTTAACCTGGAAGCCACAAGAGCTACTCCACCACTCTCTAAAACGAATGTCACTGGCTTTTTTTTTTTTTTTTTTTTAATCTTTCCTCAGGCTTCTCTTTTGGGCATCTGAAGGATGGATTAGATTATCTCCATCTCTAAAGCCCCAATCTAGATATATTGTTTTGAGTTTATTTGCTTATCTCATGCTTATAATTTCACCAGTTCACTCTTTCCATTCTCTTAGGTGACAAAGGAGTTTAACAAAGGATTGTGGGAGGAAGTATAATTTACCCAGATAGTTTAAAGAAAGAGAATTTGATGAGAGGGGCAAACAAGTATAGGCAGGGTTGAGGAAAATGACACCGGAAGGAGAGTGAGTGACTCTCCTCAGAGTCTCACAGCTGGTGGAAGCTGTAACCACCCCCTGGGCCAGGACAGCAGAGCTGCTGTCCCAGAGCTCCCATTCTCAACTCCTGTCTACCCATTGGAATTACCAGGGGAAATTGAAACCCTCCTAGAGATTCTGATTGAGTCTTTGGTGTGGAGTTTTAAAACTCAGGAGTTTTAAAAGCTGTCCAAGTAATTGTAATGAACAGTCAAGTTAGAGTCACAAGAGGACACACGCACTGATTAAGTTAGAGTACAAACTGCCGACGGGTCCTTTACCAATTTCTTTCACCATAAGCTTCACATTTCTTCAGACATTCCTAGGAAGGAAAACAGGATCCCGGAAGGGAGGCAGCCTTTTGTAAGTGGCACCTGTGGCTTTGCCAGTGCACATATCTGTGGGCACATTGCATACCGTGGTGGCGCTGGCTCTTCCCATTTCTTGCCAGTCATGCTGGCAAAGCCTACATGATGTCTCTATAAAGTTCCAGAGGGTGCAGAAGGCTAAGGAAGAGTGATAAAGAAACGATCCTTATAGGTGTTATGAACATGACTATTTTATAGCGAATGCTGCTCCTGAAAATTTTAACTGTAACATATGCATTGCAGATACAATATGACCAATGAGAACAATGTAAAAGCATATTAGACAGGAGGGGAGAGGCTAGGGGTGGGAGTAGAGATTCCTGGGAAAAATGTCAATTAGGTAAATGTAAGTTTCCAGATTGAGAAGAAGAAAAAACACAGGTCTACCTTAATATTATAACATTAATAACATTTAAGTAGCAGATAACATTTGCCAGACACTATTGCTAATGACCATATATCCATTTTATCCTCACAACATTATTATTATTATTATTATTATTATTATTATTATTATTTTAGAGAGAGAGTGTGTGTGGACACGTGTGAGTGGGGGTTCAGGGAGCAGAGGGAGGGGAGAGAGAGGATCCCAAGCAGGTTCCACACTCAGTGCAGAGCCTGATGCAGGGCTCCAACTCATGACCCTGAGATCATGACCTGAGCTGACATTAAGAGTCAGATGCCTAACTGACTAAACCACCCAGGCACCCCATGACAACTCTATTAACAGGAACTACTGTTAGCCCCATATTAAGAATGAAAAACCAAGGCTCCAAGAACTGAAGAAACCTGTACAAGTTTGCATAGCTAGAAAGTATCAGAGCTACGATTCAGACCCTGGTTAACCCACCTTCAAACCCCAAGCTCATCTTTCCATTGACAAACTGGCCTGGTGCATTTGTTTAAAAAGTACAATTTGCGGGACACCTGGGTGGCTTAGTGGGTTAAAGCCTCTGCCTTCGGCTCAGGTCATGGTCTACCGGTCCTGGAATTGAGCCCCACGTCAGCTTTCTGCTCGGCAGGGAGCCTCCTTCCTCCTCTCTCTCTCTCTGCCTGCCTCTCCGCCTACTTGTGATCTCTCTCTGTATCAAATAAATAAATAAAATCTTAAAAAAAAAAAGAATAACTTTAAAAAAAAGTGCAATTTGTCATATTCTCTCAGGAATCTGTATTTTTAAAAAGTTCCTAGGTGACTTTTATGGTCAGGAGAATTTAATATTATGCTATTCTCTTTCCTGAGTATATGTGATTTCTTTCTTCCTTCCTTCCTTTCTTTCTTTTCTTTTCTTTTTCTTTTTTTTTTTTTTTTTTTTGGCTCCTAATTTCTAAAATATGATTGAGAACATTCTTTCCCAGGTATTTTGCAAAAACAAACAAAAAAGTGCATTATTAAATATTACAAATACTAAATGCCAGGACCTTTTCTTGGTGATTAAGATGTGGTTATCCATGTATCAAATGCTACAACAAAGATAATTTTTGTCCAGAGAATCTTTTTTCCCAAGTAACATATGCATATCCCTTAGTGCACCCTTTAGGGTAGGTAGTCTTGGATAAATGTAGTCACAAGCCCTATTACCGCGTTATATGGATTTATAAAACAGCTATTTATTTTTATGCTGTAAAACTTTAAGAATTTGAATGTTTTAACTCATTTTGAACATATAGGCACTTCTGTCACCTACAGTTAGACCAATTCACTATTAAGTTTTGCTCTCTGTAATAAGATGTTCGAAGTTTTAGATAACAATACTTGTGAGTGGACTTCTCTTCCCTACTGAGAAAGTGAGTGTGGAACCCATGGACCCTGTTTTTAGAATAAAAAGAATGAGCTAAACACTGGAGAATGTGCCAGGACCTTGAGAATGTGTCAGCTGGAGCAATTTTAATGCTACTAAAGATACCTGAGAAAACAATGGCTTTAAAATTTACCCTCTTCTGCTAATGGATATTCAGACATAAAAAGCCCAATTTGCTTTTCAAAAATATTATGTGAAGGTTTTCTAATCCTGTGCTACAAAGAGTCAGTTGAAGTCTTGCAATTTTCCTGTGATAATGTTAAGTCTAAAGGAATTTAAGGTACATAGGAGTTAACTGATGCTTTGGGTTGATGTTGAATTTCACGGTGACTAAGAGTTGCAGAATGTGAGAGCTTCTGACCTTGACAAATCCCTCAGTATAGATCTAGGCACCATGGTGGTTCTGGGCCTGTTGAACTGGCATCCCTTCTTGTTCTTCCCCTGCTATGCCCTGTGTCACAGGGGAGCAGCCCCCTGCAGAATGCCTTTCCCAGCCTCCCCTTTCTGCCTGCCACCTGCATTTGGATGATGGCAGGCATTGCCAAGAGTTAGAGGAAAGATAGAAGGAGAAGCCACAGGATTTCCTCCTCTTCCTTCTCTGCCTTGGCAGCATCTCTGTGTTATTTGTTTCCCTTCCAGAGAAGCCTTCCCAGAAAACAACTTTCTCCACATAACTTTGGCCGCTGGGCTCTGGTGACACTACCTTTTCTCTGTGTCCTTTTGTTGTTTTTTGCCTTTGGTAATTCCTAGGTTGCCTCACTGTTTCCTTACTTGGCTTTTTGACTTTCCTACCACCTGCGAAACCAATTCCCTGAGTTAAATTCCCTTCACTTAAGTTACTAATCGGCTTGTGTGTTCCTGGTTGAACCTTAACCGATAAACGTTGCCATTTAAATACCGGAAGTTTGCTGGTGTTAGTTCTTCTATGGAAAAATAATCACAACTCCTTCTACAAGTTCTCGGCTTTTCAGAATGTATTATTTCCACAAAAAACTTGTTTCAAATCTTATCTTTTAATATCATTTATTAATTTATAATTTAATTACTACTACTAAAGCTAATAAATGCATCTTCAAATATATATCAAATTTGGCCATATTGGGAGTGATTAATGACATTACCTGTGTTCCCAACTAAACTTTTTCTTTTTTAATGCTCACCTGAAGTAAGCTTCTTTTGCCAACTCTATTTAATTAAAGATTGTCTTGTGATGATAAAGCAAGCTCAGTTCCAGTCTCGATTTAAATGGCATTGCTTTTTCTTAAAACTCTAAGTGATTTGTAGCTTCTCAAAAAGATGTGCTTGCAACTTTCAATTTCTAAGGATCTGGAAAGCAGCCTTTTTTTTTTTTTTTAAAGTTTGACCCTCCATGGGTTATGTATGGAGGTCAATTTCCAAAAATAACTCCATGATGTCTGGTTCTTCTTTGATGCAGTTTGAATTATCAGTGTGTAGAATTCCTGGCAAATAACAGGCACAAAATTAACTATCTATTGAGTGAATGACTGACTGACTGACTAAATGAACACAAGAACTTTTCAAAATATTTCTTTCTCATAGCAATACATGCTATTAGCTATTTGTAAATGGACTCACAAGTAACCAGGAAAAGCTTAAGTTATCCTTCCACAAGGTGAATTTAGCTGGATAGGTCTTGGTTTATAATATAAGCAACCAACTACATACCATAGGAGCCTCCAGAACAGAATTCAGGCATCGACAGTAAAGATTAATGAACCACCTTTTCTTAATTGATAGCATCCCAAGTGCACTCCCCTCAGCCTTTTGTCTGTCACTTGGCAGAGGCTCCAGCAGGTAGATACACTCCATTGCTTGCTGAAATTAAAAAACAGGTAATTTAATCTTCTCAATGCTATAGATGATGATTTTTTTTTAAGTTGCTGTTGAAACAACACAACAATTTCTGGGTGAGTAGGTCTTCTTGGTGATTCATAATTTAGTAGATGACATGCTCAAATTTATTAAATTGACCTGAGCATAAAATCATCCAGGAGAGCAATAATTAATCTGTAATGCTGTGGATATATTCTTTCAAGAACAATACAGTCCCCATTATTATTGTATATTTGACTATTTTTTTCTGATTATAGGTAAAGAGTGAGCATTTCAGCATTTGTGAGATACACTTGCATAGATTATGAGTCTAGTTTGTGAATGTGGGTGGGAAAGTGTGCCTGAATGTTTATCCAGACTAAGCAATTTTTCACATAGAATGTATGTTGGATAAATATGAATTTGCTTTAGGTTAAGGTGTTAATGCTACCTTGTCAAGAAGAAAAAATCTGAAAAGTAAGTTAAATCAAAGATGTTTGATTTTAACGAATAAATGTACCATCTCTCAAACTATATTATCTTTGTCTAAGAATATTTTTTCCCATGTCTGTAATTTTAGAACTCTGTGATATGGAAGCTGTCAATGTATGTAATTGAGGGCTCTCTGACTTTTGTTACTGTGTGCATTTTTCAAGTGTGGTGTTTAGGTGGCCTTGCTTGATGTTTTTCCAAGAAGCTCCATTATACTCATAAATAAATACTGAGTTCCTAAAAAAACCTGGTGAATTGAGGCACAGTTTTGAAAGCTGCCTTGTAAACGACATGATATTATTTTCTTGAGAAGGCCAGGCCTTTTTATTTGGGTCTATTGTATAAAGGATCTACTCAGTGTAGGTTTTAAGTCTTGTTGCTGGAAAGGTAGATTGGCTTATAAACTGATACTTTTGTTTCTAGCTAAGGAACTGGAAATAGCCAGGTGACATTCTCTTTGAAGTGTAAATGATTCTTCTTTTGAACCTGTGTTTTTTTCTAGTACGTTTGGAAAGTGAGTTTTACGTCTTCAGAAGAACCTGGATTCTAAGAAATGGAATTCTTAGCCATAGGAAAGTTGCTACATAGGTGGTAGGATTCCTATGCCTCCTTGAATCTCTATTCAGTAGGTTACCTCACAGCTTAACCCTCAACCAGTCTTCTATCTACATCATTCATGTCGATTTCCTTTATGTGTTTATTTCCCGTTACTTCCAAAGATAATTCCTTTTCTAGGAGATATTGGTGTATTATGTTGTCTCCGAATCCTCTTGGATTTTGAGATAATCATTTTCCTTCAGAACAAAACACTTTGAGAGGTCCAGTGTTGGACATAACATTTCCAGGTTGTCTAAAAAGTCTGATGTTGTGGTTGCTCATCTCACTCCAAATCCCTATTCATGGGCTCACCTTACATGGCTAGTGCCATTTTCTGCCTTGTCTTGCCCCATCAACCTTTTAAGACACTAATGTCACTGACAATTGATATTTCCTTAAAGTTAGGCATAGGAAAGAAAAGTGGTGGCAATTGAGAGAGAGAAAGAGAGAGAACAATAGAGAGAGAGAAGTATTTAGTTGTTGCCATCTAAACACAGAACAAGAAACACATTAAATTTTAATGTAAATGGCGTTGTTCCTAGAAATGCACTTGCCATTCTCTGCCACAAGGACACTGTCACTGACATTAGCTTTTTTAAGGCCCCCAAACTCTGCCATGTTGACCAGTTCGTTCCTCTCTCTCCCATATCTCTTATTCCAGAGTTCCAGTTCCCTACAGTTAACTACTACAATAGCAAAATCCTCATTATTTTATTAGGCAGAAAACTTGTACTCTTGAACCCTATTCCAGCCTAGGGTCAGGGCTCCAGTTTGCATATCCAAGGAGAATCATTAAGGTGACTTCCCTCTCACACATAAGAACCCTCAGGAAATTTGACATTGCCCTGTTTACTTTTCAAGATTTTGTGGATCCCATTCTCATAGATCCTCTTGTACTTTGGCAAGAGAATCATAGTAACCATACCCACCCTAGTTAGGGGTAGTATGTTGTAGGTGTTGGGATGTCAAGGTTAGATGTGAGGTCGTACTTTATGTGTTGCTAAAATTAAGGGAAATGCTTTTTCTTCATTTGTAATGTTTCTTTCCATATGAGGAGAGCTTAATTAGTATTATACTCTAGGCTTTTCTCTGTCCCCTGACCCATCATTATCGGTAAGTGGGGTTAGGAGAAGCTGAGCGTGTATAGTCCAGTTCCTTCCTTGGGAATTAACCAGCCCCAAAGAGCAAGTACTCTGGGCAGCCTCTATGTGCCAGAAGACTTACAGGAGTGCGACCTTGAGATGGGGTTGTAAAGTACAAAGCAAGGTTGCACTTTCTTAGCTATAGAAGAAAAAGAAATTAGGGCTTCTGGATTTCTTTCTTTCACATGTTCCTCTGATTCTTAGGCAAATACTATCATTGATAAAAACAAAACCAAACCAAAAAACCCAGCTATGTAATTTGTAGCACTCAGGGAAAAATGAAAATTGGGCCTCTTGTTCAAAAAATTATCAAAAACTTCAAGAAAGCTAGAGCAGAGCATTAAACCACATGTGGGCCCTGCTATGGATGGAGTCCTGTGCAACTACACAGGTGACATGCCCTAGAAATCTCTCCTATATTGATGGTTGACACTGACAGAAAGATTTTAATAGTAATGGATTTTTATATCCTGATACTCATTTTCTTCCAGGGTTGGAAGAGATACATGCTAGGGGAGGCAAAATAATTTGAATGACAATAACCAATGATCAGTTATCTTGAGAAGAAGAGATTGTATTGTATCTCTCAGAGTCTCACTAAAGAAACAGAAAATCCTCTAGGTATTTCAGCTGGATTTCATACTTCACATTAGTTGTTTCTAAAACTGCTTGGAAGGGTTGGAGGATCAAAGCTCAGGGTAAAATTCTTTAGGTTTCAGAGACTCTAGAAGGGCTCAGGAGTCCAAGAAAATCAGTTAGTGATGGCCAGGCTACCTGCAGCACTATGGTGGATGATTTTCACCAAAGCCATGCCTGATTATTGCTGCAGAGGAGTAACAGACTACCATCAAGCTTCTTTTTCCTTCAGTACCTTGCATAAGTCTTCTTGTTGATGAAATTCAAAATGGCAAAAAGGCATTCAGTGGTATCTGCCTACTACAGCTTGTATAAAAAGCAAACTCTTTCTCAATAAGAGAACATTTGAAGAAAATTGGATTCTGCATTACTGGTAAAGTAGTGCTGGATATTTATATACATATCTAAAAGCAGAGTGCAGCCATTATTAAAGTAAATACTAGATGCTAGAAAAGATAAACACTAAAATCTCAATAAGTTAGTACAATAGAGTCTTATGTCTTGTTTATACCAAACTAAGTAGCAGTTAGGGAGGGGGTAAAAACTGACAGAGGCTTTGCTGTCTTCAACACAAGGTTTCCATAGTCGTGGACATTTGTATCTATCACACAGAAAGGAGAAGAGAAAGAATGGAGGATTGCATGGCAGATTTTTATGGGCCAGGCCTGAGAGTGGCACTTAGCACTTCCATTGGCCAGATCTTAGTCACATGACCACTCCTAACTAGAGGATGTTGGGGAAACTAGTTGTGTGCTCAGGAGGAAAAGGGAGTAAGACAAATAGATAATTCCCTTCACATGATGCCTAATGGGGGCCCAGATGACCTTTCTACTACTTCAGGAACCAGAAAATTATTCACAAGGGGAAAATGACTGATGGTGTATATAATGTGGGGCATATTATTAAACCTCTTTGTTTCTCAGTTTCTAGATCTGTAAAATGGGGGGTAATAAGTGCATTTCATAAGATTGTTGTGAAGATTTCATGAGCTAGTACAAATAAAATGATTTAATAATCGTACCCAGAAATTATCAAACACTCCATGAACATTAGCCATTGTTATTATTAGCACTATGATTTTAAGGAAGAGTAGTATATTTGGAAACAAATTAATATGTAAAACGTGCTCAGCACATGCATGGCACATAGTAAAAGCTCACTAAAACCTATTATTGTTTCAGCTTACTGAGTCATCTTGGTATCATACTTAATTTTTTTTTTTTTAAGATTTTATTTATTTATTTACTTGTTGGGAAGAGAGTGAGAAAGAGAGAGCACAAGCAGGAGGAACAGCAGGCAGAGGGCAGAGGAGACTCCTGGTGTAGGAGCCTGATGCAGGAATCAGTCCCAGGGCCCTGGGATCATGACCTGAGCTGAAGGCAGACACTTAACTGACTGAGCCACCCAAGCGTGGCTTTAATTTACTTAAATTTATTATGACTTTCCAATCATAAGAAACTCTTAGATCTCTACCTTGTTCTCCTTTCAGATTTCTTTTTGGATATTATCTGTCTGTAACTGTAGCTAACTGGGTCAATCTTTAGATTCACTTTTACTAAATCTAGTCTGATCTTTGGTGTCCTGTATAGGCCTCTATAAATTGCTTCTTATTTGTTTATTGAGAATTAAAAATAAAATGGAATGCTTCAGATTAAAATGATAGGATTTGAAATGTAAAATGCTATAAATGCATAAGTATGTAAATAAATTGATAGTGTTTTATTAATTTATTCAGGAGAGCATAGTAAGCATTGATTGATGATGATTTAATTGATAAGAACTATTTTAAATATGTCTGTGATTGAGTCATCCATAACTTGTTTAGAAACTTCTGGATTTGAATGCAATATGCTAAAGGTAAAGACAATACTAGGCCAGATAGCAGTACTGCATTGAGTTTAACACATCTGTCACTGATTAGGAGGATACATTTATATACATCTCTACAAACATACCTATGATTGTAATTTTGCAAAGGCCATTCAGAAAAGAGAGTAACTGTGCAAAATAAAATGATAGACAATAGTCTAAGCATGTCCTTTTTAGCTTGCCTCAAAGCTAAATGTGTGTAAGGATTGGCAGGGTTTTCTGTTTGACATTCCTTGGTTTGAAGATAGCGGGAAAGTGCACATCTTTAAATTCTACAAACATTGCTTGGCCTCAGTGGCATCTGAACTCAAAGGCAGGGTTTGGAACATTGCATAAGATTAACTGGCAATGCTATATCTCCATAAAAGACAGCATAGGGAGTGTCAAAGCATGATTGCTTAGGGCACATTTGTATGTTTTTCTTTTTGTTAGAGAGTCTGCCCTCTCTTTTGTATGTTGTTTGATGTCCGATGCCTTTAAAGAGAAGCTACAAGCATTATTAGTTGTTTAAAGAGAAGTAGTAAATGTTATATAGAGAAGTATTACAAGATAAAGACAGATTTAGGATTGGGGATCACATAGTATATAACCATGAACCCATAAAGCCCGACTACCTTTATAAAAACAAATAATCAAACCACTTAAAATTGTCAAAAATGACATTTTCAATTCTGCCACATAATTTGTTTCACAAATGCTTTTATTTTTGAAACAGTTGTTTGGCCAAAGTAATAATGCTGTTTATCCTTGTTGTTAGCCAGCAGAATTTTAATACGGCTTTCAAGACCTGGCGTGGGTTAAATTCAACCTACCCTTCAAGGGGCACCTAGGTGGCTCAGACATTTAGGTGTGTGACTCTTGATTTGGACTCAGGTCATGATCTCAGGATTGTGAGATTGAGCACTGCATTGGTGTCCACACTGGCCATGGGGTCTATCCAACTCTGCCCTAATACCCGTCCCCCTATTGGAGTACTTACCCTTTCTGTCCACCATACCCCTGTCTTCACTGAAGGTCCCCTCAGATATACTTCCTACATACTCCAACCAGGTGTTATTTCTTCTCTCTGATTCTCACCTGACACTATTTGATTCTGTGGATTTCATCTTACTCACACGCATGTTCCTATTGTACTGACAGATGGACTCTGAGCTCCATATATTCTTATCTTTATCCACATGCACTATCGAACATAAAACCTTGCACAGAGTGAATGCCCAGCCAATAGGTATTAGGTATATTAATAAATGCACAGATGAAATCATTCTCTGCATTGAGTGATAAGACATCATGATCAATGTTTAAGTGGACAGAATAAGAATGAGTTGCTCATTAACTAAATTTAACCTATGTTACCTGTATATGTAATGAATATGACCTTTGGCTTATATAAGGAAAAATATTCTTTTAAGACAGTATTATCTTGACCTATCATAGAAAATGTTCTGTTGGTTCACTCATATTGACATTAACCAATTTTGAAATTTAGATATAACATGTACCCAGATACATTTGACATTTAATATGATTTTTTTTCCAGTTACATTATGGAAGAAGAAAACAGTGACTCAGAGGAGAATGGGTTGGCTCTAGAGGGTGAAATGCTGTAATAATGTAGCTAAACCTGACTGAGAAAATACAAGAAATAAGCCTGCTTCATTAGCCCTCTCATGGAGAAATGACTCAGCACTGTTAACGAACATGATGAGGTTACATTATTCTTTCACCACAACCTGTCGGGTTAATTGTGGTATATACAGAGTAGAGTTAATTCAGAAGACAATTGATTATTGTGCTTTCCTATTATTTTTTAAATTTCTTTAAGCAAGTTAGTACTTCACAAAAGCCTGGTTCTTGTCATGAAATCTGATGATGAAAAACAAACTGTGATAATAATTTTGAATGTACCTGGGTTTGGAAATAGAAATTCTTTTGAAATGATGTTTAAGTTCCTTCAAAGCCGCAAATTCCATTCATAACTGATTAAAACCAAAAATTCTTTGTAGGAACTAAACTTGTGTAACCCTTCTCTCTTTCTGACCTCCTGAAAGCGGAGCATACATTGTACTTTTGTGTGGGATGATCAATATACAAAGTGTGTGTGAATGTGTAGAAAGCAGGCCAATGGATTTTTGCAAATTGTAGCATGCCCACTCTAACGTGAGACATGGGATCAATTTACTTTCAGTGTTGTGACAGGATCTGAGAAAGAAGCTTTATATCATGGAGAAGTGAGTCTCCTGTTGTCTTTTTATAAGAGATGCGTTGTCTTCCCTCGACCCCAGGGTTGGGTTGGAGGAATGTGGAATGTGGAAGCCTGGTTGATTGTTTCGCTGCCAACACAATTCTGATCACCTCGTATACTGCGGAATTATTTTTATTTTCCACTGCTTTTTGTGGGACTGTTCAGAGAACCATGTCTGTTTTCCCACTCTTTACACCCTTCTGTGGACATAGGAATGCAGCGGGGTTACAGCCAGAATCAGAGTAACCATTGAATACTGATTTGAATATAAAACCTCTGACAATTTAAAAGGGAAAAACCTTTAAGGGTCCATGTAATAAATCCGTAGGGAATTTGAGAGAGATGAACTGTACCTAATTGCCTCTGACGCAACTGAAACACACAGACCTCTGTGAAGAGTGTGAGGGCAGATCCCCCAAATCCTCTGCTCAGCACTCTTCAAGGTTCAGAATAGTTCATGCATTTAGCTCATCTACAGCTGTGTGGTAAAACCTCCCTCAGCTGCGTGCAACCTCCCTCTAATGGTGTATGATGAGAAGCCGAAATAATTAAGTTGTATATTCAGAGATTTTTAAAGACAAACTGAAAACCGATGGAACCATCCAAATGATGCCTTGGACTGCCATGCATTATCTAGGGTCTGAACTTGGCCTCAGGAAACAAACACAACTGCCACCATAGCGTGAGTCAGTTTGCGAGGCTGGAGTGGCCTCTTGTAGCTGGGAGCTACTGCCGCCCAGCATGGGCAGCTGCAACCAGTGCCCCTGTCCTGCCTGGGTGGTCCTGGAGGGCTGCAAAGCTGTGTGACTCCTCAGGACCTTTGTCACAAAACTGCATAATGCCTGTGTGTGCTCTTGCCAGTAAATCCCCCAGCGGGGCCCTGGATGACCTGCCCTGGCCAGGGCAGGGGTGCAGACCACATTGCTCCTGATAATCCTTCATTAGGAATGAGGGGATGTTGCAACAAAGAGGAAAATATTAGCCCAGGTGAGGGCCTCGCCAGCGGAATCTTTCCCCACTTCCCTTCTGCTAGGATTGTAGGTCCCTAGGCTTTGGAGCCAGTCAGTTGGGGTTCTTTATCAATTCCCTTCATTTCATGGACTTGACCCACCATACCGGATTTCAAGCACTGTGACTCCAGCCTCTGAGTTCTGAGCTCTAAGCTCTGCCACCTCTGTTGGCTCAAAGTTCAGGAACTCACCTAGAACAAGCCTTGGTCTCTAGGTCTAAGAAACAGGAAGAAGAACTGGTGGGTTTTCTCACTGACAAGGTACTTAACCTCACTGTGCCTCCTTCTCCTCATTTATAAGATTAGACTTACTGTTCTTATCTCAGAGGTTTATTGCTGGGAATTGGATGAGGTAATCCATAAACTCCCTGGACTGGCACTCCAACACGTCCTCTTTAGGAAGAGGCAGGGGTAACTCTCACACTACTTGGTTTGGGAAACCAGGCAATGAGAAGATGGGTCATATTTTCACTTGTTTCTGTGCTGACAGGCTTTGGGATTTCCCTGGAGCTTCTCTATACTCCAGAGTGGTATTACTAGCATACTGGCTGGCATCTTGAGTTTAAGATCTGTGGGACACTCTGTAAGAATTCTAGCTCACACTTCTGTGCTCCACCTTTTCCTGGAGCCAGCACCCTCTAAATCTAAGTCAGTGAAGGGACTGAGGGGAACTTCCTAGGACTTCTAGTAACTGTGTTTTTCAAGTTCCTGTTGCTTTGGTTTGCCCCTCACTGTCTTATCTCCCTCTACATTCTAAGGCATAGATTTAAGATTTGTATAGTGCTTTTAAGTACCATGCTTTGCATGTGTTAATTCATTTAATTCTCATAACAATTCTAAAAGGCAAGTACTCTTGTCTTTATTTACCAAAGAGGAAATTGAGGCACAGAAATATTACGCAGTTTGTCCAAAGCCCTAGAAGGCTCCTTTTCTAAACAGCTAGGTGAGGATTAAGCTCAGGCAGCCTTGCTCCTTCCTGAGCCCATAAACTTCAAGATTATGCCAGATTACCAGGGTTATGTTTTGCCTTTGGCTTGTGACTGAATTTCCAGACCTTACCCTAGTCATTGAAGTATGGCAGGCACTCTATAAATACTTGGTAAGTGAATGTATGAATGTATGTTGCTTTTATAACTATTCCAGTCCTCTCATTGAAACTTTCCTCCACTTTTTATCTTTCCAGTATTTGGAATTCTCACTTCCTTATTTTACTAGCAATCTGCTTGTCTTTATATTGCCATCTCCCAACCAGACCAGAGATAATTTCCTGAAGGGAAGTACCACACTTTATGCCCGTTATATAACCTCCATTAGAATAGCTGAATTTATGACCCATGGAACCCCGAAAATAGTTTTCTAAATAGATTGGAAACTTGGGGTGTTGAGAGATAAACAATCTACCCTCCTTCCTAGCCCATCCCTTCACTTTTCTCCCTCCCACAAAATGCTATTTGGTTGAATAGTTTAAAGATTAAAATATGACACAGCAAAACACTTAAGGTTAAAATAGAGGAATAGAAGAATAGAATGAAAGACATTCAGACTGTTGAGTAGAAGAGATCAAAATACTAGGCCATTGATTCTGCCTCTTAAGATTTCAGGTCACTAAAAGAAATATGTTGGATTATATCATCTCCATTTTCTTAAGGGGGGAAAAGCATTTAAAATTCCTTTCTGAAAATAAAATTGCTCTTGGAGCTATATTCAAGTAAGAATCAATTATGTAGACCTTATGTAATGGGCATAGGAAACAATACTGTCAACCGTGTGTGGGAGGCCACGGTAAGGCTTGAGACGAGGACCAAACCAGGCCCTGACTTGTGCCTCCTTTAAAGGCGGAATAGCTGAACAAAAGGATTAGGTCGATAAAGTCGAGTGGCACTGAGAAAGGGTCTGTGCTATGTGTTGCGCGCTCGCCTACGTGACTTCCCACACATTTGCTAGTCAGATAGAGACGATTTGGTCGGGGTCAGAAATTCTTGGCTGGTCCTTGCTGTCCTTGCACAGGCTATAGACTACACCATTGCAAGACTGTGCTGTGCTTACATAAACTATGTCTTGAGTGGCCTTGAAGTCAGTACATCTGGCGCTAGGGGGTCTGCTATTGGTGCTTGGGAAATAGATAATGGGAAAGCTTGAAGGATTTTCTGTGCATGTAACAAACTCTTTAGTAATCAGCTAAAAATAGATACCTTCTTATGATTGTTTCTGTTAGCTATATAATGCCTCACAGCCTTGAATAAAATCGGCACTATTGGACATCCTCCTTGGTGCTCCTCCTGCCCCCATCTCTTTGTCTCTTAATTTCTTTTCACCATCCTCTTACCCTCACGTTCCTGGTCAATTTGTCGTGTTGGACACGACACCATGAAATTACAGAAGACACCAGAAAGCCCTCTTAAACAGGTAATAAAAGTGGTGAGAATGGCCACATTTTCTGATTAGGTGTTTGGAATTCATTTGCCTTCCTCAGAAGCCACACCATAGTCTGAGTCATGGTTAATGATGGCAACACTGCTTCTCTTGCCTTTGAACCACTTACCTATTCATGGACCTAACATGTTTTACATACCACAAAGGTGTTAGACTCTCTATTAGGTCTTTGAATAGAAAAATGCACAACAACCCTTTTCCTAAAAACACTGTAATTACATTCAAGAAATGCTAGTAATTAATAGCCTGAATAGGTAAATCTAAGTTAGGTTCATGAAAAACCAAGAGACATACCTAACCTTTCTTAAGCTCCAGGGCACACACATAATTTGAACACTATGTCTGCAATGAGGGTGTGTTTTCTTCCTTTTGAATGAGGAGGGTAATTAGGATGATAATAGAAATAATGCTTGAGTTTATAGAGACCTTGGCTGTTTTCTGGCTCTCCGGTAAACATGTCGGACTGATGTGAGTTATTTTGTGCCTTTTTTTCCCCTCTGGGTTTCCTCTTTCTCTAATAAAACCGCCTTAGTCCCATCCACATTGCAGCTCTGAATCCCAGTGCTTGAAATGAACGGTCTATATCTGACTAACTTTAAAAAAAAAAAAAAAAAAAAAAAAACTATCTCAAGTAAAAACAGAGAGTTGTTTGCTCTGCTTACCCATCTGACTACATCTGTCACATACATGAACTGGCCCCTGACATGAAGCTCTAATATTGATCTGGAGCCTTATTGATCTCCAAGTTAATATCGGGACAGTGTCTTCCAATAAGTTAGGTAGTTCCAAAGGCACTCACTTAATCTCCTTTTTTCACTTACAAAATGAAAAGAATGTCTCTACTAGAGTAACTGTCAAAGGGTTCCAATATGCCCTACACCAAGCTTAACTTTGGAATCTGATGAAATATTTTTTAAGTGAGCTTCTGGTTTTGTTATATTAATTTGGGATTGGATTCCCTCCAGTGGTTCAAACAAAATGAAAGTGTGATCTTAAAGTATTTAATATATTCTGTTTCCTCCCTTGTTAATTTGGATCAGAATTAACTTCTTCCAAGACCATCCTAAGGTACTAATGTACACTGTACATTCTACTTCACATTCTACTTCACTGTGACATCCCACTATAATGATTGGGGAACCACAATTGCTTAATGCTGTGTGGTTCCACACAGAAAAATCATGATGATTTCTTTTCCCATTGCCTGTATTTCTGTGGTTATCTATGACTGTGTAATAAACTTCCCTAAAGGTTATTGGCTTAAAACAATAGCATTTATTTATTTTGCTCATGAATCTACAATTTGGGCAGAGCTCATCAGGAAAGACTTTTCTCTGCCCCACACAGAGTCAGTTAGTGTGGCTCAACTAGGCTAAATTAGGATCCATCTCTAAGTGTTCCACTAATATGCCTAACAAGTTAGTGCTGGCTGTTTCCTGGGAACTCAGCTGAGTTTACTGTCTGTGGACGGTGGTTTCTTAAGTCCAAGATACAGGGACTGGAAGTCGCCACGCCCTTCCAGTCTGGTACACGATCATTTCTGTCATATTTGGTTGGTCAAAGAAGTCACACATCCTGTTCAGATTTAAGGGGAAGGGACGTAGAACTCTACTTGTCATTAGGAGGAGTGTCAAATAATTTGATCATCTTTATACCACCATATTAATCAATACCCAATTGCCCAAACCAGAAACATAGTCATCACCTTTGACCTTTTCCTCCCTTTTACTTATCTTCCTCTCCATGATCCTCCCTAGAAATACCGATATTTAATGTGTATAATTTAATCATAGAATCATATCTGTTTATCTGTTCAAGTTGGCTCTAGAATTTTTCCACTTCTCTTATGTGCACTCACTACTTCTCTGGTACACACAGCATCTCTCACCTTCCTCCTAACTGGTCTTTCTGCCTCCAGCCTTGCTCCTGCCCAACCCAGTCATGGTGATTTTGGTTTTCATTGCAAACAAATAACATCTCTCCTCTGATGAAGAGTTCTCAAATGTCCTGCATTGCTCTCAGAGTAAAGTGTAAAACTCGTTCTCATGGACTATGAGATTCTGCATGATCTGACCCCTGCCTCCTTCTCTAGCTGCACGTCTTCATCTCTTGGTGAACCTCTGGTATTTAGGCCTCAGCTTTGACAAAGTCTTGATGTTCCTCAAATGCTTTTGCTTCCTCTTACCACTGAGACTTGTATAGGTTGGTCTCTCTCTTTGAACTCCTCTTTTCTGCCCACTTCCTTCTCACTGTCTGCCATCCCCTCTGCCAGGGTAATTCTGTCTCATTCTTCAGATTTAATTTAGTTTTCAATCGAAAACTAAACAAAACAAAACAAAACAAAAACAAAACAAAAAAACTTCTGAAGTGTTTTATAATACTTATTTATTCATCCTCAAAATATTGATTGAGCACCTACAATGTGCCAGGTACTTTTCTCGGCCTGGGGATACTATAGCAAACAAAATAAACAAAAGACCCTTCTGTCATGGAACTTATACTTCCAGTGGAAAAGTCAGGCAATAAACAAGAAAATCTATAGCAGTGATAGGTATGAAGCAGAAAAAAAAAAAGAAAGAAAGAAAAGAAAAGAAACAGGATAGAAAATATAAGATGTTGGAATGTTGGAATGTGGGAATGTTGAAGTTTAGGCACAGTGGCCAGAGAAGGCCTCACTGGGAAGGTGTCATTTGAGTCTTGAGTCTTGAATTCAGTGAGGGGGCTATTTATGAGGTTGTCTGGGAAAAGACTATTTTAATGAGAAGAAATAGCAAATATAAAGGCCCTGTGATAGGCATGCAGTTCTTTGTGTAAGGAATGGCAAAGGGCCAGAGTAGCTGGAGTTAAGTAGGGGAAAACAGAGAAGGGTAAGATGACGTCAGAGAGGTAATAGGGTCCCCAGTCACGGAAAAAACTCTTTAGATCATTTTTAGGACTTGGGCTTCTACTCTCAGTGAAGTGGGAGAAATCAGGAGGACTTGAGAAAAGGAGCATCATGCTCTGATTTATGTGGTTAAGGGATCACCTGCCTACCCCAAAATCCTGAGTAGGTCCTCTTGCACATTGCTCTGTACTTCCATCATACAACTTTTCACCTATGCCATAACTCATTTATATCCCTCACTAGTGTCGAAGTTCTGTTGAAGAGTGTTCCTTGTCCAACTTGTTCATGTTTTTTGTTTTGTTTTGTTTTGTTTTTTTCCCTACCCGCCCGCCCAGAACAGTGCCCAGGAGCCACAGGTTCTTGATAAACATGTTTGATTCATTGAAATGATGAGCAAATGAGTCCCAGCCCCTGTGCTGATCTTTAGCCCTTTTATTTCTTAGAATGAATTCCTCAGTTTGGTAGTATTAAACCCCAATTTATAAATGAGGCAATGAGATCAGGGTAGGAAGTGATAAAGAGTGAAAAAGAAAGTAAAGAAATGAAAGCCCTTAGAGCAGTCATAGCAGACTTCTTTAAGTTAAGAAACTCAGGTTCTCATTTCTACCTGGAGTTCTCCAGTGGAGAATTATAATTAGCCCATTTGTTAGACCCAAAGATATCCATTCACCTCTCTGAAAAGAAATAGTTACAGTGGATGCTTTTTTGACTTTTAGCAGGGGAAGAGAGGTTCTTCAACTTTGGGTCCATTATGAGGAAAATGAAACAGAATGGCCAGGACACTTGTATATTACAAAAATTTATTTTCCATCTGACTGCCTTGTGCATTTGTACATACACACATGCATATGCATGTAGGAAGGCTTCATTCCTAGTCTACTTGTATTTTTATCAGTTTCTACTATGTAACTAGCACTAGGGATAGAGAGAGCTTTGCCCTCAATGGACATATAAGGTTACATAATTACAGAACAGTGTAGAGAGTAATATAGTGGGGAAATAAATATCTGTTCTAGAAAGTAAATAGAACAGAATAAATTGGGTAGAAAAATATGTTAATACTGATTATATGGTTAGAATTTCTTGGATGCCAGCATGAACAATTGCTTTCTGACCAAAATGACAATTGAAAGGGGGTATTATCTTAAGATTCACCATTTGACTTATCCTATGAAATCACAGACTATTCAAACTTGAAAAAACAAAACAAAAACCTGTATTTAGCTCTTTTGTTTAAAATGTAAAGAAAATGAGACCCAAATAGATGGAGTCTTGCCAAAAATCACACATAGGAACAAGAGGAAAACCAGGAGTCTGAATCTTGGATCAAATGGCTACTGTTTGTTACCTTTAAAAAAAAAAAAAAAGGCCAACTTCTTCACGGATATTCTTTGGGGTTAGTGAGTGTTCTCTCTACCCATAAGTCCCTGCCTTCATTTATTTGTTGGTTTCTTCTCATTTATTCAGTCTAGACACACTGTTGTCAGGCGTAAAGCCTGAGTGCACTGTGAAGGCTTCCAGTTGTCAGCTGAGCTTCCTCATTCACTGCATCGCAGACTGATAGAAGATGCTGCAGAGTCAGCCTCACCACCAAGAGCTGACTCTGCCATGCCATCCTCTCTTCTTTTCTCCTGCTGCTCTGAACAGCTGAGGAACAGGAAATGGAGGTGCTGAGTCTCAAGGTTTACTGGGCTTGGCTGCACTGCATCCAGCTTGCCAGACCATGTGGAAAGCTGGCATGCTGCTTCAGGTCCAGAAAGGAAAGGAGAGCTCCAGTCAGTTACCTATGCTTTTCTAAATCTCCAGTTAATTCCAGAGCTGTCATTAGCTTCTTGAAATTTTACCTTTTTTAATGTGTGGACTGATCAAGACAGCAAGAGCCAGTGATGTCCTTCTGATATAATTATATGGCAAGAGGGACATGCAACCAAATTAAATAAAATTAATTTCAAGCTTACATTCTGAGTTGGAGAAGCATTTGCACAATTATACAGTGTCAGCATGAGTCGCTTATCCTGAATAGTTTTATTGTCATGACCCTGATTTGGAAGTCACTACGCTTGCTGTACATGATAAACCTGAACCATGTTTTGCCCTGAAGTTTTAAAGAACTGTAATTTAAAACATCTATAACAAAACAATCTATGAGCAAATGAAATCTCCCTAAATTAGTTGCCTCTTTCAGCAGCATGATAAGTAATTCTTTCCAATATGATAACACTGAGGAGCTCTGGGAGTCTCTTTATTAAATAATAATCCTTCCTCATATAGGATTTTGGATGATCCTTGGGGAGAAAAACCTGTTTACTAACTTAATCTTGAACAAAAGACACCATTTCTCTACTTTTGGTATTATTACTGCTGCATGAGTTTGCATGTGCAAACTTGCAGCTTTACATGTTTTCATACCCTTTTTCCATATAAAGCCATATTAAAAAAAACAAGTTTTATGGAATTTCATGAATTTTAGTTATCTAAGACTAAAAGCCTAGGCCACCCTCTTCCATCTCATGTTGTTATGTCTCTCACAGTATTTTATTTGTTTATGTAATAAATTTTTATTCAGTGTGTACTATGTGCCAAGGGCTGTTGTCGGCACCAGGGACACATCAGTGGAAAACAAAACAGGAAAAGAACCCTGCCCTCATAAAGATTATATTTTATCAGGAGCATAGGGAGAAATAGACAACAAGCAATTACCTATAAGAATTTAAATAATTTAGATTATATAGCATGCTTGAAACTAATTAAAGCTATAAATAGAGGAAAAAGTAGAGCAGATTAAGGAGGAAGTGGCTGGACTCCAGTAATATTAATTAGGAAATAGGGAGTCAAAAAAGATCATTGAAAAGGAGAGATTTGAGCCAAGACTTGAAGAAGGCAAGAGATTGAACCAAGCAGATAATCTGGAAAAAGATCATTTCAGGCCAAGGGATTAACTAAAGCAACGATCCTAAGGGGTGACCTGGAGTGGTCAAGGAAACCCCTGGAGATCATTATTGATAAAGTCAAGAGAGCATATTGAAGATGAGCTGTTTAAGATAAGGTGGTTGTATAGGGTCAGAGTAGGGGCTGTGGGCAGGTTATATAGGGTCTTATAGACTATTGCAAGATATGTAGATTTAATTCCAAGTAGATTGGGAAGCCATTGAACTTGTTTACATGAAGAAATGACATGGTTAGATCTAATTTGTTTCTAAAAGTTTCTAAAAGATTAGCCAGTCTGGTCTGTTTGGGGAGAATGGCAAGTCATGGCAAGGAGATAAGAAGGATATTATTGCCATAATGCAGAAGATATATATGGTTGGCACAAGATGGCAGGTAGCAGTAGAAGTGGCAAAAGCTGTTCAGGTTTTGTACATATTTTGAAGATAGAACCAGCAGAGAGAAGTTGAGGATGAATCTAAAAGATTTGGTCTGAACATCTGGAAGGATGGATTTGCTATCAGCCAAAAAAGATATGGCCACAGGATGAGCAGATTTTCAAGCTTGGTTTGGTAATTCAATATGGTCATGTCAAGTTTAAGGAGAGTATTGAACATCCAACTATAGGATATGTAAAAGTCAGGAAATGAATTAGGAGAAAGGTCTGGGGAGAAGATAGAATGTGGGAGTTGTTGATAAGTATTGGTATTTAAATTCTTGAGGACACACAACACTAAGGGAATAAGAACAGACAGAAAAGAAGGTGTAGATCCGAGCCTTGAGGCATTTTACTATTAAGAGGTCCAGTGAGGTATAAGAATTAGAAAAAGAGACCAAGAAGAAATGACCAGTGATGCAGGAGGAAAACCAAGATAGGATGGTGTCTTGATGAGGAAAGTATTTTGGGGAGTGAGTGATGATGGTGTCAAATAATGTTGGAAGGTAAAATAAGCTGAAGATTGAGAATGGCCACTGGATTTAGCAATATGGAGGTCACAGGTGGGTTGCTGGCAGCAGTTTAAGTGGTGTGATGGGAATAAGATACTGACTGAGCAGAAAGTGATTTTCTCTCTTCCTTCCCTCCTTTCTTCCTTTTTTATTTTTTATTTTCATTTTTATTTATTTATTTTTTTTTGCCATCAAAGTGGGCTAAAAACCCAAACTCAGATGTTTATGGATGGTACAATTTTAATGAATCCCTTTGGGAATTTTGTTATTAAACACTTGGAAGATTTTTCACTTATTTGATCTGGTCCAAACATTCCAAAACTGGCATTCATTTTAATTATCCTCAGATGTAATCTGTGAACAAAATGTCCGAGGATACAGATAAGCATTTTAGAAAATTGTTAACTTATTTTAGGCCATTGCATTATACTTTCATACACTGATTATGGAGAAAAGGTATCAGTAACTTATTTTATTACATGTTGGCAATTTAATAGAAATTACATATTCTTCTCAAAATATACCCAGGTTTTAACTTGTTTGTTATGTATGCACAGCTTCCCTAATAAAATTGTAAACTCTTAGAAGACAACCAGACCTTCTACTCCTCTGTATTTTTAGTACCTCTCCATATCCTGCACATAGTAGGTGTGCAATAAACATTTATTGGTTTAATTTCTATGTTCATGGGGCCTGATATTGCTCCTCTCTTATATATAAGCCTCAGTCAGTTATGGAAGGATAATAATAGAAAATGATCAGAGAATAGTGCTTATATTGCTAGAAACTCTGGCCTTTAAAGCCTTTACAATCTTTTTAGGGAGGGAATATAGATGTATATGACAAGTTCAATAGCAAGGTAAGAACAATATAAAGCAAAAATAAAAAATGGCCTTAAGATCAGTGACCTGGAGTGCCTAGGTGGCTCAGTGGGGTTAGCCTCTGCCTTTGGCTCAGGTCATGATCCAGGGTTTTGAGAGCCTGTTGGGCTCTCTCTGCTCAGCAGGGGGCCTGCTTCCACCTCTCTCTCTGCCTGTCTCTATGCCTACTTGCGCTGTCAAATAAATAAATAAAATCTTAAAAAAAAAAAAAAACCAGTGACCAAATGAAATCTGTAGGTAATATATACCCAATACCTTTTGGTAATTCTCACAATATTTCATTTTTTTTCCCATTGTTATTAAATTTGTTATGGTAATCTGTGATCAGTGATCTTTGATGTTACTATTGTAATTATTTGGAGGTACCTTGAACTATGTCCATATAAGATGGCAAACAATTACTCCTTAAATGTAGTGTGTTTTGACTTCTCCATCAACCGGCCATTGCCCCATCCCTTTCTCTCTCCTCAGTCTTCCCTATTCCTTGAAACACAACAATATTGAATTTAGGCCAATTAATAACCCCACCGAGGCCTCAGGGTGTCCAAATGAGAGAAAGAGTCACATGTCTTTCACTTTAAATTAAAAGCTAGAAATGATTAAGCTTAGAGAGGAAGGCATGTCAAAAGCTGAGACAGGCTGAAAGCTAGGCCCTCTGTGCCAAACAGCCAAGGTGTGAATGCAAAAGAAAGGTTTTTGAAGGAAATTAAAAGTGCTACTCCAGTGAACACATGAATGATAAGAAAGTGAGACAGTCTTATTGCTGATATGGAGAATGTTTTAGTGGTCTTTATCAAAGATCAAACCAGCCACAACATTCCCTCAAGCTGAAGCCTAATCCAGAGGAAGGCCCTAATAACTCTCTTTAATTCTGTGAAAGCTGAGAGAGGTAAGGAAGCTGCAGAAGAGAGGTTTGAAATTAGCTACACTAAACAACAGATTTTCATTGTAGACGAAATGGCCTTCTATTGGAAAAAGATGCCAGGATTTTCATAGCTAGAAAGGAGATGTCAATGCCTGACTTCAAAACTTCAGAAGGCAGACTGACTTATTGTTTAGGGGCCAATGCAGCTGTGACTTGAAGTTGAAGCAAATGCTCATTTACCATTCTGAAAACCCTAGGACCCTTAAAAATGACGCTAAATCTACTCTGCCTGTGCTCTCTAAATGGAAAAACAAAGCCTGAGTGACAGCACATCTGTTTACAACATAGTTTACTGAATATTTGAAGCCCACTACTGAGACTTACTGCTTAAGGAAAAAAGATTTCCCTCAAAATATGACTACTCATTGACAATGTACCTGGTCCCCCAAGAGCTCTGATGGACATGTACAATGAGATTAATATTGTATCCTTGCCTGCTAATACAGCATCCATTCTACAGCCCAAGGATCAGGAGTAATTTCATCTTTCAACTCTTATTATTTAAGAAATAAATTTCATAAGGCTTTAGCTGCCATGGATAGGGATTCCTCTATGGACCTGAGCAAAATAAGCTGAAAACCTTCTGTAAAGGATTTACCATTCTAGATGGCATTAAGAACATCTGTGATTCATGGGAAGAAGTCAAAATATCAGTATGAACAGGAGTTTAGAAGGAATTGATTTCAACCCTCATGGATGACTTTGAGGGGTTTAAGACTAAAGTAGAAGAACTATTAGCAGGTGTAGTGGAAATAGCAAGACAACGAGAATTAGAAGTGGAACCTGAAGATGTGACTGAATTGCTACATTCTCATGATAACCTTAGTTGAACGAGAAAAGAAAGTGGTTTCTTGAGATGGAATCTGCTCCTGGTTTGAAGATGCTGTGAAGATAGTTGAAATGATAACAAAGAGTTTAGGATTTCAAATAAACTTAGTTGATAAGGCAGTAGCAAGAGTTAATAAGATTGCTTCCAACTTTGAAAGAAGTTCTCTTGTGCATAAAATGCTATCAAACAGCATTCCATGCTATAGAGAAATCATTCATGAAAAGGAGAGTTGATGGATATGGCAATTTGTCATTGTCTTACTAAGAAATTGCCACAGCCTCCTCAGTCTTGCTGTGTAGTTCTGGATTGGGGGATAAGAATTCTAGTAGTGTGTGGGTATGTCCAGAAGAGATGGTTGAGAATACAAGTGTAGGAGGTGGGGAGAAGTTTACTGTCCACTCACCCAAATTTCATGCAAGTGTCATACACTAAGAATAAACATCTATAGAAATGAATAGAGGAAAGAATATATAGCTGCAGATTGCTTCTGTGCACTAGGGACAAGGAGGGGGTCATGGAATTGAATATAAATATGGGAACCTGTGTGTAACTAATGCACACTGATTTATGGGTTGTCTTTACCTCTGGAAAAGAAGAGGTGGGGAGGGGATTTTACCAGAATCATCAATGTTTTATTTATTTTTTAAAGAAAAATCTTAAGAAAATAGGAAAAATGTTACTATCTGTCAAATATAGGTAGTGATTACCTTTTTGCTTTAGGTTAAGTTCTGTTCGGCTTGAAATATTTCATGTGTATATTTTAAACAAGGGTCAGAAAACTTAGGGTAAAAACCTTAGTAGATAAAGAAGAGAGTTTTCAAGTATTTTTTTTTAAAGATTTATTTATTTATTTATTTGACAGAGAGAGATCACAAGTAGGCAGAGAGGCAGGCAGAGAGAGAGGAGGAAGCAGGCTTCCTGCTGAGCAGAGAGCCTGATGCGGGACTCGATCCCAAGACCCCGGGACCATGACCCGAGCCGAAGGCAGAGGCTTCAACCCACTGAGCCACCCAGGTGCCCCTCAAGTATTTTTAAATACTAGTTTACTCCAAGTACATTTAAGCTTGGATCTCACTATTCACCTTATATCTTTCTCTTTAACACAAGAAATTGAAAATGAGTTAAGTCAATTAGACCAATACCATTTAGAAAGGACATGTTTGCTATTAATCTTTTTAAAAGGAGTATTTGTTTTGAATTAAGTTAGTGACATCATTGCCTTTTTTCATTTTATGAATGTAGAATTCTTCTTCAGGAAAAATATTCAAAAAGTTCCAAATCTGCTGTGGTTAGCAGCATAGGTACAGTTCTGAAATGTTCATGGATTTCTCCCGTTTCTTTGTTTGCCCCAGTTCATGAACTCAGACCTTTTTCTCCAATATTTTGCTTCTGAGAAACTTGTTCTGATATTCTCATCACCTGAGGGACCAGACCCTCAGAAAGCTTGCCTTACATGGTTCGGAGTGATAAGTTTCCACAGAAAAAGCGACATCAAACATTGATCTGCTTGCGCAAAGTCATTCTACCAGTTATGTGGCATTTGGTGCATCCTGTAAATTGATGCAAACTTCATTAAAGAAAATGACAGATGGCATATGGCAGCAGGCAAAATGCCAGTTCACTTGATGAATTCTACCTTGTACTAGTCCAAGATAAACAATGTTTTTAATCACTTTGCAAAAACTCTGTCGCATTGATTCAGCTAGGTGACCAGGTAATTATAATTATTTAGCTAGTTCCTTGTTAGCTTAAAAATAAATAAATAAAAGGGGGCAACAGATAGGCATTTGGCTTGGGTTTATATTGCAAGACAGATGGCCTAAAGAGATTTTTTTGACCCTATGCTACCAGGATGAGGTCTCTACCTGTATGGCATTACAAAAGACTGACCACAGAGTCCTGGTTTATATTCCCTTGAGTTGTTTGGTGTATTACTTTGAGAATTGGAAGGCCCGAGAGTGCAAAAACTGATTATGAGATTTTTTTTCCTTACTTGACAAGATTAACAAGGATATGTGAGGCAGATGCCTTTTTATGGGCCGACTGCAGACAGGTTTCAATCACAGTCAGATTGTGTTGCTTTCCTTTTGAATGTGGGCATCTAACAAAATTGAATTTTAAGGGGGTAATTACAGTCTTATTAGATTCGGAGGTTCACATCATGGGACTTTTTTTTTTTTTAAACAAAATTAAAGAAAAATCTCTATCCATCAGATCTTATAGTAGTGTGCTTTTCTGGTCAATCTTACCTCCAGAACATGTTCCTATAAATATATTTTTAATGATCCCCAATTAGAGGTTCAGATATAAATAATGATATCAGAATAAAAATGATCTCTACTTATAGAAAGTAGGATTAGAGTTTAGCTTCAGCACATGGAATTTATATAGTTAACTTCATATCGGGCTTCTTTCCAAGCTATAGAAATTGCCTCTGGCTAATTTAAATGAAGAGTGTGGAAAGGTGTTCACTGACTGGGCAGAAATACAGGAGAACCAAGTGGAATCTGGGTTCCCCAACAGGGTAGTAAGACCCACAGCCTACTTCAAGCCATAGTCATGGTCTTATAGGGCACAAAACTGCTGGCTCCACCTCCAATGAGCCCAGGCTTTTGGCTGCACTGGGATTTCCATACTGCTAAAGAATTTCTCAGCTGTCCTTGCATCTTTCCGTCATCCTCCAGAGCTTCAAAGTCCTAAGTGGGAGTCTTTGATTCGCTGAGTTTAGGCCACACGCCAATTCTCTGGTTGCCTGGCCCTTTAGCTTCTTAATGAGAAGTGAAGCCTTTCTCCCACCAGAGCCTGGGCAGTGGAAGATCTCTCTCAGTTAGGCAGGGAGTTCTGTGGCTGGATGTCTGGAGAATAAGAGCAGACAGAAGCCAGCAGAGGGGCATGACAGCAAAAATTCTCTATTGAATCATGACCTTTTTTCTAGTTTATTTCTCTCTCTCTTTCTTTTTTTAAGATTTTATTTATTTTTTTGAGGGAAAGAGAGGGCACCTGTGCAAGTAGGGGGAGGGGCAAAAGGAGAGGGAAAAGGGGAGAATCTCAAGCAGACTCCTGCTGAGTGAAGACCGTGTAGGGCTCTATCTCACAACTCTGAGATCATGACCTGAGCCAAAACCAAGAGTCCAACACTCAACCAACTGAGCAATCCAGATGCCTCTCTCTTTCTTTTTGATAACCATAAACACGTGAAGTAAAGAATGCTATTGTAATATCCCTAACCCCAACACTTTGTTATGGATGTAACTTTTTATCCCAGGACTTTTCCTACTATATCAAAGGCACAATTGCTGTTCTCAACATGCATACCAACCTTCCTTTTGTGCACACATGTCTGATATTTCCAAGTTTAAGAGAAGGCAGATATTTCCCTTATGTCTCAATCCATATGTTTAAGTCATCGTCATTTCCTTCTGCTTATTTTACCACGATTTTCACAATGACTAAATATTTTCTGAGGATTTCTGTATTAGTTTGCTAGGGCTGCCACAACAAAGTACTACAAACTAAGTAGCTAAACAATAGCAATTTATAGTTTCACACTTCTGGAGGCTAGAAGTCTGAGATTAAACTTTTGGCAAGGTTCGTTTCTTCCGAGGGCTCTGCTGAAGAATAGTTCATACCTCTCTTCTTAAGTTTCTGGCAACTTGGCATTTCTTGACTTGTGGAAGCATCACCCCGATCATTGTTCTCATCTTCACATGCTGTTCTTATATGGTGTTCTGGCTGCACATCTGTGTCCAAGTCTCTCTTTTATAAGAACATCAGTCATACTGGATTAGGTCTCATCCTAATGACTTCTTATAATTTGATTACCTCTGCAAGTTTAGGATTCCAATATACTACTTTTGGGACATAATTCAACCTATAATAACTACTTAAATAGCTGCCTCTTCAATGTGATTTTTTTGGAATAGCGAGTCCTTTGTGGCATTCAGTTTTTTTTTTTTAACCAAAGAATATATAAGTAGGCATACCAAGAATATATAACTTGGCTGACCATTGAAGATTATAGACATACACATATTATTTTATGGCTGAAACTGGCAGAGTGATCTGCTTGAGGAAAATCAAGGAATTACTAGGTGCCTGCTAGAAGTTTGTCATTAAAAAAATATCTTTTCGAATAACCCACTTTTGGTTCTGTTGTTTTCTCTCTTGTTATTCTATTCTCTGTTTCATTTAGTTCTGCTAAAATCTCTATTGTTTCTTTTATCTTGTTTGCTTAGGATTTATTTTGCTCTTCTTTTCTAGTTTCTTTCAGATCTTCTTGGTGGATGTGCTCTGAAGTACTAGAAAATTTAAACCAATTCTGATTTCTTTCACTGTTGCATTAATTATCAGTGAAATACGAGTATAATAACCTGAAGGCAGATTTAATGGAAACTTTATTTAAATGAATACTTTAGATCTCCTGCAAGAAAACATTTTACTGTGTACATGGATATAGTCAAAAACATCTTTAAAAACAAGAACATTTAGATTCAAATATTTTTATCATATTCTTTCAACTTTCTTTCTAAGGGCTCTGATGGAAGATAGAATTATTTGATGTAAAAATGTTTTAATTTTTGCTTATTATTAGGTGTATTAAATGCTACTGCATTTAAAAAAATGCTAAAGTTACTATTCAGTATTAGATGAAGTGTTTCAATTTTGTTTAAAAAAAAAGAAATATTCTTTGTAAATGAAAAGCTATAAATGGAACTCCTGTAATCCATCAGTGCAAACCAGTTGTTTTTATTTTCCAGTGAACTGGTAAAAAGGACACTTCATGACTTTTTTTTTTTTTTGTCTTTCCCTTATATATTCTAGTTCATATCAATGAAACAAAATTAAAAACAAACAAACCAACAAAATAGTCTTAAAAGCAGGTACTATCCTAACTTGTTGCAGTTAATACAACAATAACAACAACACAAATTGGTGTGAAGTCCTTGAACAAGTTTTATGATACATTCTATTAGGTTATAACTTCTTATTTGCAATTTCCTGAATTTTTTTTTTTTCAAATGCTGTATAGTTCAAGTATTGGAAATTATCTAAATGCATGAGTTTGGTCATAAGAACTTATAGATTATAATAGGTAGTGTATTTAAAATGTCCTTTGTGTTCTTTTTTTTTTTTTTAATCTCAAATCAACCAAAGAAAATCAATATCATGACAAGTTCAGGTGACTTAAAATAAGGGCACCAAAAAGAAAACCAGAATATGCACTTGCAATAGTTTCTCTGGCTTCATTTGCCTTGAGACAGGGGAATGACTATCTTGAAAACTTAAGGCTCTTTATTACTATAGGATTGTGTGTCTATCAGTTTTCATTGCCTTTTGCTTCATTTGATTGTTGCAGAAAGTGGAAAAGGTCCTCTCAGAAATGTAATAGGAAATGGAAAATGTAATTTTCAAGCATATGTTGAAACTCTCACACAGAATTGGTATAAAATTTATACACTGAAACTCTTTCTAAACAGTCAATAGTAGGTAAATATGTTCCTGAAAGGATTATTTTAAAACCAACTAAAATACTTGGAGTAACTAACATTTTACATGTGCTAAAAGCTTCTAATTCAATAGAAAAATTGAAGGCCCTTTCGTGTAAAAAAGAAATCTGCATTTGCCATGTAAAATATTAACTTCTAGTTGTTTTAGGAATAGATTTTTTAAAATCAAATTTTCCTAAAGCAGCTATAATTGTGCATATTTGTTTGTTTTAATTTTTGAAATGTGTGGCTGTGAGTTAAATTTTAAGTAGAGAGGATCCCCAATTTACCTTTCATTTATTCTTTAAGTCAGACCTGGCAAGTGGGCAGCAGATATTAGGTCAGTCAATTTGTTCCTTATCTTGCTGATGCAAAAGGGTAAATATTTCGAAGTGGAGCAAGAGTTGGCATCAGAGAAACCATGTTCAGTATTCTTTTTAAATAGTCTTCCTATGGCATTCTTGTAGAAGACTAGTCTTTGTCCTTCCCACACTACAAGGGTGAAAAAGTGACCTTTTCCCAAGAGCTCAAAGTCAAATCAGTCCTATAAGTCAGTCTGGGGGAAGTGAGAGTAAGTTTGTGGTCAGGGTGGCCAAAGACCTAACATCTAAGAAGACAGGAGAGGGAGCATGGTTAGGACATGCTGGAAAAGGTTGAAAAAGTAGGGATGTTGCATCCACAAGGCCACAGTAGTGACTTTAAGGGAAGAATGTGCTTTTAAACCTGTTAATAACAGAGTTGAACTTTGAGAGCAAAAGCTGGGAGGGACGCAGGGAATACCACAAGCTTAACATGAGGGAAATCAAACACAGTATACATAAATGGAAGTTCAAAGGCTTTAGAGGAGAAAGAAACATGAAAGGTAAATACAGAGGACACTATGTACAAAATAACAGAAGGAATAAAATAGGGTAATATTAGAGGTCACTTTTTTGCTCTTCTGCCAGCAAAACTCACACAGGAAAAGACATGAGCTGTAAGTAAGAGAGGAGACATCTGAAGGTTTCCTATAAGATTTATTTAAATAAGACAAAATAGTAAGGAACTTTAATACCCCACTTACATCAATGGACACATCATCCAAACAGAAAATCAATAAGGAAACAGTGGCTTTGAATGACACATTGGACCAGATGGATGTAACAGACATATTCAGAACATTCCATCCTAAAACAGCGGAATACACATTCTTCTTAAGTGCACATGGAGCGTTCTCCAGAATAGATGAAATATTAGGTCACAAAATGAGTCTTAAGAAATTCAGAAAGACTGAAGTCATTCCATGTGTCTTTTCTGACCACAACACTGAAACTAGAAATCAACCACAAGAAAAATCTGGAAAGACCACAAGTACATGGAGGTTAAATAACATATGACCAAACAATGAGTGGGTCAACTAAGAAATCAAAGAAGAAATTAAAAATATATGCATACGTGAAGACAAATGAAAATGAAAACACAGGGGTCCAAATCTTTGGGTTACAACAAAAGTGGTTCAAAGAGGGAAGTAAATGGTTCTAAGAGGGAAAGGAAGCAATACAGGCCTACCTCAAGAAGTAAGAAAAATCTCGTATAAACGACCTAACCTTACATCTAAAGGAGCTAGTAAAAGAAGAACAAACAAAACCCCAAAACAGTAAAAGGAAGAAAATAACAAAGTTTAAAGCAGAAATAAATGAATTAGAAGCTAAAAAGCAGTAGAACACAAAATGAAACCAGGAGGTGCTTCTTTATGAAAATCAACAAAATTGATAAACCTTTAGCTAGATTCATAAAACAGAGCAAGAGAGGAAAAGAGAGAGGAAGAAGACTCAAATAAACAAAACTGGAAACAAAAGAGGAGAAATAACAACCAACACCACAGAATTACAAAGGATTATAAGAGAATATTATGAAAACTTATATTCCAATAAGTTGGACAATGTAGAAGAAATAGATACACTTCTAGAAACATATAAAATCTCAAAATTGAATTAGGAATAAATGGAAAATTTGAAGACAAAAATTACCAGCAATGAAATTGAATCAGTAATATAAAAACTCCCAACAAACAAAAGTCCAGGACCAGATGGTTTCATAAGTGAATTCTACCAAATATTTACAGAAGAGTTAATACCTATTCTTTCAAACTATTCCAAAAAAATAGAAGGGGAAGGAAAACTTCCAAATTCATTCTATGAGGCCTGCATTACCCTGATACCAAAACTAGATAAAGATATTATAAAAAAAGAGAACTACAGGTCAGTATCTCTGATGAACATAGATGCAAAAATTGTCAACAAAATATTAGCAAACTGAATACAATATGTTAAAAAATTCATTCATCATGATCAAGTGGAATTTATTCGCAGGATACAAAGGTCATTCAGTAATCACAAATCAATCAATGTGATACATCATATTAACAAGAGAAAGGATAAAAACCATATGATCATTTCAATAGCTGAAGAAAAAGCATTGACAAAATACAACATCCATTCATGATAAAAACTCTCAACAAAGTAGGTTCAGAGAGAACATATCTCAACATAATAAGGGCCATATATGAAAAACCCATAGCTAACATCTTAGTTAATGGTGAAAAACTGATAATATTTCCCCTAAGACCAGGAGCAAGACAGGGATTTCCACTCTTACCACTTTTATTCAACATGGTACTAGAAGTCCTAGCCACAGCAATAGGACAAGAAAAAGGAGTAAGTGGCATCCAAATTGTTAAGGATAAAGTAAAACTTTCACTTTTTGCAGATAAAGTCACATTATATATAGAAAACCCTAAGCACTTCACCAAAAAACTGCTAGAACTGACACATGAATTCGGTAAGTTCACAGGATGCAGAATCAATATACAGAAATCTGTTGCATTTCTGTACACTAATAATAATAATGAATCAACAGAAGGAGGAATCAAGAAAGCTATCCCATTTACAGTTGTACCCAAAATAATGACGTATCTAGGAATAAACCTAACCAAGGAGGTGAAAGACCTATACTGTGAAAACTATAAAATATTAATGAAAGAAATAGAAGATAATACAAACAAATGGAAAGATATTCCATTCTAGTGGATTAGAGAAAGAAATACTGTTAAAATGTATGTATTACCCAGAGCAGTCTATAGATTTAATGCAATCCCTATCAAAATACCAAGAACATTTTTCACAGAACTAGAATGAATAATACTAAAATTTGTATCTATATTGTAAACTCAAAGTGGATTAAAGACCTAAATGTAAAACCCGAAACCATAAAAATCCTAAAAGAGCACAGGCAATAATTTCTCTTACATTGACTGTGACAGCATTTTTCTAGAAATGTCTCCTGAGGCAAGGGAAATAAAAGGAAAAATGAACCATTGGAACTACATCAAATAAAAAGCTTCTGCACAGTGAAGGAAACAACCAACAAAACTAAAAGATAGCCTAGTGAATGGGAGAAGATATTTGCAAATGACATATCCAATAAAAGATTAGTATCCAAAATATATAAAGGACTTATACAACTCAACATGCAAAAAACAAATAATCCAATTAAAAAATAGGCACAAATCATGAACAGACATTTCTCCAAAAAAGACATATAGGTAGCCAACAGACACATAAAAAGATGTTCAATGTCATTTGTCATCAGGGAAATGCAATCAAAACTAAAATAAGATAACACCTCACACCTATCAAAATGGCTAAAATAAAAAACACAAGAATCAACAAGTGTTGGCGAGGATGTGAAGAAAAAGGAATCCTCTTCATTGTTGGTAGGAATGCAAACTGGTGCTGGCACTGTGGAAAACAGTATGGTGCTTCCTCAAAAAACAAAAAATAAAGCTACTATATGATCCAGTAATCACACTACTAGGTATTTACCCAAAGAATGCAAAAACGTTAATTTGAAAGAATATCTGCCTCCATGTGTTCATTGTAGCATTATGTACAATAGCCAAATTATGGAAGCAGCCCAAGTGTCTCTTGATAGATGAAAGGATAAAGAAGATGTGGTATGTATAGATTTACAGATAGATAGATAGATAGATAGATAGAGTGTATGATGTACATATAATATTATTCAACTATAAAAAGAATGAAATTTTGCCATTTACAACCATATGGATGGAGCTAAAGAGTATAAAGCTGAGGGAACTAAGACAGAGAAAGACAAATAATATATGATTTCACTCACATGTGGAATTTAAGAAACAAAACAAATGACAAAGGAAATAAAAAGAGAGAGAGAGACAAACCAAGAAATAGACTCTTAATTATAGAGAACAAACTGCTGTTTACCAGAAGGAAGGTGGGTGGGCGGATGAGTGAAATAGGGGATAGAGATTAAACAGTGCACTTATGATGAACACTGAGTAATGTACAGAATCATTGAATCACTCTATTGTATACTTGAAATTAATATAACACTGCATGTTAACTATATTGGGATTAAAATTTAAGAATTTAATAAAATATTTTAAAAATTAAAAAAAGAAGACAAAAGCAGACATCAATCAACAAGGTGAAAATCAAGAACAAGACTGATATGATAGAGTTAACTTTGGCAGATCACAAAATTCTTATCAACTCCTAATGAGGATAAACTGTTAATAATATAATATTGTGTTTGAAATTAATTTAAATACATATTTGAATTTGTTTATAGTTGATTGGTGGTATAATTTGGTTATGGTTTCTAAAATTTTATTTAAAAATATTATTTAGATCATATTAGGAGTAAAAATTTCTGAACCTTGGAGCACTTATTCTATTGAGAGGTTGCTGTATGTATTAGCATAATGTTATATACTATAACAAATAACCCTCAAATTTCACCAGCCTAACACAATAAAGTTTTTTTAGTTGTTTATATCACAGTCCAGTGTGGGTAGCAGATCTGGCATACGTAGTCATTTAGGAATCCAAGCTGATAGAAGCTTTCCCACTATCAGTGTGTGGCTTCCATGATCACTTTAGGCATTGATATCCATCTGTCAGAAAGGATAAAAGCATGTAGGAACATAAATGAAAGGTTTTATGATTTTCCCTCACATTCTCTTAGTAAGAATATAATCATAGGGCTACACTAAAATTTCAAGGCAATCTGGGAAGTGTCCAATTGAATGTCCAGAAAGAGGGGAGAGAGATTTTGGTGAACAACTAAAAGTTAGGGGCACTGGGCTGGCTCCGTCAGTTAAGCATCTGCCTTTAGCTCAGGTCATGATCCCAGGGCCCTGGAATTGAGTCCTGCATTAGTCTCCTTGCTCAGTGGGGAACCTGCTTCTTTCTCTGCCTGCTGCTCCCTCTGCTCTCTCTTCTTCTCTCTGTCTCTCAAATAAAAAATTAAAAAACAAACAAACTAGAAGTTAGTGTATGTCACAGTTAGTGTATGTCACTGAACTCATGCGAGGGATTGTGATACTACATCTACCTCTACCAGTGACCCTGGAACATACCAGATTCTGGGTAGGCTCGTGAGTGGGTTCCAGAGTTGGCTTTTGAATGAAATTTAGTGTGCATTTTGTAACCTGGCATCAATTGTTTTCAGATAGAGTCAAATTTTGCTAAGCATGGATTTCTTTCTATATTTTACTTGTCTTCTAATCTCTGTGGTTTATGTGACTCATTCATATAAAAATAGGAAACATCAGAATGTATTTTATCATATAATTGGTATTATTCACTGAATTTATTCTCATAAAATGATTTTTATGAGAGAACTAAAAATGGGACATTGCTCTGATAAATGACTGTGCCTAAGTAGAATATTATGTTCAGGATATGGTTAGAACATATTTGTAGGTGTGTATCTATATAAACATTTAAATTAATATGTGTGTACTGATTTGTACAGTATATACCATGTGTCAGTGTATACAACTAAAGAAAATTCTGTAGAGTTGCACTCCACAACAATAGAGCTAAATTCATAATTTGTTTGCTGTATTATGGACTTTGAAATTATCTGTTTTCAAATTTTGTCAATGCCATTTAATATCTGGATGACCCTTAAGAAAACTTCAATCTCTTTAAACTTTGCTCACTTTTCATATACAGTAGGAATAGTAACAGCTATTAATCAGACTGGGTGATTGTAAATGATAAAATGAGTTTATATATATAAAACATTTAGCATAGGATGTGGCACATGGTGTTCAGTTGTATACGTTATGCATAATTAGGCCTAAAAAGTTTGACATACCCTCCAGAGCCCCCATAACATATATAAAAATAAATGCAGGTAAACACAAAAATAAATAGGAAATATGCTAGGTGCTGAGATTGACTAGGTTCTTTCATTTATTCATTCCTTAAGCAAACACTGTTAGACCCTCAATGCAGACAAGCTCTGAGACATGAACACAGAGCACAAAAATTTCCAAGACAGTTCTCTCATTGTTCAAGCTTTTACCACCTGATTATGAGGACTCTAACAGTCGTAATACAAGGTGACATTTGTATAGGAGAAATACCGCAGAGAGATATATAGTTTTAAAATAAGGAAAACCATTTCTTAGAAGGAAATGGATTCAAGAAAGTGTTTTGGACATTTAAAACTCCAAGGCTCTTGAAACCAGAATTTCAAAAGTAGATAGAGGGAAGAGAGGCATTCCATTCAGAAAGAAGAACATGAACATTCCATTGAGAAAGATGAAGAGAGGCGGGAAAAACCACAGGACATATTCAGGTAAAATTGAGAAATAGCAGAGAAGTGTATTGTGAGGTCAGATTGGATAGTCAAGGTGGTGTCACTGTCATTCTAAAGAATTGGACTTTATTCTGTAAGCAAAGAGTGAGAAGATCAAAGGTGAGAAAGGAGAAGAGTTTTGAGCAGCAAAATGACTTCTAGGACCTTGAATATTTTACTTGAACTTTCCACGATCCATTTTTCTCCCCAAGACAGCAAATGAACGGAGCGAGGATTCTCCCTTACCCTGACACTCTAGGAGACTTCCCTCAATATTACATTCTCTAGAGTCACTATTGTTCTACAACTACTGTGACATCCTTATTCTGTTTGTTGGATGCACCCCAGTGATGTTTACGTGGACTCTACCCCCATACAATTGTGATAACACGCAGACTCTGGATTTTGATTCTCTGCTGGTCTCCCTTTCATCCCTTGTGATGGCGACATGAGATACAGTTCATTTATTCATAGAAGCATCCTGCCTGCCAGATGCCCAGCTTCTGACTCACTCCATTGGCTGTGTCTCTGAATCCTTCCTTGGGCCTCTTCCAATCCTCACCTCACTTCTTCTTCCCTTTATTTCACTTTCCCCATATTGTTTTTCTCCTGGTTTTTCAATGTGTGTGTGTATGAGCATGTGTTTCTCACCTGGTACTTCTACGGTTCTGCAAGAATGGAAGTGAAAATATTATCAAAGAGAAACAAATAGGCAAGAATTACTGGTGAAAAAAAAAAAGAATTACTGGTGAAAGTAATGCCTTTATAAAGAATAAAATACTGTTTATCACCATCTATACAATATAGTTGGGGCTTGGGGCAATTCCCCCTTTTTCCTTTTTAGAGTTGTAAAGATAGTTATGCCAACATTTTAGTCAAGTCAGCAGTAGCAATGACCTGGTTTTTATGTAACATTTCCTAATACTTAGTTCTCTTCTGGTGAATAGAATTTTGCAGAGATATCAGTCTACTAGGAAAATTATTTTTTTCATTGAGAATAAATAAATATATAGCATGCCAAAATATCATTCAATAATTCTCTTTTAAAACTAACATCCAGACCTATAATACTAAAAACACACGCATAAACACACACAACTCAGCATATTTTCTCATATTATCTCCAGGTATGTTATACTTCTTTCATAAGTCTTCTTAAGACTTAAAACTGCTCTTTTAATTCTGACTCTTCTGCAAAGTTTTTAGCCCTGATGTCTTATCATAGGCTGCAGTATTTGCTAATTAATTCAGTGAACACTTTTGGAGTGCTGTGGGGAAGAAATATATTAAGGTTCTGTTTCTGCCACTGCAAAGTCTATAGAAAAGGAGGCTAACACATGAATACATAGTTGTATACAATGTGGTAAGTGCTAGAATGGAGCTAAATACATGGTCCAGAAAGGAGTGATCAGCCTCAGTTGCTCGGGAGTATAGGGGGTGTGGAGGTGTCATTGAGAAGGTGATTCTCAAACTAGGTCTTTAGTTTGCTGGATCAGAACGTGGAAAAAGAATAACAGAAGCACAAAGTATAGAGAACAAAGACAAAGAAGGAAGATAGGAGATAGTACAAAATTAAGTATGACATGAACCTGGGTCTAAGGTTATATGTAGTGAGAAATGGGAGAGATTGGGAGGGGCTAAATGACAAATGGTCTTGTCTATCTGAAAGAAAAATAAAGGGGCGTGGGGTTAGATCTTGACTGTTGATTTCCAATGGTTTATTGTTCTGCTTTTGTTTTGCGTTTTGGTCGTTATTTTGGGAGCACTGTCCCCTCTGGGAATCTGCTGAAAGAAAGCTCCAAGAGTTCTCCCAAGAAAACCGTGCACACATAGTCACTTTTCCATATAAGTATACCCATGAATTTGGAACCCACACTACAAGCCACTGTTTAAGTTCCCTAGAAACCATTTTAAGTCATTGAGCAGGGGAACAGCATGATCAAAAGTGTATCTTCAGAGAGGGAACACTTGCAGGAATGTGGAGAATGTGCTGGAATAGAGGAGACTCCTATTAGGGAATTTAGGGATTTATTGCGATGTTGCAGCCAAGAGATGAAGGTCTGCAGTCAGGTGGTAGCAAATATTTGTTTTTAATTTGCCTTCTGCTTTGTATGTGTCAATCCGCCTACTGAGGAAAACTCTGCAAGAGTTAAGTGGGTGAATGGTGGTGTCATTTACTGCAATAGTGATTTCAGACCTAAGTGCAGCTTCCCGAGGAAGAGTGGGGAATTCAGTGGGGATGATGAATTTGTAGTGCCTGTAGGTTAGCACATCAAAGCGAAGTTAGTGTTAAAGATTATTTTTTAAAAGATTTTATTTATTTTATTTATTGGACAGAGAGAGATCATAAGTGGGCAGAGAAGCAGGCTGAGAGAGGGGAGGAAGCAGGCTTCCTGCTGAGCAGAGAGCCCAGTGCGGGGCTCCATCCCTGGACCCTGAGATCAGGACGTGAGCCAAGGGCAGAGGCTTAACCCACTGAACCACCCAAAAAACATAAAAATATGTTTTAATATTCTGGATGAGAGGTGTATAGAAAAATATATATTATTTAGAAGCCATGGGTTTTGATGCTGTGAGGGAATGAGACCTCGTCAGCAAAAGGGCAAACATTAAGAAGATACGAAGGTGTCAGGGTGGAGGCTTGGTGGGGCTCCTGTGCCTCAGGAATTTTAGCCTTAACTCTTAACTATTGTTCCCTTTTGGAACCAGCTGGGTGAATGCTTGAGCCACTGAAAGAAAAGGATTTCTCTCTAACAGTGGGAACCTGCCCAGAGCATTAAGCCCAATTAAATAAAAGAATGGAGAAGATGATAAATTTTAAGGAACCATCTGTTGGATGATGTTAGGTCACGCGCTCGATGTTCATAAAGCTAACAGGCCTATCTTCTGGTTCAAGCTGCCGGAGGTTGAGTAAATTATTACTTGGATTAAAAATCTGACTTTGACACTGGCTGACACTGAGCTCTGAAGTTTCTCCATCTGTAAAATGGGAATAAACACATCTACTTCGTAGGGACAAGCAGAGGAAGTGAGATAACCCATATACAACACCTGCTGTATTTCCTATGCACAGGAATTATATAATAAGTAGGTTGGCCTGGAAGTTCTTCCTATACATCTTTCCTAAAATTTCCTAAGAAACCTCCAGTTCTACCTGTGAACGAGCTATTCTGATTCTCAAAGCTGCCATTGCTTTTAACCCTATCTGAAAAGGGAACTTGAAACAGGAATTTGAAAAGCTTCGTTTTAGAACTACATTTTTTGTTTTTTGTTTTTTCTTTTTCCTCAGTGACTTGTGGCTAGGGGATAAAACATAATATTGTATTGTGGTCACTTTAGAAAACCTGCTATCTTCAGGAATAAAAAAGTAATTACATTTTCTTGGACTAACTACCATATCTGAGTATCTAATACAGTGACAGCTCAAATGTAGAGTCTTGGATATGTATTATTTTCTTGAGAGTGTCTGGAATTTTAACCAGATCATGCTAATGAAAATCACTTAGCCTCATCAAAGTCCTACCAATCTCTTCTCTGTACTTTGAGATTATTAAATGAAACTCTCTTTGGAGTGTGTTTGAGTTAGAAGGGGATACCTGGGAGGTCATTTAATCTAGCTACTTCATTTTATGGGCCACAGACTATTCATTTTAAGTTTGGTGTACTCAAGCAGGGATGATCACATTTGCTCTTCTATTCTTTTAGTTAAAAAAATCTCAGCCAGGTACTTCTTGCTTACATATTAATATAGAGCCCAGATTGTAGGGGGAATTGGCAACTTGAATTGGAGAAGGGAGATTGGGGAGCAGAATTACAGTGTATTATATGGTACTTCAGCCCCTCAAGGGAGCTGTAATTAATGTGTGCAAGGAAAACACTTAAAGGAAACTAATTTAAAGAACATACTGAAACAATTTTCCCCTGCCTTTCCAAAGTAAATAAAGAAAAAAAAAAAAGAAAGAAATCACCATCAAGCTTTGAGGAAGCATGAAGGATTCTAGCAGAAAGAAAATTTATTGAGAGACCAAGGAGGGACTAGTAATAATAGCTGGTTAGAATGTAAAGCCCCTTTTAAATTTAGGTTTCCTCTACCATTTGTCAGAGTTCTATGGTCCCCGATCCATTCATTACGCATTTCACATGCGTGTCACTCTAATTATGGGTCAGACTTTGGTTACAGCCCACTGACTGCTCTTTCTTTATATCTTGATGACTCCATTCTTTATACCAGTTGATAGCCCACTAGCCTTTCCTCCCTTCCTCCTCCTTACCCTTTTTTAAATCCTAAGCTTGTTAGGTGACTTCAGAGTTTAGAATGTCTTGTGAGTGCATGTCACTTGATGTGAGTGCTATGAGTTCCCTAGAACAAAGGCTTTTCAACTTTTTGTCTACAATACATCAGAAGAAATTCATTACATCCACCCAGTACAGACATTCATATGTAATTGAAATTTAAAGTTCCATGAAAAAAAATATGTGTGATGTCCTATGATACTTTTTTTTTTTAAAGATTTTATTTATTTATTTGACAGACAGAGATCACAAGTAGGCAGAGAGGCAGGCAGAGAGAGATAGAGGAGGAAGCAGGCTCCCTGGTAAGCAGAGAGCCGGATGTGGGGCTCCATCCCAGGACCCTGGAATCATGACCTGAGCCGAAGGCAGAGGCTTTAACCCACTGAGCCACCCAGATGCCCCGATGTCCTCTGATACTTTTACTTCTCTTCAACTCTATTTCATTTATTAAAAAAAAAAATACAAGTCAGGATGGAAGATCATTTCTTCCTCAGTTCCAGTTGCCATATACTTCATGAAATGAGATCTTCAGATCATCTATAACAAATTGGTGTGTCTGGGCCTGAACTACTTTACCCCAGGCCCACTGAATCAGGGTCCATCCCACCAGGTTCTACAGGTAAACCAATTCCCTGGTATGGTTTTAAAGTTTAAACACCATCTCTGGATTTAACTACTCTTGGGATGTTTTCTCCTTTGCCAGTTGACTTTTTTTTTTTTTTTTCCTCTTTGGTGTAACTATCCATAGCTCTAGCTTGCTGAACTAGGAGAATTATAGGTCAGATCAAAAGGAACCAGAAACTTTGAACAGCTAATAAGAATAATATGTCAGAAGAGAAAGAATAACATGTCAAATTCTATTCTAAGTACATTATATGAATTAAATAACATGCTGTTTTGTGCACTATATTTGTCACTGAAATTCTTGGGTTATTCCAGTAACCCACAATGTGCAATAGGAAGATAAATTAGGAGGCGGTTATGATCCCATCTCTTGCCTTTGGCTCTGGTAACTTGATAATTCCTCCATCTGTCCCTCAGCCTTGAGGAGGGAGGGCAGCAGCTTTCTGCTATTGCTGTCTCTAATGTTGACTCATTGTCTTCTATTAGGTTATTATCACTCCTATCACCTGAATAACCAATTTCTTCCATACTTAAAACCTACATTTTCAAAATATAATTCAAAAACTTCAAATACAGCAAACCCAATACTTAGTGACTATGTCATATAACAAATGGGGTAATAGATTACTAAATTCATTACATGTAAATATTTAAACAATTCTAACCAATGCATGACACAAAGGGATACTTTATATGGTCAGAGCTAAATGGCCTTCAAAAGCCATTACTAAGGAGGCTTTGCCAAGTTTCCTGCTGGGGCATGCCAACCAATCTTCAAGGGAATTTTCTATCATTTCCCACCCTGAGATGCCAATGCAGAGGGAGACTGATAGGGAAGAAATGAATTCTGAACTTTATAACTTTGGAGGCTATAACCTTAAAGCTAAATTGTGACTATTGGACAAGCAGGGAAGCAGAACATATGTGAAGGCCAGAAAGCAAGAAAGACAATGATGTCTTCAAAAGCCAGTGCTGGGTGAAAGGAGAAATAATGCAAGACAAGGAAAGACTGTATCGAATTCAGTAGTCGTTTACAAGCTTATAAATTCAGGTTTGCTTTCCTTTCGCCCTATACTCCCTTGTCTATGAAAGACACCTGTCAGGACCTCATGGCAGGGGTTCCTTCTGTGCCCCCAGGTGAGCAAACGTGCATGAGACATATTCCAGCTCCTTAGATGGCTTGAGCCTTGCTGTTGGCTCCAGCACATGAAGTGCCTAGAGCTAATCAGCAGCATGAGAGCCCAGTTCAGTTAGGGAACAAAGATGAAAGTGAAGGTTGCAGGGTTGTGCTGGCTGTGAGAGTAAAGATAGTAAGTATGCAGTGTGTCTTTTGAGGGAGGGTGGGATGTCTGTGTTTGAATATATATGCATGTGTGCATGCACATAAATGTATCATGCATTATATGAGAATGATCCATGTTTAATTACGAGATTAATCTAGAAATTAATTGCAAAACTATAAAGTAATTTTATTTTTTTCTTGGTATTCCTCACTTGCCATGTTTGTCTTAATCCTGAAACTATCAAGCTTTTAGTTATGATGGGGCTCAGGGCAGACTGCCCTCAAATGTGCCTCTCTGGCATATTGATTATTTTAAATTAAAGTTACTTAAGAAAAGCAAGTGCAAAAAGGACCCTCCTTTGTCCCCTAAAAGCAGGAAATAAATCTCCCATGTGAAAGGTACCCCTACCAGGAGGTGGAGACATCCTTATCACCAGAGAAAAGGAATTCAGGGCTAAGAAGGCTGAATAAAAAACCCTTGTTACTTTTTCAGTACCTTACTACCCCAAACCCAAGTATCTTTGTCTTGCAATTCTTCATAATTTTTTGTTTGTCTGAAATGTATAATAGCTTGTTGCTTTGCCCACTTTGAGTTTCATATGTTTTTGAGCTCCTGTATATATGAAATTATTTTTTTTCTCCTGCTAATCTGTTTTATGTCAATTTGATTTTTATGTCAATTTGATTGAGGGAAAAGTTTTCCTCCCTGGTAGTTGCTATAGTTATTACAATGCTTGAAGAAATACCATGTGTAGACCATAGTTTATACCTACGAAGTTTCCACTATTCCTAGTTATGTGTTATTTTTAACTTCTTCTTTTCTATAAAAAAATTCCACATGCGAGACTATCCCTCCATGTACTTTTCCATCTGCCCCTGACCCTTGTTTATACTCTTTAATTCATAATATGTTTCTTCATATTTATTTGCAATATATGTGCTATAATCTTGTCATATTCAACCCTGATAGGACACTTCAGAGTCTGTGTCATGGGCCATGTTGGGGAAGAATCAGCCAGCAGCCAAGACTTAAGTACAGTTTGCTCCCAGGCCTCCTTGGGCCATAGTTGCAAGCAGCTATTAAGTGGTACTAGAATCATTTCCTTTTGTCTGGCTGCAAATACCTCATACTCTAAGCAATTTGCAGCCCTCCTCACATAAGAAATGTTTCTGAAAAGAAATTCCCCAAGCCCAGCTCTTCTGGGTATCCTCGCTTCAGCTCTGAAGCACTCACTCTTTGTTGCTGAAACACGGAGAGCTGTTGTATTTTCAGTTCCCTTACTTAGTGGAAACATGCCGGGAATTTGCTGTTATAACTGATCTCAATTGGAGTGTTTCATTCCTGCTACAGACTTGAGGAGTGCATCATGAAGGTACATGCTATTCAAGATTGATCTGTTAAGCAGTAGGGAAGCAAACTGCTCGCAGCCCGTGTCAAAGAGTCTCCCTCAGAATGTTTAGTGTGTGGTAGTAATATGTATTTAAACAGAGGTAGGACAGTGTTTGCAAAATTCAAAACTGAGAAGAGAACTCCGGGTCAGGGTGGCCAGAGAAACTGAGCTTACAGTGAGCAAGCTGGATAAAGAGTTCTGTAAGAACTCTGGGGATAAGGGAAATAAAAGCACCATCCAAATGAAGGAAGACTTTGCTTTGACAAAATGTTTTCCTACAATGTGATTATCCTAACAAACAATAAAAAACCAATTGGAGGTCCATTCACACATTTCAGTATTTGAAGAGTTTCAGGCTAACAGGAGATTGGACAGTTATAGAAATTTCATTTTTTAAAGAATTTATCTATAAAAAATAGAAGGTCATTTACTTCCTCTACTTCTACATGATATTTGGTTTAAAAAATAGTTTCTCTTTAGTTTTTAGTGGCCTAAGCTGTCCACATCATATATACTGTCAGACACATCCAAAAATTAATTCTCCTAATGCATGCCATATTTCATGTTGTACTGGCTGCTTTTGTGCATTCTGAAGAAAACAGAAAAGAGAGATTTTTTTCTTTTTTTCTTTTGAAATTTAATTTGTGTGTATAGGTAATAGAGAAATATAGGTTGTTATACTCTCAGAATGGCAATGGACGGACATGACTGATTTAAAAAAATCCTATTTTATATCATATGGGCAATAAGACACATGTGATTGGATTGTTGTTGTTTTTTTTTTTATCTCTTTCTATGCTTACTTTAAAACAATACAGAAATGAAGTTATGTGTTCTTGCAGAAAGTCTTATTGCAAACATGTGTGCATGTTTGTGTGCAATTTGTAAATTTAGCTTTAGGAAGGTGTAACAATAAAGTAGAATTGAATTTGGCTCCCACCCTTAAGAATTTCAGTGGAGTGCATATGTGGAAACATAAGACATATCAATGAAATCAGCACAGACTCTAATGGTGTTTCTGGTGTCTTCAAAAGATTGCCACCACATGAAGGTTAATGTGTCAAAATGGCAACTCCAAATAAAAGAAACACGAGAAGAAGTTCAAACAACAGAAACTATTTGGAGTAGATGATTTGAATGTCTTCCAAAACCTTCTAGAAGCATTAAATTCAAGCTCAGCCCTTTATCTTTGACAAATACCACACCATGTATCTGCTTGTTATTTTGTGGTCCTATTTTTCCTGTCAGCTTGTTAAATAGAACTCTGGTTTCAGTTGGGAGACGATAATGTGGTAATCTTGGACTCTGCTTGCCTCTGCATCTCGAGGAGTCACTGTGCCTGACTGTGTGAGGCCACCCATGCCAGGGAGAACCACTGGCAGTTAAGCTGATGGAAAACAGTCTGTACCAACAGATTGAATATGTTCTTTTCAGATCTTTAGATTGGAACTTGAGCTTTACTTATACAAGTTTTATGTCCACAGCACGTATCACAAAATAAATTACTAAACGAATTGCTTTGGGAGCTTCCACCATGATCACCATGATACTAAGATGGCTGAGAGGTATCATTATTATTTTTTAAGATTTTATTTATGTATTTGACAGAGAGAAACAGCCAGAGAGGGAACACAAGCAAGGGGAGTGGGAGAGGGAGAAACAGCTTCCCACCAGGCAGGGAGCCCGATGCAAGGCTTGATCCCAGGACACTGGGATCATGACCGGAGCCTAAGGCAGATGCTTAATGACTGAGCCACCCAGGCGCCCTGAGAGTCGTCATTCCTGATGAGACTCCAAGAAGCAGCTTCAGAAATTTCGTCCATCAGAAGGAGGTTGGGCAAACCCCAGTATATAACAGCCGGCAGACCTATACTAAATAGGTCTTAGACATAGCAGTAAGTGAGGCGAAAAGCATTCGATTTCAAGGAAGAAGAAAGATGGGACACTTGGGTGACTCAGTTGGTAAAGCATCCAAGTCTTAATTTTGGCTCAGGTCCTGTGAGATTGAGCCCTATATCAACTCTGTACTGGGCATGGAGCCCACTTCAGATTCTCTCTCTCCCTCTCTCTCTGCACCCTACTACCTCACTTCACAGACTCTCTCCTTAAAAAAAAAGAGAGAGAGAGAGAGAGAGAAAGAAAGAAGAAAGATTCTGACTTCTTTCAAATTAATCAGAGGGGGAAAGGGGTACCCTATTTAATGGAATTGTTGATCCCCATAGAGAAATAGTTGTAGTGGAAATGCAAAATATAATTTCTCTTCTCTGTTGATGCTCCATCCTGCAGAGCATTTTTTATCCTCCCATCAGAATAGAAAGGGAAAACAACCAAAGGCAGCATCTCAGAACGTAGGGTTATTATTCCCTAATGGTTCAGAATTCCTCTTTTCTAGCTCAGAAGCTGAGCTGAGCATCAGAACTCTCCTTTTACAGTATCCCTGGAATATCAACTCCTGATAAAATAGAAGATGGGTTATGGCCCCAAAGCCTCAGAAGTTCTGAGAGTTCCTTGGGTGGGGAATGAGGGTGGGCAGTCCAAGGGACGGGAAACTCATAAGTTAAAACAAGAATTTTGGAGAAAGATAGGCCTAAGTTCAAAATGGAGTTCCACCAATTACTGTCAGTGTGACCGAAGCAAGTTACTCGGACTTCTGACCCTCCGCTTACACTTGTAAAACAAAAATGATATCTACTTTGGGATTACTGGAAATATATAAAACAAGATAATTTGGGGGGTGAAATGTACTTAAATAATTGACATATAAAACAAGTAAAGCAAAATGTTAACAACTGTAAATATAGGTCATGGGTGTTTTGGTGATTACTATATATTTCTTTCAATTTTTCTGTGTGAAAGCATCTTAATGAGGAGGAGGAGATTGAGAAGGGCAAATCTTTTCAATGTAAATACAGTGTTTGCACCCACTACTTTTAGTTGCATTTCCAAATGTAGTCACATGACCATTCTGAACCTCAAGAGATCCCTGAAAAATGTCCTTTTTTTCATGGACCACTGTGAACCTAGCTAACATCCAGAAATTCTATTCCTAAGGAAGAAGGGGAGGAGAGAGATTGTAGCAAAGTCAGACTCTTGGTCACTCAAATATAAATATTTATTGGCACATCCTGAGTGCTAAATAATAAATGGTGACCATAACCAATACAGAAAGAAAGGAACGGCTGCCACTTCTCTGTCTCAGGGTGGAACAGTTTCCCAAGTGTCATCCTTCCCTGGCTGACCCAGTGGTCTTATTTCTTCCAACCCAGTTTAGCTTGCTGTGCATTTCTGTGGCAACATTTTACTCTACCCTCCATTGTGTATCCTTGATTCTCTCCAGGACCCCTCTCTGCAGAGCCCAGGGTTAGCTTTTGTAGAACATGGGCGTCTCTATTCGTCCCTATATTTAAGCTCAAAAATGCTTCCTTATGGCAGAAGTTGCTTAAAAGTTTCAAATGTTGTTAACTCTTTGAAACCACTGCTGCATGAAGACAGCTGATTGTTTTATTATGGGTCCCAGATGAGGGAGTTCTCTTGTTTTCCTCGGCATTGCCTCCCTGGTGGGCATTCCCTGTGAGGCGATGCAGGTAGGCCTCTCTGATGCAGCAGAGACTCCACCTCTGATTTCCATCTAGGGAACTCCCTCCACCTGCCTGTGGAAGAAGCGTGGAGAAGGGGAGCAGGGACCTTGAGAAAGAGCAAAACTTCAAGACTTAGCAGAGCAGAAGAATCCAACAAAACACACTAACAAAACCAAAACAACTAAGAAAACTGGGAATGGGCAGCTCCCAATGGAGAAGAACCACCATGGCTGTGTCTAGAAAGCCCAAAGAAACATCATTCCAGAAAGACTGGTCAGTGATATTTAATGCTGTCCAGCAGCCAGTGAAGATAAGGCTTGACCACTGTCCCTTAATTACCAGTGATTTTAATAAAGGGCTATTCCAGGGAGGGGCAGAAATCCTGGTGGGGTGAAAATGACAGGGAGGCAAGGAAGGGACTCAGCAGCAGAAAGGACAAGAGGATGGCAGTCACAGGGGTGACACAGGGGACCAGGAGGGGTTTTTTATCAGGAGGAAGACTTGAGTGTGACCAAATGCTGAGGAGAAGGAACTGGGAAAGAGGTGGAAGTTGCCAGCATAGAAGAAAGAAGTGACTGCCAGAGAAAGGTTGCCTAGAAGGGAAGAAGAGGTAGAATTCAAACACCCAGAGGAGGGACTGGCCTTCCATAGGATTCCCCTCACACTGCGGCAAGAGGGTAGGGCTGTGCCACGGTTTGGCTGCAGTTCTTCCAGCAGAGAGAACTGTTACCTCCCCTTTTTCAGTCAACACGTTTTCTTAGAGTTGATCTGCAATCCAATCACATCAATTCTTCCTATGACACTGTTGTTCTTTTCTGGAGTTGATTAGCAAACAATAGACAATGTCTTCTCTATCCCACAATCATGGCTTTCTGAAACCAAGTTCAAGTCCCAACATTTATTTCCATGAAATGCCATTCTGTTAGATTTAGATCACGTTTCCAATTTGTCAAGATCTTTTTATATTTTAATTCAGCCTCACAACATATCACTGACATATTTCAGCCTTGGATCACCCACACATTAAAATATCAGCTGCGTATCTCTATCCAAACAACTGTCTTGAGCTTTATTTTATTTTCGTTTCATCAACCACCCTGCCCCACCCCCACACACCCCCTGCCCACTCACAGAGACTGGAGGGAACAAGAATTAGACTGGATGCTTTGATGATAACTGATAAAGCTTTTTTGTCCCGAGGAGTTCTCCCAAATTGGATTAAGTGGATTCATTTGTGGTTTCCAGTGTTTATGTTTTAGAGAGACAGGGATGTGAAAACTCTCACTCTGTGTTCATTCTCACAAATAGATGGATACTGTCACTTTTCAAGGCTTGTCCATCTGGAATGCATCACAAACACATTGCTGGGAAAGTAAAAGTTCCAGAAAGAGCCTCATTTTTTCCCTGGAACTGTGAAATTGAGTAGTCTGTTTTTTTCCATGTTGTTGTAAATTCACAGGAGTGTAATATAAGCTACATTTTTAACCATTTGGGATAGCTTATGATTGAATAATGCTTCCTGCCAGACATGTTTTCCCTTTATTTATCACTTACTTTTTCTCTAATTTCAGCAACAGCAATTGCTGATTATGGAAATGACTCCAATTGTTCAACCTCTCATAACCACATATAGTCACCAAAAGCAATCTATCTGCTACTTTCAAAAGCTGTTAAACAAACAAGCAATTTATTCTTGCCTCTGTGTGAGCAACCAAGTAACACAGCCATGTTCTCTCTGCTCCTTGCCTTGCTTTGGAACCACAAGTGCCTCTTTCTAACATGAATCAAAATCTGCTTGTTCCTAACCGCTGCCTTTGCAATCAGTAATTTGACTCAGTGGGCTTAATTCAAAGCAGGCACTCACATTCTTTAGACTGTCAGTCTTCCAGGAAATCAAGAACAACAAAAACAAACAAGCACTGGCCCTAAATTAAACCAGTTAGGGAGGAAGAAAATTCAATGAATGGTGAAGCCAAATAACAAAAAGAGTCAGGAGAAATAAATAGAAAATATCCCAAGTTTCCACCTGCCCAGGCCCCACCAGCCCCTCCTTTATCTTTCCTTCCTAGAGGAAATCAAAGCAGCTCCCAAGAGCAACTAATAGTAGTGGCTTCCAGACTTCCACAGAACCTGCTGGGTCCTCTCCTCTCAGCCTGCAGCCAGCAGGTGAACGCACCTGAGATCCCTGCAGGCGGATATTTCTAGTGATTTCTCTGCATCTCAAACAGCCAGCATCCCTGCAGAAATCTCTTCCCTTTGCAGAAAGAAGGGAGATGAATCAATTCCCTTCTGAGTTAACTGCAGCTTGTCTCCCCATACCAACCACCGGTGCTGGGATAGAGCAGTTAGCAGCCTTCCTTGAAAACCAAATAGTTTTTCTTCTAGGTGACCTGCTCAACTCTCTCTTGCCCCAGCCTTAAAAAATCCAGGTCCAGTCTTTCATTTAATTTGCCTTGTGTGAATAACCAGGGAATAGTTCAGGGCTCAACAAGAAAATAGTGGGTTAGCATACATCCAAATCCCAAGCAAGGGTTCCTGGTTTCATCTCAGATTTCTCAAATATAAGTAGCCTCCTCCCCAAAAGTTCTTTTTTTGAATATCCTATGACTAGATAGAAGTTTATTATTTAGAAGTTTATTTTTTATTTTATTTTATTTTATTTTAAGATTTTATTTATTTATTTGACAGAGAAAGATCACAAGTAGGCAGAGAGGCAGGCAGAGAGAGGGGGAGGAAACAGCCTCCCTGCTGAGCAGAGAGCCGGATGCGGGACTCGATCCCAGGACCCTGAGATCATGACCTGAGCTGAAGGCAGAGGCTTTAACCCACTAAGCCTCCCAGGCGCCCTATTTTTTATTTTGATTTCATTAAAAACTCCCTTAGATTTTAGATTTTAAGTGTGATATCTCAGTCATCTCTCTCCGTTTTTTTTTAGATTAATTTATTAAAGATGAAACTTTTTCAAGGTATTCATTCACAGATTTAGAATATCTAAGGTACTCGTGATTCATAGAAAATACGCAAGTGCGTATTTATCCAGAGTTACAGCCTAGTATAGGCCTTAGCGTGTTTGTTAAAAGTTACTTGCAGTGAAGTTGCCTGTTGAAATAAACTTTAAACAAGCCTCATTTCTTTTAAAGTCTTAAAGAACAAGAACCCTGTATTGTACTACTCCCTTGGTGAGCAATAAATGTGAAATAGGGAATACAACTTTTCCACAATTTTTAGAAAAGATAGCCAATCATCCATTTAAACTATAATGATACATAAAGTCTCTTTTTTTAAATACTGATGAATCAAATCTATACTGTGACATGGATTCCCAGTCTATTGGATCTGTGTATTGGGTGTTTAAGGAGCATATTGCCATTAGAGGCAAGGCAGTTATTTCCCATGACATTTTAAAAGTCCATTTCTGTATTATATATTCCAATCTAGTGAAAATTAGATCTACTCTATTTAGGTTTGGCATCCAACACTTGTTGGCCATGGCATGTGATGTAATTTTAAGCTGCTCATGTATAGTTGGAAGGAGATTGATTCATAGCAGTCTTTGCCTGAGACAAGCACAATTTAAACTAATTCTCATTGATCCAGATACATTTAAGGTTGGTTTTGAAAATTCTCAGGAATAGAGAGCTTTGGATACATTTGAGCCATTTTGCTAAGCATTATTGTTATGTATATAAAAGCATGAAACTATCAATGCTTACACTTCTTTCCCTGGCATCTTTGTTAGTCACTGTATACCTAAAGGCTAATTCCTGCTCCAGATGCTATGTCTGCCCAGCTGTTCTAAATAGATGCTATTTGCAAATGGCAACATAAACAGCACATCCAGAACATTGTTCAGGCTGGGACTTTGCGTTTGAGGCTCAGATATATTTAGTGTCAGGATAATCTTTTGGTAAATTTTAACCAAGATAGAGTTTGAGGGAATGGCAAAATGTATAGCAAAATGCCTGTAAAACAGCCAAATGAAGAAATTATTTATCCTAGTATTTCCATAATAGCATTTACTGTATGCTACAAATTGAATTCCCTGTGAGCATGCAATCACTGTGTGCAGAGTTTATAAAGATGTCTAATATTGCATATACATTATTGAAGAAGATCAAATTACATCAGATTTTTTTAACCAAGTTTTTTAGCATCTGAAGGAGTAGTTTTGATTGTTCCTGATTGTAGGATACCTTTGTCAGAACTGGTCAATGTGGTGTTTAGAAGTATTGGATGCCAGGTTCTAGAAATGTCTATGGCTACCCTGTGATATTAGACAAATCTCTCAATCTTTCCTAAACTTTTACTCTTCCTAGCCTCTCAATTGATAGTATTGAAGATACTTACATTTAAAATGTCTTCATGCTCTCCCCTGTCCACCCCAATGCTTTATACATTGTCTAGGGCTATTTATTTCCCAACTTAACTCTGAACTCTCTTTAGATGTATAGGCCCTTCCTTCCATCTTTTTTTCCTTTTTTCTTCTCTCTTTCCTTCTTTAACTCTCTTGGATTCCTATGGTGATTAGAGAAAAATGTGTGGCTTGTTAGCCGCCTCTAGTTAACACAAGCACATCTAAGTGGGACTTCTAATATGCAGGTCAAAGAATATTCTAGAACTCAGTTTTTATATTCCAAATGGTATTATTATTATGCTGAGAAAACACTGGTGTCTGCCCTTATATACCACTGAATGCTGCTAAAATATGCTGCTTGATAGAAATTTGATTCATTAATTTGTTTGGATCTTGACCTTTTGAGGTGCTCTCTGCTACCTAATCTACAGTTTTCTTCAAGCCTCAGACAATACACTGGTATCCGGAGGGGAAGTGGCAAATATTCATAGACAGTGACTAGAACTGATTTTTATCAGCTTTGATGGTACCAGACTAAGAAAATTATCCATCTGGGCCAGGTAATCTGTCTTTCTGGAAAATCGCTAAGCTACATTCCTAATAACACAGTCACCAAGATAATTTCCTTTTATTGAATAATTTCCTCATTCAGTAAGGATTTTAAAAGCCTGAGGGTATTTTGAGCATATGGTTTAGGGACATCATCTTAAAACATGTACTATCAACAGAGTCTCGATACAATCTAAGTAAAATGACTTACTTCCTAAGTGTTACAAATACAAGCAGGGTTTTCTATAAGTGGGCAGGATATTTCTACAAAAGCTTTTGCTTTTGAGTCAAAGTTAGGAGCTAGAGATTTTAAAAGTTTTTCCTATTGTTTTATGGCAACTGGTGTATCCATTCTCAGTTGCCAATGGTCAATTCTCTCTTGACCCAGCTGATTGTTCCTCTCATGTGAAACAATTTTCTCCCATCTCACTGACTATTCCTTCCCAATCTCCTTTACTGGTCCACACTTGTGTCACTGCCCCCTAAATAGTGAAGAGCCCCAGATTTCAATTCTTGAATTCTTATCTATCAACACTAATTTCTTGGTAATCTCAGCTAGACTTGGGGCTTTATATGCTAATAAATCAAAACTCATAATCTATCTCAGACCTTTCCTCTGAATTAGACTTGTACATCCAATTGCCTACTCAATATTTCCACTTGGATTTCTAATGAACATCTAAAATATATCATCTCCAGAATAGAATTTCTTATTTAATACTGTATTGAGCTCCCCAGCATACACACATATACACTTTCTCCCCAGTTTTTCTCATCTTAGCTCATGGGAACCCCATCCTTTCATAGTTCAGAGCAAAATCTTTGGTATACTCCTTGACTACCCTCTTTCTCTTACTTTGTATGTTGAGCTTCTCAGGAAATCTCCTTGGCTCTGCCTTAAAACATGCATGTATCTGACCATCTCTCAATCACACTGCATTACTTTCTCCACTCTGGTCCCATCATCACCATCAAAATCTCTCACTTTTTATTGCTGCATTCTAGTTTTCTCCCTGCTTCGGACCTCGCCCTCCTGTAGCTTCTGATCAGCCTTGCAATTGGAGTGATACTGTGAAAAGCTAAGTCAGATCAGGCCACTCCTCTGCTTTGAACCCTCTGTTGGCTCCCCAATCTCATTTACATGAAGTCAAGTCCCTGCAATGTCCACTTCCATCTCCTTCTTCTCACCCATCCTCCCCAGCTTCAAAGATCTTCTTATTCCTCCATCACCTGGAAATCACCTTCTCTCCTGCCCCCACTTTTTTCAGATTTCTATATTAAAGTCACCTTTGTAAGGATAGCCTTTCATGGTCACCCTACCTAAAATAGCAGCAACTGGAATATCCTTCTTCCTTTCTTTATTTTTTTCTGTACTTTATTGCCATCAGACATACTACATGTATCGCTTACTTTGCTTATTGTCCGTCTTTCTCCCTGGAAAATGTGCTGTGTAAGTGTAGGGATTTTGTCTGTCATGTTCAGTACAGTATCCTCTAGAATATAGCAAGCTGCCAATAATTATTATTTGAATGATAGAATATATTGCCATGGCAAATGATGTTCTGCTGGTTGACATGATAACTTAAACCAACAGTTCCTTCTATATTGATTCCTTTGTGTTTTGCCCCCCTTTCATTTCATTTGTATATGAATTATGGACAGTCTGGCAGGAAATAAATAATCTGAAGAGGCAGAGCCAAGGAGAAGGGGGGTGATGGTGTTAGGCAGAACTAACTCTAGAGGAGCAACTGCAGAAGAGGCAACTGCTTTCAATTTGCCATAGAATACCTTAAATTTCTCTAGGATGTGGTACTAACTCAAAGCTCTCCAGGAAGTAGGAATATCTGAGAATTATCTTTAACTCTGGGATGGCTCAGACAATGGTTTTTGTTTTTTGTTTTTTGTTTTTTTTGTTTTTATTCCTTGCATATGTACTCCAGAGGTCTTTCTTGTCACAATATCCAGTATGGGTGACTGCATGGGCCTCCAGGGCCATGCTGAATTATAAGGCCATCTGCTTCAGGATTTCTTGGGCTGGGGGAGAAAGAGAGTAATCTCCATAAAAGAAGAAAATTGGGGGCGCCTGGGTGGCTCAGTGGGTTAAAGCCTCTGCCTTTGGCTCAGGTCATGATCTCAGGGTCCTGAGATCGAGCCCCACATCGGGCTTTGCTCAGCAGGGAGCCTGCTTCCTCCTCTCTCTCTCTGCCTGCTTCTCTGCGACTTGTAATCTCTGTCAAATAAATAATTAAAAATCTTAAAAAAAAAAAAGTAGAAAATTGGTCATCTTATTATGTGTCTCTGCTTTTTTTTTTCATCACTGCCCAGTCAGAGAAGATAATGATTATTGGTCATTTAAAAAAAAAAAATTGTTTCAACTTTCAAACCAACTTTTTTTGGGTCTTTTAGATTATATATATTGTGTGCCATGATGAGCTGATTTTCCTATAGATTGTATCTCTTTTCAAGTGTTATAAAAGTGTTTTAAATTAGTCCAAGGCCATTTTTGGTTTTTGTAAATTTGATTTATAATCAAAATCATAGGTTTTTTTTTTTAGACAATTTAAACATATGATATAAAACCATTAAAAAAATTCTGCCACATGGGAGTGGAGTTAATACTACACGTATAGAAAGTTCAAAGGGATAAGAATGACATGATTGTAAACTAAAGAAGGGCAAATGTTGGCAAATGATTTCTTTAAGATCTTTTGTAGAGATAAACAGACTAAGTAATCACCCTTATATGTTAGTAGTTAAAACTTCCTTCTGAATCAGAGCACTATAGGGATCCAGAGCAGGGAGACTCAAGCAAATGTCCTACTGGTGCTTTCTCTAAATCCTCCTTCAACATACATTAGCACCTGGGCTGTGAAATCTGAGGCCTAATCTCTGATCTGAAGAGACGCAGATGAAAGCAAAAATGCTCCCATCACCTATCCTCTTCTGTGTCATGAGTTACTACCATTAAAACACGGGTTAAAAGCACCAGGAAGGCTGAAAAGAAGGCTACAGATCTAATAAGCATCATCAGCCTGGAATAAGCTTTGTATTTCCAATTGCCTTGCCTCCTCAGGCTCTGATATTTAAAGGTTGGGTTAGATACCTCTCCTTCTGTAGATAATGTGCTGCCACAACATTTTTTTTTCCGTATTCACTTTTCATGATGGTGGTTAGAACTAGGCAATCTTGTCTTTTGTGGCCATCTTTAGAGAAGATCTGTTTCCATATTCTATATTCACTAGAGAATAATCTCTTCTGGGTTTTTCCTTTTGCCCTTTTGATATATGAGAGTTAACAGCTCTGGTTGAACTTATGCCCATTTCCAAATGCATTCTTTATACTTTTTAGTTTTCTGTAATATAACATTGTAGTGCTATGCAGTAATAAATCCAGGAAAATGAAAACTCGCCTTACTTACTTAGTGCTCTAGACTGATCTTAGCTTCACAAAATTAGCCTCACATGGGGGTCGTACATAATGATTATTTTATCCATTATACCTTATTACCAGGATGCTGTTGTGTAATGAAAAATTGTGGGAATTTTTTGAAGGGAAGTCTTAATCATCAAAGAGCTAGATTTTTAAAGGCCATTACATGTTTCTGTCTTTTTCTATTGGTTCTACATGAGTCATCATACTTACAAAGGAAAATGATATTTCCTCCATTGGAAGTTGGCAGGATACACATAGAAGGCTTAACTTTTAAGGTTCTCTGCACATGAGACTCTGGAACTGTTATATTCCTCAGAAACCCTGGTCATTTATAGATTTGTGACTCATAGTATAGAATGTGCTTTGCCAATCTTCCTTCTATACAGAGTGTGACAACTTTCTATGGTGGCTTGATACAACCTTTTACATTTATTGTACAGCAATATTTGTATTTAAATGTGTGCCTTAAACTCTGAACCAGCTGTTTTAGTGCACCTCATTGGAAGAGATGCAAAGGGAGAGATACAGGACAAGATTTATCAATTGCCTGATTCACAGGGGCTTAATATAATGTGTTCCTGACAGCTCTGGCAAGTCTAATGGACATGGCTTTGGGGACAGATAATTCTGACTTCCAGTATTGTCTCTGTGGTGTACTAATGAATTTGGGCAAGCTATTTGGCTTTTCACATGGTTGCTGAGAAAATGAAGCAAATAACATATCTGAATCAGTAAGGCTCCTGGGACAAGTAGCCTCTTGGTGGCGGTTAGTTTTCTTTTTCCCATTCTTTTCTGTCCCCTTCTTCACTACTCTGCCTGAATTCAGAGTTTTCTATAGGTAGTACTGAGACATTTTTCACTGTTTTTGTTAACTGAGAGTGTTCGAAGCAGACTTTTTAAAATAGGAAGCAATATGTTTAAATGCTCTTGCAGTCCCAGAAAATTATATGAAAAAGTCAAACCCACAGTAGCCATGCCAAAGAGACTACTTGAATGAATGGAAATGAGAATAGAATATTACAGGAGGATGAATGTAGAGCCAATGCAGACTGTAGGATATGTTTTCAACTCTTCCAACTGACATGAGTATTTTTCTTCCTTAGGAGGAAAACAAAGTTCCAGCTTGCTGTTTCTTGTGTTTGTCATCTATATGTAGGCTAGAAAAAGGGGAAAAAAAAAAAAAAAAGACAAAGGCAGTGACTAATTATAAAAATTTACTTGAAAATTTCTGAATGCCTCAAGAAATTAAATTAACTAACTTCACGACTTTACCAGATTGGCAATAATTATATTGGGCTTTTTGTGATTCCAGTGAATATGGATTTCAACAAAACACACTTTGAATTATTGTGGGGGGAAACCCTCTTAGTATTCAATTTCTTGGATATTCATTACTATATATAAAACTATACATATATGGTTTTAGTAGAATCTTGCCTTCTTCTACCCATTTAAAACTTTCCCAGGATATACTGAGGGTGGATCTTAAGACCGGGTCCTCTCCAAAAATTTTGTTTGAGGTGAAAAGACAAAGAAATGTGTTGTTACGGCTGACTATGCTAGAGGGCAGAGGTTCAAGAAGGAAAGAAAAGGAAGAGGATTGCACAAATCATATGTTATCAGGGTTCTTGGTTGCATAGTACAGAATCTATCCTATTTAGATTAAGCAGAAAAAAATATAGCCAAGGGTGACATAACTTGGGGGGGAAACAAAACAAAACAAAACAAAAAACCTCAGTTACTACTCTGTCCAAGCAGAAACACCATTGCTGCTACCACCCACATCTTGACACGTGACAATAAGGTCTAGGTGCCAGAAACTCAGACATGACTCCTCAAAAGAACTAGCTATAGTGCCATGACGCTTTCCAAAAAGGCATCCTTTAATGCATCTGATACTTTATGTTACTTGCTTTCATCTTCAGGGTTCACACAGTTGATTCTGCTTCAAGGATCCATATTACATGCCAGCCCTGAGGGAAAAAAATGATTTTAGTTCTTTGTCTTCTGTAGTAGAGCTGTGAAAGTAAGTGGGAAAGTAGGTTGGAAGAGGTGCTTATTGGATCACTTGTCAGTATCTGCCACTGATGGGACTAGGCTGAAAAGAATTATAGATGTTGTAATTATCAGTACATTTAGCTATTGCATTATTTTTAAGAATTCAAGCACAATCATATTGAACTGAGACTTACTAAGTCAGCAGTCTGTAAGGACCAGAAATATTTACTTAGGTTTGCCCCCTCTTTATCTTGGATACTAGAATTTTGACTAAAATAGACAGGTAGAATTCACTTACTCCAGCAATCCATGTGTAGCCATATCTTTTGTAAGATACTTTGTAATTCAGAACTTTATGAAAATTATAGAAATCTTAAAAAAGACAAATAATGAGTGAACCATTCCTTTGGAAAGAGACTACATATTAATTGCATTTTGTATTAAGTATAAATATACAAAACAAACTTTCTTGGGTGTACAGTGGATTCCAACAGTAAACTAGTTTTGCTTCATTAAGGAATAGATGAATGTTTCCATTTTGTTCTGTTCTAGACTCAACCTTGCCCAAGTTCTGTAAATCATTTTTTAAAACATTGGCTATTCTTACTCTACTTTGGTTGATTAATTAGAGAGTCACTTTCTTTTTCCAGGCACTCTATTAGTATTTGCAGAAAACAATTGTTCCTTTCTTATGCACTTGTTCAAAATTGTCTTTGAGATACCCTGATTTTATTATATGTAGTCAACTCTGCAAAATTCTGGTGATCAACTTTACTTGTCAACCCATGAATGGCTGGAGACTGCTATTGTCCCCTGACCCTTTTAATCCAAGTCCATTCTTTTTTTTTTTTTTTTAAGATTTATTTATTTATTTGGAAGGGGAGGGGAAAGCACCCAGGAGGGGGGTGAGGGGCAAAGGGAGTGACAAAATCTCAAGCAAACTCATGCTGAACAGGGAGCCCAGGCAGGGCTCCATTTCAGGACCCTGAGATCATGACCTGAGCCAAAGCAAGAGTTGGAGGCCTAACCGAATAAGCCACCCAGGCGCCCCAAATCTGAGTCTATTCTTATAAGAGTATGTTGCATTTTTTTTTGTGTTTGTACCCATAGCACCACCCCCCAAACAAACAAACAAACAAACAAACAAAAAATTGGGTTTTCTAGGTTAAGCAGAAACATTGATGTTATGCTCAAGTCTGGGTAGCATGCATCTTTGTACATTCTCTTGTGCATCAACTGCAGGATCTCTGGGCTGTTGCTTCTTCACCACTTTATGCCTATCATTCTTCCATCAGATCCAGAGGCAGTTTGGCTATGTGATAATGTAGCTACCAAATTAGTGTTCTGTCCTCCCAGGCTCACAGCCTTTCCAGGTCACCAAACCTTAAGAAACACTGGTAAGACACCTACCTAAGTGTTTCTATTCATTTGTAAACAAACTTCTGAGGCATTTTTCAAAAAGGGGGAGGGATTTAGAGATATAGATAAATCCTTAATTAGGATTTAGAATTTACCCAGAATAAAAGCCTTAAAAGGTAGTGAATTAAAAATATTTTTAGCTCTGGAAGGTGTCTAAGGGATATTTAATCCAACTTCCAGGAAACATAAGCAAAGAGTAGTTAAGTGATTTGCCCAAGATTACATGGCTAGTTAGTATAACAGCTAAGATTAAAACTCAACTTCCCTGCCTCCATGCCTGGGAATGTTTTGAAGGTGCTTGAATGGTAAGTCTGCACTGTTCTCCCCCCATATGAAGCATGCATAAGATACCACATGCTGGGAGGGGTCACACTCAGGAGGGATGTCTGTATGAAATAACCAGGAAAACATCAACATATAATATGGGCCACATTCTCAACTCCCTTCTCAAATTCACTGGAGTTTCTCTGTTTTGTGACAGAAGTATATTGAAGTATGCACAATAAATGACACCAGCACTCTTCACATCTCAAAATACCTTGAGAGCACTTTTCCTGTTTTAAATAACTAGCTACAATCAGCTGTATCAGTTGCTTACACTTAAACCATGATTTTGTTTGGTTTGCTCTGCTCCTGTATCCACTTAGGGGAAAAAGTAAGGGAGGTTTATGAAGGAGTTTTAAAATGAAGGAAATTAATTGTTAAATTTTTATGTGTCAGTAAATACTTTTAAAAAATATATAAAAATGCATTTTAGTGAAAATCATTGTAGTCATTGCATTTCTCATTTTCACAAGTATGTTGTCAATGTACAATAATTTCTCATCAGTATATAAAAAGCCATATTTGAGTTCTTAGGTATTTACTTGATAGGGAAAAATGAGAAGTTGGGACTCGTGATACTTGAGCAGATGTGGGGTTCTGAGCAGAAATTCTGGAATAGACCTATCCATGTTCAAGTCCAGATCTTCCATTTCTGAGCTGTGAGATCCTGGACAAGTTAACTTGCCTTGTCTTCACCTGAGTGTTTTTTATCTGTAAAGCACCTAACTTTCAGCAGTGGTGGGAAATTGAGATGATGCATGTCAAGTGCCTGCTATGTGCCTCACTCGGAATTAATGTTCAGTATTAGAATTCCACATGCCTAGTTTCCATTCATATTGTTTTAGTTGTTCAAGTGATATTTATGAAGCAAATACCATGTCCCAGACACTGTTCTAGGCACTGGAGACACAGACACAGACATTTGTATAGGATCCTGAATATTTCCTAATTCAGATAAAAATTAAGAAGGAAATGGAAAATGTACATCCATACACACAAAACATAATTTTCTTTAAGAAATTTTGTGATCAGTTTTGGAAGACTTGGTAAAAAGTCTTAAGTGAACTCCAAATAATTTTTAAAAAGTGAATATAAATGAATAGATAAATTCCACATAGTTTCCAAGTATTATGAAATTCTTACTAAATACATCAAATAACTGAACAAACCTAATAAACTACTTATGGTCTTACCTGGAATGGCATAAAGGAGGCAGCATGAAGAAAGGTCCTGAAACTGGTTTTGCCTCTGATTTTGGGAAGGAGAGAACCAGGCATTGGCACAATCTTTATATAACCTTACCCCCTCCCTTGAGAGAAGGGAGTTCTTGGGAGTTCTTGTTATGGACTCTGCAGATAATGTCCACAATGAAGAGTTTTTAACTTAGAGCCATTGTTCCAGCAAATGGAAATGAGCTAAAGAAACAGCCATGACACTGACTTTCAGCTAAGCAGGAGACAGGCCCTGGGCAGAGGCCGAGTAAAAAACCTAACCATTAGCATTCTTCAGCTCCCTTTCCCTTTTTCTCCCCATTGCTACCTCTCCTTCCTTCCCTTCTTATGCATCCCATAAAACCTTTGAAAAGTTATCCATCTCTATTCCTTTAACATAGATGTCCCTATAAACCTCTTTGTTCGTACATTCTCAAATTCTGAATGATCCTGAATGGTCATTTAAAGGTGAAGGATAAAGAATAGAAAGAATGATAAGAATGGAAGATGCAACTGTAATTTCTGGCTACATTAAGACATGATGCCAATGTTTTTTTTTTTTCTTTTATATAAACATAATTGTTGAGATTTTCAAATAAATATTAACAGAATAGAGAGAGAAGTTTTCAGAGAAAAAATTCTGACACAACTGCCTTCCTTCTTTGTCTTTCATGGAGAATCGTCAGAGTTGTCAACCTCATGCTTCACGGCTTTTGAAACCGTAAAATTAACAACAACAATAATATTATCCATGCCAGAAATTACTGTCCTTTTTGGATAAGTTTGAAGTCTTTCTTTCTTTCTTTTTTTTTCAAGTTTTAAGTCTTACTCCGTTTTCTCACAATCCTGTAAACAGATAACATACTATCTTCATCTGTGGCAGCAAGGATGGGGTGTCATGGGTAATTAAAATGCTAGCTTTGGCTCCTCCAAACCGTGTTCTCTGCATCTTAGCGCAGAAATAAAGCATTAGGATTTTTAACCATTAAGATATTTTTCAAAGTTTCTATTAGTATAAGTGGTTTAATGCCTTGAAGATTTATTATTTACTTGTTTATTTATTTATTTATTTACTTACTTACTCAGAAGTCGTTAGTCTTTATTTAAAGAAAGGAAATAAAGATGTATATGTTTTTAACCTTTTTAATTTTTTTATTTGAATTCAATTAGCCAAGGTATAGTATGTCATTGGTTTTTGATGTAATGTTCAATGATTCATCAGTTCAGTATAATATATTGCAATTTGTACACAAAACTAATTTCTACAGAAAATACCTAGCCATTTAAAGATATCCTTGCTGTTTATAGAAGAAAAATAACAGGAACTACTTTTCTTTATTAAAGATACTTGTTTTTTTCTGAAATTTGTACAATGGGGATATGAATTTTTATTTTATTTATTTAAAACATTTGTATAATATTTATTTTGTGCTAAGGATTGTTTTAAATGCTGTATAAGTGGTAACTTGTTCAGTCCCTGTAACCTATGAGAGAGGTATTACTATCATTACTACTACTATTATTTACACTTTACCATTAAGAAAACAGCTCAGGAGCTCAAGAGAGGGTATATTACTTGTCTGTGGTAGTACTACTGGTAAGTGGCAGAGGCAGGAGTCAAATCCAGCCCATCTGGCTCCCAGCGTTTCTTCTTATGACCACTATGTGCTGCTGCTCCTTGTAGCATATTGAAGGGTCACCAAGGCAGAAGAGCTCAGATACGTGTCCAGTGAACCAGCCATCTGTCTGCCCTTCTGGCTCCTCCAGGATGTCAAAGTTCCCTGTAAAATGGACGTAAACCTCTGATGAGACAGGATGTATACAGAAAACCATGGGACCAACACCCGATTCTGAACATATGCTGAAGCTCTATAATAGGGCCACATTTTCATTAGCATTTTTTTTTAAACTACTACTAAGCCATAACCTTTTCCACCTTCATTCAGCCTGTCTTCCCATGAGATCAGGTGTCCATATCAATCATGGCGGAAGTGCTAAGACTGAAAAAGGGGTGGAGGGTGGAGGAGGTGACTAGGGATGGAGCCAGGAGAGGCCCAGGTGTCAGGGTGTTTCTGTGCAATGGGAGTGGGAGTGGGGGACCAGGGCATGATGGGTAGAGGTGGGGCAGCTAGGGTAGCAGACCAGGTAAGGGCTGGGAGGGGGTTAGAGTAGAGAGTGAAGGCAGTAGAAGAAATAGGTAGAGGGGAATGAGGTGGTGGAGGTAGAGGCTGTAGTTGTAGAGCAGAGTTGTCTCATGTGGTCTCTGAAGATGAATTGTTCCTGCCTTGTATGAATGCTTCATTTCATAATTAGTTCTGATTCACACACACACACACACACACACACACACACACAATATTCTTGCGAATAAAGAAGACTCAGACTGTCACTTCTTATGTTATCAAAATGAAGACTTACTTTAATCCCAGTCAGAACTTGTGCCCAGACTCTGGCCCAGTCAGACAGTAGGGAAACCATTTGGTTACAGCGTTTTGACATTTGGCTTCCAGGCAATAATGAGGAGCTTTTTATTTTTTTTATTATTATTTTTTTAAGATTTTATTTATTTGACAGAGAGAGATCACAAGCAGGCAGAGAGAGAGGGGGAAGCAGGCTCTCCACCGAGCAGAGAGCCAGATGCGGGGCTCAATCCCAGGACCCCAAGTTCACAACCCAAGCCAAAGGCAGAGGCTTTAACCCACTGAGCCACCCAGGCGCCCCTATTTAAAAAATTTTTTTTTTAAGATTTTATTTATTTGAATGAGGAGCTTTTAAGTAGCATCAACATCCTGGTTTTCTGTGAGCACTGCAACAATGTGCTGCCTTTTCTTACTTTGGAGGCTGCCAGATGCTCACTTATTACCTATCACTAAATAATCTGATATTAATCATTTGATATGCTTTTAAAGTAAGTTCATCATATATACATTAAAGGTCATACGACTTAACAATGGCTTGTTTGAAATAACCAGTTATTAAGACTTATATGGAGTTCTGAAAGACAGAAGAGTTGACTTTATTTATTTATTTATTTTTCTGTTAAGATAGTTGATGTTTGAGTGTGCTTTGAGGATATGACCTTAATGAAACCCAAACCAAACAAAAATAGAATTTGTGGTCAGGGAGAGAATTCTTTTCAAAAATATGCTTTCTCTTATGGTATGTTACAAATCAAATGGCTTCAGAGCCATTGTTTGGTCAGCAAGGAGAACAGTTTCAAATATTAACATGGAATGACATATGTGTGCTGGAAATCTTTCCGTGCCCCTGAATGTAATTTTTTGAACAGCTTAATGTAGGCTAGGGCATGACTCCTGACTGAACATCACATTGAGATTTATGCATATGAGCCTCGAATTTTAGAAAGAGCAAAAAACTATTTTGTTTGCTGAAGGTAGGAACTTTTGGCTATATGTTTGCATAATGCCTTCTATCCAGACTACTTTAATAGGTAAAATCGTTTGCAAAGAAGGACAGGCATTTCCTTGCCAGGGTGTAATCCAGTGTGTGGGGGGGTTCTCTAAATGCTAATTAATTCCAACCTCAACTACTTCACCTGCTGTTTCAAAGGCTGGCAGCTTGTATTCATCACCTGAATGACAGCTGTTTCTAACCTCTTTTCCCTGAAAAGAAAGAAATTAAATAAACCTTTTGCATGCTAATCACTGACATTCTGGAATGACAGTTGAAAAGTGCTTCAGTGTGAGTGTAAGGCGGGCTTGAATTGAAAGATTTTGTCTACATCCACCAATTGTTGAATTTTGACTAGATATTTTCCAAAATGTAGAGTGGGTGGCAGGCAACCGATGAGACGGTATTATCACAGGTGAGGATGTTGATAAGATGAATCATTAAAACAGGCTTTAAGTATATTAAATGTCTACATTTAAGCAAGTTGAACGATATACATTTTTTTAATGCAAGTTGTGTAGGCTTTGTCCAAGCAACTTAAGGCATTTCTTCTTCTTCTTTTTTTTTTAATCCATTGGCTTTTCATCTGAGTCAATATGCTTATAGAAACAACAAGTGTTTTACAAGCTGTTTTTCCTTTAGGGTTTGTTCAGTCTATTTAATTGTCTCATAGTAATGACTGCTATCATATTGTTTCCCAGGCACAGAGTTGTCCTTTGTCAAAATGGAATTTTGTTTTCTACCATAATTTCAGTTTTTACTTTCTATAATCATGACTAGAGTTAAGGGTATTTGACTGATTCCCTCTAAAGAGAGTAAGTAGTACACAAGGAATATCTTCTCATACAATAAACATGCCCCGGTATACTTTTGGACAGGCTTATTTAACCTTCATGAAGGACAAACATCTAGATATTAGTAATGGATTATAGCTCTTGACTTATTTACAGGCATCTACCGCTGAATGTCGTCTTCTGCGTGTTTCTGACTTTCTAATGAGGTCCCAAGTGGTATTGTTCTGTTATAATTTCTTTATCTACAGGGTATATGTACTTCATTAAATTGAGTTGCTTTAATGAAGGCTACTTTTTTATTTTTGCTTGTTTTTAGAGAAAGAGAGTGAGAGAGTGCACAAGAGCAGGGAGTGAGAAGGAGGGCCAGAGGGAGAAGGAGAGAGAAAATCTTTAGCAGGCTCCATAGCCAGCTGAGAGCCCTACTTGGGGTTTGATCTCATGACCCTGAGATCATGACCTGAGCCAAAATCAAGAGTCAGGTGCTTAACCCACTGAGCCACCCAAGTGCCCGGAAGCCTACTTTTGATACAGTAAGTCTGTTTTAATGCTATTATCATTCAGTTATTTTACTACAGTAAAGTTGACCTCAGTTGGTGCACAGTTGTATTAATCAATACATATATAGATTTCTGTAACTGCTGTCACAATCAGAGTATAGAACACTTCTATCATCCCTCCAAACACCCTTCTATGAGATCCCTTTGAAGTCATATGCTCCCCTCAGCCCTAACTCCTGGTGATCACTGCAAGGGTATTTTTTCTTGGTAGTAAGATACAAAAAAGAAGATGAAGAGGAAGAAGAGGAGGAGGAGGAGGGAGAAAGAAAAACATTTTAAAAGTGGGGGAGGGGAGAAGCAAGGTGAGAGAGAGATTGAGAGAGAAAGAGAGAAGGAGAAAGGAAATTTAGGGATGCAACCTAGCAAAGTGTTCATTGAACTCTTATCAGGGATTTTATGCATGCACTAGGATGATCTGTTGTCAACTTGGCATCATTCTCACCTTCATGGCCTGTAATGCAGAGGAGAAATTGAGAAACACTTACCCTAGGGTCCTCTTTCCTTTATTGTTCAGATTCCAGATTGCCAGTTAGAGGAACTGATGTGGAAACTGTAAAGCGAAAACAGAGCCGTCCGATATGTGGGCAGATGTGGGATTCCTGGTGGCTTAGTGGCTTGAGAACCACTAACTTCACTGCTGCAGAATGTAATCACTGGTGGGAAATATCTAGGGACTTTCCAGAACAGCATCCCCAAAAGCCTTTGAGAAACACCGTTTCGGTGTTTCAGGATGAGGTCTCTAGCTCACCTCCTTGTCCTTCTAGCCGCAGCTTCCCAGAACTTCCACAGTGACTCTCCTGACCTATCCACTCTAGCTTACCCATCATTTGTGGAAAGCCTAATTCCCATATTAAACTCATGGTTCCTGGAATATCTAAGAGCAGCTTTGTTTTTATGCCCAAACCCAGATTACTGCATAGTATTAAAGGCAATGTATTTGTGGCCAGCATTTGAAAATTGGGATATTTCGCTTTGAAGTCCTCGTGGCCATTTTTCCATTGAAAAAAATCAAAAGAAGTGGACCAGCATTTATTCTTGCCTGGGGGGAAAAAAGTTCTTGTGTGGAGCTGAGGAGCAGATGCTCCTTTTAAAAAATATATGATCCGGGGCACCTGGGTGTCTCAGTTGGTTAAGCGTCTGCCTTCAGCTCAGGTCATGCTCCCAGGATCCTGGGATCAAGCCCTGCATCAGGCTCCCTGCCCAGTAGGGAGACTGGTTCCCCTTTTCCCTCACCCCCCCAACTCATGCTTGCTCTCTCTCTCTCTCTCAAATAAATGTAAAATCTTAAAAAAAAAAAAAAAAAAAGAAGAAGAAGAAGTTATGAGAGGCACCTGGGTGGCTCAGTCGTTAAATGTCTACCTTTGGCTCAGGTCATGATACCAGGGTCCTGGGATGAGCCCCGCATGGGGCTCCCTGCTGGGAGGGAAGCCTGCATCTCCCTCTTCCACTCCCCCTGCTTCTGTTCCCTCTCTTGCTGTGTGTCTCTCTGTCAAATAACTAAGTAAAATCTTAAAAAAAAAAAAAAAAAGAAAGAAAGAAGATATGATTCTCCACTTTACTACCCAGCCCCATCTTTGCATTTGTGCCCTGCCCCTCTAAATAATATCACCTTAGTCTAAGAAAACAGATTTAATTTAATAAATAAATGAAAGTCTTACAATTATAGTGTTGTTTCCTAGAAACTTCTGGGCATATGGAGATGAATAAGACGAACCCAATGTCTTCAAAGAGCTTGGGGGAAAAAGTGAGGAGCACAGAAGCTAACATATGACCATCATATCATAATGAAATACATGGAATGACTTTTTTTGTAAAACAAAGTAAAATCACTGACTCACTATTTGGGTATTTTTAATTATCCAAATAGATTTTTTATCATGATTTCATCATGATAATATTCATCAAGATTTTTATGGCAGTTTCACTTGTTATTAATGCTCCAATTGTTATTGATGAATTTTATCTGCATTTGATTAGGAATTTCATAAAATATAAACTTAGTAAGTATTGTAGGATATTTATTTCAAGTAAGCAAATTCTCAATATATATTCATTTAGAATATTTTCTCTGTTATTCACCATTTTCTCTTTTATATCTAAATACAAATATATTTGCGTATTTTAATAAAAAGATATATTTCACAAAAATTTGAGCTTAAATATTCCCCCCAAATATTATGTATAATACTCTGTTTAAATACTCTGTTTAAATTCTTAGGTTAATTAATTCTATATCTATTTGAACCTTTGCTCTGCTTGATATTATACAAATCTTATAGCATATGATTTTTTAATTTCTTTATTTAAAATTATTTTTATTAACATATAATGTATTATTTGCCCCAGGGGTGCAGGTTTGTGAATCATCAGGCTTACACACTTCACAGCACTCACCATATCACATACCATCCCCAGTGTCCATAACCCAACCACCCTCTCCATATCCCCCTTCCCCAGCAACCCTCAGTTTGTTTTGTGAGATTAAGAGTCTCTTACAGTTTGTCTCCCTCCCAATCCCATCTTGTTTCATTTTTCCTTTCCCTACTCCCCCAAACCCTCCACTCTGCCTCTCAAATTCCTCATATCAGGGAGAGGGTATGATAATTGCCTTTCTCTGATCAACTTACTTCACTCAGCATAATACCCTCTAGTTCCATCCACGTCACTGCAAATGGCAAGATTTCATTTCTTTTGATGGCTGCATAGTATTCCAGTGTGTGTGTGTGTGTGTGTGTGTGTATACACACAACCTCTTCTTTATCCATTCCTCTGTTAATGGACATCCAGGTTCTTTCCATAGTTTGGCTATGGTGGACATTGCTGCCATAAACACTCACGTGCACGTGCCCCTTCAGATCACTGTGTTTGTATCTTTAGGGTAAATACCCAGTAGTGTGATTTCTGGGTCATAGGGTAGCTCTAGTTTAACTTTTTGAGGGACCTCCATGCTGTTTTCCAGAGTGGTTGTACCAGCTTGCATTCCCACCAACAGTGTAGGAGGGTTCCTCTTTCTCCCCATCCTTGGAAACATCTATCCTTTCCTGAGTCGATCCCATTTACAATTGCACCCAAAACCATAAGATGCATAGGAATAAAGCTAACCAAAGAGGCAAAGAATCTGTGCTCTGAAAACTATAAAGTACTCTTGAAAGAATTGAGGAAGACACAAAGAAATGGAAAAATGTCCCATGCTCATGGATTGGAAGAACAAATATTGTGAAAATGTCTATGCTACCCAAAGCAATCTATACATTTAATGCAATCCCTATCAAAATACCATCAATTTTTTTGAAAGAAATGGAACAAATAATCCTAAAATCTATATGGAACCAGAAAAGACCCCGAATAGCCAGAGGAATGTTGAAAAAGAAAGCCAAAGTTGGTGGAATCATAATTCCAGACTTGAAGCTCTAGTACAAAGCTGTCATCATCAAGACAGTATGGTACTGGCCCAAAAACAGACACATAGATCAATGGAAGAGAATAGAGAGCCCAGAAATAGACCCTCAACTCTATGGTCAACTAATCTTTGAAGAAGCAGGAAAGAATGTCCAGTGGAAAAAGGACAGTCTCTTCAACAAATGGTTTTGGGAAAATTGGACAGCCACATATAGAAGAATGAAACTGCACCACTTCCTTACACCACACACAAAAAGAGACTCAAAATGGATGAAAGACCTCAGTGTGAGACAAGAATCCATCAAAATCCATATAAATTTTAGGATTATTTGTTCCATTTCTTTGAAAAAAAATTGATGGTATTTTGATAGGGATTGCATTAAACATGTAGATTTCTTTAGGTAGCATAGACATTTTCACAATATTTGTTCTTCCAATCCATGAGCATGAACGTTTTTCCATTTCTTTGTGTCTTCCTCAATTTCTTTCCTGAGTACTTTACAGTTTTCTGAGTACAGATTCTTTGCCTCTTTGGTAAGCTTTATTCCTATGCATCTTATGGTTTGGGGTGCAATTATAAATGGGATCGACTCCTTAATTTCTCTTTCTTGTGCCTTGCTATTGGTGAATATAAGTGCAACTGATTTCTGTGCATTGATTTTATATCCTGACACTTTACTGAATTCCTATATGACATCAAGCAGTTTTGGAGTGGAGTCTTTTGGGTTTTCCACATAAAGTATCATATTATCTGCAAAGAGTGAGAGTTTGACTTCTTCTTTGCCAATTTGGATGCCTTTTATTTCTTTTTATTGTCTGATTGCTGAGGCTAGGACTTCTAGTACTATGCTGAATAGCAGTGGTGATACTGGACATCCCTGCCGTGTTCCTGACCTTAGGGGAAAAGCTCTCAGTTTTTCCCCATTGAAAATGATATTTATTGTGGGTTTTTCATAGATGGCTTTGAGGATCTTGACCTAGGTACCCTCTATCCTTACACTTTGAAGAGTTTTGATCAAGAGAGGATGCTGTATTTTGTCAAATGCTTTTTCAGCATCTACTGAGAGTATCATATGGTTCTTGTTCTTCCCCTTATTAATGTATTGTATCACAGTGATTGATTTGCGGATGTTGAACTAACATTGCGGCCCTGGAATAAATCCCACTTGGTCATGGTGAATAATCCTTTTAATGTACTGTTGGATCCTATTGGCTAGTATATGGTGAGAATTTTTGCATCTGTGTTCATCAAGAATATTGGTCTCTAATTCTCTTTTTTGATGGGGTCTTTTCTGGTTTTGGGATCAAGATCATGCTAGCCTCATAAAATGTGTTTGGAAGTTTTCCTTCCATTTCTTTTTTTGGAACAGTTCCAGGAGAATAGATATTAATTCTTCTTTAAATGTTTGGTAGAATTCCCCTGGGAAACTGTCTGGCCCTGGGCTCTTGCTTTTGGGAGATTTTTGATGACTGCTTCATTATCCTTACTGGTTATGGGTCTGTTCACATTTTCTATTTCTTCCTGGCTCAGTTGTGGTAGTTTATATGTCTCTAGGAATGCATCCATTTCTTCCAGATTCTCAAATTTGTTGGCGTATACTTGATCATAATGTTCTTAAAATTGTTTGCATTTCTTTGGTGTTGGTTGTGATCTCTCCTCTTTCATTCATGATTTTATTTATTTGGGTCCTTTCTCTCTCTCTCATTCTCTCTCTTTTTTTTTTTTTTTTTTTTTTTTTTTGATAAGTTTGGCCAGGGGTTTATCAATCTTATTAATTTTTTCATAGAACCAGCTCCTTGTTTCATTGATTTGTTCTACTGTTCTTTTGATTTCTATTTCATTGATTTCTGCTCTGATCTTTATTATTTCTCTTCTCCTGCTGGGTTTAGGCTTTCTTTGTTGTTCTTTCTCCAGCTCCTTTAGGTGTAGGGTTAGGTTGTGTACTTGAGACCTTTCTTGTTTCTTGAGAAAGCCTTGTATCACTATATACTTTCCTCTCAGGACCCCCTTTGCCATGTCCCACGTATTTTGAAGAGTTGTGTTTTCATTAACATTTGTTCCCATGATTTTTTTTCAAATTCTTCTTTAATATCCTGCTTGACCCATTCATTCTTTAGTAGGATGCTCGTTAGCCTCCATGTATTTGAGTTCTTTCCAACTTTACTCTAGTGATTGAGTTCTAGCTTCAGAGCATTGTAGTCTGAAAATATGCAGGGTATGATCCCAATCTTTTGGTATCAGTTGAGACCTGATTTGTCACCCAGGATGTGATCTACTCTGAAGAATGTTCTATTTGCCCTAGAGAAGAATGCATATTCCGTTGCTTTGGGATGGAATGTTCTGAATGTATCTGTGATGTCCATCTGGTCCAGTGTGTCATTTAAAGCCTTTATTCCTTGTTGATCTTTTCCTTGGATGATATGTCCATTTTAGTGAGGGGTGTGTTAAAGTCCCCTACTATTATTGTATTATTGTCAATGTGTTTCGTTGATTTTGTTATTAATTGGTTGATATAGTTGGCTGCTCCTATGTTAGGGGCATAGATATTTAAAATTGTTAGATCTTCTTGCTTGACAGACCCTTTAAGCATGATATAGTGTCCTTCCTCATCTCTTATTATAGTCTTTGGCTTAAAATCTAATTTATCTGATATAAGAATTGCCACCCCAGCTTTCTTTAGATGTCTATTAACATTGTAAATTGTTTTCCACCTCCTCACTTTAAATCTGGAGGTATCTTTGGGTCTAAAATGAGTTTCTTGTAGACACCATATAGGTGGGTTTTGACTTTGTATCAATTCTGATACCCTATGACTTTTGATTGGGGCATTTAGCCCATTTACATTCATGGTAACTATTGAAAGATATGAATTTAGTGCCATTGTATTGCCTGTAAGGTGACTATTACTGTATATTGTCTCTGTTCCTTTCTGGTCTACTCCTTTTAGGCTTGCTCTTTGCTTAGAGGACCCCTTTCAATATTTCCTGTAGGGCTGGTTTGGTGTTTGCAGATTCTTTTAATTTTTGTTTTTCCTGGAACCTTTTTTTCTCTCCTTCTATTTTCAATGATAGCCTAGCTGGATATAGTATTCTTGGCTGCATATCTTTCTTCTTCTTCTGGAATCCCAATTATTCTAATATTGTTTTGTCTTATGGTATCACTTATCTCTCGAATTCTCCCCTTGTGGTACAGTAATTGTTTGACTCTCTTTTGCTCAGCTTCTTTATTTTCTGTCATTTGGTCTTCTATATCACTAATTCTCTCTTCTGCCTCATTTATCCTAGCAGTAAGAGCCTCCATTTTTAATTGTACCTCATTAATAGCTTTTTAAATTTCAACTTGTTTAGATTTTAGTTCTTTTATTTCTTCAGGAAGGGCTTTTATTTCTCCAGACAGGCTTTCTCTAATATCCTCCATGCCTTTTTTTTTTTTTTTAAGATTTTATTTATTTATTTGATACAGAGAGAGAGAGATCATAAGCTGGCGGGGTGGGGGGAGAGCAGGCTCCCCACTAAGCAGAGAGTCCGATGCAGGGCTCGATCCCAAGACCATGAATCCTTCGGCTCAGTCTTAACCCCTGAGCCACCTAGGCACCCCATGCCTTTTTTGAGCCCAGCTAGCACCTTGAGAATCGTCGTTCTGAACTCTAGTTGTCCTTATTGTTTAAGTCCCTAGCTGCCAGTACTGCCTCTTGTTCTTTTTTTTTTTTTTTTGTAGTGAGTTTTTCTGCATTGTCATTTTATCCAGATAAGAATATATGAACAAGAGAATAAAATACTAAAAGGGTGGCAAAGAACCCAGGAAAATGTAAGCTAAGGAAATCAGAAGAGATCCCAATTTGGGGGGAGAAGAAAGAGGGAGAAAAGAAATAAAAAATAAAAAAATAAAATATGTGTGTGTGTATGTATATATTATAATTATATTATAATTATATTATATTATGTGTATATATATACATACACATATGTGTGTATATGTATATATTATATTATATAGTTCTATTCAATATATGTATTTTATTATATACATAATATATATTTTATATTATATATTTTAAATTATAAAATATATATATTTTTAAATTTCTATTCACCAGTCTAATATATTAGACTGGTGAATAGAACACAGCCACCCATTTGATTTTGGGTGTATTTTGGTCTCTAGGAAGAAACTACCTCCCAAAATTTTAAAGAGAAAGCTTATATATATATAAAAATAAGGGTAAACACGATGAAGGGATGGAATATGACTGTAAGGATGAAAATTTTTTAAAAAATTCTAAAAATGGAATTGATAAGTTCATTGGAAAAGAAAAAAAAAAAAGAGGAGGGAATGTGCTCAGGCTGGAGAACAAAGCCATGTGGTAGATTAGGGTATATTTTGATCTATTAGAAGAAATTGTATCCCAACATTTTTTAGGGAAAAAAAAAAAACCTGTACGTATATAAAATATAATATTAAATGTAATGACTAGATAAAATATGACTATAACAATGATGTTTTAAGAAGAGTTTTTTAGAGAGGCATTGTTACCATAACCTAGTTAAAATAACATTAAAAGAGGAAAGAGGGAACGTTAAAAAATAGAATAAGAAAAAAAATAAAATTAAGCAGATTTAACTTTGCAAGCCTAAAGGATCACGGGGAAAATGCCATGAATTCTATGCATTGCTTTCTCCTAACTCTGGAGTTCTACTGTTCTCCTTGATTGGTGAGCTTGGTCTTGGCTGGATGTTCTTGCTGATCTTATGCAGGAGGGGCCTGTTGCAGTGGTTCTCAAATGTCTTCACCCGAGGCAGAATTGCATTGCCCTTGCCAGAGGCCAGGCTAAGTAATCTGCTCAGGTTCGTTCTCCGAGCTTTTGTTCCCTGAAAACTTTCCATACTGCTTTGGAGGACGGGAATGAAAATGGTGGTCTCCCAATCTCCGGCCCAGAGGAGCCGAGAGCTTGGAGCCCCACTGCTCAGTGCACCCTCAGCGATAAGCAGCCAATCACTCCCCTCTCCCTGCTCTCCGGCAACCCTCTGAGCTCAACAGCCTGTGACCAAGCATTTCTATCTCTGATGCACAGCCCCTATTTGGAGTCTCCAAACCCCACAGATTCCTGATGCACTGATTTTCTGGAGGAGGAAGGTCAGTTTCCCCAGATCTGCCACTTTTGGGGTCCCTGCTCAAAGAGCTGTGGCCCAACTGTTCCTTGCATCATGGTTTAAGGTAACCCCTATCTGAAAGCTCACTCTTAAGCTCTGTCACTGTAGTCGGCTTCCCCACTCCAAAACCTGGCAGCTCTGCCACACTTAGACACCCCCGATCTCTCTGTGACCCTGCAGGGCCTGAGACCACACTGTCCCTGCAAGGGCAAAACCCCCACTTAGCCTCTGGAGCAATGTCCCTTAGCCTCTGGAGCAGACTTCTAAAAGTTCTGATTTTGTGCTTTGCTGCTTTGCCGCTTGTCAGGAGCCGGCCCTTCCCCCCATAGTCTATCTTCCCGTCACTTTGGATTCACTTCTCCGCATGTCCTACCTTTCAGAAGGTGGTCGCTTTTTTTGTTCCTAGAATTGCTGATCTTGTTCTCTTCTATCTCCTGTTGGGTTTGTAGGTGTTTGGAATGGTTTGATACCTATCTAGCTGAACTCCTGGGATCTGATGGCATTTCAGTTTGCTCCTCCTTGCCTATCTTGCCTTTCCCCCTCTATAGCATAGAATTTTTGAAGTAGGATTTTTACTTTATATTGAAGTTTTTTAATGTGCTGAAATAAAAATGTAGTAATAAGCCTTGATCGTTGTAAGATTAACATCTGTTGATACTTGTTTCCTCTGGGTAAAAGTAGACCTCAGTTTATCAATATAGAATAAAGAATGTAAGAGCTTCATGTTGAAAGACAATAGCATATCCCATATAGTAATTTATAGAAACTCCCTTTTAGGGTTTAGGGTTTTGGTTTTGTTTAAATTCACTTATATTCAGTCTGATCTCTTTTTTGGAATAGGAAAGAGATTCAAATTTATATTCTCCCCACAATTTCTGATAAAAGTATAAGCAATATATATACTCTGGTGTGTGTGTGTGTGTGTGTGTGTGTGTGTGTGTGTGTGTATTTGTGTGTGTATGTGTCTTAGAGATAGATTGATTGATTTTTGGTGGAGATAGAGGACAGTTATTTGGGCAACTCAAAAACTATATGTTTGATACCTTCCAGATGGCCATATATCTGGCCGCCAGATCCTTGGCTCAGCCCATTCCCTGTCTCCTAAATACCCCTTTGTGCTTTTCTGAGAGTAGAGCACATCTTAGGGTTGGTGGGAGTTCCTTGGTAGAGAAGTTTCCAGTTTCCCTGAGCAAGCTAGGCAATAGTCTCTGGAGTCTTACAGAAAAATTTCCCATAATTCAACAAATGCACCTCTTTAAAAGATGCATTTTGCTCTATGAAGTTGCATCTTTTTTCCTTATGGACTATCAAGGTGGAGTAATTAGGATCGTTGGGAAGGCCTGCATGGATTCAGTTTCTGTCTCTGTCATTGACTGGCAACATGCCCTTGGTATGCTCTGTAAATTCCATGATACTCAGTTTATTTCCCATAAATGGAGTCATCAGCAATATGGACCTCACAAGGCTGTTGTAAATATTAAATGTGGTGATTCAAGTAAAGGGTTTAGCACTGCATTTAATTCATAATAAGTGGGTAGCAGGAAGTGACTAATGGTAATAATATGTCCTGGTGCTAAGGCATTTGTGCCAAGACAGTGGTTCTCAAATTCGAATGTACATCAGAATCACCTGGCGGGCTTGTTAAAGCACAGATCTCTGGGCCTTACCGGTGGGATTCTGATTCAGTAGGTCTGGGTGAGACCCTAGAACTTGAATTTCTGACTCATTCTCAGGTAATGCTGTTGCTGCTGGCCCTGCTGACCACACTTTGAGAACCACGGAACCAGGCACTCATACTCCAGATTATTCCTTTTGGGTAGTTTGGTTGTGGAACAGACTGAAGTATCAGAAGGATTAGATTCTTCAGCCTTTGGGCTGTGTTTCTAAAACCATGATCCCAGTGGTCCAGTGCTGACCCAGAGTTTATCTATCAAGGTGCAATGAAATTGTAATCTCTGTATTTACTTACATCTCTCTCAGATATTTAGGGGAACTCACAAATATAGCATTCTACATCTCATCAACACTTCCGATCTTGTTTTTCACATCCTGAACCTTCAAGGAGCAACTTACCCACATACTCCAGAGCAACTGCCCCAGGGTGTCACAGGGCTGTCATTAGGTTTCCTCAATCTAGCTCTCCTTTGGCACAGAGCTCCTGTCAGAACCCCCATTGCCCCGGCCAGCCCCCAACACCTAATTGCAGTCCTTTTGGGCAGTGATTTTATTTTGCTCTGACTGTTCTTCAGGAGAGAATCTTTTCCTTGAATTTTATCAAAGGAGGGTTTGAAGTATGCTAAACAGACAATGGGCAAATACTTGAAGGGGAAAGGAATGGCTGTGAAACAAATACTTCATTTCCTCACACTTAGTTGAAACTGTTACCTTTGCTTTGGTGGCATTATTTCAATCAGCTTCTTTACTAGCTGTGGACACTGCTCAAACACCATTTGCTTATTTTGGCTTTGAACATGGGCAACATCTATCACTCATCATTCGTGACAGGCCTTTGCCAAGTGCTTTGCATACAGTATCTCCTTTCATCTTTCCAGTGAATCTAAGGCCTTAGAAATGGGGTGACAAAGATACTTACAGTAAAAAGATTTTGACTGTTCCCAGGAGCTCTAATGGAAACATAGACCCATCCTCTGATCTCTTGCTGGTGTCCTGTCGGTTGACCTGTGACTCTGAAACACAGAATCAGCCTCCCCGGGCACAGAGCAGGGCAGAGGATCACAGAGAATGCATTGAGGTAGCCAGACAGAGGACAAAGGATGACAAGTACCTAAATGAATATTTAAGAAACTAAGGCTTTATGACATTAAGTACTTTGCCTGAGGTAGAACTTTTACTAAGAACAGGAACTGGGATTTGAACTCCGTTCAAAGCCATTTGACTCAAATGGTAGTCAGGTTGATGGAGCATACCTTCCTTTTAGGAGCCTGCAAAACAGACTGACGTTATTACAAAGCATATTATGTGTATAATCGGAATTATCTTTTTACATATAAGAGTAGCTGGGATCATCTGGGGGCGAAAGCACTCTCTCCTCTGTTTTGAGATACCCTAAAATTGAAGGCTCAATAGTCAGTTAGTTATAGAAAATATGCACACTTTTCACTCTGATAGCCACGCAACAATGAATACAACTGTCAGAATCATGCTTTAGGGATTTGGCGTTTCTTTGCCACTGGCCACACATTTAACCAACAATAGTGTTCACTTCAGTTCCAGAAAGATGTTTTTCCTCTGTACAATCAAAACTCAAATGTGGGTGCCCAAAAAGGGAATTGACTTTTCAGAGATAGTATTTACATATCTAAATTTGGAATTTCTAACTCCAATTAAAGTTCAGCATAAAAATGATACATTATCATTTAGCAGAAGAAATTCATCTTTCAAGTGAGGGTATTATGTTAGCTATTGCAGAGCGCCCACTTTCTGAGGAATTTCTTCTCCCCTTCAAAGGCAGAGTTTTATTATTGAGTTCCCTATAAATGTTCAGATGTGACTTACAGGTCAAAAATCATAGTTTAAGTGGATTTGATAGATTTTCAGAAATCGTTTATAAAATTATTTTAGGTCACTGCTTTGTTTCAATTGAAGCATCAAACTAACAGTGAATAAAAACTATTGCCAATTCTCCGACAAGCTTGATTGCTTGGTGAATGTGGCTCTTTTTAGAAAATATTCACTTAGGAGCACCTGGGTGGCTCAGTCGGTTAAGCATGTGCTTTTAGCTCAGGTCATGGTCTCAGGGTCCTGGCATGGAGTCCCACATCATGTTCCTTCCTCAGCAGGGAGCCTGCTTCTCTCTGTCTGCTGCTTCCCCCACTTATGCTGTTGCCCTGTCTCTCTGACAAATAAATAGTCTTTAAAAAATAATAAATAAATAAACAAATGAATAAATAAAAAATATATATTTGCTTATGCACAATAGCGAACATGACTGGATCCATCCATTTATTTATTTATTTTTTTCCTATGTATATTTGAGTGCCTATTGTGTGATAGGCCTTATGTTTCAAATATGCTTATTTGTTAATTTTACACTCTGGTGGGAGACTGCTATAATAGGTATGATTGTTGAGAGTCCCTGCCACGTGCCCAGCACTCAACATATATTATCTCTAAGGATCTCAGCAACCCTATTATATTCTTATTATTTTTCTACTTCACGCTTATTTAATTGAAACTCAGAGAAACTAAGCAACTTGGCAAATGTCACAGAGTTGTGATTTTAACTCAAGTGCATATAAGGACAAATATAGTATTTTTCTATCACGTTTGGTCCTGTTGTCCCTTCTTGAACATCTCTGAGGTTGTTGCTGCAGCTGAAATTTTGGCACGAAGAGACATATTGGCTCTTGGTGTCTGATTTCTGAAAAAATCTAACTCTTGAAAACTTGGGGCCAGGCTGAAGTAAGAGTCAGGGTTTTGTTAGGGTAGATGATTCTTGGGACTCAGACAATGGTAAGGTTGAGTTCTGTCATTCTAGGCTACTAGAATGACCCAACCTGGGTTCCCAGACTTATGCTGTCTGCAGACACTGGATGCTCATTACGGACCACCTTCTGCTTATCTGGTCCAGGGGAAATGATTCCTCCATCAGTCTCTTCCATTATAGGACATGGCCGACAGTCTTTCCTGGGCCTAAAGGAATATTTGGATTAGGATCTCAGGATTCAGAAGAAACAAATGAATCCAAGGTTTCATGGCAGGGCTCAAACATTGGGACTCTAGATGCTTTCATCAAAGTATGATCTCTCCAAGGCCAGAGATCTGGTTCCATCACTGAACCAGGAAGCCCAATAAGACCTGGGGACATATGTAGGGCTACAGGAGATATAGTTTTGGTAGGTTCATTTGTTCAGAGAGGGTTGCCTACTTAGTGAACAGGAATTTCTGGGGAGTAAGACCCTGGTTCCAAGCTTACACCCTCGACACCCTCTGGACTTCAGTGTCTCCATTGAAGAAAGTGTCTAAAATGTTGAGAGAAGTAGCTTTTGACACTCATAGAGATATTTTCTTGGTCTCAGGGCTAATGCAGGGCCTGTTTTAGGTAAAGTGTTCTAAAGACTCTCTTTAGCAGGAAACTTGAGGTCAGGAGAACCTAATGTTTCAGAGTATAGTTTTCAGACTTGCAGTCATTGAAAGGCTAAGGATGATTTATTGGTTTACTGGGTCTGTTTGTTGTTGTTGTTGTTTGTTTGTTTGTTTGTTTGTTTTTGCCACATTGCCAGGGAACCATTCAAATTTAACTCATCTTCCTCTAGTATGAAGCTTGCGTGTAGAAAATCAGTATAGCTCATTGACTACAACATCAGATTTCTCTGTGTATCAGTGGAAGTCAGTTGGGGAATGAGTCTTGAGGATTATGGTTTGGAAGGGTAGAGGTACTTTAGTGGTCTATGGTTCTTATGAGTGGGCCAGCTCTGGATGCATGGTTGCTGTCTAGGAGGTGTGGGAGCAGGTATCAGATGCCTATACATAAAGATAGTGAAGTTCAGGAGGAAAAAACTCCAGTCCTTATAGGACTGGGTTAAGTAGCTAACTCACCATGGATGCAGAAACAGGAACACTTTTAAGGGCAAACCAAGTCCACAATAAGACTTGTGCTTTGCTCAATAGTGATAACTAGATTTCATCTCAGGTACCTCCTTTAATCACCTAGGAAGGTCCACTTGGGCACTGTGTTGAGAGGGATTCTGAGGCTCTGTATCAGCTCAATAAGAAATACTATCATGCTTGGTTGATAATGTCTGCCATGGGTATGAGGTAAAAGAGGAGGGGTAGTACATGTGCCACATAAGTTATCATTTCTGATATAGCTTTGGAGCTCTAAGACTTTGAGGACAGCATTTGTTCCAGAGTCTGGGTGAGACAAACCCAATTAATATGAGTAAAGTAACCTAAGCAACTCACTTCTCCATTATAGCTGTGTGGAGCCATTTCCATATTTTCCAAGTTCATAAAATCATGACAATTCAGTGCTCAAAAGATAGCCTCTTCGGCCTTCCTGAAAGGAAGGAAGGCATTCTACATGAGCTCCTTTGCTTTCGGGCCCTATTTCCCTCAATGTCTCTTATCTTGCCCCATGTTTCCTTTTATGTTTTTTGTCTGTTTTTTTTTTTTCATGACAGAGAATAAAGCATCCTCCCTCCCTTTTAGAGCTAAGCTCTCATTCTCTTCTCCAGGCTCATTACCCACAATTTAAAAGAAAATAGCTGATGTGGAGAGGCAAGGTTTTATTAGAAGTGCATTCCCAATCTCCAAGGCCTGTCCCACACTGCCTTGCCTTTCCCTGTGTGTCTAACTTACCAGTGGCCCTGGGTTTCACAAATTACTGTTTTTCTTTATTTCAAATTAATTTTGCTCTATCATCAAGCTGTCAGATTGCAGTCCCAATTCTAGGTAATTGTGCATGGAATTTGCATGTTTTGTAAAGTACAGACAAAAGAAATGGAAATTCAGCTTCCTGGTCCCCACCACTTGCTGAGCATGTCGTATATCGGTTTGATTTTGTTTGATTACATGAGTTGAGGTTCATGGTTAAGTGTAAAGAAATTGAGTATAATGTTGCCATCTAATAGTTCAAAGGAAATGTAATTTATATCTGTTATTAAAATTGTGTTCCAGTGTATTTGAAGTGCTAAGATCTATGTTCAGAAAGAGGTCTTGAATATTATATTTCCAGTTCAATTAAGTTGAGATTTTGGACGGTGGTTATGTTTTCTGAGCTTGCTCTCTTCCTAAGTTGACCTTATGCAGAAAGCATCTTATTAATATTTAAGTAGCTAATGCCAGTACTGTCTTCCTTCAAAAGCAATCCACATGTCTCACTAGCAGCTCATAACCTTAGTTAGTATCCCGTAAAAAGTTTTGATTACTTGGATAATCTTTAAGACGTGAGTTTTATAATATTTGCCTGATCTTTCTGTACCATATATCATCAGTGAAAACACATTTTGTGAACTATATATACACATGTGTGTGTATGTATGTATATAAGTGTATATATATATACATATATATACAAATTTTTATACTGTGAGTTATTCACCTAGAAATGATTTTTTAATTCAAGTCTTCACAAACAAGGAAGTGTGAGATTCAGTACCTAAAATCCTTCTTTTTGGAGGAATGTGACTTTTTGCTGGAAAAAATAAAGGAAAGTATACTTGTTGCATATTTCTTTAAAACAACAAAAAAGGAAGTAGTTCTATTGGTTGGTTCTTTAAAGATGCAGGGATAGAGACAAAGAGAGAAGGTAGCAAGAAAGAACAGAGCTGAAAATTACTTCTTTTTCAAGAAAGGAGGGAAAAATTGAAAATGCTTTTGCAAGAGAAAGGCACAGTATGGGGTGGCTTGTAACAAAATTTTAATGAAAAGCAAGCTTCTTTATTGAAATCTAATAAATAATAGGCCAGGAAAAGCGGGCTTAGCCATTTTATTTTTAAATGAGATGATGAAACGCAGATAAATTGGACCTCTGAGTCAAGAATTTATTGGGTTCATTGGCCATTTTTAGGACAGCTTTGACCTTTCCATAAACTGTGAAGGGTCCCTATCTCCCATAAAGTTGTGCCCTCAAAGATTGAGCAGTATTCATTCTCTAATAAAGTTATAAAGGAGAAAAAGAAAGTGCTCTGACCCATCAGCTGAGCAGTTGTAGTGTCTGTCACACAGAATTCTCTCAAGAAAATAGCTTTAAAGGCTAGAACCTAGGGAGTTCTGAGGCCAGAGTCCTCCTTTGATTTCTAAAGGAACAATTGTTACTCCTGGTTTTCCAAATTGCAGATTAGGGCACTAGAAAAGTATTTGATGTGAGTTTGCTGAATTCTCTTGTCAGCCAATCCATAAACAGAATTAATTGCCTACAATGTATCCGGCACTAGAAACAGCCGCTAGTCTCAGTATTTATGAGGTTAGTGGGTGTCCATTTAGAATGCATAATACCTGTGCTTTTTAATTTGATTCTTAGCCCATTTAGCTTCTAACTCCCAGAGGGGCAGATGTACAAATACTTAAGTTCTCAGAGTTCTAATGCAGTAATTGGGTTTTTTGTCTTTGTTTTTCTGTGTCGTTGACATGACATGATCTAGGTATAGACTTGTTGTGTTAAAACAAACTTGTCATAATGATATTGATGTGTACAAACAAGCTTTTCAAATGAAGTCAGTACCTGGGCTGGCTTATAAACAATTTTTTCATAATCCCTTTGGTCTGATTTGCAGAGTGGTAGCACCTTTTAGCCCCTTTTTTGTTTAAATATTCAACGTGGCCGTCTTTGGATATAAAACAGAACTTGAAGATACTAGGTATATTCAAATGCTGCGTTCTTTGTACTTACCCATAGATCTTTGGGGAAATGAATTATGGTAAAATGGAAAAAAAAAAAAAAGCTGGGATTTGTAGTTATCTTGGTGAACCGGAACATTGTGGGGGGAAAAAAAAATCTTCCCATACCTCAGTTTCCTAATCTGTAAAATGAAGATGGAATTATATACAGTAGTTATAATTACCATCAACTTTGTCCATTTCCTCCTCACTATGTTTGATATCCCACGATCTTCATACCTAGCACCTTTACACAGATGAGTTTGATCATATATTTTTTAAAAGATTTTATTTATTTATATGAGAGAGAACACAAGTGGGAGGGGCAGAGAGAGAGAGCTGCAGAATCTCAGGCAAATTCCACACTGAACACAGAGCCTGACGCAGGCCTTGATCCCAGGACCCTGAGATCATGACCCAAGCAGAAACCAAGAGCCGAACACTAACGGACTCTGCCACCCAAGCACCCCTGATCATATTATGATGTAGATGCTATTAGGTGTCTATTCATTAGCACATCCCAGGTAGAAGGTATATTTTTCTTTTCCCAGGCCTGTGCACAGAGAAACCATTTCTTAAGCATGTGAATTTAAAAAAAAAAAAAAAAAGCATGTGAATTCTACCACCTCACCTACCAAGGTTCCCTCTTCTCCCACTGCTGCCCTGAAATTTCACCACTTGGAGTTTATTACTTTCCGTCTTGCAGATTTTATAATTCTGAGACTCCCAATTGTAACACATCATGATATCTCTTAAATTTTCATCAATGCCTGAGGTTGGGGCTGGGGTGGGCCCCAGCCTTGTGACTAGACTCTTAAGAGAGCTGAAGGAAAGAGGAGGGAGTAAACAAGGAGGTAGCCTAGGATGGATAAAAGAAGGGATTCCAGAAATAGAAAGCCCATAATCACTTATTTCAGATTTACCTGGAAATTTCATGATAAGGCTGATAGTAGAATTATTTTTTTAAATCTGTTTTTCTAAAAGGAAAACAAAAAATTATGTGGGTCAAACTAAATATGACTTTCAGCTGGATTTTGGTAACTCATGTGACATTTCTATTGATTTAGACTCTCTCATAATTTTTATCTAGTACTGAGATTGAAAATTGAGGTTCACTTTTACTTGTACAAATTAACGCGTGGCTTAGGCAGGAAGGAGTAAAAAACCTTGCTTACTTGCCCTATAACCTAGTGCTTACCTTGAGGTTTATTTAATGTGGCAGGTGGTGACAAACCAGCGCTTACGACATCTCCTGCAATGTAATCTCACCACTCAATGACAAACACTTCTGACAAACGGAAACCTGGTACTATTCTAAAACAGGGTGGGAAAAATGAATATAATTCAGATATGGGATAATAAAAATGGTTTCTCAAAACATGTCAAATAAATTAGACCTCTAAGGAGGGTCCATATTTCAAGTGGCAAAGATAAAATAGAACGGGTTTTTTTTTTTATTCTCCCTAGGATTTTGTTGTTGTTGTCAGTTGTCAGAGTGAATTAATAGTATTGGAAGCAGTCCTATTACCATGCCACCTTGTGCTGTTGTTTTTTAGTAGTTTGAACTGTTAGTGCTAATTGAAAACCTATCTGGGAAAGTTAATTGGGGGTGACACTAGTTAGTTGTAGCTGAGGACATAACCAGGTTAATTGTAGATGATGGGTCAGATAAAGGGCTGAGCTTTTCTACCTCTGGAGTTTTAGCTAAGTTCACGAGTTAGTTGTTTTTAAATCATAAAATTTTAGTGCAAGACAATTCTTAGAAGGCAAGGGTAACTCCACACTTAACTGGGGGGCAGTTGGAAATGTTAGTGCTGTGTTGTTGGGCAGTTGGCATGTTCTCCTTAAGGCATAGTAAATCAGCAGTGAAATTAGGTGAGACTCAACACATGTGTACACATTTATATAACAGCATTTCTTGGGCTTCAGCCAGCCACATGTCACCTGCAAGACTTCTACTGCCTGCACTATTATTTGCTTAATATTTTGGTCTAAGCTATTGTAAATGTTTGCTTTGTTTTCACTTATCCTTGACACAAGCAATAATATTCACAGTGAATTCAGAGGTCTGATGTTATTTTTATATTATGTGCATTAAAAGCACAAAGAATCATTGCAATAAAAACACTTTAATTTTATAAAAATAAAAAAAAAATACTGTGTACCACCATGAGAATACCCCGTATTTCAGGATACATGTATATGATCTCTACAGGTACCATGCACTTTCATAACTACATAGATTTATTTGTTGTAATTCCAGAATCATTGATTTTTATTTCCCCCCTTTGTTGAGCCAGGAAGTGCATCTGTGTATGTAAAACATTGAAAAAGAGATTAAAATACAACACACATTTTATATAATTACTTGTTAGTCTGTTCTGGAATTATAATAGAAAGTAATAATCAGTCCATACACTTTGGGACACTATATGGCAGAGGCTTCCTATGGGCAAAGGGATGAGAGGCAGAGCTGGGAGCAGAAGGAGCTTGCCAGCCCCGGCCCACTGCAGCAAGTCATAGAGGATGAACTAGCAATTCTGATCCATTGGCAGTGGCTACTGGCTGCTGGTGTTGACAACTCTGAGGCTGAGTGTTTACTCAGCAGGGAAGGAGAGCAGGCTTTGGTAGACAGGCAAGAGTATTGAATACGTTAGGGATTTTCCATATTCTTCCTGTGGGAACAAGTACCATGGTATTTCTTTAATATGTATTTCTCCACTATGGTTTTACATGGAGATGGAAAGTTTCATTTTTGTCATTGGACTACTGAGATTGTCATCTACTTGCCATCTCCATCTTTGTTTTTCAATTTGACTCTGTGTGATTTTATTGAAATATGTATCTAATTTTCAATTGTAATAATAGTTTTAATTGATTCTTCCTTTGCTTTCCTCTGATCATACTCTGACATTCTGACATTCACTCTTGTCTTCCGTTCATAGTTCCAAGGCCTTTCCAGGCTTCATACTGAGTCCTACGAAGTAGCTGGGGACTAGACTTTTTGAGTTCTCTCTTACTGAATCTGAGGTTGGACTCGGTCACTGATTTTCTGCTGATAGGTTTATGTGTCATCTTTTGTATTTCCAAGTTCCTAACAGGCCAGGAACACCTGGATTCATGTGATTTACAGGTACATTTTTGTACCCACGACATTGGAACTGTGATGGGATGATTTATAAACAGTGAGAAATATATTTTAAGAGTGGGAGGTTCTTGGCATTGGCTCAAGATAGCTTCTGGAAAGGTCCAGATATTCAGACACACAGATGAGGAGATATGAGACTTTTTTTCTTCATTCCTCTCCAGATTCCTTCTTCTGTTCTGCTTCCAAAGGTAGATGAGAAGACAAAAGTTTGAACTGGCAGATTTCTACTCTAGTCTGAACTGGTAAACCAAGTTTTGCATTTCTAAACCAAGTCTTGGCACTCCCACCCAGTCTTAGGTTCTGTACAAGGGCCACCATTGTTTTCTTTGGCACCAAGGCCACTGTTACAGCATCTGGAAAACCTGCTAATGAGCCAGGTTTTACTCTTGTGTATTCCCCATGTCCACACCCTATCCCTCAAGTATCCCAAACCAGTATGCAAACCACCACAATCGAAAATGTCAAATTTTGTCTAGTAGGCCATTTCTCTGAAACACCCTTTGCTCTTTGATTTGAACCTGTATCAGAATCACCTATAGTGCTTGTTCAAACAGGGATTACTGAGCCCCACCCCCTGATTTCAGATTAGGTTTGCCTGGGGTAGGACCTGGGAATTTGCATTTCTAACAAGTTCCCAGGTTGTTGATGCTACTGGTCCGGAAACTACACCTAAGAATCCTTGCACAATATTTCCCTTTCCCCTCATTTCAGGCCTCAGTAAACTGAGGCTGAATTTATGTAGGTGTTAGTCTGGTTGTCCTCCAAGTGATCTTTGTTTATCCAAATAGTTGGTTACAACATGTACATAGCTCCACCCGTAGAAAGTGTATGAGAATTGTCAGCAGTGATTCTTCTGGTGTTTAATTATTTCCACCACTCCTACAGCTCCATATTCCCACCCTAGCTCTCCCTCCCACCACCTTTATTCCTTCTCCTTCTTGCAGTCCCCCAGTACACATGAACCAACAAATAAAGACCTAGCATACATACATAGTCTAGAATAAAAGAGGATTGAATGTCTTGAATTGAGGTGCCATAGAGATGTAGAACTCCAGGGCCCTCATTCACAAAGAGAATCCACAAACAGAATTAGCGCCTCCAGCTCCTTGTCTGGCTTCCAAAAGGCCACAGCTAGAAAATCCATTTGTAATAATTGATTTATTGCAAGAGGTAGCTTTGGGTCTAGACCAGTATAGAGACCACAGACAGCCCCACCTTCAACAAGAAGAGCTCAGAAAACACTGTTTTACTTGGTTACTCACTGGGAAATCTTCCTGGCCTACCCAGGGGCATGCCTCCTGTCCAAAGTTCCTTCCCAAAGAGACTTAAGAGCCTGGGAAGAGCAAGGGAACAGAAGGCTGGATGTCAAACCCTACTTTACTCACTATTCCTGACTCAGTTTAAATCAGCCACCTCAATTTACATATCATTGTGTCTAATGCTCGCATAATCATGATGTCTTCTTCAACACCACACCCTTGACTGGGAAGCTTGCTTCCTCCCTTCCTCAGCCAGTTCTTACCCCTCATTATTCAGTATATGTTGAAATTGAAGTCATAGAAACTAACACTACTGTGAATGCTGTTTTATATCAACTGGGAGAGAAAGTGGCATTTTCCTTCCCCAACAGAAGGTCCCCAAATCATCCTGCTCACAGCCTTTCCAGGAGGAGGTCTTTGCTCTGTCTCTTGCTTTTAAACTTAATGATTTGGTGTTTGGAACTAAATTTCCTTGTCTTATTAGCTTTGGAAGCTCATCTGTGCCTTAGAGGATAATGGAAAGGAAGTTTTTTTTTCTTTTTAATACAAAAGATTAATATGCTACAATCCATCTGGCATTTTGTGTGCCTTTTGCACAAAGATTGTTATTAGAAGGGTAAATTCTTAGATTGTCTTTGACTGTGTCCCTTAAAAAATCCTCATCATCTCACCTTTACCGAAAAATTCAAGGCAAGGGGTGCCTGGGTGTCTCAGTGGGTTAAACCTCTGCTTTCGGCTCAGGTCATGAGCTCAGGGTCCTGGGATTAAGCCCCACGTCAGGCTCTCTGTTCAGCAGGGAGACTGCTCCCCCCCCCACCTTTCTCTGCCTGCCTCTGTGCCTACTTGTGATCTCTCTCTCTCTATGTCAAATAAATAATCTTAAAAAAATTTCAAGGCAAAAACAAACTGGTTTCTCATCATTTCTGGGGCTAGAATTCCATATAGAATCTAGGAAAACATCTTATCAATAAGGCTTTCTGTCTTTTCAGTGGGGCCTTCTTCTGCGACACCACCCACACTTTATTTTAGTGACTTCTTTTTATCAATTAATATAAATTGACTGAATATCAGAAATAGAGACTCTGGAAAAGGTGAGCAGCTAATAAAATATACATCTCCACTCACATTTTTGCCTGGTTGATTCCTTCTCTGAGAGGGTAGTTTGGAACAGCGCTAGTCTTATAAAAATTGCTGTTTTATTTCACACTAATAACACCTGGCATCTTTATGTGTTATGGATAAATTAAGCACTCAGTGAACACAGAGTAGACATGGTTTTCACCATGATGTAGCTTATTCTCTACCTGTTATATAGAGAGAACTCTGTGCTTGTGACAGTATGAATGTGTAGATAGGTATACATGCACTTTTAAAAAAAATACGAATCATTTTGGCTCATTTCAAGTAATGGCAACATTTTTTACATATTCTGCTTGGTTATTAGCAGAGATCTTGAGAGTATTAGAAGTGAAGTGGCCCTTAAGAACCACTTAGTCTAAAAACCTCATCTTACAGACTGAAGAAACTAAGAACCAAAGTGATTTTCCCCTTTTCCCCCCTTTACTTCCAGCTTTTCTTTCTCCATCTCTTCTTCCTCTATAATGTTTGCCTCCTCCTCCACTCCTTCCACTTATTATTTTGAGGAATTATAGGATGTGTCCTGTGAATTTGATCCGAATCAATGCTGAAAGTCAAGGATTGTACACCTGGCCCAGGGCAATCTTCACCATACCATCATGGTCTTCAAATAATGAACAAATTTTGCAAATACATGAACATTTGGGAACAATTATTTGTGTTAATTCTACAGAATTATAAGATACTGGTTTTAAATGATTCTAAGATACACACTTTTTGGAGTTTTGATATGTTCTTTTTTTAAATTAATTTTGGACTTCCAGAAAAATTGCAAAAATAATTCCAAGAGGTTTTTTTTTCTTTAATATCTTTCTCATCCCACTTCCTCTAATGTTAGTATCTTAGAAACTGTAGGACAATTATCATAAACAAGAAATTAACATTGGTATAATATCTACTAAACTTCAGAACTTATTCAAATTTTGCCAGTTTTTCTACTTTTTTCTCCCTCTCTTTCTCCCTTCCTGCCTTCTTTCCCTCCCTCCCTCTCTCTCTCTTTTTCTCCAGGAACCTATCCAGGATCTAAAATTTATTTCATTTAGTTGTTATTTCTTATTAGTCTCCTCCACTCTATAACCATTTCTGTCTTTGTCTTTTATGACCTTGAGTTTTGAAAAGTACTGGTCAGTTGTTTTATGCAATGTCTCTAAATTTGGCTTTGTCTAATGCTTTCTTATGGTTGGGGTAAGGTTATAAACAGTCTGAAATCAGGCCACATCTTGTGATTGTGCCTTACTTTAAGGAGTAATTTTTTTTTTCTTTCTTTCTTAGTACATAAAATAATGGGGCATCCTATGATCCATGGTGCTTTAGAATCTGAAATGTAGTGAGTGAGTGTGCATGTGTGTGTGTGTGTGTGTGTGTGCACAATCACTATCTAGCAAAAGTTTGTTCCTTTGGCTTTTAGTTCAATGCGAAATTCCTTCCATTTAAGATTGAATAAGATTTTTTTTTTTAACTAAAAGTCTAGTAAAAGAAGAGATATATACTACAAGTAGAGAATTTCTTAAGTCATTAGGAAAGTGTCATGATTGAAATCACATGAAGGAGTGAAGGTAAGGGAGCTACAGAATCAAACTCTAAACAAGTGTTTGTTCTGTATGAAAATAGGAATAACTATTTAGAGTCTTCCTTCATAGTATATTACAAAATTTCAAGAATTTCAGAAGTACTTTCTGAGGAACTGAAGCTCCATGAGACAAGGGGAGAAAAAGTTATACTATAACAGATGTGTGGAAATACCAAGAAAACAAAACTCGACGAAAAGCATACCTCCCTTCTTCCTGTTTTCTTCTTCCTCCTTTCCCTCTTCTTCCTTTTCTTCTTTCCCTCCTTCTTCCTTTCTTCCTCTTGACTTTCTTCTCCCTTTTCCCCCCTTTACTTCCAGCTTTTCTTTCTCCATCTCTTCTTCCTCTATAATGTTTGCCTCCTCCTCCACTCCTTCCACTTACTCCTCTTCCTCCTTCTCCATTCCATCCTTCCTCCCAATTCCTCTTCTTTCTCCTCTTCCACTTTCTACCCTCTTCACCTCACCTCCTTTACTTCTTCTTTATTCTTCCTCTATTTCCCCCTCTTCCACTTCCTCTCCCCCCTACTTCTCTTCATTCTCCTCCTCTTCCTCCTCCTCCATTTCTACCTCCTTTACTTCCTCTTCTTCCTCTTCCCCTACTTCTTCCTCCTCCACTTCCCCTTTTCCCCTACTCTACTTCCTGTCTTCCTCCTCCTCAACTTCCTTTTCCCCCACTTCCGCCTCTTCTACTTCCTCCACTTCTTCCTCTCTTCTTCCCCCTCCACTTCCTCTTCTTCCTCCACCCCTCTAATATTTACCAGTGCTTTTTCTCCTGTTTACTTACTTTTTTTCCCCCCTCTCCCCACACCATCACCTCATAAGGGAATATCCCATAATATAATTCCGTAGCCATAAAACTGTTAACTAAAACTTAGGGTAGAAAACTCAAGAAGAAGCTCCATTGCCCAAATCATTTAACATCTTACTTGCTTGGAGAATATGCTATGAGAAAGCACATTAGGAGATGGTAGTGTGCTGGTCTAATATGTCTTTTCCACCTTCAATTTATAGGATAGTAGAGGACTCAGGTCATCATAATGTCTTAACTGGTGTTACTTCAGAAATAAAATTTGAAAACTGGTACCACATGTGTTTTTTCCCCCAACTATGATAGAAACCCAGGGTACAGTGCAGTGGGCGTCTGATCTTCTAGTAAATGAGGCTGGGGTGGGCAAGTAGAGATTATTGAATAATACTGTATCAACAGCATTGAAGTTTGAGTTTGGGAAGAAGGTCAGCTTAGAGAATCTGAGTACTTGCACAGGCTGAGTTTTTTCAGTCTTTTCTGTAGCTGTCAGAAGTGCCCTGCTTTGCCCTTTCCTCATGCCTCCTCCTGATAATTCTATTACTCCGGGGAAGGAGACTGAGGAGAGTGAAATGACTCATTACTGCATTAGGCAATGGGACGCTTGGGTTTTGACTCAGGCTGCTCAGACTGCCACAGTCCTGGCTTCTGTGGCATCCCGGATGCACAGGAAATCTGAGATTTAAAGTTGTGAATTCAGTATTGACATGAAAAATGCCACTTGTGTTGTGCTGAAACAGGCATGCTGATTATATAACAGCTTCCAACACATTCCCTGCTGGTGGTGGGTTTTGACTGACATTTTATGGGCCTTATTACTCTTGAAAACAACTCTAAAAATGCCATGACAGGCTCAAGATGGAAATATGAACACATGATCCTCTTCCTGCTGAACTAGAAAATGACTTTTCAGAATTCTTCCTGGAAGAAGATGGAAAAATAAAAGATACTCACATAGTTTCATAATGATAAGTCTTCTTTTGTCTCCAGAATGGGGAAGATCCTCCAATCTTACAGCAATTTGACATAGTCTGGATTCAAGGACTTCTCTCTGGGCTTCCTACAACTTTCAAACAAATGCTGACTTTTGAAGTAGAGAATGAATTGCATAAGACATAGATGGCTTGATAAATATTGTCTTTACAGTAGTGATTTAGAGTTTATTTCATAACTCTTTGGTAGAGGGAGTTTATCATTTTAACAATATAGAGATGCAGCAGAAATTCAGATGCCATGAAGGAATGTAAGGTGGTTTTTTTCTTCTATATACAACAAAGTTTCAACATTGGAATGGATTTCAAAAATACCAGTGAAATATAAATGGCATGTTGCATTTATTTTAATTGAATTATTTATTCTCCCCAAATACTTTAGAATAGCAAACACTCTGAATTAGAATTTTAGTCTCTCCAATTTCCTTCTGATTTTATATAACTAAAATTTATAGACTTAAAGATGCCAACCAGCATCTTTGGATTCTGAATGATAGCTATCTGCTTTGTTAAGTAATATAGTAATATCAACAACAACAGAAATAATACCATTTATTGGTTTATTGAATTATTTTTTAACTCTTAAACTCAAGCAGCCTGGCTTTTGTAACCAGTATGCTATACTTTAGGGTTATTTCTAAAATCATGCTCAACTTAAAATGGGAAGGCAGTAGATTTGGTGTTATTTGGTGTTATATTCCACTAAGATGAGTGTCCTCTGCCCTCTGAAAAGGAATACACATGAATGCCACACATTCAAACAGGTATGCGGAGAATAAACACAGAATGCAAAACTATGTTTATGAGGTCCTTTAAAGGAAGGATATTACTTTTTTTTTTTTTTTTTTTTTTAGGTATTAGGTATATGGAGTTACAAATCAGTACAATTGAGGCAGAAATTTTTCTGGAAGCGCATGTTTGGTGTTGGCAAAGCTTAAGTTGTTTTTAATAAACCTGTTTTCATGTAGAAATTACTATAAATGGGCAGCAGATGTTTGCTTTTAAGGAGTCTGCTTGTGATTGGCTAGGAAGATAAGAATGCACGTGCTGATTGTTAAGAAGCAGCTGGTGTCAATTTAAGAGAATGATGTTCTACCCTCTTCTGCCTTGACCAGTCTAAGAGCAGCAACATCAATATTTAAAGCTGTATATTCAACATTTATTTATATACGAATATACACTAAGAACTTGATTACAGAGGTGATAAATTTTACTCAATATAGAACTATGCATACCCAGAATTTAAAAGAGTCTCCTTTTGCCTCATCATTATAAAGTAACTAGAGGCATGGCTATTGCCATTCTATTCTGACACGTTTTAACATCCGAAAACTAGAGAGGAAATTAAGGTGAGGTTAAATATGTCCTCTTTTCAGATGAAGTATGTTTATATGAAGTCAAGGGAGATGGAAGATACATAAGATATAGAGAGATACTTGAGAAAGAACTTGAAAAAAATAATTTGAGATATTTTTCATGGGGGCCAATGATGGGACAAAATCCTGAAGAGATCTCATTTTTTGGATAACTGGTTTTTAATTCCATAAGCAGTAAAACTGCTGGTGGTGGAATTATTTTAAATGCTGCCTTTTGAAGATGGATTGATTATGCTTGTTCTTATCTCATTTATCTTAATTTTAATTGTTAGATCATACCATACAGTGCACAAATCTTAATCTCTATGTATTTATATAACCACCTCTGATTAAGATATAGAATACGTCCAACATTCCAGAATGCACCTTCATCACCTTCTCATTTCATCTTCTCCTTCATGCAAGGCAACCCTTATTCTTATTCTAAACTTTTTCACCATCCATTAGTTTTAACTGTTCTTCATATGCATGGACACAAACCATATGTCATTTTTTGCATCTGGACTCTTTTGCTCAACAAAACATTTTAAATTCATTCCTAATGCTGCATAGTCAAGTAGGGTATTTTTAAAATCAATGTGTAGTATCCATTTTATGTATATGCTAGTATTTGTTTATCCATTCTTCGGTTGATGGGCATTTGCGTTTTCCCTGTTTCATAAGTTAGCTATTATGAATAAATCTGCTAAGAATATTCTTGACCTTGTTTTTGGGTGAACTATTACATTCATTTGTTCTTGGGTATATATCAGAAGTTGAACTGCTAGGCCATAGTGTAGACATAAACTTAGACTTTTGAGCATGCTAGTGGGAGTGTATTAGAATCTCACTGTGGTTTTAAATTGGTTTTGTTAGGAATGTTATGGAATACTTTTTCATATGTTTGTCAGTCATTTAGATCTCTTGTTATGAGTGCTTCTTCAAGTCTTTTGCCCAACTTAGGATCAGGTTGCTGTTTTCGTTTTTGTTTTGTTTTTTTCCTCAATGATTTGTGTTATGAGTTATTTGAATGTGAGATGATATGCTATAAGATATTTGGGTATGAGTCCGATGTCAGATGTAGACTGAATATTATCATCTCCTAGTCTATATCTTGCCTTTTACCTCTCTTAAAGTTAACTTTTGAGGAACAGAAATTCTTTTCTTTTAAAATTTTTTTAAGATTTTATTTATTTATTTGAAAGAGAGAGAGAGTGAGCCCCAGCAGGGGGAGGTGCAGAAGGAGGACACAAGCAGGCTCCCCGCTGAGCACAGAGCCCGACTTGGGCCCCCATCAGGACCCCAAGTCCATGACCTTAGCCAAAGTCAGACGCTTAACTGACTGAGCCACCCAGGTGCCCAGAACAGAAATTCTTTATAATTGGATTTCAATAAAATTATTTTTTCTGATATAATTAGTGATTGTTGTGTCCTGCTTAGGAAAATAAAACAAAACAAGACAAACTTTTGCATATTCCACTTCTTGTTTTCTTACCCACTTTTCTTCTGAGCTAGTGGTTTTTGAGTTCTGTGTGAGTAGTCTTTGACTATTTTATTTATTCTGAAGCAAAATATTTTGAACAAAACTTAATGTTCCTAATAACTTAGGGTCCTCATTTTAAATAGTAATTACTACTGTCTGATAAATATTATAGTACCCACTTACAAGGATGATATATATGGTAACTGTAAGCTGTTGCCTTATTGTTATAGTACTGTTGTACTGTAATACTTCCTGTCCTTATTAAGGGAATAGGACTGTTACTTTTATGCTCGGTGGCCTTCAACACCTGTGTCTTAAGTTATTATATATGGAAGTCCCAGACAGGTAAGGTGTTTACCAAACATAATTGCATTTATCAGGTTTCTTTGTGAATTAAATTTTAAATTTATGTCATAGACCAAAGAACATGTTAGTTGATAGTAATATTTATTTCTGAATAATATTGAAAAGCATTGCTCATCTTGCTTTAACAGATAGACCCAGTGAAGTAAAACAAAGTAAGTTATGCTCCTTTTAAATGTGTGTATCATCAAACAGCGAGTATGGCCAAATGTACCAAATTTCTCAGCCAGGTTCCTTCTGGACTCATCTCTTAGTTTGTTGGGTGGATACACATGTTAGAACAATAGTTCTCAGTCTGGGTTATTGACTAGCATCATCTAGGAAGCTTGTAAAAAATAAAGATAGTCAGCTACCAACCCACGGTATCCTCTAAATTACTTGGGCTGGGGTAGTGTCATCAATGTGTTGTAAACGCCCCCCAAAGGATTCTAATGGGCAACTTGGACTGTGGTTCTCCTAATTATTTACTTACTGCAGTGTTACTCAGACTTCAACTATTTGCCTAGGGCAGTGTGACTCAGAATTGCTCACCGGAAGGGCTTGTAAATGCATAGATTGCTAGGCTTCACCAGCAGAGTTTATGATTCAGTAAATCTGGGTGGCCCCAAGAATTTACATTTGTAGAAAGTTCTAGATCATGTTGATGCTGTTTACTGAGGACTATAGCTCAAAATATTTATTGCCCTTCCTGCCACATAGCTAACCTACTGGCCATCCTCATCCTTTGCCTTTTCAGATCTGATGCTTTTAGCCCTGGCATTCAAATTCTGTTTTTGTTTTTCACTGTACTAAAAAATGTATTTATTTCCTCACTTTGTCAGAGAGAGCTTTAGGGTTGACTATGTATTACTTGACCTCTTTTCAGAAGAACTAAGTATCATCTTCAGTGTAAGCTGTGAAATGACTTTTGCTAATAGATATGTGATGTCTAAAGGTGAATATATGTCAAAAGAGAGGGATTTGAGAATGAAACCTAGATGCAAATGTAGATCACCTTAGAGCTATTCATTCAGCCAGAAAATCAGGTTACAAAATTAAAACACACGTCTTCAGTTAAAAAAAAAAAAAAATCTCTACAGGAATAGAAAAGAATATAGTCTGCAAACACCAGATAGCAATTGAATCAAGGCTATTTGGGATTATTAATGATTTGATGTATGTTCTAGTTATTTTTTTCCTCTAATAAACTTTGGTCGTAGAAATTGAAACAACTGCAATGTTTAATAGAAACCAGAAGTGGAGATTCATGAAACAACCTTTACCCACTACTATGCCAATAACAGTAGTCTCAGAAGTAAAAAAAAAGACATTTTACAAACACAGGAGCTTACAGTCCTCTTGAGCAGACAGGAACTTCAGTTTATATTTTTGTAACATTTAGCAACACATTGAGTCTCCATGTAGTAGTAAGAAAAATATATAAAGACATTAATGATCATTGACTGTGGAAGATAATTTCCTAGGAAGTTGGTGCCTTTGATTTTTTTTTTTTTTCCTAAAGAAAACTTGAAAGGATTTGGCCTGGTAAAAGCTGCTTTTAACTTGAATCCACACCTTTTATTTTTGAAGTCTTAATATAAAATGAGAATTACTCATTTATATTAGATTCAGCTGGACAGGGATCAGTTTTTTTCATTTTGGGTGATGGTTCTGCTAAGAATGAAATGATACTTTGTTCACTGAAACCATGGAAATCTTTTAAAAATAAATGAATTATGGATCCATTAATAACCATTACTGTTCAGATCTCCAAAAGGTAACAAGAACATATTTATAAGTGAAATCTACTCTTCTGTTAACATACAATCCTTATCTTCCTCCTCCTGTTCGTCCTCCTCCTTTGTCATCAGCATCATCATCTCATCATCTATAATGTCATTATCACTGTCACAATATATAGTATATATGAGGCTATTAGATTCTAAAGTCACCCTATAAGGTGAAAGCCATGTTAAGTCAAAATGAACCTTGCAAGTCTCTTAGGAGTTTCTGTATTGGAGCTCTACATTTCTCAATAGGCTCAGCAGAGCCAGTTTTTTCCAGTTATGTAGGGGAGGCTGGATCTTCAGTTGAACCCCAGATAAAATGATGGGGTTGTATTCATAGCCATGTTGTATAAAACAACAACAGCAACAAAAAACACTAAAGCTAAAATAAAAGCAAAACAGTGTCTTTAAATATTCTTAGGTTATTCTTGATGTATTATGAAATGCTCACAGTCTGAAAGGTGCTTGGGAGCTAGGTACCACTGAAAGAGTTAATCCAGATCCCCTAGCCCATGCAGATTGAGCTGCAGACTCCAACTGAAGCTAACAGGCAAAAAGGCCATAATGTAGCTAAATTACTAATTTCTCTACCCCACTCCTCCTCTTCTCTCCTCCAAATATCTATTACCATGTAATAAACCACCTCAGAATTCAGGAGCTTAAAGTAATGTAGCAATATATCTCACAGTTCTGTGGGTTGACTGGGCTCAGCAGGAAAGTTCTCACTAGGTCCATCATCAGTTGCAGTTAGAAGGCTTCTGGAGCTGAGGTCATCCGAAGGCTGAACTGAACCAATTATACGAGATGGTATTCTCACTCACATGTCTGGGATGGCTGGAACACTTTTCTCCACACAACCTTTACACATGACCTGTTTGGGCTTCCTCACAGAATGGCAGTCTCAGGGTAATAGGACTTCTTACACGGCCTCTAGTTTTGCCTACAGTGAACATCTGAAGGGCAACACACAAAAACTGCCAGGCTAGTTAAGGGGAATAGGTGGAACTACCACCGTATCCCATCTACTGAGCTTTACTGGTCAAAGCAGTCACAGGGCCTGCCTCGATTCAAGAAGATGCAGAAATAGGCTTCTCCTCTTGATTGGGGTCACAGTGCAGAAGACCAGGTGGGCTGGGAGATGTTAATGCAGCCATCTTTGGAAAATACAGTCTGCCATACCCTCCCTTCCTTGTTCCTCCACCCCTTCCCCTGACTCCTCCCCTTCCTCTCTTCCCTAAGCATAGGGTTGAATCTGGGTAAAGTAAATGTTTAGGTAATTTAGCATAATGATAACACTTCCTATTATATTTAATGCTTTACATATGTTTTGCTTACTAAATAAGTCTTTATTTACATATTATAGGTCTAAGTCCAGAAATAAAACAGAACTATTTTGTTTAGTGATTCTATATATACTACAAGGAATTTTCTTTTAAAGATTTTATTTATTTATTTGACAGACAGAGATCACAAGTAGGCAGAGAGGCAGGCAGAGAGAGAAGAAGAAGCAGGCTCCCTGCTGAGCAGAGAGCCCGATGCAGGGCTCAGTCCCAGGACCCTAGGATCACGACCTGAGCCAAAGGCAGAAGCTTTAACTCAGTGAGCCACCCAGGTGCCCCTATACTACAAGGAATTTGAGGAGACTTAGTAATTACAGTTTCAAGAACATGCTCTTGAAATATTCCCTGGTATTCCATTTCAATTCCAGGGTATAGAACAGAATAGTTTGGACTCGTTTAGGGAGAGTGCTTACAATTCCCATCTTATTCTCTGTACACATGAAGAGAATTCTACGGGCATGGATGCTCTATCAGTTTGAATGGATTCATCTTGACATGACTGACTAGGGAAGACGTTACTACTCATTGTCATTCAGGTGTGCTTCATTAAATGGTGTGTCATTTAGAACTTCAACAGCCAGAAACTTGCTGCTATTTTTTCATTCATTGAGGCAAGTTGATATGGAGGCTACTAGAATAACTAAGCAATGTTTTATACACTATTTGCAGTTGTTAAAGTAGTTATACATTATGTATTATTCTACATTATATAACTAAATATATATTTTATAATAAGTTTAATAATTAATCATACACTAATATGCTAATTATGAATTACTTATATAATAATATATTGTGAAGAAATATATATATATTTCCTTGTTTATTTATCCCCATATGAACTATGTTATTTTTATCCCCATTATACAGTTGAAGAAATGAGGTTCAGAAATTCATCTTGGATCATACAGTTAATTAATGGTCATGTGTTTTGGTCAATGTTCTGAAGTTCTATTATGTCACATTGACACACAAAATAAATATCCTCGGGATTAGCTAAAGTGCTTAAGAGGTCAGTATTTACTTTTTATGAAGTGGCAGAGGAAGATCTTTGCTTTGCTGTCTTTCTGTTTAGACAGTGATAACTTGATTATGGAAATTCAGCTGGAAGAGAAATCAGGGAAAGTTTTCAGAGAGACATTATTTGGGGATGGTGTGAATTAACTCGGAGTCAATGGGATTATGTGATGCCACTGTTTATTTTCCTAACATTTAGAATGCTCTTATAGCTTTTGCTGCAAAAGAATATGCTTGTCTTTCTTATTCAAAAAATAAATAAAAAGATGTAACTCTGAAAGCCCATGAAACTAGCACAGGAATTGTAAAAATTTGTTATCCTTACCAGCCATAAGGGGGGGGCAGTAAAATCATTGCTCCATTTAAAAAAGTACTTAGGGGCGCCTGGGTGGCTCAGTTGGCTAAAGCCTCTGCCTTTGGCTCAGGTCATGATCCCAGGGTCCTGGGATCGAGCACCATGTCGGGCTCTCTGCTCGGCAGGGAGCCTGCTTCCCCCTCACTGTCTCTGACTGCCTCTCTGCCTACTTGTGATCTCTGTTTGTCAAATACATTTTAAAAAATCTTTAAAAAAATAAATAAATAAAAAGTACTTACTATGGCCTTCTGTATGGAAGACAATATCAAGTACTTTGGGAGAAACATATGAAAAAGCACAATTCTGCCCTCAAGAAACTTAATTTTAGTAAAAATAAAAGATAGTTTTATGGTAAAAACCGAACAATGAAAGTGACAGTTACCTATGTGAAGTGTATGACAGAGAATGAGATTTGTGAAAGGGGAGATTTCACTTCTAGCTCCTAGAGAATCCTGGAAGCTTGCATGGGGTGATGGTATTGGCTTTGGAAGTTGGAAAAAATAGAGAAGAAATTGGATACCTGAAAAAAATGTGGACACCATTATGGCAATAAGAAATGATATATTGAACTAGGGCAACAGGCAGTGGGAAAGGGTCAGGAGGAAGTTTAAGTAAGAAATATGTGGAAGAAAATTCCATGGGTCTTAACAATTGATTGGATATAGTGCTTAAGAGAGTAGGAGATGGTAAATTTTTGGATTTGGGTCACAAGAAAGTTGTTAGTTCTGTCATACATAGAGGGAAATGACAATGGATGGAAAGTCTATCAAAGCAGAAAATATATGACCTACTTAGAAGAAGAGAATTCAAGAAGCATTTATTTATAAAGGAATTGTTTCCAAATATTTGAGAATGGGGGCTACAAGGGATAGTGCAGTAACTAGGGATTAGCAACTGATTTATACCAGTACTAAACCTGAATGGACAAGGGACCAAAAAAGAAAAACAAAAAACCCAATTACCTGAACCTAGAAGGAGAATACTATAGACAGCCATATTGTAGTAAGTGACTTCTAGTTAAAGAAAACGCACAGCCCAAGGCAACTTTCTAGAAAAGGAGCAAGGAGAATAATTACCTTGATCTTACTCTTGATCTCTGTAATCTCTGTTGCTGAAGCCAGATGGAGACGCAAGGGCAAGGGACCCCTGTTGATGCAGTCTGTATCAGCACCTTCCTGGGGCACAGAGCAGGGTGGGCAAATAGATGGAGATATGGTGATGCCTTGCAGATTGTTTGATCTGTGGATTCGAGCCTGGGTGGGTCTAGAAGATCTGTTTGTGCAAAGGTGTATGCATACACACACATACACACTCACACATGCACAATGATGGGCAAAGCCAGATCTTGGCTAATGGGTTTATTTAGAGCAGATTTCTTAACTTTGGCACTATTGACATTTTGGGCCAGATAATCATTTGTTTTGGGGGGGTGTCCTATGCATTGTAGGATGTTTATTTAGCAGCATCTCTGGCCTCCTCACACTAAATACTAGTGGCACCCATGCCCCCAAGTTTTTAACAATGAAAAATGTCTCCAGATATTGCCAAATGACCCATAGCAGTGTGGGGGAGGAGGGCAGGGAACAAAACACCCTCCACTGAGAACCGCCAATTTAGTGGAATCAGCAATTTGAAAGGAGAAATGGATACTTAGGGAGAGTGTGTTCTGAAAGCCTGACAGAAAGTGAGCAAAGTGGGTGTTGCCAACCATGGAAATGCCACAGAAAATTCTATGTGGGGATGAGATTCTGTCAAGAGGCAGAAAGGATCTCACAGGCTGAGATGGGCAGGTGGTGCATGGGGGCAGCCAGCGCAGCTCTAATTGGGCAGCAGAGAGAAGGAGAGAGGGAGAACGGCAACCTCAACAGGTAGGCTTATGATTTGTTTAGGGGTGGAGAGAACTGAACATCCTGGTTGGCTGAGGAGGGAAACCAGTGAAAGAGGGAGCTCAGAGATCATCGCGGAACTAACACTGAGTGCAGAGCGGGTGCCAGCGCCATCTTACGGGCTTTAATGTGCTAGGATGTTTGACCCTCAGGAGCACTCCTGGAGGTTGTCTGGGTGGGTGCTCTTACGATCCCTGGTAGCTATGACGGAACTGAGGCCCACAGCATTTCCTTGCATAGAGCGGTTATTTACACAGAGTCTTTACTTATACAACTAGTACGTGATAAAGTGGTGTTTGAACATGTGCTGCCAAGGAGGGAACATTCTAGTGGCGAAAGAGGGATGCATGTTGAACACAGAGAAATTAAGCAAAAGTATATGCATATTTGATGTTTAACAGGAGGGGACTTACAGTTCCTAGTTTTGAATCGAATGAATTATCTCAAGGAGATGGCGTCTGAGGCCTTTTTCAGAGGCTAGAAACACTGAGGTCTGGGACACCTGGGTGGCTCAGTTGGTTAAGGGTCTGCTTTCCACTCAGGTCACGATCCCAAGGTCCTGGGATCAAGCCGGCATCAGGCTCCCTGATCAGCAGGGAGTCTGCTTCTCCCTCTACCCTTCCCACTCTCTCTCTCTCTCTCTCTCTCTGTCAAATAAAAATACAATAATAATAATAATAATAATAACATCTTTTAAAAAAAGAAAGAAAGAAAAAGAAACACCGAGGCCAGAACTAATTTAGAATAGACCCTGTGGGGAATATTCCCAGAGAGATGGCTCCTGCTTTAAAATGTTCTAATTGTTCTGATTGTCCACAAATGCTTCTCGGCTAAATTCAAAGAATTCATTGTTGTTGTGTAGTTGTTTTCCTCACTGCCATATATGTTTGCTTCCTTTAACAAACTGCTACAACACTGGTATTTGAAAACAACACAGATTTACTCTCTTACAGTTCTTGAGGTACAAGTCTGAAATCAGTTGAATGGGTTAAAGGCAAGATGTTGGCAAGGTTGGTTTCTTCCAGACGTTCTGAGGGAAAAATTGGTTTCCTTGCCATTTTCAGCCTATATTTTTTGGCTTGTGGCCTCTTTCTCCAGCTCCAAAGCACATCACTCCAATCTGCTTCCGACTCTGACTCAGAATCCCAGGTTCCTCGCACAAGGACCATGTGATTACACTAGACTCACCTGGATAATCTTGGACAGTCTTCCCATCTCAGTGGTCCTTAGTCCGATCACATCTGCAGAGTCCCTTTTGCCATGTAAGGTAACATTCACGGGTTCTAGGAATTTGGGTATGGGCGTGCTATTTTCCGTCCACCACAACTGGTTTCTCGAGTTTAATGTAAATGGATGGAAAGGTGTTTTAGCCTAGAGATTAAGGACATGATCTTTATTGCTTGGGTTCAAATCCTAGCACTACCACTTCCAGCTTTGTGTCCTCGAGTCAGTTATTTAACATCTCTGTGCTTCTATTTCCTCATCAGAGAAATGGGGATAGTAGCATTCTTATGCATTGTTTGGGGAATAAGGGAATGAATGCATGTGCAATGTATGAAATATAATGTTGACCCTAGCTGAGTATTCAATAAGTATAATCAATTATTATTCTCAATTATTTTATGCAAATACATTTTCATTAAAGTGTTTAATTAGAAGAGTACTGTCCAGTTGATTAGTTAATAAGCCATTTCTCCAAAAGCAAAGGCCTCATGTTCATTCTGGCTGATATTATAAGGAAATGGAAAAATAGGGTTTACATCAATGTAGTTCCCCTGGGTAAATATAGATAATTACCTTCAAATTAGCCTGAGGTCAGAATTGGCATTATTTACAGTTTAGGAAAAAGGCTGCTACATCTTTCTTCTAAGAAAAAATAACAACAATAATAATAGCCTTCCCTACCTAGGGCAAAGCAAAGAACAAAACCTTGGGCAAATCTTCACCAGACATAATATATCAGGTCAAGCTCTTTTTAACAAGCCAAGTTAAAAAAAAAAAAAAAAAATTGCTATGGCAGCCAACTTGCTTTTTTTCATTTTATGCTATTTTCCTGTGGCCGCTGATAATTTATGACATAAGGTCTATGCTAGTAGGTAACATATAAGAGCAAGGGTTCTGAAATTTAAAAAAGAGAGAGAGGGAGATTCCAACACACACACGTACAATTAGCATCTGAAATGACCTGAAGACCAGACTGGGCAAACTGGAATGGTTGGTTACCCTAGGTGTGTCCTTGGGCAAATCACATATCCTCTACAGTTCAGCTTCCTCAGTAGGAAACTGGTGATTATATAGGTTATGTGAAAAACAAAAGAGACAATGAAAATTTTATTTGTTTATTTGTTTATTTATGTATTTGGCAGAGAGAGAGAGAGAAAGAGAGAGCAAAACCAGGGAGAGCAGCAGGCAGAGGAAAAGGGAGAAACAATTTCTTTGATGAGCAGGGAGCCCAACTGACTTGGGACTCGATCCCAGAACCCAGGGATCATGACCTGAGCCAAAGGCAGACTAACCAACTGAGCCATGCAGGCACCCCCAAAGGAGATAATGAATGTAAGGGTGCCTGCCTCTTCCTAGTACACTATTAGTGATGACATGTAAGAATGGTGATGATGATGATGGTGGTGGGGATCATAGTGGGAATAAAAAGGAGGAAGAGTGGCAAATAGTGGAATTGAAAGTTTGTTTTATATAAAGTAGGGTGAGCCCACAGTCTTCTAACAGTGGAATAATACCAACTGGCAAGTCTAATCTGGGGAGAAAAAAAACACAAAAATATCATTAATTTTATGATTGGGAGTATGGCTAATGGCTAAGTATGTATTCTGTTAAATTTGTTTTCAAATAACACCAATACAATGGTATCATAAGAAGAAAACACCATTTGAAAGTACGTTATTTTATGTGAAAAAAACTTTCAGAGCTTATTCTTGCCTATGTTCACATTCAAGTCTCCGAATATTCCCTAATGCATGCTCGGAGGGAGACTGACACGGAGCCTGCTTTCCACATTGTGATTAAGTCAACCAAAGTAGACGAACCATAAATAGAACACAGTGGATTTGATTTTTCCTTCCAGCTGCCATCATTTTAAAGAAGAACCTAAGATCAGTTGTTACAAGAGAGAGAATTCACATACAACATATTTTGTTTTGAGAGGTTTTCCATTTCCCACAGAAATAAAAAGATAAAAAACGTGTTATAATATACATCCATTCAGTACTAAGTTATTCTACATTAGAACACAAGTACTTAGAAATTTCTATTGCGGCCTCCTGTGTCCCTATCACAGAAATAAACCATCCCCCTTTTTCTCCCGAAGGTGGCAAATTCAACCTGATTTTTAGCGTTATCAGAAACCACTAAGGGGTCACAAACCATTACTTCTACAGGCAATGGCCAGTGTAATTAAATCTTTTACTCTTTCTGGCTTCCCTAGTGAGCCATTATCAGTCACTGGGCTCCATACATATTTGTGGGTCATCAGCTACCATCTAGTTATGTAACCTTGAAAAGGTCACTTATGGTCTCCAGATTTTAGATTTTTCCCCACAAAAGGAGGCAGGAGGACACAAATGCTCCTGAGGGTCTTTTTCACCTCCAGAACCCAAGGCCATGGTTCTGCAATGATTTAACAATCTGGTACACATGTGAAAGTGTATGAGAAAGAAGAAAAAGATTCCAGCTCTGCCAACTCTTTTTCTTTCTCCGGTTGCATAAAAACTGCCTAAGTTGCCCGTGGTTTGCAAAGGATGGCATCACTATTGATATTTGAATGAACTCAAGATTATGGGACAATTTGTGAAAACATTTATTTCTAACTATTCTTTGGGGATTGATCTAGAATAGAACATGCATGTGGGCAAATATTGGATTCCAGTGAACTATATACTTCCATTGTATTTTGAAATATGAGTTTGCATAAAAGAACTGATGAAGAAGTCATTACAGTTTTACTATTCATTGACAGCAAGAGGAAAAGAAATATTCTCTGAAAATGAACAAGTATGCCCTGTTAACGGATTTTTTACGAAGAGCATAGTTTAAATTGCTTATTCAAAGAGGTCTACTCCTAATACTTTGAGCTTCATAGAAAAAGAAATGGTTTGTTTGATAAGTTGTATGAATTCCGTTTTGACATAAATGTCAATGTTTGACTGGAGGGTTTTTTTTTTTTTTTTTTTTTAACAAAAACTCCCACTCTGGGAGGTCACCTAGTTTGATGAGTCATTTTCGTAATGAGGAAACTTAAGTTGTCATTTTTATCATTTGCTCTCACATGGGAGATCCTTCAAAGAGAAGCTAATCATTTTCATAAAACAGAAGAATATGAACTTCGGAACTAGACAAAACAAATTTCAGTTTGCCACTGAATTAACTGAGTGACACTGGTATGTATATTCTCAAAACCCTCAGAGCTTCATGTCCCCATCTGTCAAGTGGGGATGATAATTCCTTCTTTTTGGGACTGTTGCATGGATGAGGTAACACATGCAATCTGCGTAATGGCCCATGCATGTGTTAATAATAATAGCTAATATTTATTGAGTGCTTATAGATGGCCAGGTACTGTCCTAAACACTGTAGATATACTACCTTATATAATCCTCACAACAATGTAACCATAGATGGATATAATCATTAATCTCATTACATAATGAAGAAACCAGGGGTAAAGAGAACTTACATAATCAGCCAATATCAAGTAATGACTAAACAGTAAGACTAGTTTTCAAGTCCCCGTAGTCTTTTGCTCTAATAACCCTATTTGTGACACCACAGTATTGTGTACATGGGCAGATCTTTAGAAATTGGTCACCATTTTTATTGAATAGTGTACATAAAGCACTGAGTTTAGAACCTGGCTGGGAATCCAGGTGTCTTTCTGGTTTTCTCTTTCACTCACCCAAAACAACCAAGCCTTGTGTAAGTCATTCTGTTCTCTTCTATTAGACCTCCTACTATTTCCCTTCAGTCTAATTTACTTTATATCCACTGTCTTCACCCTAATCTGAGTCACTCTTGTCTCTTCTTCCCGGCTAGGGCAGAAGCCTCCTCCCAGCAAGCCTCCTTAGCTCCCCTCTCCTCCAGAGTACAGTCAGAGGGATCTTTGAAAAACAGAAGTGCATATATGTATGTGACTCTCACCTAACTTTAATATTTGGGGCAGCTTCCCATTTCCCATGGCTCTTAGGAAAAAGACAGGGGCCCCCATCATGGCCTGCAAGGTCCTGCATTAAGGTGAGCCAGGTGAGCTAACATCTCCAGCCTGGTCATGAAGTCCCTTCCTTCACTTGCTGCTCCAGACACACTCTTGGAAACATTAATCCTCTTTTTCTCTCCTCCCTCAGCCTAGGTAATTTTTACTTTTTCTTCATCTCAGCTCAAACTTCACTCCTTTGAATGGATCCTTAGTCTAATTCTAATCGTATGTATATGTATATAGATTTATGTACCTGCATATATATGCATATGTGTCTGTTTTGAACAGATAAAGGTCCTTCAATAATGGTAGGTAGTGGTGATATTGACAGTTTGAATGGTGTTCTGTTGGTAGTGATGAAACCCTTCTTAGGGAGATGTGACTTTTGACCTGCAGAATTCATGTAAATCATTGGAATGTACCAGTACTTCCTACTTATGGAAACTGGCCTGGTTGCTAAGGCACAGCCCACAGGCCCGACCTCCACTCAAGGGGATTCCCTCCTACTATTAATATTAAGGACAGATACTGAGCAGAAGTCAGCTGCTGTTTAAAAGGGCTGGAAACTCAAATACCTACCTAAGCTCAATCGCTCTCTCCACTGAAAAGACTGTGATTGCTTTGTTTTCTTTCCCCTTAAAGAACATGATTTCGATTTACCCCCTTTGGCATTTTAGAGCTGCCTTGGAGTTTAATTTTAATACAATTTCATGTGTATATTGTAACACTGGGGTTTAGAGGGTAGGGGGGTACAAAGGATCTGTTAGGATGGGCCCCAGGATGGGCTTGAACACAGAGCTAGCAACAGAATGATTAGTGGTAAAAGAGAATAATAGTCTTTTGTTTTGTGCGGTTTCTGGTTAATTTTTGTTTTGTCTTTTTGCTTGTTTACTGAAACTCAGATATCACTTCCCTTTGGCTGGTAGGCAAAGCCAAGAACATCCCTAGTAATAAAGATGTGCTTAGTTACCTCTGTGGCTTGGAAGCTCCCCTTTCACTCTTTATTTCTCTCCTTTTTTTAGTGACTTGTAATCAACTGCTACTTTAATGAGAAAAAGGACAGTTCGCATTACATCTATATTGGAGAATCAGCTAGATGGGCAGGCTGAAGGCAGTTGTTCAGGTGCAATATGATAAATAATAATAAGTAGTTAGTACAGGTCTAATGTGTCTGAAGGAAACCAAAAACTATGGGGCTGGGGGAAGGGCAACTTTGGAGCTGAGAAAAATCGCTTTGATTTGACAATAATGATCCAAGAACACGAGAAGGAAGTCCTACAGTAATAGATTTGTGGGCACTGTGTTGTGAACAGGTCTTGGGAGGCATTCAGTCAGAGAAGGGTAAATATAGTGAAGGAGCAAGACCTTCTGTTTGCATACCACTTACCATGCTTTACTACTCCCTCCAAGCTTTTTGGTTTAATGATCAGATTGTGTTGATACAAAAGGCCAGATGAGAGTAAAAAAGAAATGGCAGTTTCAGATTCTGCCATCCTTTCATTGTCTATGGGAATAAGTCCCCTTTAAAATGCGACAGCAGTGTGACACTACCAGTCATCTGGCTTATCCCAACACATGACACTTCCGTCAATTGCATTTTGAGCTCTTCCGTGACTCAGTCACATTTTCACCTCAGGATGCCAAAGCAAACACTAGTTCTGAACTTTGCCTCTTGAACTACATTTTCCTCCACAATACCCTTTCGAATTTTCTATAGGTGTCTTCACCACCGGCATGTAGAGGAAAGAAGTTCACTCTAATAACTGTGTGTGATTTCCAGTGGAGTGATTTTCTCCTCTATTTGCCTTCCTTGAACCTGAGCAGTGGGATGTGTGTAGGAAGCTCTGCCTCCCCTTGACAAGACTTTAAGGTCCCAACAGCAGAGGACTGCTTATCGGGGCTACTCATAAAAGGCTCACCTTCCAGAGGAAACTTGTCAAAGCTCAGTTTTGGCAAGATGGATATGCAAGTGCTTCCAGTTAATGGAATAGATTTTTGGTGACTTAATGAAGGTGGTTTGAAATCTTCAGTGTATTCACCTTTTGTGATGAGGGTTTTTTGTTTTTTGTTTTTTTTAAGGCTGATAAATGATTATGGTTCTCCCTAATCTAAGAAAGGCCAACTATCACAAACCCTGTACTAAGGTGTTTGGGAGTGGTCATACCCTATGGCCTTTGACTTTACTTTGGAGATTGAAAATAACCTTTGAATTTTATTTTGATAAGGAAGTTGTCCTCGGTGGAGATAGACCTCATAGTTGGCATAGAAACAGCTGCTGGGCTATTCCCAGGCCATTGAAGACCTGGCACCTGGCCCAGTCTGAATGGCTGTTCTCTCCTGGTGGCCTGTTTAAATAAAGGTCAAGAAAAAAAATTCCCTTTCTTGGTCTAGACTTCAGGAAGAAATAAGGGAGTGACCACAATGTTATCTTAAAATGGGCATTTCCTTTTTCTTTCAGCATCTCTTTATGGCCCTAATTAAAGTTAATGAATGTCCCAAGTATATGACAAGTGTCGAATGCAGTATAGCTCACCTGAGGTTCCCTGTGGTTGCACACTTTAACAGAAAATGCCCTTCAGTTCCCGCAGATCCATTGTTAGGCAATCCCTTAATTATAGACTTTATCTTTCCAAAGAATTCAAATCACTGTTAGCCAAATAACTTAGATGCCTTTCTAAGTGCTAGAGCTCTTAAGTCAAGTTAGCAAAAGAGGCTAAAGTTTAGGTAAATAAAAGGGCGTGTTTCACAAATGATTCTTCACCTTAGGTGTTCTAGGAAAGGCTCTGAGAAGCCTTTGAAAACAACAAAGGCATTTAAAAAAAACCCTCTTGTTTTGAGCTCCCAAACATAAACATTAATCAGCTAAAAGTAGAGCATTTTTGAGGCAGGAGGAAGGTTGGAAAAAAGAGGGAGAAGTTGGGGGAGCATCTGGGCTCACCTTGGCCAAGTTGCCTCTGCTAGATGTTTCAGGCTCACTTACCCACTTATCACCTACTCAGTCTCAGGAGACTGCAGAACCAAATCCTTGTTCAGAGGCATAAAATTTGTATGGCCTGCAAATATGTAAAATATGATTTGCCACTGAGTTTTTCTTAGGACCCTATGATCCTTTCAGATGGTACGGCTTTATTAAGGGGTGAACTGAGTCTTAAACACTTTTACCCAGAATGCCTGCATAGAAAACGAGGGGTAGAATCAGTATTCTTACCCTCAAACAGTTAAATATTCCATTCCTCTAAACTTTCATTTTCCAAAAAATTTATTTCAAAGCCATAGGAAAAAACATTAATTTCATTTTTTTTATAGTCCCATCTCATTTTTAATCCTTAGGCATAGCAGTATTTCCAATTGTTAAAGACGTACTTTTGAGTATCAAATCTAACACCTGATTTGTGGCAATTGTTTCATCCCTTAAAGGCCTCAGCTTTCTCATCTTTACAATGAGATCAAAATCATACCTGCTTATAAGGTTGCCCTGAGAACCAAAGATGAAGAACATAACCTAGTCCTTATCAACTAGTGCACATTCAAAGGGAGTTACCTACTATTATTATGGATGTTGTTGCTGTTGTTATTATTAAATAACTTGTTAACATACTTTTTCTCACTATACTTAGCTCTGAATTCTTTCAGACTGTTCTGAAAAATCAAATGGATCTTCAGTCAATATTCCAGAGCTTTTGAAGAATAAATTACAGTCTAAAGGCATTTCCAAAAATCTGTTGATAAGAGAAGATGTGTTGAATGTTTTCCAGCCTCTGAAATGGCCATTTCCAAAGGAGAGGTGCTGAGGAATATGTGGTAAAAGAACAAAATTTAGTTTACTCTGTAGACACATTTCATAGTTTTTGTACCATTTCCCCGTTTCACTAACTTGTCAAATATGTGTTGAATATATCTTATCTGCATGATATGTGCTAGAGTCTCTGTGAGATCCCAAGTTATATAAATCTTCAGAATGCTTTTAATAGGATTCATTCATGGCCAGGACTTAAGGTACACAGTAACATCTCCTGAGCAGAAGTTTCAGAAATCAATTCATTGCTAGTCTGAATTCAGGAAGAAGGAAGTCTTCAGAAAGAAGCTCTGCAGCTGGGAGAGATGGAAAATTACCTCCTCCACTTCTTCTCAGGATGTGGCTCCTGTGACTTCTGTGCCTGAAAATAGAAAGATCTGGGTTAATGTGGAAGATCTCGATGAGTATTTTCCAGAAGTTAGACTTTACAAATACCAAGCATACTCATCCCGCTGAATTTATGGCAACAGGGGCACCACAGCCAAACTCTTTCCTGAGACAGGATTTAAATTTTCCAGATGAATTTAATTCTCTTACTGATTGTCTTTGTGAACTGCCCCCACGTCCCCCACCTCCCCAAAAGGAAGAGCTTCTTCAGAAGGTCCTGGAGGAATTGGTGTCTTCGAGTGACATTGATGCTTCATTTAATCCTTGTCTCTGAAGATAGAATTTATTTTACTGCAGACTAAAAACTGCAGATTTGGTGTATCTGAGTGGCCTGTCAGTATGCACACTTGGGGTTTGCACTGACCATTCTTTGCACAGGAGCTCACTTTTAAAGTCCACAAATCCAACATCGAAGCTGACTTGAATACTCTCTAACAAAGCTCATTTTCAAACAACTTCCTCTGGTTGGAAGCTGATGAAATACAGGCGATTAGATATGAGTTTTATTTTTAAAATTTCATTTAAGGGCTGCTTGGGTGGCTCAGTCAGTTAAGTGTCTGCCTTTGGCTCAGGTCATGATCCCAGGGTCCTAGGATGGAGTCCCACCCACATCAAGCTCCCTGCCACTCCCGCTGCTTATGCATGCATGCCCTCTCTCTCTCTCTCTGAGACAAATAAATAAATAAAATCTTTAAAAAAAATTTTAAAAAATAAAATTTCATTTAAAAAATCTATGTGTAGGGATGCCTGGGTGGCTCAGTCATTAAGCATCTGCCTTTGGCTCAGGTCGTGATCCCAGGGTCTTGGGATTGAGTCCATATCAGGCTCCTTGCTCAGTGGGGAGCCTGCTTCCCCCTCTGCCTGCAGCTCCCCCTGCTTGTGCTCTCTCTCTCTCTCTTTCTCTGACAAATAGATAAAATCCTTTAAAAAAAAAAATCTATGTCCAGAATTCTTCAGGACATTTAAAAAGTACTCTTTAATATTTAAATTATTCTAAATAATTCTGTGGTTTTCACATGGCAGTATGCTTTTGTAGAAAATAATACAGTCTTCATAGATTTGAGGAAGGAACAGATAAGTTTGTATTTATTAAAATAAAAGCACTGCTTATACAGGTGAATTAATCAGTAAGCATTCTGTGACTATTTAGTATGTACAAAGTAGTGTCAAGATATATGTGTATAAGTGTGTGTGTTAATTACATAACTTAAAAAAAATAGTCACCTTATAGTAGCATGTAGAACTTAGTCTTTTGGAAAAAAAAATCCCAGTTATTTTATATATTTCTCTTCTGGATGGCGGAATGATATATAAAAATGTCATATAATGGAATAATCAGTGGACCAACCTGACAATGTTTTAGGAACAGAGAAATATCCTGGGTGAAGGAAACTCATCTTGATTTTGATTTGGATCTGATTAAGAACTTTAAAAGGAATGACATTCTCTGGAGACCTTAATGAGCTGTGGTCACAGCTATAAACATTTGTATCCCAAATCTGTGATTTAAAATAATTCTCAGGGGCACCTAGATGGCGCAGTTGGTTCAACTCTTGGTTTCAGCTCAGGTTATGATCTCAAGGTCATAAGATCGAGCACTGTGTCAGGCTCCATGCTCAGTATGGAGTCTGCTTCAGAATCTCTCCCTGTCCTTCTGCCCCTCCCTCTCGTGCTCCCTCTCTCTTTCTTTTAAAATAAATAAACAAATAAATATTTTTTTAAAAATTAAAAAAAAAATGATTATCAGGTTGGGTCAGTTTTGATCCATAGCTGATGGGTTGGGAGAGGCAGAAAGTTAAACTGATCATTTCCCTGGGATCTATCAGTTGGCCTGGGGTTTTACTTGAATCAATAAATCCTAAACTTCAGAGAGGAGCTGGCTTCCCTGTGTCAATGAAAGAGTTTTGGAAATGTGATCAGCGTGAGGGTGAGTAGGTGGGAGATAGATAATAGGTTTTTTTAAAAATGTGAATTTAGACCTTTGGGAAGGATGCAGCTTGAACAGTGGTACTAACGAAGGAGGGACTCTTGAATGAGTTAAGAAGCTGAGGGTGTTTATTTTGTAAGTTGCAGATTTTCCAGCCTCCTTTATTCAGATACCTTTGGAGGCAACAGGGTCCACTCTACCAGGACCTGGGATTTTCGCTGAAAAACGCCCACATAAGGCCCTTGTTTCTGCAAGGACCAAGAGAACCATGAACAGTGTTTCTTAACCTTAATATGTAGAGTAGCTTCAGTAGTCTGGAACTCTAATCAGCGGCCTTTAGCTGGGGGGAGGGAGAAGGAGCTCAGTGAAAGGTATTGAAAGAAAAAGTGTATCTCTGAGTACTCATATGCTTTGCTCTGGGATCCCCTTAAATCACAGAGGGGGTGGGGTCGTGAGCATAGAAACACATCTGTTGTTGAGATTGCACAGGATTCTAGATTGGGCACTCAAAAAAAGTACTAACTGTTCATAGGAGTAGAAGCTGGGTAGTTCAAAAAATAGCCAGGAAGGGAGAGATGAAAGGGTAGCATTCTGTACCTTTCTGTGAGATTGACCTTTTCTCCATATTTATTTAGTTTCAATGTGAAATTTCTCAGGCCAGAGTAAAGTGGCTCCTTGCCCTGTATGTATCTGACTGGTCCTGCTGCTGCTTTTGATGGCCTCCCAAACAAGGGAAATGACTTCAGACACCTCTGCTTTTCCCAATCCTTCTTAAACCTTGAATGATGTCAATACAAACAGCAAGTGAAAAAAAAAGTTTTACTCGCCTCATTTCCTGTGTGTTTGCTTCCTGGCTGTACATGGATAGGAGTCCCTTACCCTGGGAGTCACTGAAACCATAAAAACAACCTGCAACATTTAATAACAAGAAAAAAAAACATGACTACACATCAAATACAGATACCCAGTTCTTGGGTAGACTCCAACTAAATGTCATTGCAAAGAAAGTTCTCAACCTCCATGCTGAATATATTTAAGCCTTAATTTTTGCCAAACTTCCTTGAGAGATAGACCTTAGGAATTTATCTCGTGTATTCTGCAAAGGAGTAAACTAAAGCTTTCAAAGACATAAAGCCCTTAATGCCTTTTAGCTCAAAAGACCTTAGCTCCAGTCCTCAGTTTATTAACTTATTACTTGTGCATTGCCTACTTTAGAAAGGGATTTGACACAGACTGCAAATCAAGTTCTTTTTCAAAATAGATCTAACTTTTGGGGGGATGATGGGCCCATAAAGGATAAAAGCAGAGTAAGGTGAAAAGTTTTAGTTGGCAATGTGATGGAGTCTGGACTTGTTTGGTCATGGAGTGGTTTGGAACTCAGTTATCCCATCTGCACTGCTTTAATTAAGGCTTCAAGTCTACAAATATGCAGTGAATAAAAGAAATTGGGACTATTTAGACCAAAATGGTTACAACTCTGACCATCTTCTCCTTCATCATTTCATCCATAAGACTTATATTGAGTTCCTGGGGCACCTGGGTGGCTTAGTCGGTGAAGTGTCCAACTAGTAATTTAGGCTCAGGTCATGATTCATGGGTCCTGAGACCGAACCCCACAGTGGACTCCACACAGCAGGGAGTCTGCTTGAGATTCTCTCTCTCCCTCTCCCTCTGTCCCTCACCCCACTCCTGAGCTTGCAAGCACATTCTCTCTCATAAATAAATAACTATTGAGTTCCTGTTAATTATCAAGTACTCTTCCTTCTTTTGAAGAATGTGCTCCTGTGTACAAAGCATTAAGATCTCTGCCACCCTGGATCAGGGAAGGAGGAGATAGAAACCGATGAACACACGCGTACAAACATAATCACAAATGGTGGTAAGAACTGTGTTAAATTTGGCAGCCAGTGCTTTTGTTTGTTGTCGTTGGCTTTTGTCTGTTTTGTTTTATTTTGTTTTTATATCTAGAACTTATTTGAGGCTATGCAGTAGAAAAAAATGATGTATTTCTTTCTGTATAAGTGGCTTTAGGATCACTTTTCTGAAGTGAAATCTTTTCTTAAAACATGGATTTCTCATCTGCAGCATTCTTCATAGCTAGCTTGCAGCATTTTGTCAGAACTAGTTTAATGATCTTGCTTACCAAGTAAAAGTAAAACACAATGGTGTCTCTATCTGGAGAATTTAAGTGTTGTAATGCATCTGTCTGGAAGCTAGTTAAAATGCATATTGTCCTGACATTTCAATTAGAAGTAAGCTGACTTGGTTGTCTAGCACAAAAAAATCAATTGCTTTATTATCTTATTTTTTTTATTATTTGCAGATGGGTCAAATTATCATCAAAACTTTATTGTCATTGATAATACACTAATGCAGAGGTTGACATAGAGATTGATTAGTTGACTATTGAAGTATATAATTAATCTAAGGTAATGTTATACATATTCCCTGACTCCGTGTAGCCTTTCAAATGTAAAAGGATTTAAACAAATCTTTTGTCCAACCATCCTCAGAGATTAGATGTTATAGAAAAGACTGAAAAGATGAAATAATTTGATAACCCTTTCAAAAGAAGGTTACAATATCCTTAATGCAGTATATGCCATAGACCAGAAGAATTGTGAATTTTTAGGCATGCATCTAGTATATAGTTCCAAAAGCCAAATGTATATACTTGAATATGTACAAGTAATGACTCACATGCATGCCACAAGTTAACAAGAAATTTTTTTTTTTAAAGTTAAGAACTAGGAAATTGTGAGGTTTCTTTCTTTGAATTTTGAAAATCAGATTTTAAAAAACCCTTCTGTTTTAGAAATATTTCTGCTTGAAAGCAGGAATCTGCAATAAATGCAAATGACAGTAGCTTTCTAGGCTCTAATGCTGTGTTCCCACTAAAAATATCTTTTGGGTGGGCATGACATTAACCATCCTATCTTACAAATACTGTAGAATATTTAATGATCTTCCATTGTATTCTGGAAAATAGTCTTGTGTTCTCTTTCTCTTTCTTTTGCTTAAACCCTCCTCCCCCCCTCCCCCCCAAGTTCTTTCTGGTACTTTGCCAGAACTCTCTGCTTCTTTTTTGGAGTCTGGTAATTGAAGGTAATTTTTTGGAAGATGGTTTCAATTATTTAAAGCCAGTGGAATGTTTAACTGCCCCTTGCTATTGGTGAAGTTGTTTACATTGGGATTTCAGATGAATTCAGATTACATGCAACCAGATGTTATCTGCTATAGTCGCTTTAAAACACACACACACACACACACACACACACACACACACACACACACTGTAAGAGAGAGGGGACTTTACTACCATATTTAGGTCATTGACCCTCAAACTTTATAAAAGTATGCCCCTTTGGGTAAACATTTCGGGTGAACTTTTCATTCACAACCAGTGAATATTCAACTGTGAGAATATATGGCCTGGGTACAATAAATAAGATTTAATTTCCCACATGTCTTTATAATATGTAATACTGATCAGAAAATTCTGTCTCACAAAAGCATTTTGTCATCTATCTAGTTAGAGATAGTAGAATTATAAATTAAGATTAATTCATATTCATATTGTGCTTAAACTTCACAGATTTACTGTCATGCTACCCAGATAATAGAAAATAAATGTTGTGATATTTAACAAGAAAAAAAATCTGAAGCAATATAAGTTACCTGTAAAACAACAACTAAATATTCTAGTCTGTAGACAATTGAAGACTTATTTCTTTAACTGACAACTTAAATGAAGGCTTAGTAAGATATATTATTTGCACAGGTTGAACTTTAAAATCTAAAAGAAAAGCTGAATACACAAATTTTAACTTAGAAAACAGATAAATTAAGGTGGAATTAATCTTTATGAAAGAATTATTTGCTTTATCAAGGGATCCAGAATACACTTAAGAAGTTTTTTTTTTTAAAGTTGGCTTTCAAGGTGATTAAAATATGATTTAGCCTTCAAAGTTTAATTACATATAAATCTTCAAAAAAGAAAATATCCTTTTCGAATCTTCGAGTAGGCATCAGGTATGATGTCATCACTATAGGTAGTAGGAGGCCATCCAGGAGTTGTTTTAGGAATTAAATAAGAGAATACATACACACATATACATATAAATATATACATAAAACATGCATGTACATGTATGTACATATACTAGAATATATATGTACATACACATGTATACATTATTTTTTTTTCTTAGCCCTTAGTGTACTAACTAAACATTGTTGACACTCAGTTGAATGAATAAGAAAACAAATGAAAGTTTCCAGGATTTTTACAAACAGAAGAAGAGATACCTGACAGGAGTTGTCACCTTTGAGAGTTGTAACCACTGTCAAAATCATGGTCAGGGAGGAAAGACTAGGTTAAGGGAGTGGGACCAAAAAAAAAAAAAAAAAATTCTTCACCTGTCTTCCCACCACCTGTTCTACTCGGGCATCTCCTTGCCTTCACCTAACTGGAAGCCAGATAGATGGAAAGGGTGCCAGTTGAAATAGCACATAGGGGTGCCTTCTAGGCAAAAAGTAGAGTAGAGAAGTATGGAGATGGATATGGAGGAGCAGAGAAGGAAAAGCTCATTGGTATCTCCCATGGCTCTACCCAGGGCAGTTCTCATAATTTGAGCCTAGTGGAAAAATGCCATTGACAGTTACTTTATCTCTGTAAATTATAATCATTATAGGCAATGAATCTAATTAGTAATCCAAACACTATTTCTGTTTGATTCAGACATGTTTTTTTTTTCATGAGAATTCTGATTATGAACCAAATATTTAATAAATATTAAAACTGAGCAAAAATGTTTATTTTATTTATTTTCCATATGTACTAAATATGGCCCCTTAATACTCAACTATAACACAAAACACGCTTGACAAATCAATGTTAAGTTATAGAATAATTTGAGAGATAAAATATGAAACATCAACTATCACTTTTTGTTTGGATTTTACCCACCTTATGGGTTCATATTTACAAATAAAACTTTAAAAATGAGACTAATTATTTGCTAAGTTATAAGAGGAATTAACGTTTTTTAAAGACAATTTTATGGAAAAGAAGTTAGACAAAGATTAATTGAAAAAAAGGGTCAAGTCTAAAATAGTCATGTAAAGCTCATTAAATTTCAAAAGGTTAAATTCATATAAATGTAATACTTTAAAACTCATAGAAAGTATATTCCCTGACAGTAGAATTAAGCTGGATATTAATAACAAAATGTTAAATTAAAAATATCTAAATAGCAATTAAGAAATGACCTAAACAATCATGGAATTAAAATATCATAGTGGACATTAGAAAATATTCTGAAGTGAATGATCATGACAACATCCATATCAAAACTTGTGAGATGCAGCTAAGAAGTGCTTAGAAGAAAATGTATACCCTGACAGGCATGTGTTAGAAAGAAGGGAAGGCTAAAAGTCAATGATCTAAGTATTCAGCTCAAGAAGCAAAGTATAAGAAAGGTAATGAAGGTGAGAGAAAAATTTGAGGCAATACAAAACAAACACATGCTAGAGAGCTTCAAGACAAAGATTGGTTCTTTAAAAGATTAATAAGATTGCTAAACTTTAACATAAGTGATGCAGAAGGAGAGTGAGCAAGAAAGCACAGTCTACCAAATACAAGCAATCATTACAAGTCTTACGAAAGGGTTTAACAAAGAGAAGCTATATGGATGACTCTATGCTAATATATATGAATATTTTTTAAGTTCACAAATTCCTTTGACTTAAAATATCTAAATACTCACAAATTTTTAAAAGAAATTTAAACTATTAAGCCTTCCCACAAAGAAAACACCTAGGTGTCTTTATTATACTGGATATCTTTTTTTTTTTTTTTGAATACTAGATATCTTAACTTAATACATTGTTGGTGGGGATGTAAATTGGTATAGCCATTATAGAAACAGTATAGAGTCCCTCAGAAAACTTAAGATAGTACTACCATATAATCTAGCAATTCCACTTATGGATGTATATCCAAAGGAAGTAAAATCAGTGTTTTGAAGAAATATATGCACTCCCATGTTCATTGTAGCATTATTATAATAGCCAAGATATGGAAAGTGTCCACCAATGGATGAATAGATAAAGAAGTTGTGATCTCTATCTATCTATCTATCTATCTATCATCTATCTTTCTATAATGGAATCTTATTCAGCCATAAAAAGTAGGAAATCCTGACATTTGTGGCAACATGATTGAATCTGGAGAAAATTATGCTAAATGAAATAAACCAGACAGAAATAAATGCTATGTGATCCCATATTTGAAATCTAAACAAGTCAAACTCATAGAAGCAGAGAGTAGAATGGTGGTTGCCAGGGAATGAGGATGGAGTAAATGGGGAGATAATGGTCAAAGGGTACAAACTTGTAAGTTCTGAGGATGTAATATATAGCATAGTAACTATAGTTAACAGAAATATTCTGTACCCTTGAATTTTGTTGAGAATGAATCCTTTTTTTAAAGATTTTATTTATTTGAGAGTGAGAGAGAAAGAATGAGAGAGAGCGAGCATGAGCAGTGGGGAGGGGCAGAGGGAGAAGGAAAAGCAGATTCCCCAATAATCAGGGACCCCAATGTGGGGCTTGATCCCAGGACCCCAAAATCATGACCTGAGCTAAAGGCAGATGCCTAATGACTGAGCCACAGGCGACCTGCTGAGAAAGAATCTTCAGTGTTCTGAATGCACACACAAATGGTAACTATGTTAGATGACAGACTAGTTAATTAACTTGATTATGGTAATCATTTCACAGCATATAAGTATATAAAATCATCCCATTATACATCTTAAATACGTACAATTTTTGTTTGTCAAAAAACAAAATAAAACTAAAAAATAGCCAAAAAATTAAGCCAGCAAAATCAAATAGATATGTATATATATTTATAAATATTTTAAAGAAAAAAGTTATGCCATTTATATCTTCAGAAAATACCAAATTTTTAGGAATAATTAGATTCCTAGGAATCGAACAAAAAACATGCAAGAACTCTACATAGAAAATTCAAAACATGACTAAGAGAAATAAAGTAAGATGTAAATCAATGAAAAGTATGTCATGTTCAATGATTAAAAGACAGGAAATAAGACGTCAGTTCTTTCCAAGCTGATCTCTAGTGCACTAAATAAAAATTTCCAGCAACTAACTTTGTGTGTGTGTGTGTGTGTGTGTGTGTGTGTGAGATATAGTGGATGATTCTTAAAAAAAAAAAAAAAAATGGAAATGAAGAGACTCAGAATTGCAAGACAGTTTTGAAAGGAACGGACTTGGTGGACTTATATTCCCAAATATTAAGATCTATTATAAATGATTGGGAGTAGGTATAAATGATGCTTCTGCGATTTTGGTGATGTTCCATGATTTGTTCTTGGGGGATGATATAGGACATTGTTCATTTTGTAGAAGTTCACTTCGCCATACAACCTAAGATCTGTCTACTTTGTTGTATGTACATTATATTTGAATTAATATTTCTGAAGTCAATATGGCAACATATTAAAATTTAACATAGATGGGTGGGAAATACACAGACTATTCTCTATGGGTTTCTACATGCTTATAATACTTTAATAACTTCAAAAGAGATAGCTCATAAAAATATTTTTGATTTAGGCTGTACTTTGATTACAAAATTGTATATGGCAAAACAATCCCAAACCTTGCCTCCACTGTACTATAGTGCAATTTTCCCTTTATCAGACAGACCCTAGCAAAATTGATTGCAGAGTGAGAAGATATGGAAAGTCTGGTTAATGCTGTAGATTACAAAATCCTCTACACCTATCATCTGAGGAATAATGGTGGAGTTCTGGACACACAGGTTAGATTGATAGCCAGTAAAAAGTCTCAACAGCCATAGAAAATGGGTGTTTGGGAAAGAGAAGGACCCAGAACACTCTGAGTACTACAGCTGTCAGTGAGTAAATGTTCATTTGATAAACTACCAGATCACCTCTAAAAGCGCTTTTGTCCAAGGGCAGTTCACTCAACACTCAATTACTCAGGGACTCCGTATCTGGGGCTTCAATTTTTATCCTTCATTTTAAGAGCCACTGTCTGAGGGATAAGAGAAGAAAGGAGTGCCGCATTCTCCTCCTTCCTATTTGTCGTCTGCTATTGGCTAGAGAGGACTTTTGACCAGGACTCCTCTAAAATGTTTAGGGACAAATGGTCAAATCTAGACTCAAAATTCCCGTGTTTAATTATGTTTTAATGTTTTGTTAAGATATACCGTCATTTGTTGTTCATTTCTCATTGGCTTGTAGTGCAATGCAACAGCCTTTGTCTATTTTCAGTTTGACTGATTTGAAAACAAAAGTTTAAGAACCTAAACTTTGAGTTTTCTAATGGGATTTATTATTTGAGTACTGTGTTGTCTAGAACATGTTACCTTACTGGTTGCTTTTCATATCATTATGATCAATGATCATTATCAACCAGTAATTACTCATTTTCTGGTGCATGCACAGCCTAATATTAGACACGGAATGGGAAAAGAAAAAATATTAAGGTTTAATGTGGTGCAAGCTCAAAGGCCTACAGGGACCAGGGACATAACAAAAAGAACAGCAAAGTGGTCATGGTGTGAGACAAGCCAGAAAGGGTGTGCCATTATAAACGGAGCCTGATAATTTGCCTCAGTGCCCTGAAGACCATAGGGTGTGGTCTTAAGCTGGAATTTCCTGAACAGGACTGGCTCTACTCCGTTCCAGCTAGTCATAGCCATGCAAGAGTTTGGGCACTCCGCTGCTATCAAATCTTGATTCTTCAAAAAAACCTTGAAATCTCTCTCTCTCTTAAACAAACAAACATGAAGTCTCTCAGTTTCAAAACCAATCCAGTTAGAAACTTATAAGCACTATTGCAATCACCATGCACCAAACAAAATACTTTTTAAGTATTTTTAAGTATCACAGGTTGTGGACCTGTGAACCTCAGCCTTTCAACGTATTCAGGGGAAATAGGACACACAGTTTACATGAAAGGATATGAAACAATATTAAATACTACATGCATTCATGTATTTCTTCACTCATACAATAGTATTTACAGGCGCACCCCCTGTGTGGATTACTAGGGTTACTAGGATGAACGAACATGTTTCCTATTGTCACATATCCCCTGGTCTGGAAGTAAAAACCAAATCATTAGATTAGTTATTAAACAACTCTATTAGTAATAAGAGCAATTGGTGTGGTTGAATATCAGAGGGTGAAGACTTTGCTGACATTTTTCTTAAGGCCACAGGAAATAACTGGAAAATAATGAGCCCGCCTCCCTTTTTTTTTGGTAATTTATAAATGCTACGTCTCATCTACCTGGGCTCCACTTTAACCAAGTTATAGGAAGCAAAAACAAGTCATAAAACTACTTTGCAGTCAACTTTCATTTTGTTTTATTTTATTTTTTATTTATTTATCTGAGAAAGAGAACGAGAGCAACCGCAAGCAGGTAGAAGAGCAGAGGGAGAGGGAGAAGCAGATTCCCCGCTGGGCAAGGAGCTGGACCCAGGGCTCGATCCCAGGACCCTGGGATTATGACCTGAGCTGAAGGCAGACGTTTAACCGACTGAGCCACCCAGGTGCCCCTCGCAGTCAACTTTTAAAGGAAGTCCTGTCATGGAAGTGTGAGAATGACAGGGAATCTCTCACTGACTAGGAGTTTCAACATCCTTTGTAAACATATCTTTAATTACTCTGATGAAGTAGAGTTAGTTTTTCTAAATGCGTATACTGTCAGCTAGTTAGCTAGCTGTTTATCTGCACACACACACACACACACACACACACACACACACATCCACATAGTATTTATTCCTTTTGCCACTAAAGACGATCTTACTTTATCTTAGCTTCAAATTAAATAACAGTGACAGCCACTAGTTTTTCCACCTCCAAACTGTGGTGCAGGCACAAGGAAGGCAGGTAAGTGAATAAATTGTCATCAATTCTAGGGCTTTTTGGCTGTGATAAATGGAAGCTACATTCTCTGAGATTTCTGAGTGGATTATTATTCAAACTATTTACTGTTAAGTGTGTTTTATTCACCAACAGAGGCAGTGAAGGTCCCAGTGCTCCAATTCTCTGAATAGCCTTACAAACATTCACTCTGGTATATACAACTTTGTAGATTTGGGAGGAGTGCTTGGTTCCTACATATCTTCAGAACACCCCTCTAGGCAGTCTTCCCCAAAGTTATAACATTGTGAAGAGTGCGGAGGAAGTTAAGGATCACTATTTGAAAGTTATTTTGTCTTTCTGGATGGAAGAACAATGTATTCATTTGTGATAAAAATCTAGATATGAATGATGTAATCAAGTATCGGTTTAACTAATGAGATGGGACGCTCCAAAGACCTCCTGGCTGTTTTGCTAAATAAAATAACCACCTTCAAATGTAAAAACAATTGTTGAAAAAGCTTCTGTCAAAAGTAAACCTCTCAGTATCTTGTAGCAGGTGTTATTGACAGAGTAGAAGAGACAGGAATTTCCTATAACTGTGGTTGGCTTTAAGGAATACAATTTTTAGCATGTCTTTCATCATTGTAATAATATGGTAATGATTAAATTCACCTGCAGAAGCCCAAGGCGTCTGTTTGTTTCATGGGAACTTCCAAGTGTCTTGTGTACAGACTTGTTCAAGTGGGAGTTTGTGAGTGTAAGAACAGTAAACTCCACCTTATATCACATGGTGAAGGAATGGTATGTTCTACCTAATTGAATATTCTTGTTGTTGGAGAGCTCTTGCCCATACCACACATTTTAATTCTCGAAGAGTGAGCTCTAGTTAGCATTAAAGTGGCACTCACCTGGCTTATAGCTTGCTTTGATGCAATCGTGGAAATCTGTCTCCTTTATCCCCTATGTTGTGGGGCCTCTATCTTTAGGTACTTTCCCAGCTTTGGCTAGAATTTAGCCCCACCTATTGTAGTTCTTGTATAATGGAACCATCCCAGCTCCTGGATGTCCCAGAATTTATGCTCCTCTTCAGTCAAGGCACCCTATCAATCAAACTTCCATTCCTTAAGGGCTGTTCTGCTCACTGGCTAGTTCCTTGTTGAACCAATTTGAGCTACAGTGTTTTGGTTGATAATTGACTCATCTGTTAACCTTCCCTGCATAATATTTGATTTAAAGGGCTTGATTTTGCCTCTTGCGACTGGATTAGAATAAATAGTTTGAAATCATACAATTACTACAACCTTTTGCAATACAGAGATCTTACATATCATCTCTAGCTGAAATTCTTTATTTCCATAAACACAGTAGTTGTATTCATTCAGTGCCTATGGTTATTCTAGGCCCTGTGCTAGGTGTTTTATAAAAATATATTTTCAGTCCTTATGAAAGACACACAAATAAACAAAACAAAACAACTGTTAGATTGGCTCAGTAGAGGTTTTGGAAATTATCATCCCCTAACAGAGTCAACAGAATGAACATGCCTTCTTTCTCTAAAATGTCTGTGTTATGATCACAGCATGTTGAACTTGGCCTGGCTGGCTACTCTTTAGGAAGGCTGGGTGCTTTGCTTCCACCAACTGCAATGTGCAATTGATAAGAGTCAGTTTTCCCTCAAACCTGTTTATGACAATTGATTTAACATTATGTGAACAAAAGGAGAGTTGTTGAAATAAAGTCTGAAAATAAAAGTCTAAGATGCTGTAAAACTTTGATGAAAGCCAGTTGCTTTAAAAAATGTTGTCCAAGTAGCTATGGGTAAGATCCCTATAGAAGATTAGGGGAAAGCATAGAAAACTAGGTAAATTTTCTACTTAGATTGCCATGTCATACATTATACTCTGGTTCAACTTTAGAGAGACTAGAAATAATAACAATAATAATACATTATGAGTGAGGTTACTACAAGAAAGACAACTTGAAATTTCATCTAGTGGACCCTACTATACTAGTCAAGGTTCAGTTGCAAACAGAGCTAGAAACAGAAACTATCTATCTATCCATCCATCCATATATCTTTTTTCTTTCTTTCTTTTTTTTTTTTTTTACAAATATGCACACCTACTCTCTAACATCCAAGGAAGTTTTTGCATCTGACCCTCCACTCAGTCCTTAATTTATCCCTTGTCTTATTTCACTAACTAGCAAGGAATATCACTTAAATGAGGACCTCTACATGGTAAATATGGGACAGAAAGCACCTTCCATATGAAGTTGCAAGTAATCCATATGATATATGAGTGTGACAATGAATTAGGCAGCTGGGGAGCAGGAGCTTGCTGTTAAGGGGCTAAGGGACTGAGATGCGGAAACCAAAATGAGACCCTAAAACTTTGTTGGGATGGAGCTCCAAGATGTAAGGGAGAAAATGCTAGATTCATCTTGCAGATGCATGAGAATATGAATGAAAATGGGGAAGTGGGATGATGAATAAAGAGAAATAGGACATGGAAATACCATCTACTGAACTCTCATTAGAATATGAGTGAACTGTTGAAAAGGGTTGTAGTTTGAGGAAAATGAATGGGTTCTTAAACAATTAGAAATATTAGTCAAAGTCAAGTATTAGTCACAGTGAACAGACAGAAAAGTAAAGCAAGGTTGAAATATTTAGTTTGAAAAATATTCAGAAAAGTGTGTTATAGACACTGATTTAAGAGCAAATAAATGATGCGAAGTTTGTTGAAATTTCATCGTATCAAAGAAAGCTTCTTTTAGATAGTGATGATATTTCAGGTATTTTAAGTTAAAGAGCATGTTAGGCAGGAAGGTGCTGATGACTTAGAGGAAAGGAGCCAGGGAGATGAGGCTATCCCCTGGGCCTCCAGGAATGATTCTCAGAACAATCCATAGGAATTGGCCCACCTGGGGAGCTGCCCTCCTCCGTAGGCTCAAGACGTAGAGAATCAGGAGGCTTCTGCCACCACCAGCACCGCAAGAGCCTTTTAATGCTCCCCAAGCAAGCAGCTATTCCCCGGATGCTGCTTCACGAAACCCCCGTCAATCTGAAGCGAGCCTTGCCTGTCAAAAACAGCCCAAGAACTCCCTTCCTCCATTCTTCCTCCTCCCCCAAATATGTACAGGCAAACCCTACAGAAGAAACTCAATTTGCATTGAGAATCCTTGCTTCAAGGAAGTCTAGAAACTGGAGGCTTTTGCTGTCTGTCTTCCGCAGCATAGGAAAGCTCAGTAGAAGGATAGGATTGATACGGGTGTCAAACTGCCTATCAGATTCACCTACAAATGAATAGGCTTTGTCTCTGTGAAGAGATTGCCAGATTAAGGCGCTATTATGTATTTAGTTAAAATAAATTTTTTTGTAACATATTTCACCCACCAGTTGTAAGACTCTTTAGAGTTTTATAGAGATTTAAAATAATATTACACTCTTCTTTTTAAAGTATATCTTAGAAGCAGTGAAATATAGCATGAATCAATTTTCCATCTCCACTTTAACTTTGTTCATTAACCAGCAAAATTCTTGTCACAGTTTTGTAGAATAGGAGTTTTAATGCTTTATTTTTCTCCCATTTTTCAGACGAGTTAAAATTGAAACTTCAGGAGGCTGTGACTAATGCCTCATAGCCAATAAGTGAAGGAACCACAGCTGTCTTAGCTAAAACCATATCTGCCCTGCCACTGGGTTGTTCTTCTACTGCCTTTTGACAGTATCATTAACAATTAGCTTTTTGTCCAGATTGTTTTTTAACTTGGCCACGTTAGAAAAGCTGTGGTTTAAAACCAGTCACTGATGCCCAGACTAGTGCATTTCCCACTAGTTCCCTTTAATCCGAAGAGGAAAAAACTGTAGGAATTAGAGTTATCATCAAGGGGATTGTGGGTAATTACTTCAGAGCAGCAATCAGCTCACCTGCCTGGAGAACAGAGTTCCTCTGCCCCTGGTTCCCTCTTGATGCTATCACTGTGCCTCACATGGGCATCTCTTTATTCATCCACACACCAGCATTTACTGGATTCTCATGTACCAGACACTGTGCTGGGACAGGCACTTGGAATCCAACAGTGAGCAAAACAAAACAAAACAAAATCTCCCTGTCCTCATAGAGCTTACGGTCTAGTAGGGTAGAGGGGACAAAAAGGAAAAAAAAAAGAAAGAAATTTCATGTTGGTGATAAATAGCATGAAAAAATTTTAAAGCCAGGATAAAGACAGCAGTTGTTACTATATTATTTTCACACAATCAAAATATTAGGGGCTGAAGACTTTCTGACCCCTGCATTGAACAGGTCTGATGGAAATAACATTTACTTCGTAAGTGTGGGAGGAGAGGCAAATCTAGGAACATATTTTAACTACTGTAAATTGCTATTAAATGATTTAACTTTTACTTTTTAGGAAGGGAGGACATCTCAGCGGTGTGTATCCATTTCCTAGGGCTGTTGTAATGAAGTTCCACACACTTCATGGCTTCAAACACTGAAGTTTGTCTCATGCTTCTGGAGGGCAGAAGTCCAGAATCAAGGGGTCGTAGTGCCATGTTCCTTCTGAAACTTGTATAGGAATCCTCTCTTGCCTCTTCGTAGGCTCTGGTGTTTTGCTGGAGTTCTGTCGTATTCCTTGCCTCATAGCGGTAGCCCATCTTCCCACGGCATTCTCCCTTTGTGTGTGGGTCTGTGTCTGTGTCCACATTTGCCTTCTTCATAAGGACACCAAGCATGTTGGATTAAGACACACCCTAATGACCTCATTTTAACTACATCTGTAAGCCCTTATCTCTGAATAGGGTCACATTCTGAGGTTTTAAGGGCTAGGACTTTGAAACAGTATTATAAACTTGGCATTTCTCTAGTGAGAAAGACAGATGTGCATGCAGATGACTATATTACTAGGCAGAAATAAGTAAGTACTAGTGTTCCTTGGCATTTAAAAGGGAGGACCAGTTTTCTCTTTAGAAAATGGGGAAGGTCCATGTAAACCGGAGGGATTCAAATTCAGTAAAGTGTACATCAGTGGGTGGATCACATGACTGGAGTCGGTTTATTTAGTATTTTTAATTTAATGAAGTATGCTCATTACCACCTTATTAAGATAGCTGTCTCTTAGCCCACTTAGTTGAGAAGTGTTTATACATTTTATATCATGCTTGGATGGATTTTTCCCCTTCCTTTTCCCTATTCTGTTTGGCAGAGGTGTTGAAGAGCTTAAAAGTCTGACAGCCAGCAAATTTAGTCATGATGCATAATTGGCTGTCTCCACTTGGACAAACAGGAGAATCCGTGGGGTTGAGCAGGCTAGCCTGTGATGGAACAATGATTGTCTAGGAGGCAGTTGGTCCCTTGCTGCAAATGCTGGTTGCAAAGCTCCAGCATGAGACGAGGCACTTTGTCTCAGGAAAAAGCCAGCAATTGTACCACGCTTTCCTGTATCTTGGTCCATTCATTATGGGTGCCACTGGGGACAGCCTTAGTCAGCCTGATCCTGGGTCTCCAGACACTCCAGCAAGACAGCGAGTTTAAAAATATGTCCCTTAATCTGATCCTTCCCTGAAGAAGCCTAAAACATACAGGATTCATGGCAAAATCTGTCATCGTAACATTATATAAGATTTACAAAACCCTCCTAAAGATTGCTATGGGATTCTAGAAGTTCCCCGGGTGCCTTCTGGCCCCTCTGATCAACATTTCACACTAATGAGGGGAGGGGAGAAGGAAAACCATCATCATTGCAGCTGTGTGTCTTCTCACACTTGCCATTCTGGACTCAGATGAGAGAGCTCTGAAAACAGGAATTAATTATTACCCCAAATTTCTATAGAGAGCATTTTTTGTCCTTACTAGCAAAAGTGTTGCAAGACACTAAATATCCCTCTTGGGTTTTTATTATAATCCAGCTATATTTTTTCCTGATTTTATCTTATGATAGAAGATAAACTAAACTCCCTCCCACTTTAATATTTTTTATATAATTTTTTCCACCCTTCGAGTCACAGAGATCTCATCCCACAACCCCCTGTCTTTTTTTTTTTTTTACACTGAATAAATTGTTGCAGCTTAGTTATGGTGTTTCCTGAAAATTTATCTTCTGACTTCAATGGAATTTTGATTTAGAAGCAAGTGTTATTATTCTCTCTTCTTTCCCCAGTATTATAAAATGTCTACTCCTGGTGTTATTGGCAAGATTATGTTTCCTTTGTTGTTTTAACCTCAACTTTATAAAACTGGCTCACATGATGCTTTTACTCTAGGATTGGAGAGTTCAAACATTTATAAATCCAAAAACAACATGTCCCTATACAGACATTCACCACACCGTTGAGGAACGTGTCATAATGATAGCCAGAAATGGTAAGGGCAAACATAAAAAGGAGAAAAAGAAATGTTTTTGAAATGAGAGCTTTGTAAGACTTGCAAGACTAAATAAATAACATTACCCATCTTCCTTACTTTAACTAGAAACTTATTTTAGAAAATCAGCACCAGCCAAAAATTGTGGGACTTCCATGCCACCATTTAGATAGTACACATTTATTCTAAGACCTTCCTTAAAATGTCTGCTGAACCACTTTCATCTCCTCCACTGTAGCAGAAGCACACAGCAGGAAAAACAACCTAAATAATTTCTCATTATCCTTTACTTGAAAAATGAAGTACAGTTCCATGTTATTACAGTCCTAATAGACATACCTAAAACAAATATACAGGGCAGGTCATTTAATTTTATGGTTACAGGTAAAGGAAGCCAGATGACAACAAATAAATAATGATTAGCATTCATTCTACTCACATATACACAGATTTGGGGACAGAACATTACTTCGATTTATGCTTTGTTTGAGTATTTCTTAAAACAATGATTGTTCCTATTAGTCCATGATATATCAATAATATCCATTAATTTACTTATCTATATTTCCATTGCTTTTGAATTTTAAGATATTTTTACCTTAGTTACACAAGTAAAGCAAAAAAATAGAAATAATAGTAATAGGGGCACCTGGGTGGCACAGTGAGTTAAGTGTGTGACTCTTGGTTACTGCTCAGGTCAAGATCTCAAGGTCGTGAGATCCCTGCTCAGTACTGAGTCTGCTCAAGATTCTTTCTCTCTTGCCCCTGCCCACTACATGCAGTTTCTCTTTCAAATAAATAGTCTTTTAAAGAAAGAAATAATAGTAACAAATAAGCTAGGAAGCAAATTCACCTATAGTTTTGTTTTGTTTTGTTTTGTTTAAGTAGGCACCATGCCCAGCATGGAGCCCAGCGTGGGGCCCAAACACATGATGACCCTGAGATCAAGACTTGAGCTGAGATCAAGAGTCAGACTCTTAACCCACTGAGCCACCCAGATGCCCCTACAGTGTTATGTTTTTAAAATAGGCATCCCGGACTTGGCTGCTGTGTCTGAAAATGAATTGCTTGTATCAGGAGCTCCCGGAGAAGTTTACACCTAATTGCTCAGGGAGTTGAAGTACCTATTTTTAGTTTGTTTCTCTTATGAGTTTCCTCCAAAGTCACTGAGTGAATTTACTTATTCTGTGGTGACATCCTCAGCCTGTGCTGTGGACCACCGCTGCCACATATAAAGATAGGAAGAAGCAATGCTGTTGGATGCTAGTGACAACTACTTCCTTGTGTGGCAGACAGAACCAAAATGGATTAATGTTCAAGTCAGGTCCTTTCACCTCTATTCTCTCATGAGGATTGACAGAGCAGTGAGTGTGGCTTGTCCACAGACCTCCTGACTCCTCTGCCACCTTTGAGTTGACACTACTTTCTGATCTGAGACACTGTGTCATTTGAGGTCAGCAGTTTTGCCATTTGTGAAGTCTTGCAATGGATTTCCTATGTGGTGGGAGGAAGAAAGGTAGAAAGAGGGAGGGAGAGAAGGAGCGAGCAGGAGGGAGGGAGAGAAGGGAGTGAAGGAGAGAGAGGTAAAGAGAGAGAACCTCTTTTACTAAATGTCTACTTTTTAATTGGTATTTTTAGAGCCATAATAACTTTTCCATATCAACGTTAACCTTCTATTATCTAATCAGTGTGTATAGTATGTTCACACCTGTAAGGGCAACGAACACAGGGCTCTTTGTTTCCCCAAGTTCTTCTTGCTATTTTTCCTGGCCATGGTCTCATCAAAGCACTTGGAAGAGATGTGGCTATAAAGGTTGAGGAGGGCACAGACACTGGTATTTGCTGAATCAGCATTTAAGCCATCAAGTCTCTTATGACTTAGTCCTTCACAGAAGACGCTTTCTTTGTGGTAACATCTCCTGGAATTTCCTTTGGAAATTCATCTCTGTCCATTGTCAGCCATGTGGTCTGTGTTGAATTGACCGTCCTCAGCTGCAGGGGAAGGCCTTAATGTGTTTAAGCATATTATTAGTTCCCATCCCCTTGGGTGTAGTGTTTGGTTTAGTGATGGTCATATGTTTTTAACAAGGGAACCTCAGGGGTTTTTGTGACCTTGCCAGATTCTAGTCTCTACCTCCGGTTATGAGTGAAGAAGCGTAAAGCCCCTTTGCTGTGGGCAGACTTATTACAACCCAAAGGGGACCAATAATAGCATGAAACAGATAAAGTATAAGGCAGAGAGAAGAGATGGAAAGAAGTAGAGCCTTTCGGTCATTATCTCCAGACTTTTCTATCTCTGTCTATTCCAGTTATGTGAGTAGTAAATTCCTGTTATTATTAGAGTCATTTTGAGTTGGATTTTTCTTACTTTCTACCCATATGAACCCACAGATCCACAATGACTTGATTGAATTTCAAAATATTTTGTCATTCATTTTTAATTGGGAGATGGGAACTGAACAAGGAAAATGCCAACTGTGGCAAACCATCAAGAACCGTGAAAGTTTGACAACAACAGTGACAACCATAATGATAAAAAGGTAGGACCACCGAAGTCCTGTGTTGAATCATTCAGACTTCTCCCTTTCTCTCAACTGAAGAACAACCGTCTAAACTCATGGCTGTTTGTTTTAATTTAGAGTGTCTGTGAGTAAATGAACATCCAGACCCCCAGCTGCAGTAAACAGCTCATTCAAGCAAATTACCTAGGACAAAGAAAGCACCTCTGACATAATTTGGGGGGCCAAGCATGAAAATAATAGGGTGCTTGGGAAGCCACAGAGTCCCTGTGAATACCCCAGTAGTTCTAATAGCATTTGGAGCTGGTCGGAAGGAGCAAACCTTTTTAATTTCGTACAGCTGGTGCTACAGTCGCTTTACCCTGTTGGGTTTTCTTTTCCCTTCTGAATAGGAAAGCAGAGTTAGCTCTGTCATATTGAGCCAATCACTAATGGGCCCTGCCAGGCGTGGCGAAGATAAAAGCCACCACCTGCCTTGCCTCTGCTCCCCCCACCCAATTCCCGGTCTCCAGTTGTCTGCACAGCTGCTGCAGCCAGTCATTGTTCTACCCCAGAGCTGCCTAGGGAGCTCAGCCGTCCCAGCCTCAGCAGCAGCACAACTGCACTTTGAAGGAAGCTCCTGCATGGGTTCGCTCTGCACCTTGGCCATGACCTCTTGTAAGGCTGCGAGTCCCAGCGGACATGGCTTACGTGCCTGCCATGTACTTGGGCCTAGGAGGAACACACACAGCGCTCTAGGGAGGGAGAACGGTTTGAGCAAAGACAAAAGCGAAGAGAGGTATTCGTGCTGATATTTGTGGGCATGAATTCCTTTTTTGGCTACCCGATGTCCATTAACCTGACTCTCAGAGTAAAGCCCCTTTTCCTCCTGGCAATATGTCACCCAGGCCTGACCAGTGAAAGAATCGCATTCCTTCCTGATAACTGTGACTCTGTTGCAAGTAGGCACGTGACTTAAGTTAGGTCAACAACAGCCCCTGAGATTCATTCTGCAGACCTGATGTTGAGAAAGAGGGGAGTTGGTGCTCTCTTTGTTGCTAGATTTGAAACCTAGAGCATATGGAGGCTTCACTTTGCTGGCATCTCTGTCAGTATATCATTGCTGCAGTAATACTGCATCATAATAAATTGTCCCCAATCTCAGTAGATTAAAACAGCAGGCATTTCTTTTCTTTCTCAATCATGGGCAACAGGTTGGCTGTGGCTTCGTTGGTCTAGTTGGAGCGGGCTCCAGATTCTGGACTCTCGGTTAGGTTCACATCTGCTCATCATGAGTCTCACCTGCCTTGGATAGGCAGCTACTACCTGACAGGCTGGTGAAGGACAGATGCTCCTGAGGCAGGCCTGGGCCATGCTGGCACTAGCCTCTGCTATTATCATGTCCAGGGACATTCATTAGTCAGAGCAAGCCACAGAATCAAGGGAGCAGAAAGTGTTTCCTTTGAAAACCAGAAAACCATGGCAAGGGCACAGATTTATTATTTTATCAGAAGCAAGAGTGAAGATATTGAGGCTAGTTATCCAGTCCATCAGACTATCTTCCTAGTGCATGGAACATGACAAAAGTCAAGATGCAGAGTGAGATGAGCTGAGGACTGGAGAGAGATGGAGGCCTGTGATTTGAGCTCTGAATCCAGCTGTAAATGAATAGACTTTACTCCTGGACCTTTTAGCTATGTGATTCCTTTTGGTTTAAGCATTTTCAGATTTTTTTTTTTTTTTTTTTTTTTGGTCACTTACAAGCAAAAGAGATCTAACTCTTACAACCTTTGGAGATATTATCTTAATATTTCCAGTAATCTAGCAGGGTCAGTAGAGCAATTCACGTTTCACAGATTAGGAACCCGAGCTAGAGAAGGATCAGCTGAACTGTTCTGACCCATCCATCAGCAAGGGTCAGAGCAGGAACCTGATCCCAGGTTAGTCTAGCTGCAGAGTTGGTCTCCTGTCCACATTGTCCACTGCCTCTGTTTATGCAGGTGTGTTTGGGGAGAGTTGGCACAACAGGCTAGTCAGAGAGGAGAATCCATGGAGATGAATAATTCGAGATAAGACAAAAAGAGAAGTTTGGGATGGGCAGAAGACATGAACAGACATTTTTCCAAAGAAGACATCCAGATGGCCAACAGACACATGAAAAGATGCTCACCATCACTCACTAACAGGAAAATGCAAATCAAAACCACAATGAGCTATCACCTCATACCTGTTAGAATGGCTAAAATCAAAAATATAGGAAACAAGTGTTGCAAGGATGCAGAGAAAAAGGAACTCTTGTGCTCTGTTGATGGGGATGTAAATTGGTGCAGCCACTATGGAAAACAGTATGGAGGTTCCTCAGAAAATTAGAAATTGAACTACTATATGATCCAGCAATTGCACCACTGGGTATTTACTCGAAGGATTTGAAAATGCTCATTTGAAAGGATATCTGCACCCATATATTTATTGCAGGATTATTTACAACAGCCAAATTATGGAAGCAGCCCAAGTATCCACCCATAGATGGATGGATAAAGAACACATACGCAGACACACACACACCCAAGAATATTATTCAGCCATGAAAAAGAAATCTTGCTCTTTGCAACAACATGGATGGAACTAGAGAATATAATGCTAAGTGAAATAAGTCAGTCAGAGAAAGACAAATACCATATGATTTCACTCCTATATGGAATTTAAGAAACAAGCAAAGGGGATAAAGAGAGAGAGAGAGAGAGAAAGAGAGAGAGAGAGAGAGAGAGAAACCAAGAAAACAGACTTTTACCTATCAAGAAACAGACTCTGAACTATAGAGAATAGACAGATGGTTACCAGAGGAGAGGGATGGTGAAATAGGTGAACGGGATTAAGAGTGCACCTATCATGATGAGCACTGAGTAATGGTTAGACTTGTTGAATCACTATATTGTACACCCATAACTATACAACACTGTATGAACTATATTGGAATTAAGTTTTTTAAAAAAGAAAAGAGACATAAATAAACTAAAAACTAGTAATAAAAAATAAAAGAACAGTTTGAGGCCAGTCTAAGCTTGAGTGTTGAGTGTGGTGGGTGCTGAGATGAGCAACTCAGGGCCCCTTTTAGGAAGAAAGGACTCACTCCCCCTGCTGCTGGGATTGAGCCTGGAAGATAATCTACAGCTGTTAAACTGCTTCTGGAACTGCCTCAGCCAAAGAGAACATCTTTCTCAAAAACCACGCCATCTCCCTGGGATGGCCCACATCTTATAGTTCATTGAAACACCTGACCTTCATGCCTCAAATCAGGACAGCTCTGACAGGTCAACCCATTTCCAGAGCTCTTGGAGGCTGCTTTGCAGCTCTTCCTGCCAGATCCAGCCTCACCCCTTTCTTTTGATAAACTTGGATTCCCAAGAGCCCTTCCTAATAAAGTGCTTGCATACTAGTCTGCTTTCAAGGGAGCTCAGTTTACAATACTGTGCTAAAGAGTTGGTGGGTTTTTTGTTTGTTTGTTTTCCCTAGTGGTAAAACCAGGTGATTGAAACGAAGAACCAATCACTCAGAGCAGAGGGGTGGTAATAATCTGTGACGTGACTTAAGAAGGTGATGCAAAATCATGCATTCCTCTAAGTCTAGCTCAGAATCCAAGCAAAACTGAAAACCTTGGCCATGGTCCTCTTCTTTGAGGCCACACAGCCTTCAGTGTGCAGTTTAACCATTGACCAGATTGCCCGGTTGTCTTGATATTTTGCAGGCACAACCCAATGTCATAGCTTTCTTGTGAACACCAAATACTTTTAAATGGTGCTTGTCAATAAAACTGTCATCTAGTTCTTACTCCCCACCACCCCCCGCCATTGTCCGACGTGAGGCATCTTCTGAAGAAAGTTTATGGTAGTTACCTTTATAACAGCATAACTCTTACCAAGTTTAAAATTAAAATGTTATCACAAGTGGCATTTCCCATCCCACTTCAAATGTAGAGCACTGCAAGAATTCTCAGGAAATTAAAATACTACCTTTAAAGCCCTGATTTTATAAGAATAAGAAGGAAATTATAGCACAATAGCTTTTATCCAACTATCAGGATTTTTTTATAGTCTATAAAATATTTGCCAACATATTCCCCACGTGAAATCTATTATACAGAGCAATTAAAAACAAACATCGTGTGTGCTATATGTTGGCGATGCTTTTAATAACCTGAAGCCAGAGCAAATGATCACCAGGGCTCAAAGTTATTAACAGATTGAAAGGACGCCCTTAAAATTGTGGCAGTGGCCTTGTATTAAATCTATGGTTTGCATTCTTCTTTCTTACTGCCTCAATAAGATAATAATTAAACTCTAAACAGGCAAGCCTGCAATTAAACAGTAGTGTGTGAGCGTTAAGTATGTGTGCATATTTTCCATACATTCCATATTCCTCCTGAAGGATCATTTTATGTAAATGATTGCAATAAACCAAAATCGTAGCTATCTTGGTAAGGTATATAATTTGTTACAGATTTAGCAACCCTAAAGCCTAATTCTAGCTGAAGACTTAATTTCATACATTTGATAAAATATGTAAAAGTTTATATAGTCCATAAACTTCTTTGAAGACATTTAGCTTGGCACAAATCCAATATCCATTGTGATTTGTGGTAATAATTGTGTGTAATTTTTTGTTACTTCAAGAAAAACACCAACTCCTATTTTTAAGTCCCACTATATAGTACTCTATAGCGTTTTGAGTTACTCTTTGAATCTTTTTAGAATGAATGCACCAAAAATCTCTGTGCAGTTTTAAGCTTTAATAATTTTAGAAATATAAATGCCACAAATTCATAAAACTATTATATGACTGTTTAATTATGCAAGCTTCTTTTATTTAGTTTTTGAAATGTTAGAGTCAGTTTTAAAATTTTTTTATTATTTTTTTGTTTGTTTCACTCCACATTTGGCTGCTTTGGAGGAAGTGAAACCAGAAATAATTATGAGTTCATTATTCAGGAGTCACAAAACTATATAAATGTTAAAGAAATTTATCAAACTGAAACTTCAAATTATATTTCTTATAAGTTTGTACATTATACTTCTAAAGTTAATGCTTATAAAGGACCAAGACTTGTTGGTGTCCCAAAAGTCTAGTTGTTAATTATTTTTCTCTATGTTCAATTTTTAACTTTTTTTTGATAGAGCATACATTAGACAATTTTTCCAGTAATTAAAATCATGTAAAATTTTATTTTCTTGCCCTTTATGTTCCATGTGCTCTAATTGTGAAAGTCAGTGTGTTTAATGACAAATTTAGTCCTCAGTCCTCAGAAGAAAGTAGGGTGGGTTATGATTGCCGAAGGTGACATGACGTAATTGTTGGGTTCTAGGTGTAAGGGCCTATTCAGCCAGAGCGACCCCACCGCGGTTGAACAGCCATTTTTGTTGTTTATGCAGTAAAACTTAAATTGACCCTGGGCCCCCCCGCCAGGGGAACTTACTTGAAAGCAAGTCCGGGAAACCAGTCCCAGGTAACAAAGCCCAAATACAAGGGGGGTCAGGTAAAGTGGAGATAACAGCCCAAATGCAGGGGTGAGTCGGGTCAGGTGGAGACATCCAAACAGTGGAGTATGCATATTGTCTCCCTAGCTACCAAGTAGTGTGGGCCGCACCTTTTGGGCGCCAATTCTGACCAAGGTGTTAGGCTAGTTCAAATAACTACTATGGGGTGTAGTAGTTCAATTGTAGTTCAATTGTAGTTCAGTTGGCCACCCGTGTGTGACCTAGCATGACTGTGCAGCTTTCTCTGTGTGTTGCAATTTCATCGGCCAGCTGTGTGTGGGCAGGCTCAACCACATGGTCTTTGCTCATAAAAGTTAGTCTGTGAGGCAGGGAGGGGTCGCCCTCTCTGTAAGGGGTGGCCCCGAATGGTCTGTTTGATGGTCGGTTTGATTCTTGATGCTTGGCGCAAAATAAAGCTTTGCTTGACCTTCACTTTGTATCAGTCTCGCTCCTTTGACCATGGAACCATTATTGGGGGACCCAACATAGGTATCCTTAGATTTTTAAAACAAGTATCCAAGAACTCATGTTGGTAAAGCAGGTCAGCCCTTATTAAGCTAGTTCTGTTCTATTGATAAACTTCTTGTTAGAAGTACAGTAGGAAGTTAAATGAAATGGTTATATGAGAACATGCACCTTGGTAGCAGGATGGTTATTTTAGCATATAGCTCTCCTCTTGGGTGTCTTTGAATAAGCTAATATTGGGTTGAAGGGAGCCAAGATCATAAACCAGGCATAAAGGACTCTAAGCGCAAGGTTTGGAAAATGGGAGCTCCTTGGAACTATATTGTATTTGGCAGAAACAAACCCTGATTCAGCCTTTTCATTTTTCCACTCTAAGTACATTGAATTCTCTGCCTTGTTCAAGGTGTGGATCATTCTGGAGAAACCTTAGAGATTAAGTCTGTTCTTTATATTTGCATGAGTTAAAGGTCACAGACTCTTGTTCCTCAATAACAAGGGCAAGTCACTTCCCGCGTCTTAAAAAACTTCCTCTAATATTTTCTGAGGGTATATAATATAGAGTATTATAGCAGTCATGAAAAAAATGATGAAAGTTGAAGCTTGTTTTTAAGAGTCCTGAGAATTGGAACTCTTGGTACCAGCCTGGATGACACTGTTACCTGGGCAGGTGCACTGAACTGTCTACTAAATGTCCATGGAATACACATTTTCTACGCTCTTATTCTGTTGGATCTTTTTTCCCTTCGTCTAGTTGCCATGAAGCCCGCAAGTTTAGGCATGGCTGAGTCCTGTGGCATTAGGACTAATGGGAAGGACATAAAGCAGGGACTGAGGGGAGTCTCACTTCTCAGTGTAGATTACCTTTTAGGGTCCTTTCTTTCTTACTGCAAGTGGCCTGGGCTTCAGACTGCTAACTTCCCTTTCCTTTTCTGAGCTGCCAAAATCCATCCTTTACTGTGTTTGCTTTCCTCCAAGTCAGGAGCCACCATGGGACTTTCAGTGCAGTTCTTTTCCTTTCTGCCTCTTAACAGACAGATACACACAAACACATACCACATACACATGTGTGTGTGTGTACACACATATACACTCATGGATGGATGGATGGGTAGAAGGGAGGGAAGAAAGGAAGGAAGGGAAGGAGGGAAGGGAGGGAGGAAAGACTTAATTCTTGCTAGGACCTAAGGTTCTACAACTACACTAAGTTATGAGCTTCTATTATGGATGATAGAAACATATCATTAAGTTATTGAAACAACCCCCTTTTACAGAATAAAACAAAACAAAACAAAAACCAAAAACAAGTTAAAAACCTTGAAATTCAAAAAGTATAAGCAATTTTCCATTGTTAAAAGTTGACAGGTAGGAGATTGGTCTGACTTCAAAGCCCTTTTCCACTACACCACAGCTGACCAACATGGTAAGCAAAGAAATAATAGACAAAAATAAATGGGTATTTCCAGAGTTACCAAAGTCTAGCAAAGTTCAGAGGGTACCATTTATAGCCTCTCTGTCGAGAATTCTCTGTGTCTCCTCTTTCTCTTTTCTTGGGGGGGGGGGGGGGGCAGGGGGTGAGAGAGAGAGACTTTTAAGCAGGCTCCACACCCAGCCCAGAGCCTCATGTGGGGCTCAGTCTCACAGCTCAGATCATGACCTGAGCCAAAATCAAGTGTTGGATGTTTAACCAACTGAGCCATTCAGATGCTCCAAGATTCTCTTTCTTGTTCAGCAGACAGCTTTCCTTTTTTAAAGTCTAAGGGTAAACTTCTTCAAACCTTTTTGGTCCTTAGTAGCCCAGATCATTCTGTCTCCAAGAACACAGAGATACACTTAGATGAGAGAAATTTACAAAAAAGAAAAATAATGAGGGAGAGGAGAAGACTTTTTAAGAAGACTTTAAAACAAAAATTTAATTTGAATGTTCTAGACATTTCAGTGTTCTAGAACAGGATCAGCAGACCTTTTCTGGGAAGGGCCAGAGAATAAATATTTTAGGCTTTAATGCGACAAGAGGCAAACTTGAGAACATTGTATCAATACTTATTTAGAAAGAGAAACAAACCTTTACAAAATTTTTATTGATGAAATTCAAAATATAATAATAATTGAATACAATTTTTGAAAATATTATAAAATTAATAAGAAAAGTCATTTTCTAATGAGAAGGATGGAATTATTTGGGGGCAACTAACATTTTGCTTAATTGTAGTTTAAAGTTAGTGTTCCTTATCAGTAACTAATCACATGTGTTCATCAATAAAAACCACTCCTAGCTCATGAGCTATCCAAAAACAGCACACTCGATTTGATCTGCAGGCTACAAACTGGTGAAAGTGGACAACCTGCCCTGTTCCTGACTTAAAGGAAAAACCCTCAGGTCTTCCCATTGAGAATGATATTCACTGTGGGGTTTTCATAGATGGGTTTTATGATATTGAGGTATATTCCCTCTATCCCTATATTTTGAAGAGTTTTAATAGTTTAGTTTGGTGACCCCTGCTCTAGAAGCTCATGGAATCTGGAGACACAATTCACTTCTGTGTTATTTCAATTCCTCAAGTACTCACTGAAAGGTCACCTTATGGAAGAACTTCCCCAGATTTTTATCTTAACACCTCTAAGGCAAAGGAATATGTATAGATGAATAGTTTGGGGCTCTAAGAGAGAGGAGATTTTGGAAGCCATGTTCCAGTGTAAATTTTCTTTAAGATCTAACTGAAAAATTCATGTGAATTTTGAAAATTGCTCCATGGTATGATCGTATTTGTTTCCTGCATCCCGTCTTACAGAAAACCAAAGTCAAGAGGAAACTCGCCATTTTTATCTTGTGTCTTTATATTTCAGTTAATTAGCTTGGGAAGTTCAGCAGTTAAGAGATTGCCTAATTTCTCATGTGGCCGAATCTTTGTATTAGTCGAGATTATTATTGCTGACTGTGATAACAAACTTTTCCCAAATCTCAATGGCTCCATAAAATTTAAAAAATAAAAGTTTATTTCTTACTTACTCTACAGCTCTGTATAGGTTGGGAAGCTCTCCTGGGACAGCCCTCCTTCCAGTGGTGACTTGGGGACTGGTTCCTTCCACCATGTGGCTCTGTCTTGGAATCCTTTGCTTTCAACCATGTAGAGAGAGAGGCTGAGACTGAGTAGAGGATTCAGGGGAAGATTTTTGAGTCCAGGTCCAGGTGCACATTCCTCTTACCCACATTCCTTTGCTCAGAATGCAGTCACATTGTTCCAAACCTACTGCAACACAGATTTAGAATTGTGGTCTGACCAAATGCCTAGGGATAAAATATCATTCTATCATTACTTCCTCTCCCAAACAAAATAGCCCATGCACTGGACCTTTCTAGACTTTATTGTGTTGTAGACTCTACTCTTTCTATCATGGTATTGAGATTGGACACAGTTATATGCCTATTTACAGTTTATCATGCTCCCCTCTGTATGTCTCCATTAGATTATAGGCACCTAGGATAATTTCACTGCTATCCAAAATATACAGAGAACTCTTACCATACAATAAGAAATGACAATCCATTAAAAAGTGAGAAAATCTGATCAGATACTTCACAAAAGAAGATATACAGATGGCAAAGTAGCAAATGAAAAGGTTCTCAACAACATATGCAATTAGGGAATTGCAAATTAAACAACAACGAGATACCACTATATACCTATTAAATGGTTAAAATCCAAAACACTGACAATACCAAATGCTGGCAAAAATGTGGAACAACAGAAATTCTCGATTTCTCATTCATTGCTAATAGGAATGCAAAACTATGCAGCCACTGGAAGAAACTGCCAAATTGGCTTCCAAAGAGGCTGTATACAATTTTGCATTTACCAAAACTGCTCTAAAATTAAAGTCTATTAATTAAAGAAAAAAATAGAAAGGGCCCACAAATCTGCAACTATATATCTATATCTATATCTATATCTATAGATATATATATATATGCAACTATATATATACATATATGTAAAATTATCAGGAATAACTATTGCATTATATGATCCATGCTAAATTATCCTGATAATGTTTTTGTAGTGTCTTATTTATCACTAAAGAATTATCTTGAATATGGGCAGCCTTAGTAATTACAAGGCTATTATTAAGCTTATGTTGCTGTATACAATGTTGATTTTTATCTCTGTATTGCATAAACATGACAAACATTTTAACTAATCAACCTATAATTGCAGAGTCCCTACTAATGTAGACAACTCCACATTAAATATCAATTCACAGGGTGAAGATCTAACGGCAGAAAAGTTCCATTTCTAGGCTTCTTTTTCATTGTTCCCAATATATTTTTTTTATGTTTTTATTGGTGGGAGACTATTATCTTATATCATTAAAGTTGGTTAGGCCTTATTTTATGGAATTTTACTTCAGAGACACTATCTGAAGCAGAATATACTATACAATTTATGAATATGTCTTTATAGTCTTGTATTCATGTGACAGTCTCATTCACACTTAATCTCTAAATCAGACATCCACAGAACAATTTCAGAGCATTTCTGCAGACATTGGTGATATCTTCTAAAAAAAGATAAGTACAAGACAACCTGGTTCTCTACAATGACAAGAAAGCAGCAATTAACTGGTCACTTTTATCAGGCCCCTGGAGGATGGGTACTAACTACATGCACAGGGTAGTTTCCAGTGCTCTCCCCTATATTCTGGATTTGCTGAAGGTGGCACAGAGTATTAAGAAGGTAGCTAAAGAAAATCTTTTGGCTGGAATCCCAAGAGATCCTCTGAACTGCTATAATTGGACGTATTAATTCATTCAAATACTTTTGAGTACTAAGTGGGCATTTACATGTCTCTGGGAAGCTGTGGAAGGTTTGCTCAGGGCTCTCATTCACAAACCTCCACACCCTCCCAATGAAGGAAGTTTAGGAGTTATAATCCAGCCACGACTTCTGGTTTAAGGATGTGTCTACCTAGAGAGGTTGTTCTTCCCTAATTACATAGAAGCAGTACAGGACAGGCTAGCAGTATCCCTTGCTCATCACCTGAAGGAACATGTGAGTGGTCATTTCTCATAACTTTCACAGGAGCACCCAGGCTAACCTCCCTGGACGACAGTTTCTTCACTAGTCAAATGGGAATAATTATACTACTGCCTTTGAGGGCTATTGTGAGGATGAAACGATTTAACATATAAATTTTTAATTAGTGTTACTCATTACTATCAGCCCATCCTACAATTGTCACAAAGATTAAAGAAGCAGCTTTCTACTGTGCTTGGCACCTTGGAGGCTCTCCGTGGGGGGAGGGGGGTTTTTATTGTTGATAAAATACAAAGAATTTGCCTCTCCTACACTATGTTGTTTGGGTCCAAAGAACAGGAACTGTGAAGAACTCTGTTTAGTACCAAAAGATACTTGTTGAAGGCCTACCATATTCTAGACACTTAAAAAAGTATTATTATAAATTATTTAATACATAAAATTTCTCTTCGAGATTACTGTTTTATACCCACCATTCAGATGAAAAAAATTGAGAGGCTTCAAAACCACTTAACAAGGAGAAAGAATGAAAGGAAGTGGTAGAGGAGAAAAATAAGAAGAGGAAGGGATAGAAGAAGGAAATTATAGTGTATTCTGAGCACTCTCTGTAAACCTAATTGATTTAATTAGTTTGAGTATATGACTAACTTAGAAATGACTTATAAGGTTGTCAAGCAGTGTTAAATATATTAAACATCATAGCTGAAAATATTTAAAATGTATATGATAATTTTTTGATAATAGTCTGCATTGCATTTTATATTTGTTTTGTACATTAAATTTTTTAATGCTCAAAAACTCAGTTTTTTTTAAACTCAGGTTTTTTTGTCCTAAAGAAATGAAAGATATGAAGTTAACTTCATGATTTTATACCCCAAACGACATTTTTTCTATAGATTACAGCTAACTCTGAAATCTTTTCCCACTATTTGACATGAGAATGGCAACAGAATATTGAACCACTTTTAACAGATTTAGTGCTGTAGATATTTTCTTGAGAAACTATATCCACTGATCAAGAGATCGCTTTTCCCTTAAGGGAAATGAACACCTGTCTAAGGTACCAACTTCCTCATAAACAGAATTTGTAGGGAGCTCTTATTTCCCCCAATGAGGATACCATCTAGTTTTGAATTATGTTCTTTGAGAAGATTTCTCACCATTAGCTAAATGAAAAACATTCATCCTGAATGAGTGAAAACTCAATATCCTGAATTTTTAAGAGTACCACTTCCCTAATGTTAGGCTTTTTTGTTTACACATTTGGGGCTTTTGAGATAAATGTGACTACATGAAGTGAAAAATATTTGTTCACAATGGGAGTATTATTCTCACCATGAAAAATCCTCCATATTATTTTCAGCTGGGGAATTTGAGATCAAATTTTATGATTTCTATTGAAATTAGTATTAGCAGCTTAAACTTTTTTGTTTATGGGATAGAGTTGTTGGTTAGGTATGTGTAAACTCTGAGGTGACTATTATCCTTACTTAACTGATAAGGAAGTTGAGACTCAGATTTCATATATAATATGTATATGTGCAGGGGTGTATATATATACACACACATATATATATGCATGTGTGTGTATATATGTATATGTGTGTGATTTACATTTAGAAAAGGAATTATTTATATCATAATGTTAAAAGTTATCTTCTTTGTATGGTTGATATTTCAAAAGGTATATTCATATACATTTATTGAACATGTATGTGTATATCCTGCATTTCTGAGTTATGTTAAAAAGATAACTTTTACTTGCTAAGAGAGTAAATCTTAAAAGTTCTCATCCTAGGAAAAAAATATTCTGCATCTGTGTATGGTGATAGATGTTAACTAGACTTATTGTGGTGATCATTTTACAATAGTGATCATCCTTTGACTCATGATGGGTTTATGTCCTGATAAGCCTATCATAGGTTAAAAATATCATTAGAGGAAAATGCGTTTAATACACCCAGCCTACCAAATGTCATAGCTTAGCCTAGCTTACCTTAAACATGCTCAGAGCACTTACATTAGCCTGCAGTTGGGTGAATCATCTAACACAAAGCCTGTTCTATAATACATGTTGAATATCTCATGTAATGTAATGAATACGTGCAAACCAGATTTTGCTCCCAGGTGCCAGTTTGTGATTTCTGGGCTATTTAAAATGGAAAAACCCATATCAGAAACGGGTTGTTTCTTGAAATGCAACCCATGAAAAACATGGGTCCCTCCCATGAAGTTAGCCAGACTGTAAGCATCATGAAGGCAGAATGCATGGCTGTTCTTTCTAGCACCATCCTCAGTGCCCTGTGCAGGGACGACCTGGCACAAAGTAGGCTCTTAATAAGCATAGTGTTGAATGAACCAATACAGCATGCCTATATTATCTGTGTCAGGATGGTGTCCACCTCTTTGCTTCAGAAGAGGCACCTCTGGTGGCCTCTTCACTGGCTTTGGCCAGACCCTGAAGCATAGGCCAAAAGGGGACAGAGCAAACTCTTATTTACCTATGCCCTCAGCAACCCTCAGGTGATCTATATGATCTGTATTATCAATAGAACTGTATTATCATTTCCAATAATTCAAGTAACCCCAAATTGCTGAATTCTCTATTCCAGAGATCTATAGAGCAAGGTTTCTCAACCTACATACTATGGACATTTTGGGCTGAATAATTCTTTAGTCTAGGGGGCTGTCCTGTTCATTGCACAATGTCTGGAAACATTCATGGTCTCTACCTGATCCATGCCAGTAGCATCTCCCAACCAAAACTGTGCCCAGATACTGTCAAATGCCACCCCGGAGAAGGTTAAAACCCACCTCTTCTCTAACCCACTGAAAGGCACTGAATAAAGTAATGCATTGGTAGGAAGCAGAGAAGAGAAAGCTTGGATAATAAGGGTAATAAATTCTGTAGTGCAGCCATCTATTGTGATATTTTTACACATTTGTATGTTCCTCTATGGTGGTGAATTCTCACAAGAGCCAAGTCAGGCTTAAGAGTGTACAATCTAAGTGCTATTCCCTAGCAGACAAAAGATTTGTAACTCCAAAGCTTTGCTGGGGTAGACTAGTATCTCCCCAAATCTCCCATGGGGGGACTTTAATTGGTGCTCTGGAAAGCAAAAATGTCCATCATCTTTTTCTTCTGAACACACTGAAGTATATTACAGATCTTTAGACATCAGTGGCTAAAAACAAACATTTACTGTTATTTAAGGTTAAACAAAGTTCTTTAAGGAGACAAGATTCTTTCTTTACTAATATCCGTACAAACCCTTTTGCTTTTCACTCTTTTGGAAAGTTCATGAATAATGTATATACCATTTCCTCAAAATGTAAGGATTTCTAGCTATGCTCTTATCATAGATTCCCACATCAATCTAGTATTATGTTATTAGAGCCAGATTTAATTGGGACCTAGATAGAATTTTACTTAAGAAAGTAATCTGTTTGTTTGTAAATGATGGAATAACAATTTTTACTGTCTTTTCCTATTCAATGGCCGTGATTAGACTTCTGGATGTACTCATTCATAGGACTCTCTCAATCAATGGCTCATTTGCCTTCATTTTGATGTCCTTCTGAGAATTTATTTATGTATTAATTTTATTATTATTATTTAAAAAAATATACCCAGGGAACTCTGCCAATTGCTGCAGTACTTTGGAGGTATCAATAAAAGAAAATGATCTAGCACAGTTGCATGGGGCCTAGCCAATACGTGGAAGGTGCCAATGTGAGTTCAGAGCCAAGCTCATCAGCTTGGTTTAGCACTCAGTTTGGAGACAGCCTGGCCTAGATGGTTTGATATCTAAGTGGAAAGCAGACTCAGAGTAAAGTGCATCCTGGAGAGCTAGTGAAAATGTTCTCTGCAAGCTCATCTTTACATGGTAATAACAAAACTTAATTAAAAATCACTGGTATTTTCTCTATTTGTTTCCTCGTCAGAAAATTCAAATACCAGACTGTCTGGTTCAAAATTGAACACCTGGCAACCCTAATGATTTGCTTTGCACAGTGATTTATGTTGGCAGATTCAGAACTGTGGAGACAGTGGGGGTCAGGGTGGGGAGAGCCCAGAAAGATTCAGGAAAAAGAAAAAAAGACCTTTTCCGTTATTTTTATATTTTTAATTGGGTGAAAAATGTTTCACAGGGGAAGGAAGTATTTTCACTCATTATTCCATTTTATTGTAGCCCTGTCCATCTCTTTTTCTTTCTGTATTTTTACTTCTCACCTTAAATGCTAATTTCCATAGCTTTATTCTTTTACAGTCTCTGATCCCTGTCAGATTTGATTTTGGTGTTTTTGACTTGGGGCTCTGTCCTGACTCTGAAAAACAGTCACCGTGGTTTATTTGCTTCAGAAATATAAGACTATAGGATATGGGGTCAGGTGACTGTGAATCATAGCTGCACCACTTCTCAGTTCTGTAAGGGGGAAAAAAAAAAGCAGATGTAACCTCTTTTTTGCCTTCATTTACTCAGACATGAATGGGAGTGATGATAATATCTATTTTTTAAAAAAAATTTGTTGTGTGGGATACAGATGGCCCACAGACAAATGAAAAGATGATCAGCATCACTCATCGTCAGGGAAAGGCAAATCAAAACCACAATGAGATAGCACCGCTTCCCTGTCAGAATGGCTGAAATAAGAAACACAAGAAACAACAAGTGTTGATGAGATTGTGGAGAAAAAGGGACTCCCATGCATTGTTTGTAGGAATGCAAACTGGTGCAGCCACTGTAGAAAACAGTATGGAGATTCCTCAAAAAGTTAAAAATAGAACTACTACCCTGTGATCCAGTCTTTGCCCTACTGGGTGCTTACTCTCCAAATACAAAAATACTAATTCAAAGGGATACATTAACCCTATGTATATTGCAGCATTATTTATAATAGCCAAATTATGGAAGCAGCTCAAGTATCTACCAATAGATGAATGGATAAAGAAGATGTAATACACACACACACACACACACACACACACACACACACATAATATATATATATATAAAATTGTGTGTCGGGGGTGTGTGTACACAGCCACGCATGCGTGCGCACGCACGCACACACAGGCACACACACACACAGGAATATTATTCAGCCATGAAAAAGAGAGAAATCTTATCATTTGCAACAGCATAGATAGGGTTAGAAAGTGCAATGCTAAGTGAAATAAGTCAGTCAGAGAAAGAAAAATACCATATGATTTCACTCTTCTATGGAATTTAAGAAACAAGCAAAGGAAGAAAAAGAGAGAGAGATAAATCAAATAACACTCTTAATTATAGAGAACAAACTGATGGATCCCGGAGGGGAGTGGGTGGAGGGATGGGTGAAATAGGTGTTGGAGATTAAGGGGGCCACTTGTGATGATGTGTGGAAGTATTGAGTCAATATATTGCACACCTGAGACTAATGTAATACTGTATATTAACTACACTGGAATTAAAACTAAAAATTTAATAAAATAAGGGAGAAAATTTAAAAGTAAGTAAATAAATAAAATGCTACCTGTGTAAGTGAAAAAAAAATTGTTGAGGATAAATAATCCCACTCCTCATTCTTATGGATTCCAGTGGAAGAGCACAAATGGAAGCCTGCATATTTCATCTAAATGTTTCAAAATTATAAATTATCCCAACAAGCTGTGGAATAAACTGCATTTTGTCCACCTACTTTGCCAATTATACCTTCAAAGCTAGAGGTTTGGTTTAAATTTGAATTCTCGGACTCCTTTAGAGTTCCATGTTGGAATATGGTGGTCCAGGGAGAACTGGCCCTCATTTCTCAGCTTACCCCCTTCTCTTCCTATGCCCAGCTCCTTTCCACAGTTTATGGGCCTCCAAGTCTGTGTGTCCACACCCCTGGTCATTCATCCAAGCTATGTCTACATCTCCATCAAAAGGCAGGCCAAAGCCATTCCTGCTGCCTAGAGATATACACACTAAAGAATGGACTGCCCTTGGAGGAAGAATGTGTGGAAGATGTCTTCAAAGGCCCTGGAAGTAGATTTAAAGCCATTTTGACAGGGAATTCTTGGACCCTGAGAATCCAGAGAATGGTCCTGGGGCTGAACTTGGACAGGTAGAGGCCAACCTCCAGGATTCAGAGAGTCAGGTTCTTGGGCTCCAAAAAGTATCCCCAAAACTCAAATCTATAACATAGCCTGAACTGGCAGAGCTCCCACAGTTGCTGGATACCTAGTGAATTTTGGCTTCCTCTCCACCTGGAAATATACATTTTTCAAGTATCCCTTCTATAGCTACTGTGGAAAAAAAAGTAGTTTGGTGCTTCCTCAAAAACTTAAACGTAGAATTCTCTTCAGCTGAGCCAAGTTGCATGGTATGGAGAGGAAGGACAACTGGGATAATTTCACAGAGTTTGCTGTCTGGCAACTGTTCTCTCGCTCTCTGCCTGGTATATATTTCCTTCATTTTGTCTGCCTGGGACCAAGTTATTTGCTCTTTTTTTTTCATACACTTGAAGCAACCTTGGGAATGGGTTCTAAGCTGAAATGAGGTGGTCTTCATGTATCATGGGGGTGGCAGTGGTTTGTGCTTCTGATAAAATAACTTGAGATAAGCAAAACACATCCACTGTTACTCTCTGACTTGTGAAATCTGTTGCTTCAGAATCATCATTCATCATTTTTGTCTTCCCAGACACTAATGGAAATTAAAATAAACAAACCCATTTGCATTAAGAAAAGATCCTCTACAGTGACAAATTTCACACAAATTGTAACACGAATAAAATATCCCGTGTGTTTTTAAACAGGTCATCCATTAAGGGTTCACCAGACACAAGGGAGTATTGTAGTTAAAAGGTGGATAGGCTGTTGTTTAACCAATGTTTCATTAATGAATGAGAGTTCAAATGGCAAATGATAGTCTAACAACATCATTTTATATATGGGAAGATTAAACAAGACTCATGTTTCCCCCGTTTGGAGGTTTGCAAACTAAATCTGGCACAAAACGTACAGAAAGATAAACTCAAGAGGAACGTAGCCTGTCACAGTGATTGATGGGGCTGGTTTTCACCCAACAGTGTTTGAAAATGTAGATATCCTTAAATAAATGATGCTGCATGAGCCTTGCCAGCCTAGGGAATTAAGAAGACATTATTACATTTTGCAGAAGCAGTATAAAGCTCTGCTGCCGAATTTGATGGTTGTAATTTTATATACTTTCCATAAGACCTCACAATGCATATGCTCTATAAGAATGTGAGTGGCATCATCTTTAGTAATGAGGTTTCTGAGGTGTTACAAGGTGAGGCAAATCATTCTCCATGCTGTGTTCCTGGAGGTATAAACTGCAAAATCAGCAGTATGACTTTCTGGAACACTTTAGATTTCCACCCGCATGACTTTCCTTTCTTCCCCTCAGTTTATACCGGACTCAGTCTATAGTTGATAAAATCATGTGGGTGGAGGGGGTAAATTATAAAATACCAAATTTACAGGGGATTTATTAACAAGACAGAAAAATACTCTCAAGTGGATATACATTACAATTTGGGGGGGGGGTCAAAACCAGCAAGTTACAGCATTTGTTTTTGTCTTTTGATAGGCTGTCACATTCATATCAGCAGGATCCAAGAAGCCCGTTCATTTCCCTATTCTTGCCACTGCTGAATATTGTCATTATTTATTTATTTATTTATTTATTTGACAGAGAGAGAGTGAGAGAGTAAAAGCAGGGGGAGCAGCTGACAGGAAGGGAGAGGCAGGCCCCCTGCTGAGCAGGGAGTTTGATGTGGTTCTGGGTCCCAGGACCCTGGGACCATGACCTGAGCCAAAGGCAGACACTTAACCACCAAGCTACCCAGGAGCTCCTGAATATTGTCCTTAAAAAAAATAATAAAATTGGTATCAATCTGGTAGGTAAAAGTTGGCATCATGTGATTATTTTAATTTTAATTTATTTAATAATTTGTGAAGTTGAACACCTAACCAAGGCTTATCTGACATTTATGTATCTTCCCAAAGGAATTGTCCATTCTAACTCATATTAATATTTACTTATAGATTTATGAGTCATTTATTTAGTAATGAGATTAATAAAGATATTAGTTAATTCTCATATGTTTCAAACACTATTCTCATTTTTCTGTTAATTTTAGGTATGTCCCCTCTCCCCTTTGGCCTGTAGAAATGACATATTTTATTGTAATCAATTTATGGTTTCTATTATCTGTAGCATGGTTTCATTTTTTGCATTTGTATTTCCATCCCTCTGAAAGTTATTTTGGTATGTCTTATGATAGGAAAAAAATATTTTTTCCTCAAATTATTAGTTTTATATATTTTTTTTTTCTCTCTTTCTCCCTATCTCTTTATCAAGAGACTCATATATTGATCCATTGGTATGTTTGTTGTTTCTGTAACAGTAGCAACTGATTTAATCGGATTTTCCAAAAGAAACTTAGAACCTTTCTATCAAGTCTCTCTATTCCCCCCCCCCCCAAAATCCAGTTGCAATTGAATTAAATTCATATACTGAAGAGAACTGACATCTAATATTGACGTCTCCCACATGGTAATATATCTTTATTTCTCTATTAAAATCTTGCATTTTTGTGTGTATGTCTTTTTTAAAGGTTTTGCAGTTTTCCCCATGTTTCCTGCACATTAAAAAAAAAAAAAAAAAAAGGTCTTAGGTGGCACCTGGGTGCCTCAGTCCTCAAGTGTCTGCCTTCAGCTCAGGTCCATGATCCCAGGACTCTGGGATGGAGCCTGAGTCCTGCTTCCTGTTCAGCGGGAAGCCTGTTCTCCCTCTCCCACTCCCCGTTTGTGTTCCCTCTCTTGCTGTGTCTCTTTCTGTCAAATAAATAAATAAAACCTTTAAAAAAAATAGTCTTGTGTATTTTGTAATTTTATTGTCTTATTAATGGAATTATTTTCTCATCATATAGGAAAGTTACTATTTTTTAAAAATATAGAATAGGTATGGACTCATTTTTTTAATATAGAACAAATTGGTAATCAAACTTGGGCATACAAGAAATATCCTTATTTCATTTTTATCTTTAAATCATTTGGTGTTATGTCATGTCTACCATCCCTCTCCTTCCCTATCTGTCTGCGCTATTAGGAAAATAGATAAATCCCAGTACTTATGGAACGATCTATCCTTCTCTAAGGTCACTGAGGTACATGATACCTAGAAAATATAGTATAGCTTCATTTCATCATGGAGGCTGCTGAGACCATCAGTATCATACCATTATGGTCACAAGAAGATTTGGGCATTTCTTCTGTGCTAATACCAATGGCCATGGGGCCTTTACCTAGGCTGAAAGATAATACTACAAAAGTTGATTGTTTGTTCCAGCTCTTTGAAAAATACCGGTGGAATTTTGACCGGTGGAGAGTATAGATCGCTCTAGACAGTATAGACATTTTAACAATGTTTATTCTTCTGATCCATGAGCATGGATCTTCCATCTTTTTGTGTCTTCTTCAACTTCTTTCATGAGTGTTCTATAGTTCCTCGAGTACAGATCCTTTACCTCTCTTGTTGGGTTTATTCCCAGGTATCTTATGGTTCTTGGTGCTATAGTAAATGGAACTGAATCTCTAATTTCCCTTTCTTTTTTTTTTTTTTTTAAGATTTTATTTATTTATTTGACAGAGATCACAAGCAGGAAGAGAGGCAGGCAGAGAGAGAGGAGGAAGCAGGCCCCCTGCTGAGCAGAGAACCCAATGCAAGGCCTGATCCCAGGACCCTGAGATCATGACCTGAGCCGAAGGCAGAGGCTTTAACCCACTGAGCCACCCAGGCGCCCCTCTAATTTCCCTTTCTATATATTCATTGTTAGTGTATAAGAAAGCAACTGATTTCTGTACATTGATTATTTATCCTGTCACATTACTGAATTGTTGCATGAGTTCTGGTAGTTTGGGGGTGGAGTCTTTTGGGTTTTCCATATAAAGTATCATGTCATCTGTGAAGAGAGACAGTTTGACTTCTTCTTTGCCAATTTGAATACCTTTTATTTCTTTTTTTGTCTGATTGCTGTTGCTACGACTTGTAGTACTATGTCGAACAACAGTGGTGAGAGTGGACATCCTTGTTGTGTTCCTGATCTCAAAGAAAGGCTGTCAGCTTTTCCCCATTGAGGATGATATTCACTGTGTGTTTTTCATAGATAGATTTTATGAAGTTGAGGAATTTTCCCTCTATCCCTATACTTTGAAGGGTTTTTACCAGGAACGGATGCTATATCTGGTCAAATGCTTTTTATACATCAATTGAATGGACCATGCGGTTCTTCTCTCTTCTCTTATTGATTTGTTCTATCACATTGATTGATTTGTGAATGTTGAACCACCCTTACATCCCTTGGATAAATCCCACCTGGCCATGGTGGATAACCATTTTAATGTACTGTTGGATCCTATTAGCTAGAATCTTGTTGAGAATCTTGACATCAAAGAGCTGGAACAAACAATCTTAAAATTTGTATGGGACCAGAAGAGACCCTGAATTGCTAAGGAAATGTTGAAAAAGAAAAACAAAACTGGGGGCATCACACTGCCTGATTTTAAACTTTACTACAAAGCTGTGATCACCAAGACAGCATGGTACTGGCACAAAAACAGACTCATAGACCAGTGGAACAGAATAAAGAGCCCAGATATGGACCCTCAACTCTGTGGCCAAATAATACACAGTGGAAAAAAGACAGTCTCTTCAGTATATGGTGTTGGGAAGGTTGGACAGCTATGTATAGAAGAATGACACTCAACCATTTTCTTACACCATACACAAAGATAAACTCCAAATGGATGAAAGACCTCAATGTGAGGCAGGAATTAAAATCCTAGAGGAGAACATAGGCAGTAACCTCTTCAACATCGGCCACAGCAACTTCTTTCAAGACATGTCCCCAAAGATAAAGGAAACAAAAGTGAATATCAACTTTTGGGACTTCATCAAGATGAAAACCTTCTGCACAACAAAGGAAATAGTCAACAAAACAAAGAGGCAACCCACGGAATGGGAGAAGATATTTGCAAATGACACCACAGATAAAGGGCTGATATCCAAGATCTATAAAGAACTGCTCAAACTCAACACACACACAACAGATAATCATGTCAAAAAAAATGGGCAGAAGACATGAATGGACACTTCTCCAAAGAAGACATACAGATGGCTAACAGACACATGAAAAAATGTTCATCATCATTAGCCATCAGGGAGATTCAAATCAAAACCACATTGAGATACCACCTTACACCAGTTAGAATGGCCAAAGTCAACAAGGCAGTAAACAACAAGTGTTGGAGAGGATGTGGAGAAAGGGGCACCCTCTTACACTGTTGGTGGGGATGCAAGTTGGTGCAGCCACTGTGGAAAACAGTGTGGAGATTCCATAAGAAATTAAAAAAAGAGCTACCCATGACCCTGCAATTGCACTACTGGGTATTTACCCCAAAGATACAGAGGTAGTGAAAAAAAAAGGGCCATCTGTACCCCAATGTTCATAGTAGCAATGGCCACAGTCGCCAAATTGTGGAAAGAGCCAAGATGCCCTTCAGTAGAAGAATGGATAAAGAAGATGTGGTCCATATATACAATGGAGTATTATGCCTCCATCAGAAAGGATGAATACCCAAATTTTATATCAACATGGACGGGACTGGAGGAGATTATGCCGAGTGAAATAAGTCAAGCAGAGAGAGTCAATTATCATATGGTTACACTTATTTGTGGAGCATAAGGAATAACACAGGGGACATTGGGAGGTGGAGGGAAGAGAGTTGGGGAAAAATCAGAGGGGGAGATAAACCATGAGAGACTGTGGACTCTGAGCAACAAATTGAGGGTTTTGGAGGGGAGGGGGTTAGGGGGTTGGGTGAGCCTGGTGGTGGGTATTAAGGAGGGCACATATTGTGTGGAGCACTGGGTGAGGTGCACAAACAATGAATTTTGGAATACACACACACACAAATTAAATAAAATAAATAAATAAAAAGTTGATCCTTGAACCATTTTCTCCACCTGCCAGGGAATCCTCAGGATCTATAAACTTGTTTCCCTTCCTAGCTGTGGGTACTTTTGTCTCTTGCACGGCCAGCCTTGCTTTTCCCTTTTCTTCCTTACCATAATTCTTTTTTTCGGATATCAGCCTTTAGTGAAAACAAAAACTGGATGGCTCAGCTACCTACAAGCAACTTTTGCTTTCAGTGTAGCAACTCCAAGTCTAAGGCAAGGGAAGCAGAGAATTAATTGACTCTCTCTTCCAGTATAGAAGAATAGATGAGTGAGAAAGAGAGGGAAAATAAAACACAAATAAGTACTTCAATTGATTTTTCTGACTTATGTGTATGAGTTTTATGTGTATTTATACTTAGCAACTTACCAATCTCTTATTGTTTCTAATAGATTAATTTTCTTTTTCATTAGAACTTGCTTCTAAGACATGCTATTGGGAATAATAGGGTTTTTCTCATATGATCCATTTTCTTGAATCTTGAATTTCTTGAATTCTTGAAAGGTCTGTTGGGGCAGATAATCTTTTTATCTCTAAAAAGACAACTAGGAAGTGGAGAGATAATGCTTTTTAAACAATAGATAATTGAGGATTCCAGTAGACTATGAAGACCATCTCCTTCCCTTCTACTTCAGTGATTCTCAAAGTTGGTCCCCAGATAAGCACCTTGAGCATCACCAGGGAACATATTAGGTATGCAGATTGTTGGACTCTGTTCCAGACCTAGCAAATCAGAAACTCTGGGACCAGCCCCAGCAATCTGAAGTTTAACAAGTCCTGCAGGTGAAGTCTGATACACACTGAAGTTTGGGAACCACTGCTCTATCTAACAATCAGGACTCACCTAGCTCCTGGGGTCTGTGCCCACTGTGATTTGGGGTCTGGTTATCTCAACAATACAGTAAAGTCAGTGTTAAACAAAAAAAATCAGTATCACCATTTTACACCCAAAGTTGTATCTTTAGAGAAACATCCCATTACTGATAAGCAGTTCCAGAATTTGGCACATAGAAAAGCAAAATTCATTTAGCACTTACTATCCCAAAATTGTAAGCATTAATAAACGAAAGCTTCTCTTCTTTTTTGCTAATCCCTGAAGAACAAAGTTTCCTGCTTATTTATGTGTGGTTTCCTGTCTAAAACTTTGTGAAATTTTACTACATTATAGTCCTAGCAATAACATCTTTATATTTTATAATCCAAGTTAATTGTCACTTTGGGAAATTAACTTAATTTTAGGGACTCAATCCCCTAAGAGAAATATAAGGAAAATGAATGATTTCAGTAGGTATTAGTGAAAGATCTTTAAAAGCCAAACTTTACTCATTCTTTTCTTGAAAATTTGTGGAAAAAAGATGAATTTGGAGAATCAATGCAGAGTTTTTTTATGTGGCATTTTTAAATAAAATTGCTCACCTAGCATAGATGCCACTATATCTGGATCTTTGTAATTCAGTTCTCTAGGATGATCCTTAGACCAAGACTGTCCTATATTTGTTTTGTTTTGTTTTTTATGTGGTGACCTTTTAGTCAGTGTATTGGAGGTAGATTCAAATTTCTCCACTTCTGGTCACTTCTTTCTACATTCCTCGATACTGCTCTCTGTCTTTATTTTTAATTGTTCTAATATTAAATTTTTTTGAGCCATACTTGATGGTAACCCAGGCTGCAAATTTTGACTTTATGATGTATTAATTATAGGATGATCTGTTAATTAGTTCCCTAACCCTTAACAGGCTTGTCCAGAGTAATAAATGAGATAATGTATGTAAAGTGCATAGAGTATTCCCATTTAGTTAGTAACACATTATTAAAACGTAAGAAATAATCTTACCCCCACCCATCATTCACTAATTCTTAGGTATGTTTAGAAATAAAAACATTAAGATTTCTAAGCACATTTATAGCTCTGGATAATTTTCACCTCAAAACTAGGTTATGTGTATGATTGACTTTGATCTCCAACCATTTCAAGAAAAGAATATGTAGTAAAATATTATTTATAAAGGAGGAAATGAGGTTTTCTGGTTGTAAATGAAGTTTTATTTACAATCTGGGAATAGCTTCCAATTTATTCATCAAGGAATTCTTTCTAAAAGTTCTTTGAGGTTAGCAGTGTGTTTTTCTTACATTCTATTTCTGGTCTCTGTTATCGATTTTGGCCAATGATATTGTAAGATATAGGATAAACCTATCAGGACCTTTCTATGTATGAATGGCCAGAGGCCACTTATTTATACATGTGACTCTGCTATGGCTGATGTGAAAAGCTATAACCAACAAACCCCAGCATTTCTAGAACACATGTTATACGCTCTATGTTCAGTGTAGTGGAACCAACAAATACCTCATAAAAACAAGGTCAGGCCTAGCCAATCTGGAGACCAGGTGATGGTCCCTAGTTGGCTTGTCTGAAGACATCTTTTGAATGCACTTTGGGTTTGGCAAGGCAAGAGATGTACTGATATGCATCTCATGTGAGTGAATCAGTGAAGTCCATAATGATACGAAGTAGAACCTCCATTCATTACAATACATATATGATTTGATCATACAAATATGCAGGCAAAGAATTAATTAAATTCCAAGTGTTAATTAATTAGTTATTTAAGTCAAAAAATAATTGAGGGCCTGGTAAAGGCAAGCCGTTTAACAAACCAAAGCTCCAGATTCCAGGGGGAGGTAGAGGAGAGTAGCGAGAAGGATGTGACAGATCACTAAGCAGAAAGCTACCATAAGGCTCATTAAGGGTAAAAGAGAAAGCAGTACTGAATGAGGAATTAACTGGAGGCAGGGAATATTTATGTCTGGCATCCCAGTTCAGGTTTCACCTCCATCATCACCTCCCCCGCCCCCTCACCAAATCTATGACTAACTTTTCCCGATGTGAGAATGTCATCTGAATCTAGTTGTAAACTTTTGGGTGCTCTCAAAGTTTCTGGATGGTTTGATGTCTCAGAGTTCTTTCTGATCCCTTCAATGACAATTGTTCCAAAGTTTCTGTAAGGGTCTTCTTGGATGTGAAGAATTCCCCATACACTGTGGGAGTGAAGCATGCCAGTTTGCTGGGGAACCATGCTGAGATGTGGTTTTCTCATCATTTATAAGACCCCTAATGCAACCCTCCTGAACGGAACATTTGACCAGGTCCTTTTTTTCCCCCTCTACTCCCCAAACTTACCTTACATCATAGCAATAGTGGTTTAATATGTTACCTTGTCACTGTTCTCTACACTGTATCCCAATGTTATAGCCTTTAACCAAGGGCTTTATGAAAAGACTCTATTTCTACTGGTGGGATTGCACTAAAGTGGGCTATTGGAGTGGCCAATTAGGACAAAGGTGAAGATGTGTCTGTAAGGGACCTTATATCAAGTTTCACTCCCCCTCCACTCTAACCATAGATTGCTGCTTCCTCTACCTTTTTAGGTTGCTAACTGCTCATGTACAGTTTTCCCTATGGGTTTAAAATGGTGTTTTTCTGACCCCATTAGATCATTGACCAGCAAATGGCTTTATTGTTTCCTACTGAACAACCTCTTAGCTATGCTCAGTGTTTTTATCTGGGCTGACCTATTCATTGTGGCAATTTGTAATATTTGTAATATATTTAAGTAACTCTAGATCCTTGGCTTTTAACACTCTTATCCAGTTATGAAGTTCAGTTCTTGAGGTGAACTAAGTGTTTTCGGCTATTATTCAGCTCTTTGGGTAGAGATCAAGTCTGCCATAATAAGTATTAATGATTGATTGAAGTAGGTGAAATCTTTCATTTTTTTCATTCTTTTGGAGCTCACTTTTTGGTTGAAATTCTTGCAATTCATCTTATTTACTGGAATGGCTTATTATATGCATTCTTGACATTATGATTAGCTTTTATATTTGAGCTTTGTTATTGACTCACTTCAGTGAATTGTGCGGTTTTAAAAATTGGAACCCGAGAGTCCATTTGAAGAAGAAAAAGCCAAGAAATGGGAACTTTCTTTAATTCTATAATGCCAGAGTCAGAAAGGACATGTACAAAATTTTATTTGCAACACTGTTCACAGTCATTGGAAGGCATCTCTTGGCCAGGATAATTTTCTCAATAATAATACCACCTGCTCAATCTTGATCAAAATTCCAAATGTCTACATCTGGCCACATTTGCAACTTCAGACAAACATCTACTCTAGATTTTTTTTTTTCTTTTTAAAGATACCACTTCTAGATTTTGCATGTTTTCCTTTTCTCAGATTTGCAGCCTTCTTACCACTGAATACTTAATTTCTCTATCATTGCTTCTTTGAGTTTTAATACTGAAATATTCCATGTTGTTGTTCAGTAATACAAAATGTTATAATTTAACATAGAGATTTTTTAGTCCTATAGACTAAAACAGATCTTCAATTGATAGAAAAACATGTAGTACTGAGCCATATTATGCATGTGAAGTGGATTCTAGGAACCTGCAGAGCTTGAAGCAATTCAGGGATAAGAGAGTAGGTGGGAGGATTTCAGAAAAGTGTGGAGACTCAAATCATGAGTAATAAACATGTGGTTCCTGGTCTTAGATTCCACTGGTGAAAGAAAAACAAAAAAACAAGGAAGTGTTCGGTTTCCTTGGGGTATAAATTAGTCCATGACAAATAGAAAGTGAAATTCTGTATTTTCATAACCTATCTTCCAGAGAATATGCTGACTGCTTAAAAAAAATGCAGAAGAACTATATAAATTCCAACAGTTTCTAAAGTATTCAAAAAAAGGCAGGGAAATGGCTAACCTCATTCTATAAAAAGAAAAGTTGAATTTGTTTGGAAGAATCAGTTATGCAAAAATAATGATAAGCTTTCTCATTTATGGAATGCTCATTCATTTTCAATATGCCTCCACCTAATCACCTATGGAGTCTTATAATGGAATGGCACCTCATTGTCAGCTCGGGTCTAGGTCCCACAGTGAATTATGGCTACCCTAGGGCCAGAGTCTGGATCTCTGCTGGATGCGTTTCCTTTGCCCTCCAAAACCACTCTTCTCCTCCTTCCTATTCTCTCTGCCTTGGAAGGTGATCTATATGGACTGTCTTGGTTACCCTGCCTTCTGGCTTCCTGTTGGGTTTGTGTGGTAGGTACCACCATTAGAAATCTGAGGAGGGGAGGAGACCAGAAGTGAGGTATTTACTTCTTGTCTGTCTCCACATTCTGGTAACTGCCCTTCCTTTTCATGCTTATTGGCTTGTGGATAGTGACAATGCCGTGCTTACTAGCCTGAGGGAATGACACTAGCCCTAGATAATTGCTAAACCCTTTCCACACCTTTGTAAATAGTCTCTCTACTAGCTATTTTCAAATTACTCAATTTGAAAGTGCCGTCTGTTTCTTGCCAGGACTCTACCAGATATAACATTCTATGCAGTCATTGATCCATAGGCATATTCCATAATATTTATGCATATTTTAAGTTTTATCTAAAACATAATTTGGTGTTAAAATGCAGCATCTAAACTAAGAAGCAGTGTAAGAATTTTCTACAAAATAGAGTCATTTGTCGTTCAAAACAGTTAAGAGTAACCGAACCGAAGCTTTTAAACTCCTTTATCACAAACTTTTAATACCCAAGGAATCCCCAGTATACCAGTTTCTAAGAGAACCTAGTAATATTTAAGCTTATATAGAACAGAAAAAGGAAAATAGGAGTTATTTAAAATCTCCAGCGACCAAGGAGGATAAACCAACAAGTTTATCATGGCCTTCACCATGCCCTGGGTCATGTCAGCAGGTAACAGAAGACCTTAATCAGAGCACACAACTTTACTCAGTTAAATTTTGTTGTTTTTTTTTTTTTTTAAGATTTGTATTTATTTATTTCACAGAGAGAGACACACAGAGAGAGAGGGAATACAAGCAAGGGGAATGGGAGAGAGAGAAGCAGGCTTCCTGCTGAGCAGGGAGCCCTATGCGGGGCTCGATCCCAGGACTCTGGGATCATGACCTGAGCCGAAGGCAGACGCTTAACAACTGGGCTACCTAGGTGCCCCAAATTTTTAATACTCTTCTAAACAGTGTCTGAGGTTAAGGCCTAAGCTTGGGAAACCTAAGTAACCAGTAACACCAGGCACTTGTCCCACTTCCACAAGCATGTCCTGAACTTGTCTGTCTTTTTCTCCCCTTAAGTTCACTGAGCTATGACAATAGTTGTCATCCATGCTGATGGCCTTTGTAGAAATTGTAGTAAAGGGTTTGCTGGCATATATTTGATACCTAGGGGAGAAATAATATTTACAGGTATTTCTACCCACAACACATTAGGTGTAACCTGTTTGATGAAGCTGTTGTGAAACCTGGCTTCCTTCCTTCTTTCACTTCTTAAGTAAATTCATAAATCAGGCTCTGATTGATAAATGCATAAATCACATCTGTGCAGGTGTTCATACATGTGGAATCATGTGGCTGCATTCAAGCAAAAAAGTTTCCTGTTATCCACAGATTTTTTACTCAACTCTTCAAGGAAGTTGGTTCATTCTGAGTTCCTTGGTTTATTCATCTCCAGACCAGTTTTCTTCCTCCTCTCCTTCTTCTTCTTCTTCTTCTTGCTGATAACGCAATACAATTATGGAGTGTCTACCAAAATAGCTGTGAAAAATGATCTTATTAGAACTGAAGGAACTTCATTATATTGAAGTGCTTTTTTGAAAAAATATTCTGAAACATGAAAAATAGCCATCAGAACAGAGAGCAAGATTTCTGAGAGAGTTCTGTTCCTCTCTGTTCTATGGCCTCTCTTTCCGTTTGCTCTATCTCTCCCCCATCACTTCCTGAACAAGAGGCACATTTGATAAGCCCAGCCCTTCCCTGTCCTTGGTGTCCTTTCCCCAGTGTCCTTTCTTTTGATTACCTCAAGACTTCAATTACTCAATCAAATATACATTTAAATATCTTTCCCTTTATCTCTTCTGTTTCATATGGTTTTAATCTTTTAGGCCCTCTCAAACTCTTTCTAGAACAAGGGAGAATAATTCCATATATGGCAAAAATTTAAAAATTATATACAAAAAATTCAAATGAATTGATTTATAATAAGAAAGTACCTATTTATTTATGGATAATTTTTTAAAGTATCTCTGAACACTCCCACATGGATAACTTCTGAAGCTGGGACTGCTGCCTCATACTTTCTCCTGAGCACAAATTCTGCAAAGAGAGTAGTTCAAAGAACGATTTCATGCCCAAGTCCCTCCATCATCTCAGATTCAACATGACCAAAACCAAACTTCCTCCCACTAGCAGGAAAATACAAAACATTTTGGGATTTTCTGTGATAGGAGTATTCCCAGTAAACTAATGTTACATCTGTGTGTGTGTGTGTGTGTGTGTGTGTGTGTGTGCGCGTGCACATGTGCACGTGTGTGTCAATGTATGTGCACACACATATGATTGTATGCATTGGGAAGGGAGTTAGTCTTCTTTGTACTGCTCTGCTCATGTCTCTGTCTGTCCACACCCACTCAGTTTCCAAACTGTGGATTCCTCCTTTGAAATGACTCTTAAAGACACCTTCTCCAGTTTAGTTGTTGTTGTTATCGTTTTCTTTTTATCCTGGGCCACTCTCCCCTCCCTCTGTACTATCATAATGCCTGCCCAACTGGTCTTTCTCCATTGCATTGTAAGTTACTCAGTTGCAGGCCTCACTTGTCATAACTTTCTAGTCTTGGCGTATGCTTCTTTTCTGAAAAGGACTTTTAATCTGCACTCTGGGTCCTGATATTCTTAAAATTTTGTCAACTATACTACAATTACCTGCACCTGATTAGCAGCTGCTGTGACATTCACTAAAGTAGAATATACTTCTGTAGTCTCGCTGATAACTAAATCACTGCTTTCATTGTTGCCCTTGGCTGAAAAGCACATGGCTTATAAATGTGTTTTATTCACGATTATCTGGCAGCCCAAGCATGATGTTTAATGTAATTGATGTCTCCTATTTACTAATGGATGTTACATCATCATTATTTAGAAAATTTGCTGCTGAGTTGACATCTGATTAAGGATATGTGATTGAGGTTAAGAGCCTGCGAATATTTGGAGATACTTGTTTCTAGTATGTGCCATGCAACACGGTATGCTATCTGCAGCCTGCAGCTGCCTTTCCCTTCTGTTACTATCCTGCACTTGACGGGGCTAAGTGGACATTGAGACACTCAGCTTCAGTGGTTCTCTCCACCTACAGAAGGACAAAACATTTATATATCCTAAGTGTGCAATACAATAATCTGATGAAATGTGAGTAAAAAAGGAAAACAGGACAGAACACTTTTACAGAGTCATATAAGATAGATGAGTATGATACACAGACACATACACGCACCCAGTTCTACATATATTTTAAGTCACCTGTATCAGGGTGGTTTTAAATGAAAGTTTCCTTCCAAATATGAGGTACTTAGAGTTTCATGTAGCTATATTAATTTATAATGAGAGACCAGGAGTTAGAAGCTTTGAGGTCTTATTCATTAAGTTTACCAATTATGATATCCATCTCCCTATCCCACACGCTCAGGTCTGGATGTAGAGCAAGACTACATTTACTGGAGCTCTTGTGATTGCCTAAAGTGTATGACCAGTTTTGGCCAATGAGTTGTGAGTAGAAGTTGCCAAGGCTTTCACTGCAGTGTAAGAGCTGTCCTTTGCCATGATGAGCAGCAATAATCTAGATGGTAGCTGGCATCCTGGAATGAAAACTACGTGGAACAGAGGTATAGCCAGTCCTCACTACACAGGAAAACAAAAACAAAACCAAGAACAAAACAAAAGCAAAAAAACCCCCCTCATGGTTTGAAGCCACTGACATGGGAGTGGTGTTTGTTACCACCTAATAATAACCTGTCCTATCCTGACAGGTACACTTGGTGTATTTCTGGCTTTATATCTTTTTTGGGTATAGGATCTCATTATATAGGTTGATCAACCCTGTCATTTTTGAGGGGCACCTGGATGGTTTAGTCAGTTAAGCTTCCAACTCTTCATTTCAGCTCACGTCATGATCTCAGGGTCCTAAGATTGATCCCCACATCTGGCTCCACGTGGGGCATGGAACCTGCTTAAAGATTCTCTCTCTCCCTCTCCCTCTGTCCCTCCCCACTGTCCTCTCTCTCTCTAAAAAAAAAAAAAAAAAAAAAAGAAAGAGAGTATATTATCTAAGTGCTTACCTTATAAGGTTATTGTAAAGACCCTATTAGATAACAATGTATGTGAAAATGTCATGTAAATAAAATGATATGCATAAATATATATAAGCTATTATGTTTATTTTTTAACATTTTTAAAAAATATATTCATTTTAGGAACTTAAAAATCATTCTTAATTTTAAGGATAATTTCCACTAATGGTAAATCTAAACAGTAAGGAAGGATAAGAGTAAGCAAAAATTTTTTCTCTATACCACCCCATCACACACATTCCCAGTTCCAGAGGTATCTACTATTAAGTATCTTGTGACTAAGCATGGAAACATATTTTTATGCATAATGTTTTTCAACTTTGTTTTTATCATCAACAATATATTTTGAACATTCTGCACTGTTTTCCTTGTAATGGTTTTATAATACTCTGCTGGATAAATGGACCATGCTTTATATAACCTATCAATCAAGAATTATTTTTTCTTTAAAAAAATGAATACCCTAAGGGGTACTTAACACAGCTTCAATTATTTTTAAAATTGTACGAAAGAAAGGATGTTACAGGGACTGAGATTATAACATATGCTGCTATCTTTGTGGAAAGAATTAAAAACAAAACAATAGTGTTATTTATGTCCCAGGATAGCAAACACTAGTGCCTATAGAGACCAGGGAGATAAATTAATAAAATTGGAGATGAGGGCTCAGGAGAGTCATTAGGGAGAGAGAGATGGGATGAGAGGGAAGGAAGGAGGGGAAGAGTGAAGAGAAATAGGAGAGAGAAGAGAGAGAATTGTTGCTACTGGGAAAACACATGCCTTTCTAAAGACAGCAGTTGAAACTCAGCTGAAGCCCACTATTTTCACCATCAATTCTATCCCAGTAGTGGCAAATAATATTTTTTAAGAGAATTAAGCAGTCCATATATATATATATGCACATACACACATATGTGTGTGTATATATATATATATATGTGTGTGTGTGTGTGTGTGATTATTATTTTGATTTTTTTAAAGTCAGAAACTAAATCAGAAACTTTATTTTTAATGCACAAGCCAAATTAAATTTGTTGGTCAGGGAGCAACTGGGTATAGTCAAGAAAAAGTTTGTTGCCTTAGGGTAAGAAGTACAATAGAGGCACAGAGTTTGAACATATCTTAAAGAACATCACTACAATTATGACCACATTTCCATGACAAAGTGTGTTCTATACCATGGAAATCTTCCTGACTGTAATTATGTTTTTTATATCCAGACAACCAACCAAGCACAGGAATCCCTGGAGAACACTTAGTGTAATTTTATTTTTTCCTCTGCCCTATACTCTAAAGCATCATATGAAAAGAGCTTTCAGTGACTCTTTGACCTGCCATTTTTCCATCTGAGGATTAAAATGAAATTATGCATATTAAAGTGGAAGCAATTTGCCTTCTGTATGGTACTGACTAAAAAACACTGTTGATACAGCACATCACTTTTGTTTAAAAACAAATTTGGTATTGAAGTGTTTTGATTAACACAATTTGATTCTATAGTTGTCTCAGTTGATTAGTTGTTCAGTGTGAGCTTTGATCAATTCAATCAAAATCATGAAAATACACATGAATATAAATTGACCTTGGATTCTAATCTTGTTGTCCATATGTACCAGTTTTTCCTCTGCTTAAATGTGATCTAAAATTAGATGCAGATTGCACATTTTTACAATGTGAGAAGTGTCTCTGCAGAGTGTTTTGAAGTTTAGGTTGCTTTAAGCAGTAAAAAACTAATCATATATCTTAGAGGAAGGGAGGGCATTTGAAGGTGACCCCCCCCCCCAAAAGAAGGTAAAACCAAATTCATCCATGTTGTAAGGTTGAATGCCTACTTAAAATATTTATACTTATTTATAAGTTATCATGACGACAACTCTTTCTTGACTGAAAGTGTGGTCAAAGTTTGGAAGTTGGTATTTTATACGAGGATTCCATTATGAAATATGAAACTATGGTTGAACAAAGAGTTTTTGTTCCATTTGGTTCAGATGCGAGAAAACTTTTCATTTTTTGACATGTATGAATATCTCCTTCTTTCCAAACTTGGTAGTTTTCTGGAGTCTAATAATAACTGAAATTCGTTTTTAAAAACCTGCCAAGAAGACCCACTTTTCTGTCTGATTTAACTAATGTAACTATTAGATTTAATCTGTTTAGTTGGGGAAAAATTAGTTTGTGACCGCAAATGGCTGTCTGCAGTAATTATATCCAAATGAACAGAGTAATTTTTAGAACTTTTTTTGCTATTAATTTTTCTTTGCTTGGTTAAATTTTTTCACATCTGTCTCACAACCACTAGGATATAAATGTTTATTATATTTTATATATATTACCTATATGCACATCTATAGTAGAATATGTATGTATGTTATATATAATATATATTATACCTATATTTATTTTATATATATATATATATATATATAATATATATATCACTAGATGGGCTTCTCCTCATGGTCATCAGAATAATTCAGAAATCAGATACAATCTAGCTTATCTGGCTTATTCTTACCAAATGAATAGGCCAAGCTGTACTTCCAGGGCTGGCCAATTTCTCAGAAGCCATATATGGCTCTCTATTGATCTCTCCCACAAGGAATTTTTATCCCTTTCCTGTCATGACTCCAATCATATTCCATTTTTATGTTTGCATATAAATTATGCTGTGAGGCATAAATGAACTCAGCTAGACCATGATATTCCATAGTGGAGACATGTTTGCCTAGAAAGTAGGGGAAGGGAAGGAAGAAATAAAAGATAAAAACAAAGAGGGAGGCAAACCATAAATAAGGGACTCTTGACTATAGGGAACAAACTGAGGGTTGCTGTGGGGAGGGGTGGGGGGATGGGGTAACTGGGCGATGGGCCTTAAGGAGGGCACTTGATGTAATGAGCACTGGGTGTTATATGCAACTGATGAATCACTAAATTCTACCCCTGGGGGCAATGAAAAAAAAAAAAAAAAGGAAGTTAGGGTCTGGGTGTGACTAGGACATTTTTACATCTATTAACTGCCTTTCCCTACCCATCTTATCAATTCCCCTGTGCTCTTTTACTCCTATAACCTGAATCCTGATGAGCAATGGGACTCATGGGACAGAAGAGACAGAATCAGAATCAGAATGTTCCTTCCTCCCGTCCCCACACCCTTTCTTGTCTCTCACTGCCCCATAAGTTTCACTCTCTGGAGAGTTTTTTTCCCCTGCCCCTAGATGAAAACTTGATTTCTCCCATGACTTTCTATGACTCTTACAGAATAAAATATCGTGACATCACTTGACAGGACAATCACAATCTCAAGTCAGAAATTGTAATAGCAAGTTGTGTTTACCAAAATTGAATTGGGTTTAAAGTTTACTCTTCTTTCTTTCATCTAGATTTTGGTCTGCTATGGACTGGCTGCTTAAGGTGGAGGAAGGGCACAATCTTTCTACTTTCTTTTTATACCTCCCATTTTAACTTGTTCAGGAGCTTGAAAACTGAAGTCTGTGATTTTACCAGAGGGAGGAAGGGAAGTTTGCAGATAAGGGGTGTAGGAAAGTTATACCTTGACAGTTGGCTGTGTGCTTTTAGGGTTTCTTCAGAGGTCCCAGAACTATTCATCTGTCCCTTGAAGTGTAATTGCCTTGGGTTGTTGTATTTTATTTTAACAGTCACTCATATTCTTCTCAATAGGATTACAGGATGAAATACAAGACTCCAAATAAAATTTTAATATCAGGTAAGTACTGAATAAGTTATTAGTGTAAGAATATCCCAAGTGTTTCACTGGGACACACTTACACTAAAAAATTATTTATTTTTAAGCTGAAATACAAATTTAACTGGGCATCCTGTATTTCCACTTACTAAATCTTATAACTCTGGGTGGAAGGGCATTTTTGAAGGCTGTCTGCTCTTGTGAGCCATTCAAATCTGGATATTTTATCATGTTGCTTTAGTACCAGAATTATATTTTTTGGTCTGTGCCAAATAAACTTTTTTACAAACATAAGCTTTCAAAGATGGATATAGATTGTAAATTTCCCTCTCTTTTTTAAAATGTAACTGTCCAAATGCAGCACAAATGTTAAAAAATTGTACTAGTAACTGTACATGATAGAGTTGTTTAAGCCAATTAGACATAAACTCATAACAAGCAGTAGTTATAAGGAAGTAACCTTTTCTGCATCTCAGTGTCTAGAAAAGAAATTTGCTGATAGTAGATGTGTATGAATGCTTAGTGATTGACTTATATGGTTATTTGTGGTTCCATTATCTAATAATTTTCCAAATTTAAATTCTAATATTGCTGATCTTTCACTACTATATCTGTACAGTATTAGAATTACAAGCACAACTAAAGGAATCCTAAAAGTACATAATGACAAGTGGTTCCCAGCAATTAATGCATTTTGAGGTGGGCTATGAATATTTAATAACAGTGATTATTAGACTCCATTATTTCCATTAAAGAGGCAAGAGAATTTTGTTTCCTTCAGGATCATTAAAAAGGCAGCTGTGCCTCAGAATGGAATAGTTTATCCTCTCTTCCTATTCCTCTCAGCTCATTCTGAGTAGAGTCCATTCCAATCAGTTTGACTCATTAGTCCTCACAAGATTGAAAGCTGAGTATTTTTACTCAACGGATAAAAATTTCATGTGCTTTCTCAAGGTCATACAGAAAATTTACAACAGAGAACAGAATCTCTTAAGAGAAACAGTTTTAAAGCTCTTTGTCTCTCACACTACTTTCTTGGCTAGCCAATTTTACATCGCCAAGAAGGTAAAATGGATGTAGTTAAGTAATTTGTTTTCAGTGAATTAAAATAAAGACTCCCTAAAGCCTGTTGGGATGCCACCATAAATCAGAGAAGGAAGAAGATAACACTAGCAGCACTAACACTTCCTCCTATTATCATAGATTAGAGGTAAATATAAATATGACTATTGCCATCTCTCTGAACAAGAGTGCAAACTCTTCTAGTAAGAGTATGTGAAGAAAGAAGACTACTACATACATATCCGCAGTGTCTTGTGATGCTGTTTGTTCTGCATCCTTGTGAAGGAAGTAGCTAGCATCACTCTCCTTAATTCAGTTATAAGGAAACTGAGTACCGTGTGTAATGTTTCAAGTTGGTTAAACTGGAATTACATTTCCCAGAATCCTCTTCCCTGTATGATTCTGGTTAGAGTTGGCTAAAAGAGGAATTTGGAAGGTGTAAGTGAAGTAGCAGTCATTGCTCTCTGAAGTTTTCATTATTAGGTGTGGTGACAGTCATAGAGATGCCAGCAAGTCCTATTGTCCTCACTCTCTCCCTTCTGTGTCTTTCTCATCTTCCCAAGTGCTTACCTAGCTGACCAAGTATGGCTTCTGGGTCTCCAACCAGAGGCCTGCCTGTAAGCCTACAAAGGCAACAGCCACATAGGCCTGGGTTTCCCTTTCTATAAGCCAAACTTGACATTCCTTTTTTGGTGGCTGGGCATGTGTGGCTTCTCAGACTGACTGTGTGGTGACTTCCCTGGTCTTCCCATTTCCCCCAGCACCTTTGTTCTGGTTTCTCCAGCTTTTCCCACAACTGTATAAAGTCTGCTAACTATCATGAATCCTGTATCCCATAGCTTCCTGTGCTAAAGGTCAGAGTATCCCCAAAGCTCTGCTCAGTGGAACATCAGAGCTCCTTTTTAGCTCCCTGCACACATTCAAAGTTGCTAGCTCTGCAGGATGCAATAGACTATGCCTTTGATGCAGGTAAACTTGAGAAGTTGTTATGTTTACATTTGTGCATAAAAACTGAATATACTCTAGTCATGTATCCATGAGTAATGGGAACTTCTTGCGAATGAGAATCTCATCTGAGGGTTAAGTTCATAAACAATGAAGCCAGCTCACAAAGCTTGGCCTCATTAAAACACAGTGATATTAACTCATGTGGGGGTGTTGCTGCTAAAACTGAGTAGCAGGCATCTTGTATGGGTGAAAACTTCGAGAAATCAATCCAATAAAAAATCAGAACAGTATGAAATTGCTGGTAAAAGGGAGACAGAATGTCTTTACAGCATGTAATTTAAAAGACCCTGATGCTTGTGATGGCATGTCCTTGGATACCTGGATTATTACCTTCTTTGGACCTCCAGAATCAACACTGAAGACAGCTCTCATTTCTCAATGTTCAGGATGCTGTCAGTGCCCCACCCACACCCTTGGCAGTGACCTGCAAACGCTGCTTCCTAGAATAGCTGTGACTCTGCCCCAGGGCTTTTATCTAGCAGCTGGAGCCTATCACCCCCACAGGTGCAAGACCTAAATGCTAGGTGCCCTTAAGGCGCCACTCCTTGACAACCAGGAGTCAGTGGATTCCTCCGCACCTTTCCGGTGGCAGGTTAACTCTGAAGTGCAAGTCCCCTGTTGTCTCCCAGAGTTCCCCAGTGGGATTGAGCTTGAGTTGCTCTCCAGGCAAAGTACTTGTTAATACACTATACTAGCTGCGCTCCCTTGCCTGTCTCACCTCTCTGGTCCCCTACTACTGTTTTTTGGAATCACCCTCCAAATAAACCATTCCCATGTGTGAGCTTGTTTCAGGGGCTGCTTCTGAGGGATGAAAAACAGGGCCTTTTCCACAGCTCTTGGCCAGGTATGTCTCTTTCCGGCTATTTGGTTTTGCTGAGGATTTGTTTGTGATGTTAAAATTTGTATAGAGTAAAAAGAGAAGGGGGAAGTGACAGAGAAGGCAAAGCAAAATATTCAGTTATAATGTACAGTAAGTTATTAAACTGGAAGTTTCCATGGAAGCCTCAAAATGAACTTCAATTCCTAGAGTATTGTGAGACCCACAGGAGAGTAGGAAGAGCCTATTTCTCATTCCGAGTCCAACAAAAGTCTTCAGTGGGACTCCTTGTGGGGCCTGCTGTTGCTTTTTCAGGGAGGGGGACACAGTGGACTGTGCCTGTCTCCTGTCTAGAACGTGAAGAGGTAAAGAGTGGGCAACTTGCTCCTGGGAGCCAGTCTTGGGCTTGCCCAGCATTCTGGCAGCAGCTTGATAACATACCTTTCATCTGCTGACAAAGGATGTGAGAGTTTCTGGTGAAATGGGTGTTAGCCTTGTGCATGAGAGAGAGGCAGCACACATATTCTGATAGATCCGGAAAATAGGGACACTGAAAGGGTAAATGGCCTCAGCAGAAGGAGGCTAACGTGAATAGCTGGATTGTTCTATATGGATAGGATTGCTGGATTTAGCAAATACAAATAGAGAATGCCCAGTTAAATTAAAATTTTATCTTAAAAAAAAAACAAATATTTTTAGTATAAAAATAGTATAAACCCAGTATTTAGGATATACTTATGTTAAAAAAAAGTTATGCATTGTTGAGCTGAAATTCAACTTTAACTGGGCATCCTGTATTTTATCTAACAATTCTACTTGCACACCTCCTCCCCCGCATCCAGTTCCCAAGAGTACTAGAAGCAAAGTGATTGTGAAGATGATGTACTTCATGTGATACTGCTAAAATTCTTGGCATAGTAGGGGAAGGCTGTGCTCTGCTCCCACACTGAGTTAAAAAGTGAACAATAACTTAATGCTTCACCTAATTAATTATTTTTTCTTTTTAAATTATTAATCCACTCAACATATGTTTGTTGAGTTCTTACTATGTGTCAAACACCATCCTAAGCACTGAGCAAACAGCAATGAACAAAGCAGACCAAATTCTTGAACTCGCAAGAATTTGATTCTAGTGATCTATGTTCTTGGCAAACAGAATACAACTTGGGGCCAACGGGTCCTCTAAATCTTTGAAGCAGGTGATGATTCCTTCCTCAACCCTTGTAATTCTTGCTTTCCTGCCCTGTGGTGTCTAATGTTCCCCTGGGACACTGTCAAGAGAAAAACCTTGAGTGTCACCGCCACTGCTCCAACTCACTAAGATCTGTTTGCAGATGGTATTTGAGTGAAGAATCTTCCGTGAGACCTGGTAGTTATCAAAACTATCATAGCCATATATATCATATATATATAAAATATATATATTTTATACCCTACTTCATTTATAAAAGGATTTGAAGCAGCATGACTCCTGCAGTTCTGTCTGCTTTACTCATTCATTTATTTGTTTTATTCAGTCAAAACAGAGAGATGAATGGTATGATGGTAGTGGCCCACAGCTGATAGGGCCATGAATCTGGATATGTCAGAAGCCATAAAGTCTGAGAACTTAAAATTGTAATATCATCATATATGATGCTGCGAGGGAAAAAAAAAATTAAGAAGAAACAGAAAATACCTCCATTTCCTCTTCTAAATTTTAATTACAATTTTGCTTTCTCTTTACTTCCCTAAATATTTCTACTATCCTCTGTGAGGGGCACAAAAATGAAAGCAAATAGAGATATTGAACTGTAACCATATGCAGACAGAACATGTAATAAAAGAATGCTGCCCATCAAGAAAGAATATATTGGGTTTAATATGATCAGTTGGGGAAATAATGGTCTGTCAGCTGTGGCTGTTCATTTTTAACTTGATGCTCATATTTTAAATGAAGTCCCTTTGGGGACAGTATTACATTTTCAATGCTTTATTCTGAAAGAAAAATATTAGGTCAGTTTATACACACATTCAAAGAAATATACTTCACAAAGTTGATGTCTGTGTGTGTGCAGGTGTGTGTATGTAGATGTCTTTCAGTGTTGCTCTTATATAAAATGTTCCCTGAACAGGATGACAATTTGATGTTTTCTCTCTCAAGTTAACTACTCCCCTTTGCTCTGTTTTTTCTCCATTAGTGATAATATTCAGTTATTATAGAAGGTAAAAAAATAAGCACTATACTATGTGCAGAGTAGGAGAAATCAAATCTATCTTTAACAGGTTGGAGGTGCTCCATAATCCAAGATCCAGAAACACAATTCCATTTCCAAAATTCTAGCGCTGGAAATAATGTTTGTTGTCCTTAAATGGTCTTTTTGGGGAGGAAGACTGTCCTGTCCCCTTCAAGGTCCTAGCTGGATTAAGAATCAAACTGATGTGAGACAAATTAATAAGAGAAAGTCAAATATAATTTCGTACATATGAGAAATCCACACAGACATGAAAATTTCAAAGACAAACAAAATGAAGTATGTATGTCATCCTGTATTAGGAAGAAGGGGATAGGGGTTTGGAACTTTAAAGGGAAGGGATGCAATTCAGAAGACGAAAAAGAATAAATGTTTCTTAAACACTGGGTAGGCCACTCGGAAATGATGGATCATAGAGGACTTAGATCAAACAAGCCTTGTTAGGTTCTGCTCTGTCTACCATACCTAGTTCATAACATCAGGTAGTTATCTGTGGTGATCACTCTCTTCCTGCAGCAGGTCCTGTATGGAAATGCTTATAGGCAGTTTTTTTGAGAGATTTATTCATCCATTTGAGAGAGAGAGACCATGAGCAGGAGGAAGGGATGAGGGAGAAGGAGAGAATCTTAAGCAGACTCCCCACCAATCACAGAGCCCAATGCAGGGCTCGATTCCATGACTGTGAGATCATGACCTATGCTGAAATCAAGAGTCGGACACTTAACCTATTGAACTACTCAGGTCCCTTTCTTTTAGGAAGCTGTGCAGGAGATAAAGAGATTTTCCTGAATCTGCCGGGTTTGGGTTGCTTTTTAATGTAAATGATCTTCAGGCCAAAGTGGCCCAACTTGGGGTGGCCTGCCCTTGGCCCCTATAGTTTTTTTGTTCAAATTTCATTTTCCTTATGTGAGGAAGCTGAGGCTCATAGAAACTAAACCTCCCAGTCTGCATTTGCAGAGATGGTTTGTAACAGCCTTCTAGGCCAGTGTTTGAGTCCCTATAAACTGCTGCCTCCTTTTTATAGAATGGGCGTGCATATCAGCACCCCAGAGGGGAACACACAGGAGGGGACCCATCAGGGTTGACACCCTGGCACCTTCTTCAAAGTAGCAGGTGAGAAAATAACCCACTTCTTCAGCCCTCTCTTGAAGAATGGGCACTGCTAAATGTTTGGAGGTGATTTTGGAGACAAAGTGAGGAGCTGGGGAGCCACCCCAGGACTAACTGCCAAATCCTTAGGAAACTTAGGTGGGTGGGGCCCGCTCAGATGCAGATCATTTTGTATAATTTATAATCACTGAATCTCTTGACTGGAACTTTTGATGAGGTATATAAGCCCTACCAGTTAGATGCTAGTCTAATATATTTGCTTTTCAACATCGTCACACTGAAATGCTTATAACTCAACCTCCTAGTAACTGCTCTTGGATTTTATTCTTTTGTTGACTGTGCTGATTCCTCAGCTAGGTAACTTCCCAGTTTTCATTTGCACTGACAGCCACCATTTTCTAAGCATTTTAATGTTTTCTGGTTTTGAATAAGTCATTCCACACACACCACCCTTACTTCTTCCCCTACCTGTTCAGGACTGTTGTTTCCACAAGATCCAAGGATTTAAAGATTCCACTACACTCTAAAACAGCACCCTTGGCCTTAGTGTTGCATGCACTTATTGCTAAATTTTATGATTATTCAAGAGAATTATTGTGTCATAAAAACTCTGAATCAAGCTTGAGTGATGTTGTCATGCCAGAACAAGTGTGAGGACAGACTCTAACAGCCAAGAAGCACATCCAGTCTTATATTGCATAAAATTAACTGTGCATACTATACGAATAGCCGTTTATGCTACTTTATATGGTAGTTCAAAGTAGATTGTAAATGTAAATAAATTTAAAAAACAAAAGATGTATCTATTGTCCTCACCATTTCTATGCATGAGGACAAGTCTTGACATCATCTTGTTAATTTGGGATCAGGTAGAAGCATTCAATTCCTATTGCCTCAGCATGGCTGGACTACATCTTCTGATTTCATAATGGAAAAATAACACAACATCTGCATTCATTTCTCTGGAAGCCAGCTAGTTTGTGATTGCATTATGTTCTCAATCAAGAGGTATCATTACTTTTGTCTTCCTTTAATTACATCAAGGTGTCTTTTTTTTGTAGTATTATTTTAAAGAAATTAATATATAATTTTATTTTCTCTCATTTAGGCATATAACATATGGCTATATGCCTCACAATCTATTCCTAGTTGCTAAAAGTGATCTTTTAAATGGATTTTATTTAATAGTTATATTATAAAATAAGATCTATATCCTGGGGGGGTGAGTTTTAGGTAATACTTATTATTAGTCAGCTATTGCTATGTAACAGACCACCATGAAAATTGTATTGGTGTAAAACAAATAAGCATTATATCTCACTCATGCATTTGTTAACCAGCTTAGGTGGTTCTGCTTCGGGCTTGAGGGTTGAGTTTGGTCTGCTCCACATTTGAGGGCTCGGGCTGGGCTCAGTGGCTACCCAAGGCAGGGTGTTCTCGTTGCAGAAATTAGAAGCTCTCAGAGGGGGACATGAAAACAAGAGATGCCTCCTAAGACCTGGACTTAAAACTGGCACAGTGTCACTTCCATTGGTCACCCACATTCCATTGGTCACATCAAATTCTGTGACAAAGACCAACATCAGTAATACTAGGAAAAATGCTTCTTTTCTCATGGTTGCCAATTACTGATCATTATATGAAAAATGATTTTTAAAATTGTTTTTTGAAATTCATTATTAAAAGTTTTTTAAGATAACTGTGCTTTATCAAGTTTATATTAGCATTGCATACACTTTCAAAAGTAACTGTGGGTAATGACTTTAAACCATTGATGTGTGCAGAACAAGTATAGGAATGCTATGTAAATGAAGGTATAGGGAGAACTTCCTGCTTTTCACTGGGGTAAGCGTTAGTTCTCTCTCTTTCCTTCTTTCTTTCTTCCCTTCTTTCCTTGTCTCTCTCTCTTTTTCTAAGAGAAACATCCTTTTACTAAGTTTACGAATAGCAAAAAGTAAAGGTAAGCAAGCAACCAACTTGATATTAAGTAATAAAAGTTATCAAAACTATCATAGCCAAGAATACTATTTTTGAAAAATTACTTTTTGGGCTTTGGCCTCACTTTGAAACAACATATGACTCCTAAAGAGAATTTTAAAAATATGAACACCCAATAGACAATGGAATTTAAATACAACAGTTGTGAGGGTTTTATACAATTGGTGATGAATTACCACAACTGACATGCCTTTAACTCAATCAGACGATAAAAATATAGTAACCATTTAGACTATTTTGTATGTTTTGAAGTGAGTTGGAATTCAAGACATCTGATTTCATTAAATCAGTCAAGAGTTTCCAAAAAAACAGATAGCATTTTAAGCCAAAAGATAGTCCTTTGAATCATCTTGAGATATGTAATTTATCTGAATGCTTTTGCCCTCATCTGTGATTTCCTGGAGGTTAGAATTGTGTCATATTCATGGCCTTCCTACCCTGCTACAGAGCCTGAAACTTGATCGGTTCTCAATAAATGTCTGGAGAAAAGAGAAAAAAATCTTGGAGTGTTTCTTGAAAATTTATGGAAAATATTTGTCTAAGTACTTTATACTCAGTACTTTTTCCAGTTATTGCTGGTAGAGTTGATTTTTGCAAATTTAAATTACATTGTATTTATTTATTTATTTTTAAAAGATTTTATTTATCTATTTGACACAGAGAGAGATCACAAGTAGGCAGAGAGGCAGGCAGAGAGAGAGAGGGAGAAGCCGGCTCCCCGCTGAGCAGAGAGCTCGATGTGGGGCTTGATCCCAGGACCCAGGACCATGACCCGAGCCGAAGGCAGAGGCCTTAACCCACTAAGCCACCCAGGTGCCCCACATTGTATTTATTTTAAACAAAACTATGTTTTTAGATATTAAGATGAAAATACTGTCTCATAGAAAAATAGTAAGACAGTGCTATAAACTAAAATCAACACCTTAGAAAAAATAAGATTTTAGGATTTGTTATTCAAAATAAATTTGTGCCTCAAGTTTTAAATTCTAAAATTCATAACATAACATTTAAGCACAGTAAAACATGCCTTGTGGTTGGCTACTTTGTTATAACAGGTTTCTGTTGCATTTGGTTTCATTTCTTCTATTATCATGATTCTCTTTACACTTGTTACCTAGAAGTTGCTTTTTCTTCTGTTTTTAAAACATTTTTTGAGGGAGAGAATATATTATGTAACTAAGAAGAAGATAATATATGATTACTCAAAAGCAAGAAGGTAGATCTTTTTTCTCCTTGAAATGCTATATTTAAAAAAAAATAATAATATAATAACATCTTAAAATGCAAATATACATGTAACATGGAACACAATGAGTATAATTGTATGGTTTCTTGAAGAGATTAACTTTCCTATAATTATTTATTAACAAATAATCATAGATATGAGTCTTGAGATAGTTCACTGGAAGAAAATCTGTGGTATTTTTCATAGAGCCCAGGATTAGCCTGATTTCTATTTTTTTTATAGTTTTTTTTTTAAGCTTTTATTTAATTTTTTAAAATTCCAGTTAGTTGGGGTACCTGGGTGGCTCAGTCAGTGGTTAAACATCTGCCTTCAGATCAGGTCATGATCTTGGGGTCCTGGGATTAAACCCCATGTCAAGATCACTGCTCAGCAGGAAGCCGGCTTCTCCCTTTCCCTCTGCTCTGCCCACTGGCTTGTGCTCTCTCTCACTTCCTCTCTCTCTCTCTCTCAAATAAATCTAAAGAAAAAATCTTAAAAAATATTTTTGAAAAATTCCAGTTAGTTAACATGCTATATAATATTAGTTTTCAAGTGTACCATTTAGTAATCTTTAAAAACAATTTGTGTTAGAATCATCACTATACAGTTAATACATTTAAAGATAGATGGGATAGTTCATTTTCTACTGTATGATCTACAGGGTGGTGGTCTATCATTGATGATAGTAAGGATAGAAATCTTTTACTTGTGGATGATCTCAATGAATAAAACATTTCCTAACAGTTCTGGGTAGAAAATTGTTTTTCTAAGTCTAGTTTAGTATCTTGGCCTTTTTCCCAGGTGTAGGCTTATGAAGAAATGTTTTCTTTAAGACAGAATAGGGCTTAGATTATTGTCCTATTATTTTTTTATTCTTTTTTCTTTCAGTCAATTGATTCCTCAGTCTGGCAGCTTTTAGCAACTTTCCTAATTTGAGGTTGGTCATCCTACTACATAGTCTTCAGTCTAAGAATTATATGTATTATTTTTACCTGGATGTTTTATTCAAAATCAAACATATGTGTGTTAAATTGGAATACTCCCCTCTGACATCTGTAAAAGAATAAATCAAAAAATAAATCTCTTGAAGGAGCAATGAAAATAAAGACTAACTTAAACATATCTATATTTAAAGACTCCTATAAGACTATATACATATTTCTATCTACTACCAAAGTTATTAGTTAAAATAAAATACAAATTTAAAAAGAGGCCATACCGCAGCCATTCCCACTACTTAGAAACACACACTCCTAAAACTTAATGACTTGCTGATTATAAATTAAGGTAATCTTTTAAAACAAGAAACTGCATCAAGTTGCTGTAAATGCAGAGGAGTGCACAATTATTTCGTATTTTAAATTCTCCCAACACAAACACACGTGCACATGCATGCATGCGCGTACACACACACACACACACACACTATTTCTTCTCAGTAGCTTCACTTAACTTGGAGAAAGTTTTTTAGCAAAGTCACTTAAGGGTGGTGGAAGAAAAGAAAGAAAACAGCTCTCCTTGGATTTAATCAACAGCAACATTCCATTCTATGTTTAAGTTGCTTCTACTCCTAAGTTCAGTTCTGGCTTTGTTTAGTTCATTCAGCTGGACTAAAATAAGGGTCTTTGCCCCAGTTCTTCACATAAAGAGGTTTTCAAGGGAAAGAACACTTTAAAGAGTAATTTGGCTCTTAAAAGTCAACTACAGGAAAGGGAGGAAGGAAGGAAAGAGGAAGGAAGGAAAAGAAAAAAGCTCAAGAAAACCCAAGAGTTAATGTTTAGATCCCTTGTTTTTAAAAAGATACTTGTTATATATAAATTTGTTTTCAGCTCAGTTCATTTTCATAGCAAAAAAAGAAAAAAAGTTTGATGCAGAAAATATTACCAGAATATTTTACAGTTTTTTGCAGTTTGATGCAGAAAATATTACCAGAAAAATTGTAACAAATGGCATGTCCAGAACTTGTAGTTTATTAAAGTACAATTTGTGTCTTTGTTTTGCCATGAAAATACAATGCATCACCCAAATTCTAGTTGCTGGAAGTTCATTTCAATTTTACACATTTATCGACAGCAGGCATCCACATGGAAGTGATGCAAAGATGTACAACACCTTCCCTTAAGACTATTACCATCTAGCCAAAGAAGAGAGATGAATACAGGGAAAGTTACGTTGCAATAGAATATTTAAATAAGTCAGTAGAATGTGAATTGATTCTTTATGAAGATAAGATGGAAGGATTTCTTAAAAATATGGAACAAAAAGATATAATCAATTGATGAGTAAAAAGAGGATAAATAGAAATTGATAAAACAAGTATAGTAAACTGTTAATTGTAGAGTCTAGGTGGATTCATTATAAAATCCTTACCACTACTTTTGTGTGTTTGAAAATTTTCATAATAAAATGATGAAAAATTCTAGAGTTTATGGGAGGAGGTTGGGCATTATTTTCCATGCAGATGTGGTAAACAATAAAGCATGAAAGGTAAGTTCTGTAAATAATCGTCCTTCATTAGTTCTCTCCTCAATTAGATCAAAAGAATGAAGGCACTTAATGTTAGAGAATAAATTATAGTGAGCATCCATCAGAAAATAACATTTCTTACTCAAGTTGGCTTAAATGGAAGGCATATTATTATTATTATATTATTTTTAATGATACGATATTTAATTTTGTAGGTATAATCCAATAAACACATAAAAATTATAAATGAATCTTTGACTTTACATCAATATCACTGTAAGTTTATATATTCAAGTTGCAAAACCTCTTCCCTGCTTTTCTTTTTTTTTTCTTTTTTATTATTTTTTAATTAATTATTTTTATTAACATATAATGTATTATATGTCCCAGGAGTACAGGTTTGTGAATTGTCAGGCTTAAACACTTCACAGCACTCACCATATCACATACCCTCCCCAATGTCCATAACACAACCACCCTCTCCATGCTCCCCCACCGCCATCAACCCTTAGTTTGTTTTGGGAGATTACAAGTCTCTTATAGTTTGTTTCCCTCCTGATCCCATCTTGTTTCATTTTTTCCTTCCCTACCGCCCAAGCCCCAATATACCTTCTGCCCCTCTCTTTTCTGCTTCTTCTGGAATCCCAATTATTCTAATATTGTTTTGTCTTATGGTATCACTTACCTCTTGAATTCTCCCCTCATGGTCCAGTAGTTGTTTGTCTCTCTTTTGCTCGGCTTCTTTATTCTCCATCTTTTGGTCTTCTATATCACTAATTCTCCCTTCTGCCTCATTTATTCTAGCAGTAAGAGCCTCCATTTTTTATTGCACATCATTAATAGCTTTTTTATTTCAGCTTGGTTAGATTTTAGTTCTTGTATTTCTCCAGGAAGGGATTTTATTTCTCTGGAAAGGGCTTCTCTAATATCTTTCATGCTTTTTTGAGCCCAGCTAGCTCCTTGAGAATCATCATTCTGAACTCTAGTTCTGACATATTACCAATGTCCGTATTGATTAGGTCCCTAGCCACTGGTACTACCTCTTGGTTTTTTTTTTTTTTTTTTTTTTTTTTTTTTGTGGTGGGTTTTTCCACCTTGTCATTTTATTCAGATAAGAATATATGAGCGAGAGAATAAAATACTAAAAGGGTGGCAAAGACCCAGAAAAATGTACTCTAACCAAATCAGAAGAGACCAAAATGGGGGGGGGGGGGCAGAAGAAAAAGGGAAAAAAATAAAAATAAAAAAATAAAAAATTATATATTAGATTGGTGAATAGAACAGAGCCACCCACTTGACTTTGGGTGATTTTGGTCTCTGAAAGAAACTACCTCCCAAAGTTTTAAAGAAAGAAAAACATATATATACAAAAATAAGGGTAAACATGATGAAGGGATGGAATATGACTGTAAAGATGAAAATTTAAAAAAATTCTAAAAAAGGAATTGATAAGATAAGTTGGCTGGGAAAAGGGGGAAAAAAAAAAAGAGGAGGGAATGTGCTCAGGCTGGAGACTAAAACAAAGCCATGTGCTAGATTAAGGTATATTTTGATCTATTAGAAGAAATTGTATCCCAAAATATTTTTAGGAAAAAAACCGTATATGTATACAAAAAATAAGGTGAAATACAATGAAAGGATAAAATATTACTGTAACAGTGATGGTTTAAAAAGTTTTTTTTTTAGAAAGTTATTGTTAAGATAATCTATTTAAAAAACATTAAAAGAGGAAAAAGGAAAAGTTAAAATAGAATAGGAAAAAAAATAAAATTAAAAAAATTTTAACTTTGCAAGACTAAAGGATCATGGGGAAAAGCCATGAATTCTATGCATTGGTTTCCCCTAGCTCTGGAGTTCCACTGTTCTCCTTGATTAGTGGCTTGGTCTTGGCGGGATGTTCTTGCTGATCTTCTGACAGAGAGGCCTATTGTAGTGATTCTCAAGTGTCTTTGCTGGAGGCAGAATTGCATCACCTTTGTCAGGGACTGGGCTATATAATCTGCTCGGGTTTGCTCTCAGAGCTTTTGTTCCCTGAATGCTTTCTGTACCACTTTGGAGGACAGGAATGAAAATGGCAGCATCCCAATCTCAGGCCCATAGGAGCTGAGAGCTCAGGGCCCCACTCCTAAGTGTGCCCTCAGAGAAAAGCAGTCAACCCTTCCCATCTCCCTGGTCTCCAGACGTGCTCTGTACTCACACGGCCTATGACTGAGTGTTTCTATCTCTGGCGCATGGCCCTGTTTGGAATCCACAAACCCAGCAGATTTCTGCTGTGCTGCGTTGCCCTTCCCAGCGGAGGAAGGTGAGTCTTCCTGGATCTGTCACTTGTGGGGTCCCTGCTTGAAGAGCACTGGTCCATCTGTGCCTTGGATCACTTTCTAAGGTAACATTACTCTGAAAGCTCACTCTTCAGCTCTGTCTCTATAGTTGGCTTCCCTGTTCCGATACCTGGCAGCTCTGCCACACTCAGATACCCTCAATCTTTCTGTGACCCTGCAGGACCTGAGACCACACTGTCCCCTCAAGGGTTCTACCCCCGCTTACCCTCTGGAGTGATGTCCATCAGTGGAGCAGACTTCTAAAGGTTCTGATTTTGTGCTCCACTTCTTGCCACAAGCTGGCCCCTCTCCCCGTGGTCTGTCTTCCCGTCACTTTGGATTCACTTCTCCACACAAGCTACCTTTCAGAAAGTTGTTGATTTTCTGTTCCTAGAATTGCTTCCCTTGTTCTCTTCTATCTCCTGTTGAGTTTGTAAGTGTTTGGAATGGTTTGATACCTATCTAGCTGAACTCCCGGGATCTGATGTCATTTCAGTCTGCTACTCTTCCACCATCTTGCCTCTCACTAGGCATGTTATTATTGTACAGATTAAGAAAACCAAGGTTAGGACAGACATCAGGATTGATTAATGTAGCCTCTCAAAATTCTCTCAAGAGGCACAATTTAATACTCTCCTGTCTATAGCATCATCTTCAACACAAGGCTGGTTTCTCTCACTCATAGAGGGCTGCCCATAGTCCACTGCGAAAAATAACTGCCTTCACTTTCCCAGTTACATCAAGTAAACTGCTCATGTCTTTTTTGTCCTAAATTAACTTAGACCTGCTCAGTTCTGAATCCAACTCTGTTAAAAGCGTGAGTGGACAGCACCCATGATTGGCTTAGACTTCTCTTGGGAGGTGGAATAATTCAGAGGGGAGCAACCCAGTGACCGCCACAGGATACTGAAGAGACTAAGACATCCTCCAGGAAGGTGGAAGTACAAAGGGTGGGGAAGACACTTTTAGAAGCATAATGGTGTGACCACTAGGTACTTTTAGGAAAATGTTGTCAATAAATATATAGTTTGTAAAGGAGAGCTATATTCATGAAATATTTTCCATGATTATAAAAGCAATGAATATTCAATAAGAAAAGTATTTAAAAGGCTAACAGAGTATAACAATTGTTTATAATCTTACCACTTAGAAACAATCAAAGTTAGTATCTGAACATTCAGACTTTTATTCTGTGTATGTATGTGTGTGTGTGTGCGTGCACACACATACATATGTTAAATACTTGTTATGGTACTAACTATGCAATTTTGTGTGCCTTTGCCTTTCTTAACATTTTATCACTAATATTTCCTAGTATCATTAAGATTTTTTCATACATTTTGTTTTAATGGCTGCATAAGATTCTATTACATGAAAGAACACATTTGCCAAAATATTCTTATATTATAGAATGTTTAAATTGAGTAATTTTTGGTTTGTTGCTAACACTGTGATAAATATCTTTATAACAAATCATTGAATTTCTGATTATTTCCTTAGAAAAGCTTTTTAGTTAATATATCATTATTTTAGTTAGTATAGATTTTAGTTAGTATATCATTAAGATGTCATTAAGATCATTAGATTTAGTTAGTATATTGTTAAGCCATGTTTATATGTGTGTGTGTGTGTATAAAATTTATTTTAAATAAATAAATTTATTTATTATTAAATATATATTTATTTATTTATTTTAGAGAGAGAGAGAGCATGTGAGTTGGGGGAGGAGCACAGGGAGAGGGAGAGGGAGAATCTCAAGGAGACTCTCCATTGAGCTCAGAACCCAATGTGGGGTTTGATCCCATTACCACGAGATCATGACCTGAGCCAAAATCAAGACTCAGACACTTAACTGAGTGAGCCACCCAGATGTCCCACATATGAGTATTTTTAATACTCAATACAGTAAGCTTGTTCTGGTTTTACTTCTACTCATGTGGTTATTCCATGGATTCTAAGAAATACTTTTTATATAGTACTTATTATAATTAAGTATATATTAGCATATGTATTATTAAGTATATATAAGTATTATTATAATTATTATTTAGCAACTACCTTTTAGCAGTAGTAACATGGGACTTCACTTTTCAGCTCCAAGGGGCTCACTAAGAGAGAACTACAAATATGTTTTCTATCACTGATATCCCTACTTTCTCAACACTCCTTCCTTCCCTCGCATTTTTACATTAAAAAAGGAGAGGTAGGATGTTTACCTATTATGTTTTTTGTTTATTACTTTCTAAATCTATTCCTTTTTATTTCTCCATCTAGTATGTATACAGGCTTCAGGAATTAAGCATGTGAGACTTCAGACACAGAACCTCCCTGCCGCCAGTAGAATAAGCAATGAAAGAAAGAAAGAAAGAAAGGCAATACCTGGTAGCTCAGGATAAAATTTACTGTGGCCTTATTAAGTCCATAAAATTTGCAAATTATTTCATAAAAGTACTTTATAGGTTTTGGCACCTTAATGATGTTTATAGTGTTTTAGAAGAGACAAAAGATTTTGGTTTTGTGGCAGTTTGCCATAACAGGGAGCAATTGTGCATTCAATTACTCTATTAAGTTATTAAAGGTAGTGAGGAATTTACACAAAACAGATCTTGAATTGTTTTAAACTCTCTTTAGTTGAAAAGGTTAACAAAGGACAAATCACATACTTTAGCTCCCTTTTTCATTTGTAATTAACCTTTATTTCCCACTTGACCATGTTATTTTCTTGTTAAGTCAATAAGAGTTATGAATTTTCTTTATAAGTTAATAGTGCAAGCTTGATGTTCACAGGTAAAAGATCTTATGATTCAAGTTCATGATATTTGGGGAAAAAATCAGTATATCCAAGGGTGAGGGAGTTGAGGAAGAAGTTGTTTCATTTCTAAAACCATAATTTTTGTCCCAGGATCTAATACTCTAGGAAATAATATATGTGAAAGCTTCTTGAAAGTGTAAAGCACTATATGAATGTAAAGGATTAGTATTAGTGGTGTGGTAAATCATTTTCTGAGGGTTGGTATAGGCCATTTATATTTTTAAAGTAGATATATAGAAGAAAGATATATTTTACACCAAGAATGGCTGATTTCTTCCTCTAGAGTGGTTGAAACACTTTTTCTGATTTGATTTGATTAATCCCTTTGCCATCCTGTTAAAGGAAATTGGAGGCTCACCCTGCATTTTTATGGGACTTGCCTGTATTAAGCTTCAGATATCTAGATGCCTTTTCTCATAGGTGCAACTAGCTCATCTTTCTCTTAATTATCACTGGATTTCAGATAGGCACACTAGAAGGATCCTAGCAGAGATGCCACTACAGGAGTGGCTCCTTTTATGGCATTTGAAAGAGCTGTTATGGCCTCTGAAGAGTTTCCTGATGCTTTGAGGGGAGTAGGGTAAACTCAGAGCCTTGGTGAGGAGAAGGGCTCCCAGAAAACTGGCTACCCAAACTTTTCCTCTCCAACTTATATTGAGCATTTTTATGCTTTGGTTTCATATGAGAAGACTAATTACAGACATTCCAGCATTCTCCATAAAAAGAGAACTTGGAGAGTTTATCAGGTCCTAGGGAATCATAAGAAAAGAATCAATCTAAGGGTTGGAGCAGAACAGAATCATGGAGTTTGCAGTTAGCCAGCTGGAAAAAAGTTAAAGCAACTAAAGTTCATAGAAAATAATAGAAGCTATCTTGCACTTCCGGCTTGTGTTTTGAGTTTCCATTCCTTGCATTGTGTGCAGATCTTTACTCTGCTTTCTAAGAGACCCTTTCTCCTAAGCATCCCAGGGCATCACCCCTCTCCCCACCCCAGCCCTATGTCTATCCAGAGAAGTAGGATAAAAAGGCCAAACTCAGGCATATAAAGATTGACTGCTGAAGATAATAGTATGATACAAGGTGCTATTTTATTGTTTTCTCTACAAAATTCTTTAATTGGGCAGGTGATGTTTGAGAGATACAAAAAAAAAAAAAAAATCTACTTTCTAAAAATGTCAGTGCCTTCCAGATTATGTGTGTTTTCCCCTAGCTGTTCTAGACATTATCAGGACCTATTGGGAGCAACCGTGGCCTTGCCGGTCACAAGTTAGTAACTCCTCTTTCTGCTTTCTCGCTCTGAGCAAAGCCTAGATGTCCCCTAAGTTTTTGCTTCCCTTGCAGGCTTGTCACCTGAGTCTTTCTTTTGCCTCCCACATATCATTTTTGACAGGACCTGGAGAAAAGGAAGGCAAACTCTCTGCTTCCAAAACCATTTTCAGACCATTGTTCCTATTCTTCTGAAACAAAAAAATCAGATCCTTTGAAACCTGTGTTTATATGTCCTCCAAACCTATCTTTATACGTCTATCCAAAGTTAACCTATTTTCCTCCTGGTTCTTTCCTCTCAGCTGTTGGAAATTTTAGCTTGTCATTTTTTGTTCTTTCCCCATGATGACCATCTTAATTCTTGGTGACTTGAACAGGAATTGAGGGTTCATCCCCTGGATGCCTGAGTCTGTTAACCTTCACAACTTCAATTACCTTCTTCTGTACTCAGCCTCAATCACTCATCTCATGGCCATACTTCTCTCGATATTGCCATTGCAATCACTGTACCAGCTCCACAATAGCAGTTTTAAGCATCCCACTCTGACTACCTTACCTTCTTTGCAGCTCACTCATTGAATCCAACACTCTTAATCCACACAAGTCTCTAAAGTAAGCCTACCGCTTTTTGCCATTATCCTCCTCTTCATGTTCACATTCCCCTAGCATGGAGTTCACAAGCCATCGTGATGATCTCTCCAGAGTACACACCCTCAACACCCTTAGTCAAGGGATCAAAATCATCCAGAAGAAAATCCACCTCCAGTTAAGTCCTACTTCCTGCCTACTCCCCTTTTATTTCTAGGCAGGTGAGCATGGCTGGGAAAAGCACACAACCACTCTCTCTGGTCTTGAGTGGGCACAGCCTGCTAGAGTCTCCATATTTCTCTGGTTGCCACTACCCCATTATCAAACCAGTCACTTTACCCCTTCCCAAAACATTAAACTCTACCCCAATCCACTCATTCTCAACTATTCCCTGAGAAAATAGAAGCCATTAAAAGAGAACTTCATCTTCAAACTAATAATCTACTAATCTTCCTACATCTTTACCTATATAGTCTCCCTGGATCCCTGTCCTTTCTCCCTCAGTGAGTTGCTTCTGTCTCATCCCTTTTGTCTTTCCTCCCAACTGGAATATCTCATATCTTCAAAACAAAATGAACAAAAAGATCCTTTACTTCCATGTCATCTCTTCAACTATTGCACCAAGCCTTTAGAGCAAAATTTCTCAAAAGACCTGTTCCTATTATCTCTTCATCTCCTCACAACCATTCTTTCTTGGACTCTTGAGTCCACTGCAAAATGCAATTGCTAAAGTCCCTGATGAATTCCATCTTGCCAAATCTAATGGTCAGTTCTCTGATGTTATCTTAGCAACATTGTCTTAGCACACATTGCAGCAATATTGACACAATGGTCATCTTTCTTTAACACTTTGTTCCTTGACTTTGGGGATCCTTCACTGTTTTCTCTTACTTCATTAGCCAATTATTTTTATCCTTCTTTGCTGGTTTCTTTTAAACCCTGGAGTTCTCTAAAGCTAAATTCTAAGAACTTTTTTTTATCCTCTATTTACTTACTAAGTGATTTAAAAATGATTTATGTTCTCAGAATGTTCTATATTCAAGTATATAACTGTTGATTCAGTGTGTCTGCTTGGAAATCTAATAAGCATTGCAAACAGAACATGCTAAAAACAAAAACAAAAACAAAAACAAAAACTATGCATTTCACCCAAAACTCACCATTCCCCATATTGTCATCTTAAAAATTGGTATTCCCGGGGCGCCTGGGTGGCTCAGTGGGTTAAAGCCTCTGCCTTCGGCTCAGGTCATGATCCCAGGGTCCTGGGATCGAGCCCCGCATGGGGCTCTCTGCTCAGCAGGGAGCCTGCTTCCTCCTCTCTCTCTGTCTACCTCTCTGCCTACTTGTGATCTCTATCAAATAAATAAATAATATCTTTAAAAAAAATTGGTATTCCCATTAATGTGGTTGCTCTGAGCAAAAAACTTTGGATTTATCTTTGACCTTTCTTCTGCCTCTTTCTTTTCTGCCTTTTCCCTCTCTCTTTCCTCCCTCTCTCCCTCTCTTGTTTTTACATTTACTTCATCAGCAAATCTTGCTGACTCTATCTTCAAATATATCCCCTTTAACTGTTTATTGTCTGTCTTTTCCAGTAGAATTTAAGTTCCCTGAGTAGGAACTTTGTCTTATTTTCTTCTATTTCTCCAAACCTTTAGATTAGAAATTAACAGACTATGACTTACTGGGCAAATCTAGCTCTCCACTAAATGATTTTTACATTTTTAAATGATTAAAAATAGGGACTTCTGGGTGGTCCAGTCAGTTAAATATCTGCCTTCAGCCAGGTCATGGTCCCAGAGTCCTGGGGTCAAGTCCTGCATCAGGCTCCTTGCTCAGGGGGGAGCCTGCTTCTCCCTCTGCCTGCCACTCCCCCTGCTTGTGTGCTACCTTGCTCTCTTTCTCTCTCTCATTCTGACAAATAAGGAAATAAAATCTTTTAAAAAAATAAAAATAGATAAATGGTTAAAATATTTAAAAAGATAAAATTTTGTAACACATGAAAATTACATGAAATTCAAATTTCAATATTCATAAAGTTTTATTGGAACATAGCCAGCACTCCTTTGCTTACATTTTATCTGTAGCTATTTTCTCATTACAATATCTGAGTTGAATAGTCATGACAAAGATGGCCTCCAAAGCTGACAATATTTACCATCTGGTCACTTACAAGAAAAATTTGCTAACCAATGCCATAAGACTAACATTTTTTCACTACAACAGAGGGCTAAATTTCTCTTTCCTACTTGTTCCAATAAAAATCTCAGAACTGAGTATCACAGTGCTGAATAACATAGCTATTACTGTGCCACACCCTGATCAAAGGGTTAGACCACAGTGAATTGGACAGGCCAGGGGAATAGGAAAGGCTTAACTCCTTCTGAATCATAAGGATTGATATGGAAGGGAATGGCTTCCCAAGGAAAATTGAGATGCTATAACCTCAAGAAGGATGGGTAGAAACCTTGGTAGGAAAAAGAAGCTGTTGACTTCTACATGGATCCTCTTGCTTTTTTTAAAGATGGCATATCCCCAAACTGTTTGGTTTATTCCCCCTGTGAATTATAACTTTCAGTTGAGAAATTATGCTCGGTTTACTAGAATGTAATTCCATATACCTCAAACCATCTGTGCCTTGGATAGGATTTGTGTGTGTATGTGTGTGTTTTAATCTATAGACTCTAAACATATATAATTATTGTTTTTTAAAGCCACTTGTGCTGGAATGGGATATAGTCCAAAAGGTATGGAAAGCAAAGTCATATCTGGGAGCAATACCCTCTGAATAGTGGTGCTATTCAACCATAGGTGCTGTTGAGCCACCTTGCAGATGTCCTGGGCAGAAGCCAGGCCACTGGTACCACTTGCACACCCAGCCTTCTTGGCGTGACAAAGTAAAATCCTGTTTTGTACCTCACTCTAGTTCTCTTTCCTCATTGTTAGAATTAAGGATGGCCCAGTCAGAGTAGAAGGTTATTTGCTGTATGGCTTTTTATCAGGAAAACCATAGGCTTTTAAGACATTAAAATTTATCAGAACATGGGAAGACTAATTTATACCCAAAGTGTCTGTATTTCTCCTCAACAAAGGGATGCCATTGATGATCATGGTCAGATTTATGTTTTAGGAAAATCATTTATGGCAGTTTGGAGGCTCTTTTGTAGTGAGGTAAAGCACCATGGACTAGCAGGAGTGATAGAACAGAGTGTAGGCCATGGTAATTCTAACTCAAGTTAGAATTCTTAGTCTCCCATCCTTAAAGTCATGGAGAAATCCTTGAGTCAATGAAATGTTTCTTCATCACAATGTCAAACTGTTGACATTTTTTAAGAGCAAATCTAAAGATAAAACTATTTTGGAAATCATAGCATAATGTATTTACAATATGGAAGCTGTCATTTCCTTATTGGATTATTTCAATCCAAGAAATTAGCTTGAGAATTGGACTTCAGCAGTCTTGTGATTCACTCTTTACAAGTTAGCAAAGATCTAGAATTTTGAGCTGCTCTTTGCTAGCATTTTCTCCTTTGAATACAATGCTTTTTTTTTCATAATTCTGATATTTCTTTTCAGTTCATATGTTGTCATTGAGAGTTCTCCTTGATAGAGCAAATTTTCTATAATAGAAATGGTAGTTTTCATGTGTCTAATAAAATATGACTGCCAGTTGGTGAAAAGTAGGTTTTTGTAGTTGTAAAACTGCTAACTGTAGATGCAAAATCATGTTATTTCTGATGTCCCATCCAATCATGGGATAATCCTGAAGATTTGCTCACCCTGAAATTTTATATTATGTGACTTTTCTGGGGCGAAGTTTAGCTCACATGGAAACCCCAACAGGCTGGAAATATATTCTCATTTCTAAAAAATGTCGTCAGTTGAAAATTGTCTCCTTCTTCAAAATGGCCTCCAGTTCTACCAACTGACTGCCTTATGAGTTTCTGACAAAGGTCACAACCCAGTGTATTATAGAGTGAATACCCCTTAAGAAAATAGTTAACAGTGCTTTGACAAACACTGAAGAGTTTAAGGACTAGTCCCTTAAACTTGGGATTTTTGTTCAATAAAAATTCAGTGTACAGCAGATTTTTTTCTCATTATAATTTCCCATGATGCCTAGTGTTATAAAAATAATCTTCTCTCTCTCTGTCTTTTTCTCTCTCCACATACAGACACGCACGTGTGCGCACACACACACACACACACATACATATAATTTTATGGAAGGAAAAAAAATTAATACTTTTGGAAGAACTGGGTATCTTTACCCCCCAAATAAGGAAGAATAGGTATGAACAAATAATAGTTACTTTCAGCAATTTGGAGATGTGATATATATTTCTATTTCTATTTCTATTTCTATTTCTATTTCTATTTCTGTATGTATCAGAGAAAACAGACAAGTAGACTTGCTCTGAAGTAAATAAACTAGAACCAGTGCACAGAAATCACAAGGAGTCTGGAAGAGTTTAGCTCAGTTCTTTAACTAACTTCCTCAAACACATCTAGTCCAATAGTAGAGTGAACTTAGGACTTAAAAGCAGAAATCCCCATGGTCATCTGCTAGAGATACTTGTTGCAGAGATTCTTGGACCGTGTAGTAGGCAGAAATGTTAGCTGAGTAGTTGAGGGGTCTCTCACTCTCTTTGAGTACATTTTCCCATAGGTTTGATGATATTGCTTTTAACGATGATATGTTGACATGAATGTTAAAAGTCAAATAAAAAGTGACTAGAAGAAGTTAGATTGAAATCAAAACTGTGAAACATATAGAGAAGGTGATGAAAGAACAGCCCCAATTTTTATGGTCAAGTTGTCATCAACTGATGGTTCAAGGCTCCCTCCTCTCCCACTATGTTCCCCTAGTATTAGACCCTTTTTTGCTTCCAGTTATTCTAAGAAACTTCTAAGATCTTCTTCAACTCTGAAAAAGCCCAGGTATAAGGCAGGATTCATTCAGGGAAGCAAAACTACTATGTATATTATAGAATAAGGAATTGATTGTAAAACTAAGGTTTTACAAAATCTGGTGAAAGCAGCAAAAAGATAGTCACCAGCCCTCCTGAAACAGTGGTGGGTATGTTAGAGCTTTCAAGGGACTACAGGAAACTAGGCATGTCCAGCTGCCCGAGTGGGACTGCCTTTATGAGAGGCTCCTGCCTCTGTGTTTTATGGAGTCACTGTTGGCTTGGGCCACTATAAAGATGGAAGAGCTACAAACACAGCAGAAGAGAATGTGGATCAGCTGGAACATGAGAAAAATGGCTGCTGCTTTACATCCACCTTCCAAGCCTTGTGAATCTCTGAGTTGGCCAGCTCTCACCTGTAAGCACACAAGGAGGTGATTCTGCAAAATGTAATTCCAGTTTAGTGAAGTTGACAAATACCCTATTTTCTTCTTTAACTAAAAGCAACCACTCTATATTTTCTCTAACTAAAGAGCACTCAACTTTGCCATAAATTTTCAGTAAATTTAATTGACCTTAAAGTAAATCATACTTTCCCCTTAGATAGTTGCCTCTTTGCCACAAATTGCCTCTGGCAAGTCTGCATCTTATGAACGGGAAGTTTGTACTCTTGTCTTCTTTCTTATTCTCTTTCTTTTCTTTTAACAGGAATTATAATCAGTTTTTTTTAATCCCTCTATGTCAGCAATAATGTATTCTTTATTTAATTTTCTTAGGAATTCTAAGTTGGCATGTAACATGTAGATGTTTGATGTTAGATAGCAAGTAGCAAAATAAAATGCCACTTTTAATAAGGACACATGTGCTAAGCAATGTTTTTTCTGGTGTTTCTGTGAAAGGAAATCATATATCATGAGTAGCTAGAGGAAAAGCATCCTTATATATTTATAGGAGTCCTAGCAGCAGAAACTATTAAATTTATTTCATATACATCCTTTTATTGTTCAGGCATGGACCACAGACTTATGAAATCACAGGTGTTCCATTTTCTTTCTTTTGATTTTTGCCATCTGAATCTTAACCTGCAATGGGATGGTGAAAACAAAGGCAATTAAGTTCAAATCAATGATATAATCTATCTTTTTAAAAGGGATAGCATTTGCCCATTTTCCTTCTCTTTTATAAGTCCCAGTGACAACTGGCAGAGTTGAATATACACAATAGTCCTATGTGTTCTTTAAACATCCTTAGAAATTTCTATTTATTTTAAATAGAAATTAAAATTAGAATGTTTTGAGTGTGCAATTGGTCCAAGTTTTGAAGAGAAATAATTTCTTATATCTAGGATAGGAGAAAGAGTTCCTGAAGTACTTTTAAATAAGTGTGAAGATTAAGGAAGCAGGCTGAAACATTTCAAAATAGAGCAGACATCCAGGAAAGACATGGAAGAGTACTTTATTATGTCCAGTCATTTGCCCCTCCTTTCCCTGTAAGAGGAAATCAAAACTGTGAAACATATAGAGAAGGTGATGAAAGAACAGCCCCAATTTTTAAGCCTCTCCTCTTATTGCTAGATGACTTGCTATACTACCACATAAACACCTCACAAACAACCTTAGCCACTTGACTTGCTTTGGCCAAGAGAATATGAATGGGCATGATGAACACTGCAACCAACCAGAATTTTTAAGAAGCATCAAAAATCTTCCAGTAGCTCTCTTTGCTATTCCCCTTAATCAAGAGATCATCATGTCCATTCTGATGGCAGCTCTATAGGACTGAATTCTGGCAAATACATGAAACAGAACCACAGCTGACCCACAGTCACCAACATCTAACTAGATAGTGTGAGACATACGTGTGTTTATGTGTTAATTTTGTAATGAGCCACTGAAATTTAGAGCCCATTTGTTACCACATCCAAAACTGACTACTCCAGAAGATAGAAATTATACCAGATTACTAACAATGGTAATTTCTATAGCATTAAGATTGTAGGTTACTATGACTTCTTTTATTTTTTTAAATTTTCCTGTTATCTTTATCATGTATTATTTTATCATTGGAAAAATAAGTTTAATTTTTTTCTAAGCATTTTTTCAGTGCTTCCTTAACTCCAGCCACTTGAATTAAATTTGAGGTGAAATCAAATTTAGACCAGTTCTTGAACAAGGATGTTTGCCACATTCATGACTAACTTGGAATGCTACATTTAAAACATCATTAACCTTCAAACTGATGCAGTCCTATCAAAATTCTGCTAACTTGGCAAAAATTGACAACTGATAAGATTCATATGGAACCATAAATGACGCAGAATAGCCAAAACAATCTCTTAAAAAAGGACAAATTTGGAGGACTCACTTCCTGATCTCAAACTTCTAGAAATCAAGATAGTATGGCATTAGCATAAGGGTAGAAATACAGATCAATGGACTAGAATTGAGAGCCCAGACATAAACCCTCACATTTATGGTCAATTGATTTTCAACTAGAGTGCAAACAATTCAAAGAGGAATGAATAGCTTTTTCAACACATGGTACTAGGACAACTGCACCATCCCCAATGATCTTGTGGCAAGCCACTTTTTTCTTCTTATCACAAATGAGGATAGGGAGGCAGTGCAAGTTTCTGTCAACAATAGGAATGAAACTACTAAACTCAACAATAGGAATGAAACTACTAAACTCAAATCCCTCCTTTATACGGATTTGACTCTCCATCCTTATTTCTCTATTTAGTACTTCTCTCCATCTACCTTTATCATTGTCCATTAGGACTGTCAGCTTTTCTCTCTAGGACCCTCAATTTTCCACTTTTGTATCAGTCTCTGGAGATCTTTACTTACTTTAACTAGAAATTCATTCGGTCCAATAAAAATGTGTAGGTCTTGTTTAGGTGCAAATGTTACAGCAAGATAAACTAAATCACTACATCTCTAAACTAGGGAGCTTACACTGTAGAAGAGGAGGAAATAATTTAATAAGAGAACACACAAATATTAGTAAATATAAATAAATAGCCAAATAAGTACATATTATAAATTTGGGTGGTGATAATTACAATGCACTCAAATTATTTAAATAATATTCTCATAAGCCTTCTAATAAACAAGTGATATTCCCTCCTCAAAACTACATCAGGGATTTTTCTTACTTTTCTCACCTTTTTTTTCTAGTAGATCTTAGGGACACTTAAAATAGGATCTTACATCTGATTCATCTTTAATGTATTTGTTCAATAAATATTTATGGAGTGCCCACTATGTACCAGATTCTGTCCTAGATGCTGAGGATACAATAGTTAGTACACCAGATTGTGGGTTCTGCCTTCAGGGAGCTTACATGTGGGGAGAGAGACATTAATCAAAAAAACTATAGAAGGCAAACACCCGAATTGGGAGTGTCATAAAGGAGAAAGGAGGACACCATAAGAGTATATAAAAGGGAGGACTGATATGACTTTAGGAATTTAAGTATCTATTAAAGGGACTGACCAATAGTGACCTACCACTTAGTTGGTTTACACAAGTTTGCCCTTAATAAAACTGATGAATGAATCAGTGACTTTTAATAGATTCTTCTCCTGACAACCCCTTATGCATCCTATGGTTCTATGGATTATAGCTGCCCAAATTAAGTCCTGTTGGTTCATTACTTGGGAATGTAGTATTTTTATTAGTTCTTCTGGTCTACATGGATCACCAATTTTCAATTCATTAGAATATTGCAGAATCACACCACTAGCACGATTCAGAATAAATTCCTGTGTGCTGAGTCAATACTATATTCAAAGCATTATATTGGATCTTGTAAAATTCAGAGATGAGTAACACACACACACAGGCACACATACACATGTGTGTGCACAGTGTTTTCCTTTAAGGGATGTATAGTTCACAAAGTCTGAGATTTAGACCATCAGCAGCAGTTTCACTTGAAATCTAACTTTTAAATTCTCAGGACTCACCCAGATCTACTGATCAGGAACTCTGAGGAGAGGAGGGGAAAGCAAAAGGGTACAGTCCCAGAAATTCCTGGCCTAACTAGTCCTCCAGGTGATTCTGATGCATGCTAATGTTTGAGAACCCCTGGTTTAGGGGATGAAGAATAAGAAAATTATTTAAGCTAATTTACTACAAGGCAGATATGGGAAATTGCCTAAAATATGTATAAAGTACTACCTATAATGGCTAGCTTGCTAATTATAACTAGTTTTAATTTTGTTTGGAGTAAAATTATGCTAAATTGGATTATCAACCAAGTTGAGGTGAAGGAAGCATATTGGAATCAGCTGAGGGTCTTTGTCAAATGATCCATCTCTTCCTGCCCTGTTCCCAGGCACCAGCTGAGAACCACAATTCTGAAGGGAAATAATGGATAACCTTAACTATTCAGAATATTACTTTGATCAGACTATGTTGGGATACCAACCTATCCAGTGATCATGATTTCAATTCACACTTCAGCCTATATTTTATATACAGCTTATTGACTAAAATTTGATTGTTCCTATGAATCTTTGTCTTACAATAAACACAGGTTCTTGTAGAGCATAGAGGAGGTAACATCAGTGAAAGAATGGAGTCCATTTTTATTTTTGACTGCTTCAGACTAGTTTGATAACTTTTGGCAGGTTACTTAATACTTGTGATAAGCCTCTATGTCTCATTTATAATATTGGTTTAATAATATCAGCCTACTTCACAGGCTATTGAGAGGATGAACAGAGATCATATTTTTTATTATACATATAATAAAAAATATGATCTCTGTTATATATATATGGCATGTTAGGTCTTTTAAATTGACAATGAGACTTCCCTTTCTTTCCTAGAGATGTCTTTTTTCCTGGATTCCTGACATGCCACTGAGTATCAATAATGTAGAAGATATTTCTGAAGAATTTTTAAATAATTGATAGTATAGTTATAAGAAATAAAATCTATCTATCATCTATCTTTCTATTTTCTATTTATCATCTATCTATCAGTGAAATCCTGGCAGACATTTCTATATTGAGAATGTATATCTATCTGGCCTCTATGCAATTAGCAGAACTAACAATATTGACAGGCTTATAGACACCTCAAATAAGCATGAAAATATTGACAGAAAGAATGGCTGAGGAGAGAGAGCAAATTCCCTTCTAAATGTTGAAACTTTCCTCAGAGCTACTCTAATCTAAAGACCATGGCTTCAGTGCAGTGGTGTACAAATTTGTGGAACAGAAAATACAGTAATCTATGTTTGCATAGGAATATACTATATAATAAAAGACATTTTGATGAACTCAAACAGGAATGTTTTATTTAATAAATAGAGCTGGCAGGGGCACCTGGGTTCCTCTGTTTGTTAAGCATCTGCCTTCAGCTCAGGTCATGATTTCAGGGTTCTGGAATTGAGCCTCTCATTGAGCTCTGCCTTGGGCTTCCTGCCCAATGGGGAGTCTGCTTCTCCCTCTGCCCCTCCCCCTGCTCATACTCTACCTCTGATAAATTAATGAATAAAATCTTTAAAAAAATAAAATAAATGGAGCTCACTAAATCAGCAACGCATCTGAAAGAACTATATCCTGCCTCATACCATCAATGGATCAAATGTCTAAACGTAAATGGACTGAATAGCTCAATGTAAAACATACAAATTAAAACGTGAGAACAAAAGTTGAATATTTGTATAATTTAGGGGCAGAGGAGGATTTCTTAAAAAAGACAATCTGTAAAGAAGATGAGAAAACATTTGACTATTTAAAATTAAAACATTTTGGGGCACTTGGGTGGCTCAGTGGGTTAAAGCCTCTGCCTTCGGCTCAGGTCATGATCTCGGGGTCCTGGAATCGAGCCCCGCATCCAGCTCTCTGTTCAGCAGGGAGCCTGCTTCCTCCTCTCTCTCTCTCTCTCTCTCTCTCTCTCTCGTTGCCTGCCTCTCCGCCTAATTGTGATCTCTATCTGTCAAATAAATAAATAAATGAATAAAATCTTTTAAAAAATTTAAATTAAATTAAAATATTTTTTAGGAAAAAATAACAAAATCAAAAGACAAGTGACAAGGTGGGAAAAATATGTTATATATATGACAAAGAGTTAATCTCTTGTGCAGAAAAAGTTCTCTCAAATTTATATTGAAAAAATCAGCAAAAAAATGACCAAAGATTTTGCCTAGATAATGCACAGAAAAATAAATGCAAAATGGCCAATAAATATAAAAAATATACTCAGTGTCACTAATGGTCAGGCAAAGACAAATAAGACAATAATGAAATTATATTTTCATCCTTAGACTGGGGAAATATTAATTTCATGCCATGATGGGTAGAATGTAGAGAAATGGGCATTGTCATACATGTTTTGGAGGAATATGAATTATTTCAAAAATTTGCAGTGTATTCAAATAATATTAGTACTGTTAAACAATGTGTGTACCCTTTACCACTCAGGTTTTGGGGAATTTATCCTCCCCAAATCAGATTGCAATACATAAGGATCAATGTATAAGAGTGCCTCTTTTAGTATTATCTATAATAGCAATAATTTGGAAATAAACTGAATATCCTGCAGTAATAGAATGGGTGAGTCAGCATGGCACATCTATGATAAAACTGCTTAAAGCACAGTATTAGATTAGTATCTGGTGAATTGGAAAACTAGCCACTTAAAGGCAGGCTAAGTTATTGAGAAATATGAACATATTAACTCGCATTGGAACAAATTAAGTCATGGATATGTATATGTATCTATGAATCTATGACCAAGAAGAAAAAACACAAGATAATGAACACCATTTTTGCTGGGGGTCTGGCCCTGAAGGACAGTTGATGGGGGAGATGAATCATTTTTTTCATTAAACATCTTTGAATTTTTTCACATGTCATAATAAGTATATAATAACATTGTAACTTAAAAATCTGATAAATACAGAGTCAGATCATGTGCAATCTTATATTTACATGCACAATACACGTCTGAAAGGACTGAAGCCAAACTGCTAATTTTGAACCCTCTTGTGAGACAAGAGGTATCAGGGAAGGAGGTAAAGGAGATCTTTAGCTTTGTTTGGTATAAATTTTTTGTCTTTATAAATATATATATTTTTTTACAATGAATACTAATTCATGTATTATTCATGTGAGTTAAAAATAAATACATAGCTTTAACTCTTTATACCCATGCAGTATATTAGGATGTTTTTGTTTTTTTCCCCTCCCATCAGTAGACAACAGTTATTGGCACAAACATTAACAAGCATTAATTGTTGTAATTTGGTTGAGGAGGATAATTATGTATTAGCTTAAGTCAGATCCAGTGCCTTGCAGAGATCTGTCTTTCTATGAAAGTATTGACTTATAGTGGTCCCAACTAAGAAATACAAGATATAATCCACAGATTCTTGTAAAATTCAGCTGTATTATCTTTTATTGTTCCTATAAACTTTAACTCTAATTAAGGATCATTTAGAGGTTTTTAGCTAGAGGGATGGGATGTTTTTATCCCCACTTAGGCAGAGGAAAGGTTTTAAAGTAGAAAATGAGCAATTGATGATTGTCTTGCCAAGTGTAATTAAGAAAATTTAACAGCAATGATTGTACAAAGTTCTGGGAGTAAAATATGCCAAAGGCTGAGATATGGTTTCTATGTAGCTAATAGCCTAAACTCTGCATATCGAGTCTTTGATTATAATTCTTGGAATAAGCTATAATCTCTCACATATAGAGTAGTATAATTTGTGTCTGTGGCCCAAAGCAAAGAGGTCTCCTTTTGCCTCTCTCCTGCCTACATTATCTGGGACTTTGGTGTCAACTGTGCCACCCCTTGAACTCCTCTCCCCCTGAGACCTGCCATATTGAAGGGTTTTCCTTCTCAGCTGCTTGCTGGTAACACTTTCTCACTTTTTTTCAAGGCCATTGTCAGACCTAGAAAAACTTTGAGAGCTTAGAGAAGGAAGCCTTGCTCGCTAAATTTCACCTATATTGTGAGAAGCGAGAAGCATCTGGATTGTGGGAAATTCTTATCTGCAGAGATCTGAGAGTTTTCTTGCAAATATGAGCCATGGATAGTTGAAAAATTACGTAGCCAGTGAAAGAGCAGTGGAAGCCACATATGATAGAGGCACTCAAGATCAACTATCAGAATAGTTTAGACTGTTATGCTGAAACTTTGGAGAGAGAATAAATCACTAGGATTCAGTCCATTGAACTGGTGGAAAAAACTAGGAGATGACATTATGTATAAATTATCTAACACATGTGTTGACCTGCCACAGTGGCACATGCTATACACATGTAATTTCTCTTTAAATGGATGAATGTGCCTATGGTGCAGGTAAGTATGAATAGCAGGAATTAATTGTTCAGTAGTGATGGTGATAGATTTGGAGTTAAGAATACTCATTAGCTTCTTTCTCCTACACATTGGGTACAAACTAGCCCTTGCACCCACAGCACTCTTGTTGATATGGTTTATCATTTCCAAAAGTGGTGATCATTTTGTTGGATATTGAAGGGACCAGCCCCACACACTAAAATATTGTTTACCCAGAATCCTATCTTTTCCTCTACTTCCTACACTGCTTGAAAGAACAAAAGGTATATTCCAGATGTAATTGTTTGTGATTGACTTATTTATGAACAACATAAATATGGCACACACACATTGACATAACCTTGTCAGGATTAAGTCCCTCTGGAGGAAGAAGATGAGACATAGAATTAAATGCATGGATGAGACTGAAAGAGCTGTTCAAAGTTTGGAGATAAGTGAGCATATTCAGGAAGACAGGGAGTATTGTTTGGAATTTTGGAGGCTATTTCAACTATTTCATTAAATAGATCAGTCTCTATAAGTCTGGAAGGAAACATGGATGAGACTATGCATGAGAGTAAGCAGTGGGATAAAGTGAGTTTTTGAGACCCGGAGTGTTTTTGAAAGCCAGAAATGCAAAGCTTAGGGAAGTATATCAAGATTATAGGAGATGCTTGCCCTTTTTTTTTTGTGTGTGTGTGTGTGTGTGTGTGTGTGTAATATGGATGCTTTTTATGCACCACCCATATCCCTTTGGACCTTAACATTGTCATGTAGGTGGCTGATGTTGACATGGCATTGTGTCCATTTTTGGCCCAAGAGTTTTCTCTGACCATTGAACTCTGCTTAGAGCTAGTGTAGCAATGCAGAAACAGAATTTAGAAGCACTAACTTTTCCTCCTTACTCCCCACCCCCAACTATAGTGTCCTTCAACCACTGGAGTATAGATACATCAACTCCCTCCCTCCTTGGGTAAGATAACAATGGATCTCAGAGACTTAGCTTATTTGCATGTCTGGGATCCCAGTGCAGTTAAGTTGCAATTATCTACAGTACTAACACTTGTCAATACTCCCTGCATTGATTGACTTCCTTTCCCAGTTGCACTTTAGCATTGCCATCCTGATGTTATCTGGGATTCCCTCCCCCAAAATCTCACTGCACCTGAATCTTTGTCCCAAACCTTATTCTGGGGAAGTCCAAACCAAGGTGAGATTTGTATACAAAATGAGCTGCCAAAAATCTGAAAAATGAAACCAAACTGAAAAGAAAAATGAAAAATAAATAAAATATATCAGACTAAGGAGAGTTGAGATATAGGTAAGTGAAAAGATTATTTTCTTTTCCTTCACTAAATCTCTAAAAGGAAAATTAGTTTAAGAAACATTGTAATTTTACTGATTTTCTGGGTTAGTACTTTCTAAAGAGAGAAACGCAATGAGCATTTTTAGAAGTGAGATTTTGAAAACTGTAATGCTTTAAGCCAAAACATATTGTTAACTATGATAATGGGAACCAACATCACTAAGAGGTGCATTGCCTGGTGCTCTGTGGTTTCCTACTACAGTAGTTCTTTTTGGAATTAGGTGGTCTTTTCCAAAAAGCACTTGTGTTATGTGTTGAAATAATGAAAATGCTGCTGAAACACAATATGCATTTTTTAATCTAGTAATAAAGAAAGTAATATGGCTGAATAATGCCAGGGCAGATTAGCTTTGACACTATATTTGCTTTGTGTCCAACTTTATCTGGCAATGCATTATTCACTAGTACTATACACAGTGCTTTATTAAGTCTTAATCAAATGCATTTTATCATAAGTGTCAATTCAATGCTTTGCCATTGTATTTATGTATTTTTAAATACTGAGGTCTTTGTAACAAATGATAAATGCTCAGCCTGGAAAAGAATATCATATTGCTGGGGTCTGGGAATGAGGTCATTGTGTAGGCACAGGGTGATTTTACATCCACACTAAATTCATCTGAAAACTTACTCTTTTCTCCCTCTAATAAATTGAAATGTGAAAATGTTCATTTAACTTTTTTTTATTTCCCCACCAACATGAAAACCAGGTGGACATGCTTTGATCATACATCAAGGGCATTTTAATAGGTTTGTAGAGCATGTAAATAAGACTTCGATTAAAACTGATTTTTATTTTATTTTATTTATTTATGGTTTTTATTTAATAGATTTTTGCACTAAATTTTCAAATGTGTCTAAGAAATCAAATGAAGTAGATTAGACATAAAAATTTATGTACAAATTGATAAGGGATTACAACAGTTACACACATTTTCAAATATAATTAATAATAAGTGGTATGTTTTATAAACACAACTAGGCCCTAGGAAAGTTTGTTGTTCTTGGATTTTCTACAAAAGAAAATGCTTACAAAATATACTATTAAAGTGTGTTAACATTTACACTTACTACTCTGATAATATTGGACAACTTCAATTTTAAAAATATTGCCAAAATCCAACTTCAAGTTGCTTGATAATCTGGTTCTTTTATCAAAACATCAGCTGTAGACTTATAGAACTACTTGTATTTAAAGAAAAAATGTAACTATTAAGATTCTACAGTGTTATTTGGAAATACCTATTGATTTCTTAAGTAAACAAATTTTTAAGATGAAAGTTCATGGGACATCTGGGGTGGCTCAGTTGAACAACCAACTCTTGATTCTGGCTCAGGTAATGAGCTCAGGGTGGTGGGATGGAGCCCCTTTGGGGCCTGCCTTCTCAGTGTAGAATCTGCTTGTCCCTCTCCCTCCCCAACCCTCTAGATCTGGCTCTTTCTCTTTCTTTCTTCTATCTCCCTCTCTTTCTAAAATAAATAAGTAAAAAATAAAATATTTTAAAAAAAGGCTAAAGAAGTTCATGAATTTGGATTTTAAAAAATCATGTTAAAAGAGATCAATAGCTTTAAAGAGCATATTATTAAGTTGGACAGCTGTCTCTCAGTGAGTGCTAAATGAAACTGGAGTGTTAATGGCATCAGGCTCTCCACACCAGACTGGTATTAGCCCCTGAGTCAATAACACTAGTTGGATAGAGTTTTATCTGCAGAAGGAATAGTTAATGAACTTACATTAATTCTTCATGCAGATGTATCAATACCAAATAGACTATTTCCTTTCTACTTTTACCTTCAGCTGTTAATTAGATCATCTGCTGTCCCTGATTCCTCTTGTTTTCTTCTATGTCCAAATAACTTGAATGAATGTAGAGCTTTATTGGTTATAATAGCAATGCCTTGACACATTTATTGCTTACACTACATAATTTTTAATACAGAAAAAAAAATCTTTTTTTTTTTAAAGATTTATTTAACAGTGAGAGAGAGAGTACAAGCAGGGGGAGCAGCAGGCAGAGGGAGAAGCAGGCTCCCCACTCAGCAGGGAGCCTGATGTAGGACTTGATCTCAGGACCACAGGATCATGACCAGAGCTGAAGGCTGATACTTAACTGACTGAGCCACCAGGTACCCACAGAAAAAATATTCTTAACATGTTTTGTTTTTTTTTTCTTGCAAAGTAATTAATCAGTGATGTTTATGGACTACTTATCATGACCATGTATTTCTAGTAAAGGTCTCTGGGTAACAGAGTTGGTCAAGGCAGAAAAACAATGCATTAAGCAGGGAAGAAGGTTTTCTATTAAATGATCTGATACTTAAATATGTCAAGCCTCTTTTTTTTAGTGTTTTAGCCTGCATCACATTTTTAGGTTGAAGTTCAGTGCTAAACATTTAAAAAATAAATTTGAGTCGTGTGTGTGTGTGTGTGTGTGTGTGTGTGTATTTCTACTGTGTCATTATAACTATTTTATTTTTGTGATTTTTTTTCTCCTTTCCTAATTTATATTGTTTAGACCAAAAAAAAAAAAAAAATAAAAGGAAAGATAGGGTAAAGGACCACTTATTTTAGGTTTGACTGTTTTTTCTATGTAGGTTTTAAAATATTCTCCTTTCTTTGTTTCTGAAAAGGAGACAAAATTAAAAACATCAGAACATTAAGATGGTATGTATAAGCATTAATAAGCATGTTCTTGTGTGCAAGGTTATTGATATAGATATTTATGGAATTAATGTAGGGGCATTGTGGTTCTGATGATAAATCTACAACAAGAAAGATCATGGGTATGGAATGTAGAGATCCTGGTAAAGTTCCAGTTGTTTTGCTGAGTTTGTGTGTAACCCTGAGTAAGTTACTTATGAGGTCTCTGGGTCTCAGTTTCTCTCTCTCTTTTTAAAAAAAAAAATTTTTAATTAACATACAATGTATTATTTGCCCCAGGTGTATGGGTCTGTCACTGGTCAGGCTTACATAATTCACAGCACTCACCATAGCACAAACCCTCCCCAATGTCCATAACCCAACCACCCTCTCCATGCCCCCCTCCCTCTGGTAACCCTCAGTTTGTTTTATGAGATTAAGAGTCTCTTATGCTTTGTCTCCCTCCCAATGCCATCTCGTTTCATTTTTTCCTTTCCTACACTGCAAACTCCCAACTCTGCCTCTCAAATTCCTCATATCAGAGAGATCATATGATAATTGTCTTTCTCTGATTAACTTATTTTGCTCAGTATAATACCCTCTAGTTCCATCCACATCATTGCAAATAGCAAGATTTCATTTCTTTTGATGGCTACATAGTATTCCATTTATATATATACCACATCTTCTTTACCCATTCATCTGCTGATGGACATCTAGGTTCTCTCCATAGTTTGGCTATTGTGGACATTGCTGCTATAAACATTTGGGTGCACATGCCCCTTCGGATCCCTACATTTGTATCTTTAGGTTAAATACCCAGTAGTGTGATTGCTGGGTTGTAGGGTAGCTCTACTTTCTGAGGCACCTCCATGCTGTTTTCCAGAGTGGCTGCACCAGCTTGCATTCCCACCAACAGTGTAGAGGGTTCCCCTTTTTCCACATCCTCACCAGCATCTGTCATTTCCTGACTTGTTAATTTTAGCCATTCTGACGGGTGTGAGGTGGTATCTCGTTGAGGTTTTGATTTGTATTTCCATGATGCCGAGTGATGTGGAGCACTTCTTCATGTGTCTGTTGGCCATCTTCCATGTCTGTTGGCCATCTCTTCTTTGCAGAAATGTCTATTCATGTTCTCTGCCCATTTCCTGATTGGATTATTTGTTCTTTAGGTGTTGAGTTTGATAAGTTCTTTATATATTTTGGATACTAGCCCTTTACTGATATGTCGTTTGCAAATATCTTCTTCCATTCTGTCAGTTGTCTTTTGGTTTTGTTGACTGTTTCCTTTGCTGTCCAAAAGATTTGATCTTGATGAAGTCCCAATAGTTCATTCTTACCCTTGCTTACCTTGCCTTTGGTAATGTTTGTAGGAAGTAGTTGCTGTGGCTGAGGTTGAAGAGGTTGCTTCCTGTGTTCTCCTCAAGGATTTTGATGGATTCCTTTCTCACATTGAGGTCCTTCATCCATTTTGAGTCTTTTTTTGTCTGTGGTGTAAGGAAATAGTCCAGTTTCATTCTTCTATATATGGCTGTCCAATTTGTTAAAGAGACTTTTTTTTTTAAAGATTTTATTGATTTGACAGATAAAGATCCAAGTAGGCAGAGAGGCAGGCAGAGAGAGAGGAGGAAGCATGCTCCCTGCTGAGCAGAGAGCCTGATGAGGGACTCGATCCCAGGACCCTGGGACTGCAACCTGAGCCAAAGGCAGAGGCTTTAACCCACTGAGCCACCCAGGCACCCCAAGACTGTCTTTTTTCCATTGGAAATTCTTTAGTTGAAGATTAGTTGACCATAGAGTTGAGGGTCTATTTCTGGGCTTTCTATTCTGTTCCATTGATTTATATATCCATTTTTGTGCCAGTACCATACTGTCTTGATGATGACAGCTTTGTAATAGAGCTTGAAGTCTGGAATTGTGATGCCACCAACTTTGGCTTTCTTTTTCAACATTCCTCTGGCTATTTGGGATCTTTTCTGGTTCCATATAAATTTTAGGATTATTTGTTCCATTTCTTTGAAAAAAAAAATCATGGTATTTTGATAGGGATTGCATTAAACATATAGATTTCTTTAGGTAGCATAGACATTTTTACAATATTTGTTCTTCCAATCCATGAGTATGAACGTTTTTCCATTTCTTTGTGTCTTCCTCAATTTCTTTCATGAGTACTTTACAGTTTTCTGAGTATAGATTCTTTGCCTCTTTGGTTAGCTTTATTCCTATGCATCTTATGGTTTTGAGTGCAATTATAAATGGGATTGACTCCTTAATTTCTCTTTCTTGTGCCTTGCTATTGGTGAATAGAAATGCAACTGATTTCTGTGCATTGGTTTTATATCCTGACACTTTACTGAATTCCTATATGACTTCAAGCAGTTTTGGAGTGGAGTCTTTTGGGTTTTCCACATAAAGTATCATATTATCTGCAAAGAGTGAGAGAGTTTGACTTCTTCTTTGCCAATTTGGATGCTTTTTATTTCTTTTTGTTGTCTGATTGCTGAGGCTAGGACTTCTAGTACTATGTTGAATAGCAGTGGTGATAATGGACATCCCTGCCTTGTTCCTGACCTTAGGGGAAAAACTCTCAGTTTTTCTCCATTGAGGATGATATTCGCTGAGGGTTTTTCATAGATGGCTTTGAGGATATTGAGCTATTGTGTCTGTATGTGTATGTCTCTGAGAAACAGAAAGAAAGATTAAAATAGATTTAGAAAACAATCAAAATCATAATACTTTAGCAGAGATTGACAAAAAGAATGTCTGGTATCACTGAAATCCTCAGCAGGTATATCAATGCATCTGGGGTTAACTAACAAATGAGTGTTTTTCTTACCAGGCAGACACATTTCTAAAGAATTAACTCTCTTTATGTGAATATATGTAATGGAACTATAAATCTAAATACAATTAAAGTTCTGAAGAAGTGGGGAAACAGTAGGTCACTCATAATAGAGTTTGCCAGTAGCAGCAGCTCTCAGATCCCATTCTCCCTGTGTGCAGGAATCTGATTTGGTTTCCAGCTGCCAATCCCTCCTCAAGGTACAGTCGTAGTCCTCTTGCTGCACATTATAGGATCCTAGAGACATGAAGAAGTAGAGATCATGACTGCATTCCTTTTTCCAAATGGGTTTTGGTACATACAGTTTATAAATGACCAACAAGAATTTGTTGTTCAGGTTTACTTTCCTTTTGGAATTCTGTAATTATTTTAAAATATTAACCATAAATCCCTTGCTATTTCATTAAATTATTCATTTGGTTTTGTGAGGCTCAAATGAATGCCAGAAATCACTTTGATACTTGATTTGGAGACTGCAGGCCATACTTACACATCAACATGGAAAAACAGTATGCAAAATTTGGCTTTGACATTGCCCAAAATGTGGTATACTGAATTGTCATATTTTTCTGTATGTCATAAAGTGTGTCTAATAATAGGAAAAGATGAGTATCTTCACACAAAATGTAATACTTATATTAACATCTGTCAGCAATTTTGTGAGAATATTGCCAAAATATAACATTTATTTTGGCATGTTGTTCATTTTGCTTTTGTGAGTATTTCTTTTACTTTATTGCCATTAACATAGCATAAATAATGTCTTTCAGATGTTAAAAATCAATTATTTCCAAAATGCCCCAGTAGTTATTAGGGCAGACTAATGCAAAGTGCTGTAAGAGTAATGTCCAAATAAAATGTGATAAGTGAACAATGCAGTTCACCACAGGAATAAGATTGACCTGACTTTGGTACCTTTGTGGGAAACAGGGGAGTAAAGTCAACATATGCAACAAAAGAAAAATATACAAGTGCATGTTTTGTTGAACGATCAGGCAGGTGCTTTGGTGATACTATTTTCAGTGCAATGATCAAACCTCCATAAGTTAGAGTTAAGACCAAAACTGTTTACACTGAGTTTCTATCTACAGTTGTGTAGCTGGTTTATAATGATGATCAGTGCAAGACAAGCTTGAGGATGGACATTTCTGTAACAATCAGTCTTGTGGGACAATATTCATTATGAAAACTCAAGTATTAACCTTTTGGACTTTATGGCATTTGGCAAGTTCATAGCAACCATTATATTAGTAATCATGAAAGGTTATTTGTTTTCTAGAATTTTGAGTTCCAGTGTCTCAAAATGCTTGAGAGAAAGCTGTCAAATAAATTTAATCACTGTTATATAGTAGAATCAGTATAGACCTGGGATGTGAGCATAGAGGGAAGTGGGTCTGGTTTCATGGGTGTGAGATCTGTGCAGTCACATAAGGCCTCATTCTTAGTAGAGATTCACATTAAATGCTTGTTCTGAAACAAGCTCCCACCATTTTGAAATTTGTAATAATTTTTCCTGCATTTTCATCTAACAATAGTTCCTACAAATTATGTAATTAATATACAAATTATGTAATGGGTCCTCAGGGTAGTTGCAGAGGAAGAACATGACTTCACAATTCCAAACCTTCTCATCTAGATTTGGGGAGTGATTCTTTAACTGCTTTCTTCCTAAGAGTGTTCCTTTATTTCTATCCTTTTTTGCCCTATCCCTGCCTTCATTCTGATTTGGAAGACAGAACCTCCACAATGTTAAGTCCTCCATAAAGGCTCAAACCATCCTCCATGTTTGACATCAGGTTTCTCTAGAAGTGACCAGACATCTAAGTTGTGGGACAACATCTATGTTGCTGGACATCTATGCCATGACTCACCTTCTCATCTCACCTGGTTATTCAGTCTTTCAGCTCTAACACTATATTGGGTATGCTTCATGCTATGGATATTGTGGTGAAAAAGGTGACTTGGTTCCTGTTGTCCTAAGCTTACAGTTTAGAAGGATATGTAATCAAGCCAAGGGCCAAGTAAAGGAAACTATGATGGTGATGGAACAGGACCCACAGGAACACAGAAGAGGAACACCTAAGAAAGTGAACCTAAACAAAGATCTAAGACCTAAGTGTGGATAGATAATTTTTCGCATGAAGGGGAAAGCAGAGAACATTCTAGAAAGGGAACAGCATGAACCAAAGCCTGGAAGTGAAAGGCTGCCATCTTCAGGAGAATTTCTCCCATGAACAATTATACTGACTGTATTCAAAGTAGGATCAGCCAGAGATTCTTTTCAGGGGATTTCACATTTGTGAAGTGGTTTAGGTTGAAGGCCACCATAAAAGGGCCTGCCTCTACTGTAACCAGGTTTTTATTCACAAAGTCCATGTAACATATGTCTGAACCAGAACAGGTTTTAGTATGTAATGCCCAGGAACACATTGAAGATTCCAGGTAGGTGCTTGGAGGCCAAAAATAGTTGCTGACTAGAGGAAAAAATGTGATATAAATTGATATTCAAAATTAAATATCATTATGTTCATTCCCATTCATATGCTAAAGCTCTAACCCCAATATGATGGTATTAGGAAGTGGGACATTTGGGAGGTAATTTTAGGTTTAGATGGTGGTGGGGTCCCTATGATGGGGTTAGTACTCCTGTAAGGAGAGGAGTTCTCTTTCTATCTTCACATGTACCCACAGAAATGATCTTGTGGGCATATTGAGAAGGTGGTTGTCTATAAATCAGGAGGGATTCTGGTGCACCTGGTGGAAAGAGAGAGAAAGAAAGAGTAGCAAGAGATTAAGTCTGAGAGCTGTGCAGGGGCCAGAACACAGACATGGTCTTGTAAGTCCTGGGAAGGACTTTACACAGTTTAGAAAGAGTAATGTGAAGACATAGGGGGGTTTTAATCAGGATTGTGATGAGATCTGACTGTGGTTTTAAAAGAGCCATTGCAAAAGCGCAGGCAAGTGATGGTGGCTTGAATGAGGGTTGCCATGGGAGAAATGGACCTACTCATGTGGAGACGGTGAAGGGAAAGCAAAGTGTTAAAGAAGGCAAAACAAAGGTACAAAGACAAGCCCAGAGTATAGGTTGTAACTAGGACTTATTTTGATAAGCGGCTTTTGGGACCAGAGCTGAAAGGCTAACCTAGAAACAGATACCATCAACCTCTGGGGAGAGGCATCCAGAAAGTCACAGTGTGACAGGGGGATGAGTTCTTTGCATTTCCAGAGTTCAGAAAGGCAATGTCAGCCACACTGATGCCTCAGCAGACAGCCACAGATAGCAGAGTCATTTCTGCTCATTGTTTGGAATCCAACATTGCGGGTCATGCTTCCAGCTGAGGTGGGAAGTCCTTTAATTTATACTTGGTTAGCTCAGTCTTCCAAAAACATGGAAGCAAATTAAGGACATAACCATTGAAGACTCCAAAAAGATGGAGGAGAGATTGCCACAAAGATCCTACAAAACTGTTGTGTTTGAATAAGCAAGTATTTGAGGGTTTGGTAGGTAATTTAGATGGGCTGAGTTCATTTCTGCTTCTCCTGAGTTCACTGGAATAGTCCAGGTACTTGGGGGACCTCATTGTTCATGTGTCCATATTGTCTCCAGGGGGCACTTAACTTACAGGGCTGGGCTTTTTATTTTCCTGTTCATATGCTCTAATCGCCTCTAATACCAGTCTCCATCTTGGGATTTAGACCATTAACTTTATATGGTATATTTAAAAAGCAATTCCAACAAAAAGATATTAGCCATTAAAATAACTTCTTCATTAGTAAATAGATACATTTAGAATTGCATTTTGATTCCCATCTATGAAAATAAAAGTACATGATTTTGTTTTGTTTTGTTTTTAAAAGTCCTGAAAAAAAAGAGGCATCTATACTATCCCTTTCCTTCTTTATCCATAAATGTTTACTAATATTACATCTATTGATCCAGGTGTAGAGTATTGGTAAAAATAAGATGAGTTACTAAGCAACATATATGTATATTATACGTCCTTCCTTTATTTCTAAGTGACAGGGAATAAACTAGAAGGGGACTTTGTTTGTACATAATTGGAAGATCCAGGGCATGTATTTTTCTCTAACTCAGCTTCCATTCCTTGTCTTGGCTTCATTTGCAAATTATTGTCCCCTCATGGTGGCAAAATGATTATAGCAGCACTGGCCTCAGGTTCAAATCCTATTTTCAGCAGTCTGGGAAAAATATTATTGCCTATCATTGCTTCTGGCTGTGTCCTCTGAAACACCCTTTGTATCAAGGAGAATAAAGTGCCTTGATTTGATCCATTCTTTTCCAGCTTTTGAAGAAAGGTTTGAATCCAACCTATCCAACCAAATATGCAACCTAGGAGTAGGGCAAAGATGGTTTCCCAGTAGGAAATTGGTGTGCAGATACAAGAATACATAGTGAATGCATGTGGGGAACCAGAATACATATTTGCCCATTGCCCTGGATCAGACCCTTAACAGTGATATAGGCAGGGATATTGCCATGTTGGGCATCTAAAAATTTGTCAAGAAAAGCTACTGGGCACAACACCGTATTTCCCTCAAGGTTAATAAATTATACAAGGAGCTTCCCAGTAGTTTCTAGACATCCTATACTGGAGGCAGTGCCAGCTTCAAAGAGGGCAGAAAGGGTTCCCTTATACCATTTCATCTTCTTAATATATACCATCTCATCAACTACTCAAAAATATTTTATCATTAGTCTTATTTTTCAGGTGAGGAAACTGAGCCTCAGGCAGGTTAAGGAACTTGTCTAAGTTCACATAACAAAAGTGTAGTTTGTGTCTGAACCCAGATCTTTCAGAGTAGAAAGCAGGATGCCACTGCCCTAGCCAGATACAACTCTTCCATTAACTCACTCATTGAGTCAAGCAATTGACTTTACTTTTTTCCTTCTTTTCCAAATTTGAATTTTGTGGCATTTACTTTAAGATGTAGACTTTATATATATATGTTTTATATATATATATATATATATATATATATACATACTTTATATATGTAGACTTTATAATATATATATATAAAATTTGAACACTTTTAAAGATGCTCAACCAGAAAATTATTAGTTTCTCTCTAACTTTTCATTCTCCAGATATGTAGTGAATGTCTATTATATGGAAGGGGACCAGTGCAGTGTGAAATGGGTAGGCAACATCATTTTGGGATAATTTTGTGATAAGAGTTAGAGGGAACATGCAGTCTTCCCTTTTCCTGGCACACCATCACAGTCCAACCCGATCTTAAACCCTCAGAAGAAATTTTAAATGGTAGAGTTCAACAAGGTTAAATATCTCCCCTTGAGATCTCCTTCCAGTAAGCAACAGCCTGGTAGCTGCAACAATCACACCAGATTTTGGTTCCAGAGTTTACATTGTTTTCCTGTCTTCTGGATTGTGTTGCCTTTGTGAGTAGTCCATTTGTACTCCAGTACAGAACATAACGTAAATGCATATTAGGTGTTCAGTAAGTATTTCTTGAATTAAATTAACCGCCCTATTAGAGTAATTGACCATAACTATTTGGTATAGCAATACCACTAAACAATTAACCACTGATAAAATTTATAGGAAACATATTATATTTTAAAAAATATGCATTTGATATTCATTTGATACCTACATACACATGCATAACCTAATATATGACTTATGGAACAGATGATATCACACATTTATACACATTATTTTAGATACATGTATTCATGTAAATTTTTCTGATTCATAACATTTAAGGTTTTTTGGGTTTTGTTTGTGAACAACTCTTATAGCCCAAAACCTTTCCTGGAATTTAAATTCCCATATCAGCATTTTATGAAACCATAAAATATGAACAGTTTGCCTTCTGACCTCTACCCCTTCTACCCTCCTCCCTGCTATATGACATTAAAAACAAACACACGTGTGAAATGAATTATATTTAAACTTCTGGACAACGTTTTTTAGCAAGTCACAAAAAGATGTATTTTGAAAAAAGTGATTTAGTTCTAGAAAGCTGAGCTGACATGTACCAATTGGTAGTTTAAAAAAAAAAAAAGACCTACTATTTGTTGTCAGACTCTTCATTTAGGGCACCTGGATGGCTCAGTTGGTTAAGCATCTGCCTTCGGCTTAGGTCATGATCTCAGGGTCCTGGGATTGAACTTCACTATGGGCTCCCTGTTCCGCAGGGAGTCTGCTTCTCCCTCTCCCCCCTCCTCCCAGCTTGTGCTTGCTTGCATTCTCTCTCTTTCTCTCAAATAAAGAAATAAAATCTTAAAAAAAAAACAAACTCTTTATTTAACTTGAAGTGGGTTTACAAAACGATACTGGGAAAGACTCAAGAGTTGTAAATATTTAATTTCCATTTTCAAAACCTTAGAGTAATGCATAATTCTTTATGATTCATGATTTCTTAAACATATAACATGCCCTTCTTGATTATGGTTTCTATCAGTTTTTTTTCATACCATAAGTGTAATTATGGCAAGGAGGCTAACTAGTATACACTCCAAGCTTGCTATCCCTCTGACTGAATGCTTCCTGAGGCCGTTCTTTCTCTCTCTGCTGTATGACACTTTTACTCTACTGAGAGATCTAATTTCTTACTCCCTAGCCTATTCTTCGCATCATCTGGTCCATTTTCTGTTTCAATGAAACAACAGAATAAATGACCTAATTTTGTTTTTTCTACTACTTACAAGAATTTTTTTTTTTTAATGTGATGGAATGTGGGAGTTTTACTGTTTGCAATAACCAAAGAGCTGTAGATGAGCAAACAGAGACTAAGAGACAATAAATGACTTGTCTGAAGTCCTGGAACTCAGTGGTGCACAGGTTCAGCAGGATTTCAGAAACAGCAAAGAGTTAAGCAGGTGAGTCCCGAGGACTCTCGAAAAAAGCTGCTTTAATCAGCAACAGTAGAGCGTGGTGGTTAGGAACACAGGCTTTGGACTCAACCATCCTTGGGATTGAATCCCTGCCTTCTCTCTGCTTAGCTATATCATTCTTGGGCTAGTTAACTTCCTGTGCTCACTAGTACCCATCTGCAAAGCAATGGTGACATTCCTGAGCTTTTAGGCAAAGATTTTATGTGGTAATGCCTGGTGCATACTAAGCAATGAATAAAGAATGGTTAAGGCGATAATGTTGTTGTATTCTCTTGTGCTTCCATAAGCATTGATAAGCATTGATAAAGTAAGAGTGCCTGCATGGGATTTGATAGCTTGAAAACAGAAATGTTTAAATAAACTGTACATGATCTCTCCTGCATGTCACATTGCCTGCAATTCATGTAGGTAGCCTTCTGTACCTGGTGGTTGCTGCCCTGGCCATGGCTTATGTTACTGCCAATTTCCTTCTAGATATTCCTGGAATCAACTACTTCTCCATTTTTACTGCCCATACCCCAGTTTAAAACATAATCATTTTGTACTGTTTTGATATTACCAACCTCTTAGATATCCTTCTTTTAGTATTATTCCCTTAATGTATTAACTGTATTGAACCACAGCAATCTGTGTGAGGTACAGTTCAGGTGATGTGACCATCTAGGTAAAGCCCTTTCACAACACCCCAGCATGCCTCAGAAAAGAGTGATTGTCCCACCATTATTTGGCTTTTTTTTTTTTTTTTCACCTCCTCCTCTGTGTCCTTCAAGACAGGCTCTACAGAGGAGGAAACTGAGGGCCAGAGAGGTTAAATAATTAGCCTGAGCTTATACAACTAGAGAGTGACAGAACCAGGACTCCACCCCCAGAATTCTCTGCTCTGTAGTCCAGATTTACAGTTATTACAGAGATCAGGGGTCAGCAAACTATGGGCCAAATTCGTTCTACTGCCATTTTTCACAAGTAAAGCTTTATTGGACTGCAGTCATGACCACTCATTTATATATTTTCTGTGGCTCCTTTCATGCTGAAGGGCAAAGTTGAGTAGTTACAACAGAGACCATCTGGGCCACAAAGTCTATAACATTCACTCTTTGGCCCTTTACAGAAAAAGTTTGCCAGCCCCTGGCGTAGATTATACTTGGATTCAAAAGAGTAGAAATGATAGATTCCAGAATGTTCACAGTGAGAAACTAACGCTGTGATCAGAGTCTTTTGCCACTTTAATGAAAGTGGATGAAATGTTGCCTTAACAAGTAGAAGAATCACTCAGACACTAGGACCTGAATCTACTAGGTGATTTTAATTACCTAGATATCTATTGGGAAAACAGCTTGACAGGATACAGATTGTCCAATCAATTATTTTTAAAGGGTTGCTGACAGTGCTTAATGTGAGAGAGGTAGGAAGCTAAAGAGATGGCAGGCGTCCTCTACTGATTGTACCCAACAAAGAACAGACGATTGCAAACAAAATGGGATAGGTCATTTGTAAGAGGCAGAGGCTGGGAAATAAATGGCAGAATTTACAACACTGAGGTAGGGGATTAGGAAAAGCAGCTGAACAAAGAATATGAATTTTAAGAGAAAGTAAACTTGAGTACAAAATGCTCTGAGCCCGAAATGACTGGATATTTGCATAAATAAATGCACAATCACCTGCTGAATCCACTCAGGAAGTTTTGCCATTGGCCTGCATAGAGAGAAAAAATTGGAATACTCAATCATTCAGAAAAATTGACCGGTTGTTTAAGTTAAACATGCCAGAATTCCAGAAAGAGCTTAGCATGGGTAATACTGCTCACAAAGGCAGAACACTTCTGCTTCTTAGAGAGGCATTTTGCTGTTGGGAGATGAGTGCAGAGAGGCCACAAGCACAGGTTGTGATAATGTGTTGGCTGAGAGCAGAAATTAACTATGCAGAATGTGCCAAGAGTATGATGGCGGGTAAGCCTTCGACTTGGATGTGGTTCCCCTTCCAAAGAGCTCAAAGTATGGACAATTAGGAAATGACATTCCAGGCGCCTGAGGCAATAGTGCAGTTTCCAGCCTCCATCATTTAATTTGGTTCCAGGGAATGAGTTCTGTGCCCTGAGCTTATGTGCCTGATGCCTGTGTGCAGTGGTATCCAAAGAGAGGTGAGAAAGAACTTGTGATCGGCCTGTTCTTTCAGATGAAGAAATGGAATAAGGATGGTTTCCTCCTTGGTTCCTTCATTCATGATTGAATTAATTTTTGTGAAGGGACTGCTGGCTACCCTGTATCAGAACTGGGAACACCAGGATGAATAAGGACTTGTGTGGGGGAGAAGATTCAAAATCACATTGTCACCAGGCACTTTGATGAACCAATTCTAATACAAGAGACAGTGCCCAGGTCAGAAGCTGTGTGAGTGTGGAAGCAGGCTGAAGAGGTTTGGAAATAGGCTGATAATGTGTATGACCAGATTCCCGTTGTCCTCAAAGTAACTTGTTTTTGAAGGGAGGAATTTTTCCACATATTTTGAAGTAAACTCAAAAGCAGGATAGCAACCCAGTATTGTGGCTTTTTTGCCTTTATGCAGTCTGTGCAAAAGAAGAAAAGATGAGCATGTCAGTGTGGTCTGATTCTCCCTTCTGCGAGGGGACTGCAAATGTCTGAATGCATAGGCAAGAGGTGCTTCCATCACTCCCTCCCCTGTGCTCTCCCACAGTCTTCCAATTCTTGAGTTTGAGAGGCAGATTTCCCTCCCTAGCACTGAGAGCCAGTTCCACGGCTGGTATGAATGCTCCAACTTCCTTGTCTCTATCGTTAGTATCTCTCATGACTCTAACAACACGTACCTTTCACTGAATGCTGACTGCGTACCAGCCACTGTGTTCAGCACCTACATGCATTGCTCATTTAAATTTCACAATAATCCTATGAAGTAGGTGTCATTTTACCTAATTTTCAGAAGCTCATTTGAGTCATGGAGTATTTATCTTTCCCAAAGTCATTTGGCTGACATCAGTCTTGCATACTCTAAATATTTTTAACCTCACTACTGAGTGTCTTCTACTATTTATCTGGTTTTTTTTTTTTTATAATTTGATAAAAAAAAAAAGTTCTATGGCTGAGGCAAGTACTTAATAACTATTACAGAGTTAGACTCTTGGAATATTAGGGTACTAGAGATGGATTCTAAGTTAGGGATATATTCAGTCCTTTCCAGATCTGTCTGGGTTACAGCAAGACATTTTCCATTTTTATAATGCACTTTGGAAGAGACCAGAGAAATTAAGTGGGCATCACATGCAAATATCACTGCTTTCATGGCAGTTTTATTTTAGAAAGGGCAATTTGTAAAACTTTGAGTGATCATAAGCAAGGGGCAGGGAAAGGCCAGACTTCATAGAAAATCCATGACTGGGTGATGTCTGCCATGAGCTGTCTTCAGACTGTCAGATACCAGTTGATATTGGAAGACCTCTACTCAGCCCCTGCCTAGTCCAAGCTCTTGGAAACTCAATGTGACAGATCCTTCCTTCATTAATATTCATGTTTTAATCAAAGGTCAAAGGGAGAGGTTAAACCACAACTCAGAGTCCTAGGGATCAGGATTTGACCATATTGAAACATCATACATAGCTACCCCTCAGTGGTTCTGTGGATGGAACCTGGCACTGGTGTGAGATCTGGGTTATAACCAAATTATTTCATTTCTTTGATGTCCTAGTCTATCCATTGTTTCTGAGAAGCTGGTAGGATTTTTCCCACCTGTATATTGAAATAGTATATCTTATTAATCATTCTATAGTTGTTATTAAGAGAATTCAGAAGTATAAGAGCAAGGGATTGGGTTTAGACATAAAGTGTTGAGGGATGGAGACAATAAAATTAGGCCACTGGATAGACCTGTTAGAAGTGGCTTAGATGCTGAGGAGTCTTGATGAAAGTTGTGCTTCTGAAATGGGCAAGTCTTCTGCTTATTTAGATGGGCGCCTGTGTTGCTCAGTTTGTTAAGCGACTGCCTTCAGCTCAGGTCATGATCCTGGAGTCCCAGGATTGAGTCCCACATTGGGCTCCCTGCTCAGCAGAAAGTCTGCTTCTCCTTCTGATCTTCTCCCCTCTCATGCTCTTGTTCTCTCATTCTCGCTCTCACATAAATAAATAAAATCTTTTAAAAAATGCATTTAGAATTACAACAAAATATAATTTATAATCAAATAGCAATTTGTATTTTTCAAAGGACTTCCATTGAATAGATAATCTTAGTGGGTGATGGGGCTATAACGCAGAATGAAACAAAGTCCCTGATTTGTGGAATTTACTATCTAGTGGACACTCTTTTATTTGATTTCCTTGAGGCTTTTCCAGGTTTCAGATTGTGCTTTCTCACTACTCCATGAGGAAAGTTGATCAATTCATGCTCATTTAACTGATGAGGAGACACAGCAATGATATCGTAGAACTAAGCAGCAGAACCAAGTACACTTGACCTCAAAGTTTATTCTCTTAAAAATTTACTGTAGTAAAATATTTATAACATAGAATTTATTATTTTAACCATTTTTAAGTGCATGATTCAATAGCATTAAGTACATTTACATCATTGCACAACCATTACCACCAAAGCATCTCTAGACCTTTATTCATCTTCCCAACCTGAAACTCTGTACCTCTTAAAGAACTTTTCTTTCTCCTTTTCCCCTTTCAGCCCTTTGCATCCAATATAATGCTTTCTGGTTTTATGTATTTGACAACTCTAGGTACCTCCTATAAGTAGAATAATACAGTATTTGTCATTATGTCATTGGATTATTTCATTTAGCCTAATTCCTCAATGTTCATCTGTGTGTCACAATCCCCTTCGTTTTTAAGGCTGAATAATATCCCATTGTATGTATACAACATATTTTACTTGTCCATTCAGCCACTGGTGGACACTTGCATTGTTTCTCCATTTATTTATTTATTTATTTATTTATTTGACAGAGAGAGAGAGAGAGAGAGATCACAAGTAGGCAGAGAGACAGGCGGTGGCGGTGGGGGTAGGGTGGGGGAAGCAGGCCTCCCGCCAAGCAGAGAGCCCAACTTGGGGCTCAATCCCAGGACCCTGAGACCACGATCTGAGCGGAAGACAGAGGCTCAACCCACTGAGCCACCCAGGTGCCTCTTGTTTCTCCCTTTTGATTGTTGTGAATAATGCTGCTATGAACATGGGTATACAAATGTCCCTTTATCTCCTTGCTTTCAATGCTTTTGGATGTGTACCCAGAAGTGGAATTGCTGGATTATATGGTAATCCTATTTTTAATTTTTTGAGGAAGCACCATACTGTTTTCCATGTGCCTGCACCATTTGACATTCCTGTGCTCCTTAGACAACATCAAAGTTGCCTTTGAATGATGAACAAAAGAGGGAAATAGTGCTGATATTGTAGCGATGCCGAATGTAGCTGATCTCATGCTTCCGTTATCTATCAGTGTAACCCACGTTTCTGTCATATGATTTGTGATGTTTACAAATAACATGTTTCCTTTGCTCCTCAAAAGCATGTGGGATAAAGGGGCATGTTTAACTTTTCAGTATGCTTTAAATATGATGAAATGTCAGTGTATTTTGAGGTGTCAAAACAAATTACATAATGTCAACATTTAGAAACTCAGCTATTTGCAAAACGAGTTGCTTTTGTTTTCTGCCAGGCACACCATAGGATATTTAAGGATGGGCTATGAGAGCTGTGAATTGAGTCTTATCTGCCTCAGACTCAGAAAGCCTCCGATGCAAAGTGGCACTTGTTTGTCATTACTTTGTGGTGTTTGCCTGTTTCTGCCATACAAAGGTTCACTGAGGGTTGAACTGAAAATTATTGATAAGTACTGGGTTGTGAATTCTTGAGGTGTGTTTCTCTATCAATGTCTATGTGTGTGTGTGTGTGTGTGTGTGTGTGTGTGTGTGTGTGTGTGTGTTTTGTATGAAGGATACATCTCCCAAATTATCCCATTTGAGGATCTTTTTCCTCCAGTTTGGTGATACAACCTGAGGTGACCCACAATGAGTCTGGCCCTTGGATAATCCTCTCCCCTCGAGTCCAAGCAGAACCTGTGACTTGCTGCTAGTCAATGGAATATGGCAGAAGTGATGGGTTGCCATGCGTTTGATTGGGTTACATTATGTAAGACTCCTTAGCTGCATGGAGGAAAGATTCTTCTGGCCTTGAAGCTGTCATATTTTGACAGGGCCACATGGAAGGGGCAGCCTCAGGAGATAAGAATAGTCCTTGACTGATAGCCAGCAAGAAAATGGGACTATCAGTCAGTCTATAACTGCAGTGAATTGGATTCTACCAGTGAACATGTGAGCTTGGAGGAAGACTGCCAGCTCCAGGAAGGAACACAGCCTGGCTGACACCTTGATTGTAGCCTTGTGAGACCCTTAACAAAGGACCCCATTTCCTGACCCATGGAAACTGGAACATAATAAATGTGATTTTTAAGCTGCTGTATTTGTGGTAATTGGTCACACAGCAATAGAAAACTAATACAATCAGACACTCTTAGCATTACCTTCCTTTCTCTGCTTGTTCCTTTTATGTTTATATTGATTTTCTGACTATTTCTTCTAGTGTGGATTCTGCCTGACGGTACTGTCAATTTAGATGCCCTGGTTTCTCTCAGCCAAAAGGAAGGCACCTGACCCTAACTAGACCAATTGGCTCTTTCTCCCTGGGACTCTGAGTCTCTCCTTTTTTTTTTTTTTTTTTTTTTTAAGATTTATTTCTTTATTTATTTGACAGAGAGAGAGAGAGAGAGAGAGAGATCACAAGTAGGCAGAGAGGCAGGCAGAGAGGCAGGGGGAAGCAGGCTCCCCGCTGAGCAGAGAGCCCAATGTGGGGCTCGATCCCAGAACCCTGAGATCATGACCCGAGCTGAAGGCAGTGGCTTAACCCACTGAGCCACCCAGGTGCCCCTGGGACTTGATGAGAGTAACAGAGAGGCAGGTCATGTATAAAGCTGATTCATTCCAGCAGCGTTAACCTGAAACACTCTTGCTACCAGTTCTTCTGGAGATTCCCTACAGCCTGTCTTTGCCAAAACTGATACGAAAATCTCTTTTTTGATGAGCTTCACTAGATTCTTCAAATAAATATCTTTTCTGCTTAAATTAATCAAGAGTCCTGGATTCGAACTTATACATTGACCGCTGTCATAATCTCCGCGAATCTTCTTTTTCTGAATTGTATTATGGCCTTCTTTCTAAAAGACCATTCCCAGGTGCCTGGATGGCTCAGTTGGTTAAGTGTCTGCCTTCAGGTCAGGTCATGATCCCAGGGTTCTGGCATCGAGCCCCGGATCTGGCTCCCTGCTCAACAGGGAATCTGCTTCTCCTTCTTCCGTTAGCCTTCCCCACCCCTGCTCCCTCCACTCATGCTCTCTCTCTTAGATAAATAAATAAAAATCTTAAAATAAAATAAAAGACTCTTCCCATCACTAGTTGTTCCTGATGTTGTTGCCCCCAAAGCACTCAGGATTTAAAGAGAATTCTGAATATTAAAATGACAGGATTTTGTAATCAGAAGACTAAAAGGGATACATGAAAATTGTCAGGATAACTTCTTAATTTTAATCAAGACCAGTTTTGTTGTTTGTTTCTTTGTTTTGGTTACGTCTCATAAAGAAGATACCCAGAAAGGATAAATCATCAAGCTGGATATTGTGTATTGAGAAGAAAACCTAACCCTCCCCCACCCCCCGCCACACACACACTTGGAAAAGAAAGAGTACAGAATGGCTTCCAGCAATGTGTTATCTGATTCCTTAGAGAGAAAGGAAATATCAGTTGGAACTGCAGGTTTTCTCGATCTTCAAAGTTGAGTGTGTAAAGATGTCTGTTTCCGGGACTGAAATATCAAAGACAAAGGAGGCATCTTGAATGAAATGAAAGCTCCAGAATAGAATTAAAAATAAGAATTGAAAAATTGAAAAGTGGAGAGAATAGTAATTCATCATCAGAATTATATTTTTTTGATTCACTTCTTTGATATACAGATCTTTTCTTGATGATAAAAGTCTATGTGAAGAAGTGTTATAAAGTTTCTCCCTCTTGCATTTAGTTGTGATGTGTGAATGTTTCAATTATATCATTTTTTAAAAAAAGAATTTGACAGAGAGACAATGCCCAAGAGAGCAAGCAGGAACGGGGGCGAGAGGGGTTGGGCAGGGAGGGAAGGGCAGAGGGAGAGGGAGAGGGAGAGGCAGACTCCCTGACTGGAGCTGGAATTCCAGGACCCCAGGATCATGACCTGATCCAAAGGCAGGAAGGCATATGCTCAACTGGCTGAGCCACCCAGGCGCCCCTTGATTACATTCTTTATAAAGAAGTTAAAATAAGGCTGTTAATGTTTTTATCACAGTGTCCATGACACCATGCCAACTGTGGCAAAGCATTTTTTTTCTCCTAGTTTAATTTGTTGAGCAGAGAGATTTTTCACTGTAGTCCTAAAATGATCCTATTAAAACTGTTATGACAAATTCTTTGCTGTGCTTCGATGAAATTTCAAAAAATATAAATGGCATTCAATATTGTTATAGTTGGGGATGTATTTGAGATGGAATTTGTATGTGTGAGCATATCATGGCGAAGAGAAGGAGGGACACAGGGAAAAATTAAAAAAAAAGAAAATCAACAACTGAAGGGTAGATTTTATGAAACTTTAGTGGATTTAGCCTTGCTCTAGGGCCCCTTTTAATTGCTTTATAAAGTGCTATATTGCTAATTTTCCTATTACAAAAACATAGTTGAGGTTTTGTTTCAGGGTTGCTAAAAGAAATGAATTGATGTTTTTATAATATTTCCTTTGAAAGGTAAAACTGAACATGGCTCTTTACAAGATTTCCTTTTCTTCCACACACATTCTCGGGTAGATTAAAATGAAATCAATCTTAGAGCACAGGAAATGTCAACATTTCAAATGGGAAGTTCTTGACTTTGCTGTCAGATTGCATTCTTGGTAAAACTAGTTCTCTCTCCCATTTCATTTTGCCAGTAAAGAATTGGCTGGGTCTTAGGGCACCTGGGTGGCTCAGTGGGTTAAGCCTCTGCCTTCCGCTCAGGTCATGATCTCAGGGTTCTGGGATCGAGCCCTGCATGGGGCTCTCTGCTCAGCGGGGAGCCTGCTTCCTCCTCTCTCTCTCTCTCTACCTGCTTCTCTGCCTACTTGTGATCTCTCTCTGTCAAATAAATAAATAAAATCTTAAAAAAAAAAAAAAAGAATTGGCTGGGTCTTAAGCATGTGGTCGGTGTGCCATCATGATACCTCCTCAACCCCTTGACCATCACCCCTCACCATCATTAATTAGAAGATTACTCATCCTCCAGTGTGTTGTCAGAAACTTTATAATTAATTATGCAAAGAAACAAAGTCATAATGAAGTACATTAAATTTCATATAGCCAAGGTATGTTGCCTGAGAATGAGTGAAGAATGGCATGATCCCCATTGCCCTCTTCTCTTTTTAGTACTGTGTCCAATATATAAACGAAGTCGTTAGGGATTGGTATTTGGGTCTGTGTGTATTATTTTCGTATCATGCATTATGACGAAAAAGTTACAGATCCAACACATAAATAATGTATTATACACTTAAATTTTTTTTTAAAGATTTTATTTATTTATTCGACAGAGAGAGATCACAAGTAGACAGAGAGGCAGGCAGAGAGAGAGAGGGAAGCAGCCTTCCTCCTGAGCAGAGAGCCTGATGTGGGACTCGATTCCAGGACCCTGAGCTCATGACCTGAGCTGAAGGCAGCGGCTTAACTCACTGAGCCACCCAGGCACCCATACACTTAAAATTTTTTAAGAGAATAGATCTTGTGTTAAGTGTTCTTGCCACAATAAAATAACAATTATTTTTTTAAAGGAGGATCCAAATATGGAAATAAATTGCATTTAGTTTAGAAATGTTGTATGCGTTCTTATTCAGTATTTAAGCTGTAGCTGGAATACTCTTAAGTTTTGATACTATTTTCCCTTGTGATTGGCTCCTTAGAGCTAATATTCCTTAATCCACCTTAACGGGGCAAGAGGTTTTTGTGTTTTTGTTTTTGTTTTCTTCTTAGCGATCTGAATTTGTCACTTTCTAGCTCTTTGTCCTTATTTAGCCTCAGAATCAGGACCTTTGTAATGAAATCTTGGTGAAGGATCAGTCAATGACTTTTTTTCCCAAAGGACTCTGAAACTACTTGAAAGAGCATAACTTTTAATTTTTTCGGTGATTTCACTGGGAGATATTCCTACAAAACTAGACTCTCGGGAACTGATGGATACCATTTTGTATTGTACCAAAATTGAAGACACTAGTGTCAGTCTTAGCTGCTTCTCTAGAATCACCAAGTGACTGCTAATTTAAACCCTGCTTCTTAAGGCAGTGAGCTTATGACTGGAACTATTACTGACTGGACTTAAGGCAGTGAGCTTATGACTGGAACTATTACTGACTGGACTTCGTTAGAACTCTTATGACTGGAACTATTACTGACTGGACTTAAGGCAGTGAGCTTATGACTGGAACTATTACTGACTGAGTATTGATTATTTACAGCATTTCCTAAACTAATGAGAATTCTTCTTGAAGCATGGATCCTCAGTCCCAAAGGAAATTCAATGTGAGGTCAATCTCAAACTTCCCTTTTTCTTTATGGAGGTGACTCTCAATCCTTAGACATTTTGATGCATCGTATGAAGGGTTTAGGGTGTGGAGTGAATCAGTGGGACACATTTGGGATACATTTATGCTTTCTGAAGGGACTAGGTGGATCTTTCCTTCAAGACTGTTAATGAAATTTTATTTTTCAAAAAATAATTACCTCTTTTGTTTACAGCAACTTTAATACCTTGTTGGAAATGCAGCCATTTCTGGAGAGCATTTGGCATTGCTTCTATCTACGAGAGAGGAGAACTTAATTATTTCCTCAACCTGTTTTGGTTTGTTTTGTTTTAGAGGAATATGCACTGACATGAGACAACATCCAAAATTTTTATTCTGGGCATGAAAAAGATGTAAAACAGGTTTGGTGTGAAGCATGTGGGTACGTGTGTATGCATATCACACTCCACCCTATGTGAAGGGTTGCCAGTGTTTAGAATCCTCAGGAACTAGAGAAATTACTCTCTTCAGTTGTCTATGAAAATCACAAGGCCTGGGAGTATCCTGCTCCTTTGTACCATTTGGAAACCATTACCGACCCACAAGGATTGATACATCAAGAGGAATGATCTCTTGCCAGCCTATTTTTAAGTTTTGCCTGGCTAGTTTTACTGTTTCCACCCATTTCTCCTTCATCCCGTGTCATTTCCTTAGGTCGAGGGCTTGGCAGCCCCTTCTGCTTTGTGCTTATCTTTTTCTTCCTATTCGCACACACCCACCTTCCCTTGCCAGTGAGACAGTTTGTATAGTGTGTTCTACCTATATCCAGCCGGCTCTGCTGCTCTCCAGCGGAGCAAACCGTGCTGTGATCTGCAGGCATAGGGGTGTCAATAGACACAGGAGGGAGGATGACACAGCATCCCAAGGGACAAGATTGCAGAGATTTTTATCGTTACTCCAATACAAGTACATGGTTAGAAAGCACACTGCGGAGAAAATACAAGGAAAAGGGATTTAAGATGAAAGCTTCTGGCCCAACAAGTCCCATAGGGAAGCATCTTACAACCCATTTGAACAAGTGTATGGAGCAGTTCCTCAGAGAAGAAATAAAAGCCCAAGAGAGAATGGCAGACTCTGTGTGTTAGGCACCTGTAAGAAAATGACAGTTGGTTAATATTTAGGAAACTAAAGGTTTGAAGTACGGAGACGCAAAGCAAATGTTGATATGTAAACTAACAGAAATTATCAACGACCTTGAAGTTTCTTACAAGTTGACAACGTGGCCCTTATGCCACAGAAGGTGACTATTGCTCAGATAGATTCTGACCGTGACTAGGATTATACTATGACTTTATGTGTATTGTGAATTTTACCTACTTACCAGTCCCAGCAGATGCTCTTTTGCCAACAGTTTCGCTTGCACGTATCAGTAAACAAACGTATTTATCACTTCAGGGGATCAGTAAGTGCTAATAAAGTTGCTGCTGCTTGCATTTTAGGTTTGTTTTAATGACAGACTCATCCTAAATGAACTAAGAATTCTTGCTTCAGAGTTCAGCAAGAAACATAAAGATATGAGCATTATTACAGTTGTCACCAAACAACTTCAAAGGATGGTACATGGTATTTTTGTCATCAACATATTCTAACTCTGTCTTAGATTAAGTGTCTAAGGGCTGTGTGTATGCACACACACACTCCCATTTCCTTTGGTGGAAGTTTTGATGTTACTTTTTTTTCTTAAAGATTTTATTTATTTGACAGAGAGAGTAAGAGAGAGAGAGCAGGAGTAGAGGGAGCAGCAGGCAGAGGAGCAAGCAGGCTCTCCGCTGAGTGGGGAACCCTACGTGGGGCTTATCCCAGGACCCTGGGATCATGACCTGAGCTGAAGGTAGACGCTTAACCGACTGAGCCACTTCAGCACCCTGTGATGTTACTTTTTGATAAAATTCATTTTTAAGGTTATTTCTGACTGCAGTGAGGAAAATCAACCAGTGAGCAAATACAAAGAATCTGCTCCTCTACCCAGTATTTTTTTCACAATATTTTTATGTGTTATTTCATTTAAAATCAGCACCCTGCCTACAGTCATTTTGAATTATCTTGTGTTATATACAACATTTATTAAGCTTTGCTTTTCAAATATTCCTTTATTCAGTTATTTCTCTAAATGGGCTGACATATCAGCTTTTTCTGTACATACTTTATCTATCAATATATGGATTAAAAGTATATTTAATCTATGCCTCAACTTTTATCTCTTTATGTTACCATTGTATTATTTTTTGTTTTCCTTTCTGACCTTTGATCATCTAGAAATGTTTTGTATTCACTGACCACACCCCATCCCCATTCATTTCTTAATTATTGTTTTTTTACAATATTGCTTCTTCCTAATTCATGGCCTACTCCACTGAACTTTCTCCAGACCATGTCTTCTTTAACACTTGTAACATTTAAGAGTGTTGGCCACCGTGTCTCAGGTGCTCACCTCTACCATACTTGCTGCCCACTGGCACCAACCATAAGCACCATTCCTGAGCCAGGGAGCACTATCTGAAGACCAGATCTGCTTATATTGATTCTTTTTCACTCCTACCCCTACCCAGCTTCTCTTGAGTTTCCTGCATATTTTATTCTTCTGTTTGCCAATTCCATTTGCTGTGGGTATTCCACAAAGAAACAAATGATAGATACTGTTTAGAATTAAAACCAGTTATATCAACACTTATCTATTGAAAAGGACATAATACATGGAATTGGGAGTAGATTGTCACACACACACACACACACACACACACACACACACACACACATTTTAAGCCAATGCCTTCAGCTGAATAGGTACAACCCCTGTGTGTCCAGGCTACGTTTTCTTAAGTGTTTCTACACTTGCATTAACCATTTCTTTTAATCCTTGCCACAGCCTATTTGTTATTTATTCCCATTTTATACGAACATTTATGTGTTCGTCCCACTGAGAAAGTCATCTAGGTCATTATGAAAGCCAAGAGTACTCAAATAGGAAAGTAAATTGAGTGCAGAATAGAGAAATTTCTCTAACTAGGACAATGACTTCAAAAACAATTATTCAGTAATTATATTACAGTGTTGCTGTATCAGGTTGAATGCCATCATTGTGGGGTTCTTTTTTTTCCCTAACAAAGAGAAATAAATTAACATGTGGGGGCAAGAAACCTGCTCAAACATATCCAATTTCTAATATATCACACTATACATCGAAAGACCCTATTCTTTGTATTTTCCAGTTTCCCATTGTTTTCAGCATGCCTTTCTCAACATGCTGATGATAGCTTAATTAATGTTATCTTTGTGCTTCAAAAAATAAAACAGGAGAAACTTTAAGTCTTCTTATAAACTAGTTCTCCTCTTTTTCCTCAATGTAATAAGCTTCTCTGTGGCTCTGACATTAAAATGTTTCCAAATGGTTATTGGTTCATGGACATTAGGTTCTATAACACAATTCTCTCTATCATCTGGATGTATTGCTATTTGTTTGAAGATACATTCTGCCATTATGTGTGCCCTCACCAGAAATGTGGGATGAGCCTGAGCGAACTTTGGGGATAAAGCCAGTTACTTCCTTTGCTGCATTACACGAGAAGTTATTCAGGAACATGCCCACTGAGGCAGATTTACCAAGCAGGATGTTTGCTGCTTTTACATTTTGGACTATCCACTGGAATGAAAAGTCAACAGAGATGTACTTCTACACTTGCTTGGAAATTATTTGACTAAATAGCATTGTAGGATGAAATAGCATTTTGTTTTATTTATTTATTTATTTATTTATTACTTAAAATGTAATCCTCTTAGTCAACGTAAGTTTATGGTGTCAGTGGTATTCATTATTTTCTTCAGATTTCCATCCTTTTCTCTGCAGTGTGGAGCTTTGTATGTGAGGCATCTATGTGTGTCTCCTGTGATTCCTCTGGCAGAAAGATAACACCTTCTACTCATATCCTAAAACTAAACAAGATTAACTAATGCCACTACTTGCCTCAAGAGTATGTAAACCACAGTTTTCTGCTCTCACTCTTTAAAGTGGAAAGACCACATTTGGTTATATCTGCTGAGTGAATAACTGGGGTAAAAAAGTCTTTACTTCTGCAGCATGGACTGTAATATGACCTAGCCAAATTATGACCTACCTGTTAACATTTTAACAAGTGTGATTGAATGTCATGTCTATGTTGATTTTTGTTTCTCTGAATAATTTAGGCTGTGCTGCTTAGGAGATTAGCCACAAGTCACATATGGTTCTTTAATTAAAAGGACAGAAAATTCAAAATTCTGTTTGTTCAGTGGCAATAATGATATTTTAAGTTCTCAGTAGTTGCATATGACTTAATTTAGATCAGGGAGACTTGAGATGTTTTCTGGGGCTCCTAGCTAAAGAGATTCTCCTTTCTGATTGATTGGGATAACAGGCTACAATTCTGCTGGTGGCCACATTGGGATGGTGAGGAAAACTAGCATTAGAAAGAAACAGCTTTAGCACACCCAGGTGGCTCAGTTGGTTAAATGTCTGCCTTTGGTTCAGGTCATGATCCCAGGGTCCTAGGATTAAGTCCCACATCAGACTCCTTGATCAGCAGGGAGCCTACTTTTCCCTCTGTCTGCTGCTCCCCCTGCTTGTGCTCTCTCTCTCTCTCTGACAAATAAATAAATTAAAATCTTAAGGAAAAAAAAAAAAAAAGAAAAGAAAAGAAGCAGCTTCTTCCTGTCTTCCTAATTACCTACCTGCAATGCTAGGTCACTATGTGACCTTTGCTTTGCTTTTCTGAGTCTCAGCTTTTCAAATATAAACCATCAAATTCTTGGGGAAAAAAACAAGTATTATTTAAGTTAGGGATAATCATGACTATATTTATTCTAGTAAGTCTTGTCTGTGTTTGATTTCATTTACGCACAAATTGTATTCAGATTTTCTTCTCTTTTCAGATTCATTTCACCTTTTTGGTACTTTTCTTCCCTTTTTTCTCATCCTTCATGCCACTAAAATAGCAATCGTTTACTTAGTAGAGCTGCTTATAAGTGGCAGTAGAGGATGAAAAATGAAGCTATACAATTGCAAAAGAAATGGATAAATTTTAAAATGTTGAAGGATATGATTTTATACTATAGCAAGTGAGTCATTACCAGATACACTATAAAAAGATTTTTATTTGAACTTTAAGCCTTCACATTTAATTTCCTGGTTTGAAAAAAAAAAAAAGAAGGCAAAGATAAAATTTAAAAGCTTTGAGTTGGGCTAGACGTCACTGGGTTATCAGTAGAGTAGAAGTCCTCTATCTTTTATAAATGCATACAGATTAAGGGAAACTATGTTGCCACTGAAAGTGAATTAGGCAAACTGTGTACCTTATCAAATTACAACAAGCTGAATATATCTTTCTACTTACCACAGTTTTCTTTGACTTTTAGGAAATTATCAGGGCGTAAGTATTCTTATCTTTGTCTAGAAAGGTGATAGTTTAAATATGTTTGTTGGGGGACACCTGGGTGGCTCAGTTGGTTAAGTGTCCGCATTTGGCTCAGGTCTTGATCCCAGAGTCCTGGGATCAAGTCCTGCGTCAGACACCTTGCTCAGAGGGGAGTCTGCTTCTCTTTCCGATTAATTAATTAATTAATTATTAATTTATAAGATGATATGTGTTTTTATTTTTATATTTCTTTTGGTTCTCTAGGGGATCCATCAACATTGAAATTGTGGCCTTCCCCCAACTTCTTTGCTTTTCACCTCCAGTGGCTTTCTTTGTATGTGTTAAGACAGCTAGCTTTTTTCCAGGGGTGAAGTGCACTCTATATTTCATTTGTGGACTACATGAATGACAAATGAATAGAATAACAACGGCAGTATCATTTGAAAAACACAAGTCCATTATGTTTTGTCATTCAGCACAGTTTTCAAGTAGAATTGTAGTAAGCTAATCATTGATTAGAGTGTCCTTAAAGTCAGTACATGAGGGGGAAATTCTGAGTATGGAGGAAATTATTTGACTACATTATGTGGTTTTCAACCTTTTGCTATTATACAGTTTATGTGAAATATTTGCGATATCTATAACAGAAAGTCCTAAAAAATCAGATAGTTGTGTTTAATCCTCTTGAAGTTGATCCTTAAGTTCCCATTGACTACGTGGAATTGTAGTAGATTCTTCTTTAAGAAGCCTCTCATCTTCCTCTGGAACCAGTAATGATGAGCATGTTAAACAAATTAATTTTAAAACATTGTCTTCAGGGACGCCTGGGTGGCTCAGTTGGTTGAGCGGCTGCCTTCGGCTCAGGTCATGATCCCGGTGTCCTGGGATTGAGTCCCACATTGGGCTCCTTGCTCAGCAGGGAGTCTGCTTCTCCCTCTGCCTCTGCCTGCCTCTCTGTCCGCCTGTGCTCGCCCTCTCTGACAAATAAATAAATAAAATCTTTAAAAAAAAAAAAAAACATTGTCTTCAAACTCCCTTACTCCAAATAAACACATTCAGATACAATTTTTTTATATATATATATAATCTTAAGCAAGGAGAAAGGTCGTCACTTACTAAGGTATTTCTAGACTATGGGCCCTCTCTTTAAAGTAGGGGTAAAGATGAAGGCTCTGCACAAGCAAACTGGGAACATATGAGGAATCCATCCATCCATTCATTTACTCATTCAACCAACCAACATTTATCAAGCTCTTATTGCAGTGAATCTGTCACCAACATGAAAGTTTGAGAGTGCTCCACAGCTTCTGCTGCCAGGAGAAAAGGAGTTTATATTAGTAATGTAATATTTCATGTATTTGATACTCTGGATTATTTTTAATATCTCCTCCTCTACAAGATGAAATAATTTTCTACAATAAGCAGCAATAACCATTATCTTCTTTATTTGTTCTTTTTTATCAAGATATAATTTACATACCCTAATATTTACCATTTTAAAGTATTTAATTAAGTGGAGTTTTTGTTGTTGTTGTTTTATTTTTTGTTTTATATAATTGCAAAGTTATGTAACCATTACTACTATTGAATTCCAGAGTATTTCATCACTCCTTAAATAAACCCCATACACATTAGTAGTCATTCCCCATCCCCTTTTCCCCTATTCTTTGGCAGTCTACTTTCTGTCTTTTAAGGATTTGCCATATAAATGTAGTTAAATAATATGTGGCCTTTTATATCTGGCTCCTTTCACTTAGCATGTTTCAAAGTTCAGGATTTTATAGTCTGTATTGGTATTTCATTCCTCTTATGGCTGAATAATATTGCATTATATGAGTACACCATATTTTGTTTATCCATTCATCAGTTGATGAGCATTTGGATTGTTTCCACTTTTCGGTTATTATGAATAGTTCTGCTATGGATATTTGTGTTTACATGTTTTTGTATGAACATATATTTTCAATTCTTTTGAGTATATACTTAGGAGTGAAATTGCTAGGTCACATAGTAATTCTGTTTACCTTTTTGAGGAACTGCCAAATTGTTTACCATAGTAGGTATACCATTTTACATTTGCACCAGCAATCTATAAGAAGTTAAATTTGTCCACATCCTTGTCAACTTTTGTTATTTTCTGTTTTTGTTTTTTAAACAACAGAAATTTATTTCTCATAGTTGTAGTGACTAGAAGTCTAAGATCAGTGTGCCACAGGGTAGGTTTCATTCTGAGGCCTCTTCTCTTGGTTTATAAGGTTGCATGCTCACATGACCTGTTTGTATGCACATGGAGAAAGAGTTTCTTTTATCTATTTATATCTAGATATAAATATGTAAATAAATATATATTATTATATGTTATGCTATATTAAATTATATTGTAAGCATATGTTTGTATTAAGGCTTAATTGACATATAATATTACATTAGTTTCAGGTATAAAATGTAATGATTCAATATTTGTCTATATTGAAGATGATTATGATAAATATAGTTAACATCTATCACCATATAGTTACAATTTTTTTGTGTGATGAGAAATTTTAAGATTTGCTTTCTTAGAACATAACTAGAGTCACCATGTTGTGTATTACATCCCCATGACTTATTTATTATATAACTGAAATTTGTACCTTTTGACCCGCTTTATAAACATTTTGAGCCACCCCCTACCTGCTGCCTCTGGCAATCGCCAGTCTTCTCTGTATCTGTGAACTTCTTTTTTCTTTTTTTTTTAAGATCCCACATATAAGTAAAAGTATATGGTACTCATCTTTCTCTGTCTGACTTATTTCACTTAGCATAATGCCTTCAAGGTTTGTCTATGTTGTCACAAATAACAAATGTCACAAGATTTCATTCTTTTTATGGCTAAATAACATTCCACTGTGCATATATCTCACATTTTGTTTACCCGTGTATCCACTGATGGACTTTTATGTTGTTTCCATGTCTTGGCTATTGTAAATAATGCTTCAGTAAATGTGGGTATGCATATATCTTTTAGAATTAGTGTTTTCATTTTCTTTAGATAAATATTCAGAGGCGGATTCACTGGACATATGGTCATTCTGTTTTTAATTTTTTAAAGAATCTCCCTATGTTTAACAGATATGAGGTGATATCTCATTGAAATTTTAATATGTACCTCCCTGATCATTAAAAATGTTGAGCATCTTTCATGTACCTGATGGCCATCGATATGTATTTTCTTTGGAAAAAATATCTATTCAGATCCTCTGCACATTTCACAATCAGATGATTTATTTCTTGTGCTTTTGAGTTACATGAGTTCTTGAATAATGTGGGAGTCAGTTGCTGATCCCTACTCTGCCCCTGCATAGTTGAAAATCTACATATAACTTTTAACCTCCCAGAAACTTAACTAGTAAACACCTTCTGTTGACTAGAAGCCTTATCAATAACATGAACAGTGGATTAACACAGATTTTGTATATTATATGTATTATATAATGTATCCTTATAATAAAGTGAACTAGAGAAAAGAAAATGGTATTGAAAAAAACATAAGGAAGAGAAAATACATTTACAGTACTCTACTGTATTTATTGAAAAAAATCCATGTGTAGGTGGACCCATGTAGTTCAATCCCATGTTGTTCCAGGGTCAGTTGTATTTTTGGATATTAACGCTTTATCAGATGTATGATTTGAAAATACTTTCCTCCATTCAGTAGGTTACCTTTTCATTTTGTTGATAGTTCCCTTTGCTGTACAGAAGCTTTTTAGTTTGCTAAAAACTGAAGTAGTTCCACCTGTTTATTTTAGCTTTTGTTTCCCTTGCCTTAGGAGACATATCTAGAAAAATGTTTCTATAACTGATGTCAAAGAAATTACTGCCTATGTTTTCTTCTAAGATCTTTATGATTTCAGGTCTCACAGTTCTTTAATTCATTTTGAGTTAATTTTTATGGATGGTGTAAGACGGTGGTCCACTTTCATTCTGTTTCATTGTTCTCTGTTTATATGCCAACACTGTAGGGTTTTGATTACTATCTATAGCTTTGTATTTTTTTTAATTGTAGTCATCCTAGTAGTGTGAAGCAGTTGATTTGTTCTTTTGTTTAGAAATAATTAACAACTTTTAAAAAAAGTATATTTAAAAAAGTAAAAATAACGGGGCACCTGGGTGGCTCAGTCCATTAAACTTCTGACTTCAGCTCATATCATGATCTCAGGGTCCTGGGACTGAGCCCCTCATCAGACTCCCTGCTCAGTGGGGAGTCTTCCTCTCCTCCCTCTGCCCCTTCTCCTGCTTATGCTCTCTCTCTCCATCTCTAGAATAAATAAGTAAAATCTTTTAAAAAAGAAAAGTAAAAACATTAAAATTCAGTAAAAAATTTTTATATGTGAAACAAATTTTAATTTATTTTACCGAATTACTAAATCTCACAGAATGCTCTAGTTCACTCTCTTAAACATAAGTAAAACCCCCAAGAATTCAAATAGGATAATATAATTAAAGTAACTCAAATCTATTTACTTGTCTTTTTATCATGTTTCTTCTGCTTAAAAGTAGAAATATGTAGTAGCACATAAACAAAAACTGTCTGAAACAAAGCTTGAATAATTACAAAGAATTATGAGCTTAGTCTTAAAACAAATGTAGATAGCTGAATTCATATGTGTCTTAGGCCAGTATGTAACTGAACCTTCCATAAATTAACTTCTTATAGATAAGAGGATGTTATTTTTTTAAGTTTCTAAGTTGAAGCTTAACAACTGCTGTAGTCATTTAGAACTTAGATCAACAAAATATTTTTAGGAAGAGAACTATTTTATTACTGGCATTGTTTAGAATTATAGCACATGTTGATAATAAAAAGCAGACCAAAATTTCCTGAGTTCATTTTTTTAAAAAATTTTCTATATACATTACATTCCCTTATCACCTGTGCATAAGATAGATCACTCTGTCCTTGTTACATATGAATTTTGAAGGCTTTTGGTTTTCCAAAGGGAATGTTTAATATTTTACACGGGAATCAACTTGGCAATGAAGAAATCTTTTGTGATACAGATCCCAATCAGGAAATAACTTTTTAACCAAAGATCATAACCTGCCGTTTCACTAGAGTGCAATAGAAGAAAGAGATGATTGGTATAGAGGAAATAGATACTAGAGAGAGAACACTTAGATTACAAAGACCACCTCAGGGTCAACCAGAGTTATTCCCAGAGTAATGAGGAAAACATTGTGCAAAACTTATGGGAAGCAAACTCTTAGTTATGTATTGCTACAAATCAATTTACCCCCAAACTTAGTTGCTTAAAACAACAATAAATATTTATTATTTCACACAGTGACTGGCATCCAGGAATTTGGTAGCATCTCGGTTGAGTGATTCTGGCTCTGAGTCTCTCTTACGAGTTTGCAGTCAAGCTGTTGACTGGGGCAGCAGTCACCTGAATGCTTGGCTGGGGCCAGAGAATCCAATTTCAAGCTTACTCTTGTGCTTATTGGCAGGAACTTTGTTGTTGCTGATGTTGTTGTTTTTCACTGAAGAACCTCTCCATAGGAAAGCTCACAACATGCATCTAGCTTTTTCATGACTGAATAATGCAAGGGAGAGAGAAGAGTGAAAGAGAACAACCAATACAGAAGGCACAATATCTTTTATAACTTCTTCTCAGAAGTGACATTCCATCTCTTCTTGTCTTATTCTATTGGTCACCTAGACCAACCCAGATACATAGTGTGAGGGGACTACATAGCTCTGTGAATACTACGGGTGGGGATCATTGGGGTCCATGTTGGAGGCCAAATACCACACCTCTTTCAATTTACATTAATTTATAAATTTAGATTTAAAAAAAAATTAGAATCCATTGCTTAGTCTAGAATGTTGCTCATTGCTATCTTCTTTGAATTTTGCAAGTTATAAAGTAAACCACCCAGCTGTTTTTACTCTGACCAGATTAACTCTACCTAGTTATAGAGCCAGCCATCTACTCACCATATCTTTTAACTAGAATAGGATACCTGTTACTTAACCTTCCAATTTTTCTTTAAGGATATTATTTAAAGAGGCAGGTGTTTTCCTTCTAAGAATCTGTTTATTCTTAGACTAGAGAGAGTGGGAACAATGGAGGAATATATATACAGATATATATATAAATTATATAAAATATATTTATTTTTAACATTGATTTTACCATTAATTATCATCTGATGGCTGTTATTTTGGAGAATTATTTCAATAGAAATAGAAAATAGTCTCTCTTATAAATTTCCATGATTTATAGTGCTTGTGTTACTACAGAAAATAAAGACTAAAACTTGCAATGTTTTCATTTCTTAAAAGATTAAATTGTGTTTTATTATATATATCCTTTAGTATTTTATAGGTCCTTTCTTCTCATCCTGCAAACACTATAGGGACAACTTTATGGATGGAGTATGACAAGTTATAGTTTAATTCTCTAAGGTTGGACCCAGCTACCTTCATCATATAGGATAGTTGCTCCTGAAGGCATGATGGCTAATGGGCTCAAGTTATAGGTAGGAATTAAATACATCATAATTTTCTTTTGAAAGTAATTATTATATGGCAAAATTAGGTTCAAATTTGACTTTGAGTGGTAATGATGCATTGGAAACCTAGGATACTTTGGGTTATATACCATTTCCCTCTATTAATATAGATAGATGCACTGTCTTTCAGATGTGGCCCTTAAATCTGCACAGCGTTTGATGAATGGTCATCCTATATCCGAGGGTTATGCTTTTTTCATCTACTTTCTGTTTGCCATCTCACTGAAAAGTATATAATTGGAGAGAGATGATTAAAAAATAAAATCAACATTAGTATAAATGGTTTATTCATTTTTACACTGCTTTATTATCAGTTTGGGGTCTGGGACATTAGGAAGAATAGAGACTATCTGTCCTTTTGTTTTAGTATATTTTATAAATTGCTTTTTTCTCCTACTATGCTTTAAAACAACAGTAAAGACAGATATCATTGTCAAAAGCTATGTATATATGTTTTCAGTAGGAAAAAGTGTTTAGATGAACTCTCTTATTAAATTAGCTTAATTTATTTTGAAAAGATTTTTAAGCTAAAATCTATATTTAATATATGAATTGAAGATAACTAGAAACAGAAAGACTAAGATTAACTTCTTAGTATTATACTTAACTTCCTTAGAAATACACTGCTTATCATTTTTTTTTTTTTTTTTTTAGACTTCTTTCAGGTCCTAACTAATTTATTATAATTTTGGAATCCTTGGAAATACCATCTCTGTAGTATAACTAATGGGCAAACTGGAACTAACAGAATGGAATTTTCTTTCCTTCCCCCTCCCACACACCCCAGTAAGATTCACAGATTTACATGGCATGGCTTGCATAACATAGCAGAACAATCCCTGAGAAGTTTGATTCAACTTTAATAGTTTTAATGCAGTTAAAACAAATTTCTATTTTAAATGCACTGAAGGACAGACTACTTAATAGAACCTTAGGTAACTTTTCTCGTTAACTACAATTTAATTTAAAAAATTAGATTTTACATATCAACTATATTTACTCATTCTAAATTGTTTTTATTCAGAATGCATCTCCAAGGGAGGCTTTGCAGAGTGTCAAACCTATGCTCCTCACTATTAATGGTTACTATGGTTGCTTCTTCATTCTGTAACTTAAATTCATGGAAAACAGGCTCTTTATGTCCAGAAGGCAGAATGGGCCTGGTGAGATTTAGGCCCTAAACCTCCAAGGCTTTTGGCCTTTCTGCCTCTGCCCCTGTGGCTGCCTTTGTCCCATTTCCATGGGTACCTGGATAATGTGGGTTACCAAGGGGGTAGATTTTATGGAGAGAATTAATTTCTATTGTGTGAATAGTGGCAGGGCAGATAAGAGTAGAGGGTAGGGGATCCGGGACACAGGGTTCTGTTTCTGTCCTCCGTGCCCCTTAGTCAATCGCTCCCATTTTCAGTTTAATTTCCATTTTTAATAAATATTTAGAAGATTGATTAAAATAAGCTATGTAGGAATCATCTTGTATTGTAAAATAGCACTTCTAAAAGTCCACATAAGCATAATACTGATGTTAATAATTATGAACAAGATCTAGTTTACAATGGCAAAGTGAAGCTGAATCTCAAAATACTCCTTTCCCTAAACAAATGTCATGAAACAGCATACAATTAAAGTCAACTGTCACCATCCATCCATTCATATATACATATATGGTGAGGGGAAAAAATTCCCAACTGCCAGTGGTAGAAAATACTAGCAAAGAATGCAGACCCGGATCCCTAAATCTGCCATGTGCTCCTCAACTGTTCTCCACATAAACTAAATAGGGAAGATGTGAGTAAAATAAAATCCTGAATAATAACCACCACTCAATGGTAGAGAAACTAATGGAGCAGTCCGGAGAGAGGGAACTTAGACATTTTCATAAGGGTGGCAGTCTTCTAACTCATAGGAGAAAATAATAATTTCTGAAGTTGTTTATTTTCATGTCTTCCTACTGGTATGAAACTGGGGAATAGAAATCAGAATGTTCATATGTTCAAGTAATTATCTTCAGCAATAAACAAGGTCTTAGCTGACCAGAAAACAAAAAAAGAAAATAAATTAGGCAGAGAGCAGAATGAATTGAGAAGCATGTACTGGAATCCCAGGGGTGATGTTTCCTACAGCTTGTCTATTAGGACCTTAATGCCTTATCTCTATTGCATCTGAGAGAGGAGATACTTTGGCTGTTGGGAAGAGAAAAGTTAATTGAACTAAATGACCTTCTGAGGTCCTTAGGATGGAAATAGAGGTTCAGGTACCCAGGGCTGCTTTAAGTAGGGGAAACTTTCTGAAGCCATAGGCATTGAATTGATTCCCAATAGAATAAAACAGACCCTGGCATTGAGAATTAACAAAAACAAAGAAAAGATGGCAAAGCCCAAAAGCATTAACCAAGACCATGGTCAACCATGCCCAAAACCATGGTCACCATACCCTATACTCTTTTCCTTGCCTTCTGGCCACAGATATATGCAGACACAAACTGTAGTATTTAGGGAGAGCTAAGTAAAGCTCAGTTAAGGTAAGAATGGAATCAAAGAGAATTGATTGACAAACTCACAAACAGAAACAAATTTCCTGATGATTTAACCCAGAAAATTTGTGGTTAAGGCTGTGAAGATAAGGAATGATATCATTTAAGTATAGGAGAAATTTAAATAATTATAATACTAAGAATTATAGAAAGTAAATATTGTAAATTTCTTTTTGTTGAGCTATAATTGCCATATAACATTTTATTAGTTTCAGGTGTACAACATAACAGTTTGGTGTTTGTATATATTACAAAATGATCACCACAATGAGTTTAGTTAACATCCATCACCATACACAGTTACAAAAGTTTTTATTTACAAAAGTAAATTTTGACAACATATAACATGACTATAAGAACGGAACATTGGGTTATAGAGGATTGGTGATAGATGTATAAATTGTTTAACTCTCTTATTAAAAATTTACTTGAAGTCTATGCAGAATAGAATGACTAAAAACAAACAAACAAACAAACAAACGACAACAATAAAGAAAATACAAAAACAAATAACTTAAAGCTGTCAAATCACCAGAGAGGAAAGCAGGAACGTTTCACATTAAAAAAAAAAAAAAAAAGACAGTCCATATAGAAGTTTAGAAACAAACAAGCATTTTATTTAGAAAACGTAAATTGAAAATTTGATTAGATTGGTTGCTTCAATTAATATAAATGAGATAGTGCCTGTTAATGTAATGTAACATATAAAAAATAAACTAATAACAAAATAAAAAGCATATGGCTGTGGGAAATGCCAAGAGAATTTAACAGAAATCCAGTGGTGGCAAGGAAATTTAACTGATGTCAGCCATTAAAGGATTATGGAACAATAACAAAATTATAATGTTATAGGCCTGAAAAAAATAACTGAGTTTAAATATGTATGCAGACAAATAAAGATAGATTACTAGGTAAGGATGTAGGGGTAGATAACTCAATGGATGGATGGATGGATAAAGGAGTGAATGATTGATACCTCTAGAGAATAAGTCTTTATGTTAATACCTATGTGTCATATATAGAAATAGAGAATATATTAGACCTTGACAAACTTTAATACAATCTGCAAAGGTAAAATAATATGAAGTACATTACTGATCACAATGCAATAAAATTATAACTTAAGAGAAAGGAAGCATAAAGTCTAACCACCTTAAACATCAACAATAATGAAAAACTCTCAATTCTTGGGTCAGAGCAAAAATCAAAAGAAAATTTGTAAAATATATAGAAAACAATAAACATTTGGCAAAATTCAATATCATTTTGCTACTAAAATTCACCTGGAAAAGACACATCTGAGGATATTCGCAGCAATTTTGAAAAAAAAATGAGAAGGAAACTAACTTTACTAGATATTAAAATATATTGTGGAGTTGCAGTAATTAAATTAAATTGGTACTGGAGAAACCAAAAGAGAGGGGCCACAAATAGATGTACATGTTTTAACACTTAACTCATGACAATAGTATTATTTTTAAATCAGAGGCTCTTCAGTAAATAGTGTAAAACAACTGGTTAACTGTTGTTAAAATAGAGATAAAACTGGATCTCTATCTTTTAAACCTCCAAATAAGTTCCAGATGGAAGAAAGTATTAAGCTTAAAAAAAAAACAACTATAAGCAATATTTTTAAAAAGTATCACTGAATGTATTTATAATCTTGTCAGAGAGAAGCTCTCTAAAAGGGGTACAACATCTAGAATTTACACAGAAAAGATCAGTAAACTTTACAACATAAAACATTAGAAAACAAAATCTTAGTATGGGGAGCAAATAATATGAGAAAGAACAAAAGACAAATGACAGTTTGGAGAAAAATACTCACCTAAGCTCAAGACCAGTTTTTCTAAATTTTAAAATATCTCGTAGGAACAACCAACAATAGAAAAATAGTCAAGAGATAACGAACAAAAATTTGTGAATAATGAAAAATAAGTGAATATTGTTATATAGCCTCATTTGAAAGTAAAGCCAAGAAATAGAAATATACACATAAAAAAGATCTAATATTTTATACCCACATGATCGGCAGTTAATTAAGTTTAAATATACTCAGCGACAGTATATTGATAAAGAACTCTCAACTATGAGATGAATCTTGGGTGGTGTGAAGATAGATAAATGTCAGAAAGGTAAATGTGGGGGCGCCTGAGTGGCTCAGTTGGTTAAGCATCTATCTCCGGTTGGGGTCATGATCTCAGGATCCTGGGATAGAGCCCCGTATGGGGAATCCCTACTCAGTGGGGAGTCTGCTTCTCCCTCTTCTTCTGCCCCTCCCCCCACTCATATGCTCTCTTTCTCTCTCTCAAATAAAACCTTTAAAAAAAAGGAAATGTAAATGTGTTCACCTTTTGACTCTAATGTTCTCAAAGAGATGAATTTCCAATGTATGTGTTTGCAAAGTTCATCAACATGCTTTCACAGAGACGTTCATTCAGTCTTTATACACTTCCTCCATGTGCACCATCTAGCAAAAGGGCCAGAAGTATTCGTCAGCATGAAATTGTTAGGATAATTTCAGTATGATGAAGAATTTGAGAACATTTTTAAAACAACTGTTTCTAGTGAAAGGGAAATAGTTCTAGTATATATAAGTATAATTTTAAAGATGAGGTATGGAAATGTTAATTGTGTGAAAATGTGTATATTTGCATTCATATATTGTTATTACAATAATAAACTTTTCTCTTCCTTTTTCTAGAAGGAAACAAAAGGGGGAAAGTTAATGGTGGTTGTCTTTGGAGAAAGGGATGGGGATGATTGAATGAAGAAGAATTTTACTTTTTATTTTGTCCTTTTCTGTGTTGGTTTCACTATCTAATCATTTATGTAGATCAGCTGAGGTTTTCTGAGCAAAAGTGATTTTTAGTTTCCTCTCTTAGATTCCTCTTAAAAACCAAAACTAATCAATGTTGATGGTATCAAGCAGTTAGTAAAATAATTCTAATAGAATCAACTACAGCCTGTGTTTATTATTCTGGTGTGAGCTGAAAATTAGGGGCTCTCTCAGTATTAATATTTCTGTAGAGAGCTGTTGCGTATGTAGATGTACTGTTAATACACATAAGACTACTACGTTCAGGCTGATTCTTTTCAAGTGTCTATTCTACTCCCATAAGAATGGAAATAGTTTCAATAAATTTTGTTTTATAAATATTTAACTTATGTTTGCCGAGGTTGAAAAAGGCAATATTCCACAAGGGTCCATTTTCTAAATGTAAGGCATGAATGATTTTTTCATGGTTACAGTATTTATGAAATATTGAGAATTTATGCATGTGAAATGTCTCATAATGGACTATTATAGACTTAAGCTGTTCTTTTTTTAGGCCTCCAGTGTAAAATTCAAGGAGTAGAAGCTATATCAAATGAACACGCTGTGTTTCTCATGCTATAGACTCTTTAATCTTTACAGAAGTGTTATTTGCTCAGCCAGATTGGTCTGAAAGATTTTTTTTTTAAAGAATTAGTTTAATTTTCTCTCAAACAACTCAACCTTCAAAAAGAGTCCTTCCACATTGCTCTTTTCTCTGTTGCAGTGAATGCTAAGTTTCTTTATAAGCATGGCATCTAATGTGTTTGTTTTATGTAGAATGTTTTATTAAGGTAGTGGCTGAATTACTTCATATAATTTGCATAAAAGCATATTTCTGTGATAAAAATTAATGTTTTGGGTGTTATGAATGAATGGAAATGAGTCATTCATTTTTAATAGAAAGAGTTTTGTCTTCAGTTTCTACCACACTTGAACTTCAATTACCTAGATTATTTTGATGTGTTTATTTATTTGCATTTTACTTCAGGGCTAATAATTAATCAGCAGTTGGAATAGATGGCTGTTTTAGGTATGTGTTTAACCTTAGCCTAATCATAGAAGGAGTTGGCCTGGTCAGAGTTTGTTTTTTAAAAGCATCCCTAAAGCTTGACAATGTTCTAGTGATTCCATTAGCAGCTATGGTATGGAAGCATACTGTCTTTGCCATTTTGGAATCTGAAAGGCTGAAACTTAGTATTCGTTTTGGCCCCTCTGAATTTCATCTGCTCAACCATGCTTGTAAAAATGAAATAAAAAGCCAATCCTTGTTCTTGCTCTTGCAGAAGCAATCGTAGATTTTATGAGGAAAACAATGAACATGTCACCGTGAGTTTGGCAGCAGAAAGGAGTAGAGAGTTCATAAAGTACTTTTTGGGTGCCAACTGTTATGCACCAGAATTGTTTATATTAGTGAAACCCTCTGGTTGTAAGTTATGTAAATTGTGTCTTTTGCTAGACTCTGTTTTATAGTGGAGAGGGGGGTTGGGGAATGCGTATTAAATCTGAAATGGTCTCATGCTTAAATACTGCAGCGTGGTAGACAGTTAATCTTCAAAACAGATAGCGAACATACGTATCTGCTTTATTACCACCAACATATGTCTCCCCGTAATTATCCTGGTTTATACCTTGGGACAAGCTAAGGGTGCAAGAGCTGTCTCAGCTCAGAGAATTTTTGTTTTTATATTTTGGATTCCAAGCAGAAGGTATTAGGGGGAAAAAAAGTTATATGGATTTGCCCAGTAACGTTGCTAGTGAAAACATGGCTCTGAAATTAATAGCACTGTCTGTTTGATACCTAGGAGAGCAGGTGTTGGGGAAGTCTGACTCAACAGCTGCGTCAATACACCTTGGCACATCTGAGACTATTTGGGGGGAAATTCCCGAGAAGGCTCATGACACTGCACGGGGTTTCCACTGCTCTGGTGGTGACAGGCACAAGCGGCATCTAGTGACAGGGCTGCAGCTGACCTTCCAGGGGTCAGGGATTAACTCCTGAGAGACTGTAGTACATTTTGCAAATAAAACAGCAGCCACTTGAATACTACAAAGGAGAAGAATTCCTCCACGGATTTGTCCATTGAGGAGGCAAACTCAATCCTTTATTTACTTTTTTTCTTACTTAGTAACTAAAAAGGACAGTTGCTTAGCAAAATATGGATGTGGCAATGAACACAGTCTACAAAACTCACATGTGCAAGAAGTGTAACTGTAATTTCCTATAAATTGTATTCAAGTAGTTCCCTACACCTAAAGAGAACATACATCCGGGTTTACGCAGACCAGTGCAGCGATAGCTAGCACCCCCGTCTTCCCTCTCAGTAGTTCCTGATCATGCTGCCTATATTCCTCCATAATGTTTCCCTGAATCTACTGACAGAACAACCTTGATACTTCAGGGGGAATGGCTATGGGGCTCAAAGAAAAGCAGAAAAACCATAGTTGTTGATACTGTAGAATATTTTTCCCTTCCAAATATTAAAAGATTTCATTTGCTTATTTCTAAGTTTCAAAGGGTGTATATAACATTATAATATGTATAACAGAGATGGAAATTGTTGGCCAGGGACAAGCAAGCGCATTCCTTGGATAATGTAGTGTTTTATTTGGGAGGACTTGATATACTCTGGGCAGCCTCATTAATTTTATGACATCACTAGTTTACTTATTATTTAACAAATTAGATTCCTCTGCACTATATACTAGTAGTAAAATATTTTCTATGGACATTTTGTTCTCTGCTCAGAACTCAGGCTGGGTTGGAAATAGTTGGCTGAAACCTGGCCTGGGGAGGAAATGGGTGAGGTCCAGGGAGGTGAGCCAGGTCGCTGGAGAACAGGAATCTTACATGGGGAAAGAGTCAGGGAGAACCCTCAGCTCTTTGATTTAGGGCCTTTATAATTCATCACACTCTTCCCAAACTAATATATACTTCAATTGCCCTTAATAATCATAGTCAGTTTTGGAAACTGAGTAATTGCCTAGTTGGATTGTATTTTGTGGATCAGGTTTCAGTTACAGTATTTACCATATTGACCAAATGTAGACTCATGTAAAGCATTAAGTTCATATCCATCCAGATTACATTTACATGCATGCATATGTGCATACATGCATACATATGCATATGCATTCATACAAGTGTGTTTACATGTGTGTATGTAATGTGTGTGTGTAATTATAGATCTTCTCTGTATAGAATGGTGGGCTTTGAAATCTAATGATTGGGCTCCATAAACATCTGTCCCTCCCTGCACACATTTTGCCGCCTCTCCTGCCCTTGGCTTGGGTCTGGGAAGGAACAACTACACCTCCCTTTCTGATTCCAAGTGACCTCAGAAAGCATATCTGCTCTTTTCCTGTACTTATTTTGACTTACCTTCTTAGTGCCTCAAAAGTAATGTGGGCATCTGGATTATTTTCTCTGTTCTTTCCTGCTTCTTCAGAATAAACCCTCTTTTCAGTATTATTTCCTGGGTGATTTTTTTTTTTTTTTAATGCTGCCAGAATGATTCTCTTAAAACATAGGCTTACTACTTCTCTGAAACTTGTGATAGATCCTCACTGTGTAAAACAGAAATGTCTTACAGCATAGCATTCAAGGGCCATTCTAATTTGACCCAGTCAGAGTACCTAGCCTTTCTCTTTGCATCATGTCTTCCAGTCAAACCAGACCCATGCTTTCCAAGCCTTGGACCTTTTCCTGCTTCCCTTGTTTTCCTAGCTTCTTTAAGGTTCATCCAAAACGCATCTCCCCTTTGCTTGTCATCTTAGTCACTCTCTTTCCCACAAGCATAAGGATTTTTATCATTACTGTATAGACTTCTCCATAGCTTGCCTTGCCTTGTGACTAGCTATTTCTATACCTACAGTACCTATTAATTATAAAGTCCTAGAAGGTGGAGAACATGCTTTTTATGCTTGTCTTATGCTTTGTATTGCTCCTAGCATCTGACTCAATACTAGATAAAGAGTAACACTCAATAAACACATGTGAACTTAGCAAAAATTAATGCCATGCTAAAAGAATTGCTAAAACTTTGAAAAGACTCTTTGTTGAAGATCAGTGTTTCTGATGATGACAAATGTGTAGACACCAATATGTGTCCAAAAATGACCAAACAGTTGTACTATTCATAGATTACCTAATAATTTAAGAGAAAAAGTAATTTAAGAGAAAAAAATTAATGTACACACATAATTGACATGTAAGTATAAAGATGGTTTTCATAGGCATTTGGTTATCTTATGAAGTCCCATTATGCTCTTTAAAGTTATGGATTCATTGCAAAGACTATATTGGTAATGTCATCTCAGCCAATATTCTGTTAATGATGTAGTTTTACCCCAAATACATAATTTCCTGTAATTTTCTTCTAATTATTTTTATCTGTAATTTCCCCTTTTTTATTAGAACTTGGATGAATTATGCCTTCTGTTCATAAAAAACAGATCAGCTTAAAAACATTCTCTTCAGACATAAACATTGTGATAAGACTAGTAACATAAATAGTATAATTCAGATTAATGTAAACAAAAGTGAGTGGTGATCAGGACTCACAACTTGCAGAATATAGTTGGTTTGTATTGGGATACTGTGATGAGTTCATTCAAGCAACCATGGAAGAAAAGTTAAAATTGGAAGGAAGATATTAATTATTTTAATTTTTTCTTTACCTCTCATGTAATTATAATAAATGTGTCACTATGTGACAATGAAGATCTTAAAACTTTCCTGTAGCTTTCAAACAAAACACCATGACCTTTCTGTTGAACCAATTAAGTTTCTCTAGAAAGTAAAATAATACTTTTCCCATCAAAATGAATGTATTTTGTTGCAAAAGATGAGGAAGTCACCAAAATCATGGCAGCATAATTTAACTTTGTACTCTTTGTGAAAATAAGAAAAATTAAGCATATGTCATACTGTGACTGAGATGGGTATAAAACCAGCCACAAGTTTAATGATAAATTTTATGTTCAGAGAGAAAGCATAATGAGCTTTTGGCAATATTGCAGAACCAAACTGATGCTCCTGGAATCTGTCTACACCATGGAAAAGCCATTACTGTCCTAAAACAGGCTAGCAGATATTTTACTGTAGAACATAATACCTTACAGAATATAAATCAGCATTTGGGGCATGTGTGGTACTTATGTGAGGGAGAGGTGCAAAACAATTTGTTCTATTTATGACTGGAGAATCAAACTCAATTTTTGAATTGAGATTATTTTTTACTCAGTTGGTGGTTATCCTCAATGCCTCCTGTAGCCTGGAAAAAGATGTCCTGGGATGAGGACAAACAGAACACAGTCACACAAACAAGGAACTTCTTACACTACTGTATTCACAGACAATATTTGGTGGTCAACCATATGCTTCCTGGTACTGATTTGGTGTTGAAGGAAGGAGCCAAAAAATTATAGCCATGGATGCAAGTCTTTGTAATTTTTTCCTGGACTTCCGGAACTTCCAGGATTTTCAGTTCTGCTTTTACACAATGAGGTCTACCAGTTGATAGAGGGAGAAGAAATCACATGGCTTTTTTCATTTGTTTGTTTTTGGGAAAAAAGGGCATATTTTATCAGATGAGACCACTAATACAGATAAAGACTATTTCTATCTTATATCATTTGTTCAGTGACATCCTCAGCAATGTATTTGTATTCTGAATAGCCAGAACCAATTACTTCTGGATAAAAACATGTTCATTCCAAACATATCTAAATCTCTGTAAGAATGACTGATGATGATTAATTAGAAAAGTGGGCTTTTCTAGTACAGTATAAATAAAAAGGAAGCAAAGAAACTAACTGGATGTGAAACTTGGTAATGCAACCATCATTACATATTTAAATTATGAATGAAACGTGCAGATAACAATTTTCTTGCCATTGATATGAAGTGATTCTTAAAATATCTTTTAGTTGTGTGGAAATTTTTGTTAAATATATTTTTTTAAGATTTTATTTATTTATTTGACAGAGAGAGAGATATCACAAGTAGGCAGAGAGGCAGGCAGAGAGAGAGATGGGGAAGCAGGCTCCCTTCTGAGCAGAGAGCCTGATGTGGGGCTGAATCCCAAGACCCTGAGATCATGAACTGAGCCAAAGGCAGAGGCTTAACCCACTGAGACACTCAGGTGTCCCTGTGTTAAATATTTTTAAGACTTACCTAAAATGTAATATCTGCGTTATGTCGATTGTTCATTAACTGGATCTCAAAATTTGAGGAAATTTGAGGAAACATCACTGATATTAAAGTGGTGACTATTTTTGAGGAATTTCAGACAATTTGTTTATAATAAATGGTTTCGCACATAAACATAATAGTATAAAATATATATTGCTTACAATAATAAAATTAAATACAGAGAACATAATTTATGATTTAAAAATTTGTTGTTCAAATTAATCAACCCTTTAGCTTTCAGTCTCATACAGTTTTATACACTTGGTACTTTATAAAATATACTTGATTTAGTAAAGTATGCATGGTGTTCTAATGCTTCTTAAGTTGATGTCTTCTACATGAGTAATATTTTCTACTAAATTTTCTCCTTGAAGTATTTATTTTTATTTTTCCTAATTTGTTATCAAGAATTAAATGTTTCAATATAGTAGAATATAGGATTTCCAGAAATTTTGGTAATTACTGAAGTCTTTGTATTATATAGTGTATAGGTGATCAATATTCGATCCTTTACTTTTTTAAGCCTCAGTATAATAGTGAAAATGGGAATCAAGGCCTAATTTTGCTTTGTTTTGTTTTATTTTGCTCTAATGCCTGGCATATCATTTTTGCAGATGGCAAGGAAATTAAATAAACTTTACATATTATTGGAGTGATATAAAGCTAATTTGATCATTGTGTTCTCCTTATGAAAATGCAAAATCTATCAAAAGTAGCACAATTAGGGCAGATCAAACTAGACCAGGATCTCCTCAATTTTCTCCTATTTTGTTAACTGAAACATGTTATAATCAAAGAAGTAAGCTGAATCCTGGAAATGTTTTTTGTTTGCTTGTTTGTTTTTTGTTTTTTTGTTGTTTTTTGTTTTTACATTTGATCTTTTCTTTTCCTGGTATATCTGATTTTTATTCATTCTTTTATATATATTTTTTAAAAAGATGTTTCTAGGAAGAGAGAAAAGGAGAAACATTTTTCCTTTATTTTGAAACCATAAAAGATCAAGATGAGCCATCCTGAGACACCAATTTTATTAACACCTAGCTTTGAGAAGACAAGCAAAAAGGGATAATAAGCTGTTCTTCAGAGTATAAATTTGTTTCTGGTTTTGTCATCATGGTTAATCATTGTGATTTGCATCCTGACTCTTTCAATCATTGAGACCCAGTTTTAACATGATTAACATTTTTGTTCCATTTGTGGCGCAGTGCTGGTCCCTAATTTTTGAGAACAGGATAACCCTCAATTGGTCTTATGTAAATAAATCATATTTTAATACCCTTGAAATCAGAGCATCCCCAAGGAGAACAAGTTGTAAATCAGAGTGGAAGAAAAGTCAAGGCTGTTGTTCTAAATGTTGTATTCAGGATGAACCAAATGCCTTTATTTTAGGATTTAAATTCATGGTACTTTTTCCTCTTTTCAGCTGATGCTGCCATCTTCAAATGACAGAGATTGAGTGCTAAATTGCTACTACATAATTTCCTTATCTCTCATCTATATACTGGGTTTGACTGAAAGTTCAGATTTTGTGAAGAGTGTTTTACATAGGTAATAGTGAAATATGGGGAAACACATTATTTCAACATTGAGGAAAGGGGAAGAATTGTGTGTGTGTGTCTGTGTGTGTGTAGAATAGGTATAGCATATGATTTTTTCTTCTCATCTAGGGCCTTTGCTTTATTACAAATAGATAAGTATTATCATTTCAGCATTTCCTTCCAACCCTTGATTCATTCTAGCAATCTCTGTGTAACATTTTATCCCCTTTCACTCATCAAAACTATTTTTAGCTATATGTTTTTTATATCATAAAGAGGCTGAAACATTGCTCTGGAACCCATATTCATTATTAGTATAATCCAAATTATTACCTCTACTGAGTGATCTGAAATGGATCCACACTCTGGCTATTCCTATGAAAATTATTATAACTGTCTAGATAAAATCTTGAGATATGAACTCACAAAGAAACACTGTACAACAATGAGAATAATGACATACAGCTATATGGACACATCTCACAAGCATGATGTTGGATGAACAAAGCCAGGCATCAAACATACACGCTGAATGAGTCCAATTATGTGAAACTTTGAAACAAATAAAGTTAATATAAGTGGCCAGAAATCATAACTAAAGTGCTTAGAAGGTTTTCTGGGGTACTGGTCATGTCCTGTTTCTTGATTTCAATGCTGGTTACAGGCATATGTTCAGTTTGTGAAAATCCATGTAGCTGTATACTTGTTTGTACTTTCTGTACTTTCAAAAAAAGTTAAAGGATTTGCTTTTAATGTGACCAATATGTAATATCAGAGTCCTAATGGAACCTTCTGAAAATACATTTTTCAGTCACTTTAGCCAAAGGTTTCCATCTTCACTGAGGCTCAATAGAGTAACCGCTACCTCATTCCAAGTAATTTGCTTTCTCCTTTTGTTCTTACTTTTACACCTGGCCATGTAGAGCCTTATTTTCCTGCTGATGCAGAACTTTCTGCCAGCAGCACTTCTCTAGCCCAAAGTAAATGTCCTTAGAACATGAAGAGAAGTAGTATGGCCCCTCCCACAATATTGGACTGAGCTTCTCTGCAGCTCAGTGTCTTCATTCCTCACCTTCCCTTAGAGTCATGCTTAGGAGAGGCACTGGCAAGATTTTATTCATACTGTGGTGTAGTGGCCGACTGGAGAGAGGCTGGCAATGGGCAAGAAAGGTAAGCCAAACTCTCAAAATGGAACCTCTCTCCTTACTTTGTGCTAATGAGTCCCATGGCATTGTCTTGCTTTGAAGATGGAATTAGCTATGCCACTATCAAGAATAAAGAGGCAGTGGGTTTTTCATAGATAGCTTTGATAATATTGAGGTGATACAAACATAGTGATCTGAAGGGACACGTGCACTGGAATGTTTATAGCAGCAATGTCCACAATAGCCAAACTATAGGAAGAACCTAGATGTCCATCAACAGATGAATGGATAAAGAAGATGTGGTATGTATACACAATGGAATAGTATGCAGCCATCAAAAAAAAGAAATCTTGCCATTTGCAACGACGTGATGGAACTAGAAGATATTATGCTTAGCGAAATAAGTCAATCAGAGAAAGACAACTATCATATGATCTCTCTGATATGAGGAAGTTGAGATGCAATGTGGGGGGTTTGGGGGGTAGGAAAAGAATAAATGAAACAAGATGGGATTGGGAGGGAGACAAACCATAAAAGACTCTTACTGGCACAAAAAAAACTGAGGGTGACCCGGGGGGAAGGGGGTAGTGAGAGGGTGGTGGGGTTATGGACATTGGGGAGGATATGTGATATGGTGAGTGCTGTGAGGTGTATAAACCTGGCAATTCACAGACCTGTACCCCTGGAGCTAATAATACATTATATGTTTATTTAAAAAAAAAAAAGAATAAAGAGGCTTCTTAGGCAGGAAGCAATTTCCTGTTCTTAGAAATCTTAAAGTAAATGATTAGTGAGTCAAGATGGTGTCATGGGGAAAAATGTGAGAGATTTGTAGGCAGACTCCTTGTTCTATGTAAGAGCTGAAACCTAGGCTGAATTGTATGAAAATATCTATTCTTCTATTTCTGCACTTAGAAAAAAATAAAATTAAGAAATTAATAATAATAAATAATATTGATAAGACCAGTACCCCCCCTTGCTTAGAGAGTAGCGGACATATTAAGTTTTAAAAATGATAACTGTTATTATCAGTATGTAGAACAGAGTTCTATATTCACAACAGGTAATCAGTATGTCGTTTGATGCATATAGTGTGTCAGATGAATCTGATCATGTCAGGGTGTCACAGAAAATTATTCCAACTCCCATAGACTTTAGGATGCAATCCAGTCTCACATGCAGCCTCCTTTAGCCTGGCCCTGTCCTCCCTTCCAGCCCCATCTCTTATGGGTTTCTGTCCATTATACTCTAGCCATGTTTTCAGACTTAAAGAATGCCTTGGGACGCCTGGGTGGCTCAGTTGGTTAAGCAGCTGCCTTCGGCTCAGGTCATGATCCCAGCGTCCTGGGATCGAGTCCCACATCGGGCTCCTTGCTCGGTGGGGAGCCTGCTTCTCCCTCTGCCTCTGCCTCTGCCTCTGCCTGCCATTCTGTCTGCCTGTGCTCGTTCTCTCTCCCTCTCTCTCTCTGACAAAAAAAAAAAAAAAAAAAAAAATCTAAAAAAAAAAAAAAAAGAATGCCTTATACATGGATTTTCCATGTCTTTGTTTAGTCTCTCCCCTCTTTTTGAATAGCCTACCCTGTTCCTATTTACCTGGGAAATATCTCTCTTCCTTTCTTTAGAGGTCTTCTTCTTTAGGAACTTGTTATTGATTCTTCCTATTGACCCCAGACTTAGGTGGTCCTTCCCTGGGGTCTACAGTGCCAAAGAATATTCTTTTTGTCTATCATAAATTTCTCCATTAGACCAGAAACTACCTGAGTGCAGAAATAGTGGCTTAATCACTACAGAATCTCTAATACCTGAAACAATTCTTGGTATTAATTTATTAAATATGTTAATGAATGAACAAATAAATGACAATAAAATTAGACATGTGTGTTAATCTCCCTTAGGACTGCAGTCTCTATACTAATATCCAATAACTTAGTTTATGATAAGAAATAAGTTTAGGGCGCCTGGGTGGCTCAGTGGGTTAAGCCGCTGCCTTCGGCTCAGGTCATGATCTCAGGGTCCTGGGATCGAGTCCCGCATCGGGCTCTCTGCTCAGCAGGGAGCCTGCTTCCCTCTCTCTCTCTGCCTGCCTCTCTGTCTACTTGTGATCTCTCTCTGTCAAATAAATAAATAAAATCTTAAAAAAAAAAAAAAGAAAAAAAGAAATAAGTTTAAAAAAAGGCTACAACACCAAAGACACGATCCATGAAAGAAATAGTTGATAAGCTGGAATTTAAGATTAAAAACTTCAGCTCTGAGAAAGATAATGTGAAGAGAATTAGAAGAAAAGCCATAGACTAGGAAAAAGTACTTGCAAAAGGAATATCTGATAAAGAACTGCTGTCCAAAATATACGAAGAAATGTTAAAACTCAACAATAAGAAAACAAACTAATTAAAAAAGAGGCCAGACAGCTCACCAAAGAAAATATGCAGATAGCAAATAAACACAGGAAGAAATTCTCTACATCCTATGTTATCAGGGAAACTTAAACTAAAACAACAATAAGATACAACTAGACATCTATTAGAATGGCCAAAAGCTAGAACACTGACAACACCAAATGTTGTTGAGGACATGGAGCAACAGAAACTGTATTCACTGTTGGTGGGAATGCAAGATAGTACTGCCACTTTGGAAGACTGGTGATTTTGTAACAAAACTAAATGGGTCTTTACCACATGATACAGGGATCGTGTTCCTTGATATTTACCCAAAAGAATTGAAAAGTTATGTCTACACAAAAATGTGCACATGGATATGTATAACAACTTTATGTATGATTGCCAAACGTTGAAAGCAACCAAGATGTTTCTCAGTAGGTGAATGGATAAACTGTGGTACATCAAGACAATGGAATACTATTCAGTGCTAAAAAGAAATGAGCTCTTAAACCATGAAAAGTCATGGAAGAACCTTAATGTATATTACTAAGTGAAAGACACCAATCTGAAAAGACTATATACTGTATAATTACAACTATATGACACTTTGGAAAAGGCAAAACTCTGGAGACAGTAAAAAGATCATTAGTTGCCAGGGGCCAGGGGTAGGGGAGAGATGTATAGACTAAGCACCAAGTGGGGCAGTGGAACTCTTCTGTATGACAGTATAATAGATATGTGTCATTATACATTTGTACAAACCTATAGAATGTGCAACATCAAGAGTGAACCCTAAAGTATGGACTTGGGGTGATGATGGTATATCATTGCATGTGCATCAGTTGGAACAAATATATAGTAGTCTCCCCTTACCTACAGTTTCACTTTCAATGGTTACATTTACCCATAGTTAACACAGTTCAGAAGCTGATGATCCTCTTTCTGACATATCATTTTGTGATATATCCTAACACTACATCATCATGCCTCCATCATTCACCTCATTTCATATCATCATATAGTCATTTTATAATCTCACATCATCACAAGAAGGATGAGTGCAGTGCAATAAGATATTCTGAGACTGACCACATGTATATAAATTTTATTATAGTTTGTTGTTATGGTTGTTATATTTATTATTAGTTATTGTTGTTAATCTTTTACTATGCCTAATTTATAAGTTAAGTTTTTACAATGCAAAGCATAGTATACATAGGATTCAGTACTGCCCATGGTTTCGGGCATCCACTGGGAGTCTATGGAAAATATACCATGGGTGGGGGCGAGGCACTGCTCTACCACTCTGATGGGGAATATTGATAATGGAGGAGGCTATGCATGTGTAGGGATAAGAGGAATATGGGGAACCTCTGTACCTTCCTCTTAAATTTGTTGTGGACCTTAAACTTCTCTAAAAAATAAAGAAAAAAAGAACTATCTAATGTCTTCTGTTTTGCTTTTGTGAGTTACCAGCAATGTAAGTCAATTCTGAATAAGACATCCTGACCTCTGAGTTTTGAATAGTGCATTTCCTTATCTCCAGATGGTGACATGTAGGTAGCATTTGCTGCTTAGATAAACTTTCATTGTACTCACACAGGTGAAATAAAGCCCAAACTATAACCCTTGCTGCCCTCACAAATTCTTTATTCCTTGCAATTTCCTTATTTCTTATCTTCACTTTGAGATGTGGCTAAGGAGGTGATGGAAAAAATATGAAGAGCTAGGCAACAGAAACGCTGGGTGGGGACTGCTTCCCATAGTAATAATGCCTTGCCCTTAATTTCCCACGTTGGCTATCAGACTAATTCTAGCACATCACTCAGCTTTCTATTTTACTTTGATTAGGGTCATTAATGGCATAGAGAAAAAATTCAATATCAAATTATTACTGTTCAGTTTAGTAACACAAATGTAAGCTTTTTTCCCCTCCTTCACTTTTCTCTTTAGGGAAGATTGGTTCCCCTTGGCTCATCCCCCATCAGCTCATAATTGACATCATGTACCCCTTCAACTTATCCTTGTTTAAAACACTCTACAGTGCTCAGCATCTTTAACACTGGCAGCATTAACTTTAAAAGGTAAAATAACAAAAACACCCATCATTAAATCTGTCAGATTAACTTTATTTTGTTCAGTGCTTTCTGTAATGAAAGCACTGAACTAGTTGTATATGTTTCTACTTCCTAGCCCACTATTTATGTTTCACTAATATTTAATCAATTTTTTAAAATGTCATTGTGACACTGTCATGTGTATGTGGTTAGCATTGAATGGTTTTGTAGTTCTGTGACTGTATGTTTTGATTTTATGTTCCTTTTCGGTAATCGTTAAGAGAAGCTCACTAGCCAGTGTTGAATGGTAACATACAGGTTAGAATCATGGGTGTATTACTTTTGTTCCCTAATCTACTCTTCACCCTTTTGTACCCCACTTTTTGCCCCAGGAGACCAAAGTTTATGGACAGCATTACTTGGGCTTCCTCAGCCAGTGGTGGACACTGTCAAGAGATCTGAGCATAGGAAAAGAAAGAGGTCAAGGTGTATATTGACCTGCAGATGCAGATTAGCAGTAGCTATATTAGCTATATTAGAGGAAGGTCTCTTCCTCAGCTATAGTTTCCATTGGCTTCCAATAACTGCTTTCTCTCCTTGACCCTTTAGACTATGGGTGGTAAAGGCTTCTCATTCGTACATGTCTTAGGGTACTTTATCATCTCCCTTTTGAAAATAAACACTTCATTAAACTCTCTCCACACTTGGGGTGTGGCAACTCCCTCTGTCCCCTCACCACACCTCCCACTAGGAACACATAACGTGCAATTCCAATTAAGACACAAATGCAAGATGTATCATCACTTTATAATGAATCACATCATGTTCCTATGACAGAATAGAGTATATTGTGCCCCTTTATGGAAATGGCTTCAAATTGATTTTGAAATGTATGGCTATTAATCTTCTTGTTTCTTTTCTAGAACTCTCCAAACAGGCACCTCTTCTTTGTTGAAAGTAATTCAAACTGTGGGGCGCCTGGGTGGCTCAATTGGTTTATCAGCTGCCTTTGGCTCAGGTCATGGTCCCAGGTTTCTGGGATTGAGCCGCACATGGAGCCCCATACTAAGCCCCACATCCTCCTCGTCATCCTCATTGGCTCCCTGCTCACTGGGGAGTCTGCTTCTCCTCTCCCTCAGCCCCTCCCTCAGCTCCTGCTAGCTTTCTCTCTCAAATAAATAAAATCTTTTAAAAAAGTAATTCAAATTATAAGACAATAGTTATGATCCTAATAATACCAGTACTACTTACTAGTAAAAATAACAATAGTAACCAACATTTATATTGCTTGGCACATGTTTTTGAATATGTGTTTCATATTTTATCCCTACAAAAACCTCACGTGATAGTTATTCTTTCTCCTGCTGAGTTCACAGATTAGAAAATGGAATTTCATAGGGAGGCTGTCCTTCCCATGCACCTCAAAACTTAATAAAAAGCAGGGTAGATTCAAATAAATTATTTCAAGTACAAATCTTGAACAATTCTACCTGAGCAGAAAAAAATGTTAAAATACAAAGAATAGGAGGTCAGTGATACTACCTTCAATTTATATGTGTGTTAAGTTCATTTTAATAACTGTCCTTGGTTCTTGGTCATCTGTTTGCAATGCAAATAGAAATCTTGTGCTCAGTTCCCACAATATTAGTCATTTTTTAAAAGGACAACTACTGGTTTCTGTGTCTACCTGTGAATCTATGATTTCTAAAATTCTATGATAAGATCATTAATGTGTTGAGTAGACTGCAAAATAGACACTAATGGAATATAAAGTGATTCAAGAGCTCGGACTTCTCACTTATAGGATGACAAGCCTTATATTGAATTCCACATTTATCAGCAGGAAATCTGGAGATGTTGAGCATAGTTTTTTCCCCCTTTTATCTCTCTTTATAATCTAATGTATTTTTCTCCCTGCAATGCATAGACCACTATCTGCAACATATCTTTGTTTTCTACCTACAAAGTTAAAAAGGAAATTTCCTTTTCCATTTTAATGTAAGTATGTATAAAGATAAACACAATATTCAAGTGGTAATAATAAGATATAATTTACATTTGAAACCCTATTAACCAATTAACATAATAAGAATCTTTCTAGACTCTCTATTGTCTTTTTTTCTCTAGTTTTTTCATGGAACAAAAAGGATAAACCCTTGGGGAAAAGTGTATCTTCTGTGATGTGATGAGAATATGACTTTTGGTAAAACCCCCACTCCCCTTTTGACCTGATTTTGGTTTTTTTTTTGCTTTTCTTATTTCTTGGTGTATATCCACAGTTTTGTCAAACTTATTACCCTAGAAATTTTACTGAAGTATGAGTTCAATCAAAAAGAGTCTTTAGGATATATATCTTGGGTTTAAAAAAAAAAAATACAACTCTATGAGTTGGTATAGAAGTACAGTGATTGAAATATACTCTGACAGAGAATAAAGTAAGGGTCATTTTATAATTCACTTTTTGAGAGAGGTAAGATCAAAAATATGGTTTGCTTTATTCTTGTGGAAACCAAATGGAAGAAGGCAATCATTTCTTCTACAAAGTCTAATTGTATAAGGAGGTTGATCGGTTGATTGACTGATTGGCATGGGAGAATGAATTGTATTCTCGCCATGTGAGTCACTGGGTGGTCCAGTTCCCCTGTCCTACAGGAGTTTATAATCTGGTAGAGGAGTTTTCTCTCCCCTTGCCCCCATCTCTCCCTCCCTCCCTCACTCACACCTGCACACACACACACAATACAATATGTAGTATTTGTCTAATAATGTATAAGTAATGTACTATTGGAGAGCAGAAGAGGAAGATACTAAATTCTAGCTGAGAGCACTGGGAAAGGTTGGATCTTGAGGCCTTTGAATTTACTTCCTGTACAAGAGAATACTGGGAAAGGAGAGATATTTCAAGAAGATTAAATAAATTAACAAAGGAGTATAGGTAGAACTGCTCTGTTTTTGGACACTTACAATCCTGATGACTTAATAGAAACAAAAGTTGCATGAGAGAAACTGATAAAAGATAAATTAGAAAGGAAAGCAGAGACCAGGGCATGGAGAGTCACTGGATACCCTAGTAAAGTTTGAACTGCCTCTTAGAGGTCAGTGGAAGCCGTTAATGTTTTGACAGAGTGTGTGGAATGTGGTGCCTGAAGAAAAGATGGGAAGAAGGAGATGAGGCTCTTGCAATTAAACAAGGCAGCAGTAAGAAAGAGTAACCCCCAGTCCTTGGCACTGGAAGTGGCATGGTAGAAACAGGTCAAATGTGAGAGAAATGGCAAAAGTATCTTAGTGATTTGAGAAACTATAGGCAATTGCAATGTTTTCATTTGTTAATGAATCCACTGGCATAATGGATACAGAAAAAGGTAAGGGAATTTCAGATGGGAGACTAATGAAATGTTTCTCTGTAAATCTATCCACATCTCTATTTCCACATAAATATAGGCAGAAAGAGATTTGGATTTGCCTTTATTTAGCATTAAGATCATGGTAGTAACACCTAGTCATAAGCATTGGAATTCTAATTCCATGAATAACTAATCATTTTAATTTCCTTTGCTTTAGTTTCTTTATATGCTAAATGGAGAAGTTATAATATCTACCATAGAGAAATCTTGTGAAAATTAAACTAATGAATATATGTAAAGAGAGCCTGCCTATCATAAGTGCTGTAGAAATGTTAGCTGCTATCTATGTCTATGTATCTGTATCTGGCTCATAACAAGCTATATGAACTTGAACCACAATATTATTTAACATCTTGGGACTTCAATTTACTAATAGATAAACTGAGTTTGTATTAGTCTCTAATTTTTGTTGTTGTTGTTTAACCAAACTTAACACGTAAGTATTGAATTCCTCTTATGTGCTAGATACTGAATATATGGTAGAGGACAAAACAACATGCGTCCTGTTCATTTGGGCCTTCTGATCTAGCGTAGATGAGAATGAAGGATAACAAGACCTGTTAAACAGATAAACACGAAAAAATAAATATACAGTAAATGCATAATTACTGTCTATTTTAGAAGGTAAGGCAGTTAAAAGGAATCTATGAGATAATGACAGACTATCAGGGAAGTATCACTTAGAGGGGTTAGGTGGAGGTGAGTGTTGGCAACCAGAGAAAAATTTTCTTTGGAAATGATGTTCGATTTGAGTCAAAGGTAGTCAGCAAAGAGTGAGATAGGATGGGAATTCCAGACAGTGGGAGCATCCTGGGCACTAGAGGAATTCATCCAAGGAATAGAAATAAGGCCATGGGTCTGCAGGGCAGAGAGTAAAAGCAATGCTATGAGACGATATTGAGAATAAGTTTAGTTGGATACTATCCAACAGCATCTTGTTAGCCAGGTTCAGGGTAAGAGGGTAACTCTATTCTAAGAGTTATGGGAGCTACTGCAGAATTTCAGATTTGTGTTTTAGAGGAAGGAAAAATAATACTTTGATATACTAAGCAAACATTAAACATATGCAGATATCTATAGGCATATATGCCATCACCCATGAGAGCTTTAATTTAAATTTAATTTTCTTCATGCAGTATCAAAAATCCATTAGTCTTGAACACTTGCAGTTAATTCAGTTTTTAGTATTATAGGCCATTGAATTTTTTTTTTTTTTCAAAAAAGACATTGAGATAGTAATTGTGTCAAATAAGAGCAGAGTTGCACTCTCCAGTTCTATATTTCTAGCACCTCTTTCCACTCTCCCAAATAAACACAATCTAAATTAAGCCATGCAATTTTTATGCAAATGAAACTTCAAAGCAAGCCCAACAGTTATCTCTTTTGACACCATTATAGAAATTCTAGAATCCTAACTGTCAAGAGAGCTGTGTTTAGCTGAAAAATCCAACAGGTCTACCTCCTGGCTTATGTGGTCCCACTTAATGTCTTTTATTCCCCCCCCCCCCCACTTCTACTTATTTAGCACACATAAACTGATGGCTCAAAAAGTTCTCCCGCCTATCCTACCTACCTCTGATGGAGGTGGTTAATCTGATCCAGGTGTCATGCTTGTAGGAAATGCTAAATTAGTAATGGAAATCAGTGCTGCATATCATTAATTATATAGTTTTTAGCTTATCAAGTTGTATCAGGAAACAGATTTTTTTTTGAAGGATTACCAATGAAATCCATGTGAGTTTATCCATTCCCAGTTCAGGCTACTATAGTTAAACTCGTGATTTATTGGGAGGATTCTACAGGCTTTGTAGCCATCTCTTCATGACATTGGCTGTTCTGTTCAGGTCCTTCAACACTCCCCACAGCCCACTACCTGAAGAAATCATTGCTGTTGTTGCCCTCAGGATCCAAAGAAGGGATACAAAAATGAGCCAGGAAGCCTTTAACTTTGAGTGCTTGTGGTGTTTGAATCAGCCCGATATTTGGGTGGTTGTTTGGGATGGATTCTCAGAATGTTACCTGACTCAACTTTCTGAATACACTATTAAATATCCTGCTTACCTACTGCTACAAGTAACTCTTAATTAACTAATTATCTTTTCACACCTCCCAGTTGGAGATGTCCTAAAAGGGAAGTTTTCTGGTTCTCTAATGGTGGTTCCAAAATGGATTATTTATTACTTTTCTTCCTAAGTCTTAATCATTGTAGGATGATAGAAGTTTGTTGTTATTGTTGTTATTGTTACTGTTGTTGTTTTGTTTTTTTAGGACTGAAACATGAAAAGATTGGGAGTTTTAGAAGTCCAAGTGCATCAGATGTTCAGATTTGTGGACTTCAATTTCCTATTCCTGAAAGGGGTTCTAGTTAGCATGCTCCCCAGTCCTTCTAGGCCTGAAGCCCTCCTGGCTAGATCTTCAGAAGGCAGTGGAGCATCTGACAAAATCATCTGTAAAAGACAATTTAAGATTAACAAGCGAATTGAGGACATCTTAAAAGCACTGTTAGAAGATTGGGCAAATTTCCAAGTTTGATTGATTTGGAGAGTCTAACAGCAATACATATTTTTAAAGTTTATTTATTTATTTATTTATTTGACAGAGAGAGAGAGAGCTCACAACTAAGCAGAGAGGCAGGCAGAGAGAGAGGAGGAAGCAAGCTTCCTGCTGAGCAGAGAGCCCGATGTGGGGCTCGATCACAGGACCCTGAGATCATAACCTGAGCTGAAGGTAGACACTTAACTGACTGAGCCACCCAGGCACCCCAGAGCAATACATATTTTTAAAGAAAAACTAGTTATATTTGTTATTTGACCCTATTGTTCTATAAGGATCTCATTAAATGTCAAGCCTATGAGTCATTTATTTACTCAAAAAATTAATGAGTTCCTACTCTTTGACAGGCATAGATAGGAAAAAAAAATAGACATGATCCCATCCCCCAACCCCTTTCTAATGTGCTCTTTGTCCAGTTAAAGAGAAAGGATTGGTAGAACTTATTAAACCCATTTAATTCCTCTGATAGGATTTTTCTATATGTATTTGAAATCAGGTCCATATTTTGCTGAATAAACTTTTAAGTACTACTTTCCAATCTCAACAATTTTAGAAAAATCCATTGGATTATCTATGCTTAATTTGACCTGGTGATATCCCATGTACCCAGAATTTATCTTTTAAAAATATTTTGACTGCTTTTGTTACTGAAAAGATACAAATTTTGCAGGAAGTCAACATATGTGTGTGTTGATGAGGGAGTGGTCTATTTAAAGGACCACACTAAGATGCACAGACATTCCTATGTACTGCCATGTAATTGAAGAAAGTGTAATAAAGTGTAAGCATAATAAAGGCATAGTAAAGTGTAAGTTGATTAGATAGCGCTCCTTCAGGTCCTGCCACCTTTTTGCCTTATGAACTTGACAGGCTAGTTGAGAGAGATGTGAACTAGCCTGTCAAGTTCATAAGGTTATTGGTTAACCACTATGTGTGTGTGTGTATGTATATATATATATATATATATGTGTGTGTGTGTATGTGTGTGTATATACACACACACATATATATATATGTGTGTATATACACACACACACATATATATATATATATAATGGGACTAATGATGCATTCTCATTGGGTTGTAGTAAAGACTAAATTAAGCCTACCTAGAATTGATTAGCACAGTTGATGCCACATAGTACGTGCTCAGTAAAAATATCATTGATAGTCTTCTGTCAATGATATCAACTGGATCTACATTAAATTTTATTTAATTTTATTAAACAACACTACTGCACTTAGGTGAAAAGACAGTATCTTCATGCATCCCCTCAAAACTTAGACCCAAAGTAATCTCAGAAGATTTCAGCCATATTTCCTCTTCTAAATGGGCTATTAGTAAACATAAAAAGAAGCTCTAATAAGCATATGGTTTGGACAGAAGAGAGTCCAGTATATTATTATTTTATCTTAAAACCACCATCTGGTTGTTGGTACAGCAGCACTATCTCACTAATTTACATTTTCTTCTCCCAGTAGACAAGAGTATATTCAGTAAGAAGAAAATCTATTGTTTTCTATTAAAAATCCATTTTAGAATGCTTGTCTCTGGAACCTGTCAGCTACACTTAATTTCTACTTAGATGCTGAGATAAAGAGTTTCCTCCTCAATGTTCCAACAGAGCATAGAATTAATCTTTCAACATTCAGAAAAATCAAAGTCAAAATTAAAATAAAGCCTTTTATTAAATTTCTCTCTCACTACAGGTCGGAGTTTAATACTGAATATGGGTTGAAACATGCATTTTCTTAAGATGTTCAAAAGCTTAAAAGCAGTCTATTGATATAGGTGTTGTATGATACTCAAAAATGGTTTAACAGTACTGATTAAAAGCCATTTTGGAATAAAATAAGTTAAAATATGGATTCTTGTAACAGTATAAGAGAATAGATATTGTTAAAAGGCCTAGATGCTGGATAACAACAGACTTTTAAATGAATTGGTGATGTTGCTAGGAGGTAACAAAGGTTTCCAGGTTAAAAAAAAAAAAAAAAAGGATTAGGATTTTAGAAAGAGGAGTGGTAAGAAAGAAATGAGGCCCAGGATGACTTGAGGATGCTTTGAGAATTAATACTTCCGACAGAAAATGGGAGACTAGACCTTAGACCTGCACAAGGGTACATTGGAATCTGAGACTCTGCATAAAGTTGGGCCCTAATAGGACTACATACACTCTTGCTGAAAAGATGGACCAGGAATAAAATCCCCTTGCCAGCAAAGAGAGATACCGTAAAATCTGGTTATACCCATCTCAACTCCAAATGGGAAATAAAAATAATACTAAAAAGTAAGATTTTTCTTCTGAGAATTTATAACTATTGGCTGTCCTTATGTGGCTCTGTGGTTCAAACCATTAGCATGGAAATAAAAAATGGTTCCAATTACCCCCTGGCTCCCGGCAGAAGTAAGTACTCCCTGGAGGAAAGCTTCCCTGGGATTCTCACTGTTCAGCCAGATATAATCTTATGATATTTTAAAAAATGCTAATTGAAGGGGAAAAATTATAGATTGGCAAAACTAAAACAAACAGAAATCCAAACAAAAACCCTAATGGGTTAGACTTCTAAATGCTTTAGATTTTGAAATTATCAGATACAGAGTAAGAAATAAGTATATTTGTCATTTAAACAGTTAACAGGTAGAATTTTTAAAAACAAGCAACTAATAGACCAGGTAGCTTATCAAATAATAAAACAGAACTTCTTAAATAAAATTTAAAAATACACACATACACAAGGATGAGTTAAGCTACACACTTGATGAAAGAATAACTTACTTGAAAAATATATTTGAAGAAATTAGCTAGAATGTAGCATAGAAAGATAAAGAGATAGAAAACAAAGTATGAGAGATGTTAAGAATCACAGAGGATAGAGCAGTAATATCTAACATATGACAGATCAAGGTTGCAAAAAAATCATAAAGGAAAAAAAAAATTTGAGAGAATCAATATCTGAAGAGTTATGGCTAAGAGTTGTTCAGAATTATTAAAAGGATAGACCTTATGATTCAGAAAGTATAACGTTTCCCACAGGATTAAAAATAAAAAGAAATTAACAACTACACACTTCAAAAAGGAGACAAACTTAACAGAAACCAAAGAAAAAGGATAGATGATGAAACAAAGAAATGACAGTCAGATTGACAGTATATTTCTCAACTGAAGGAAACCGAGAAGTATTCTTAAAAGTGCTTAGATAAAATAATTCTTAACACATACTTGTATATCCAGCAAAGTTATCTTTTAAGAGTGAGAATAAAATAATACAATTTGAGATAAGCAAAACTGAGTAAGTTTAAAATCAATATATTCTTTTTTTTTTCCTCAGGTTTTTTTTTTAATTTTATTTTTTATAAAAATATAATATATTTTTTTCGCCAGGGGTACAGGTCTGTGAATCGCCAGGTTTACACACTTCACAGCACTCACCATAGCACATACCCTCCCCAATGTCCATAACCCCACCCCCCTCTCCCAACCCCCCTCCCCCCAGCAACCCTCAGTTTGTTTTGTGAGATTAAGAGTCACTTATGGTTTATCTCCCTCCCAATCCCATCTTGCTTCATTTACTCTTCTCCTACCCCCTTAACCCCCATGTTGCATCTCCTCTCCCTCATATCAGGGAGATCATATGATAGTTGTCTTTCTCCGATTGACTTATTTCACTAAGCATGATACCCTCTAGTTCCATCCACGTCGTCGCAAATGGCAAGATTTCATTTCTTTTGATGGCTGCATAGTATTCCATTGTGTATATATACCACTTCTTCTTTATCCATGCGTCTGTTGATGGACATCTAGGTTCTTTCCATAGTTTGGCTATTGTAGACATTGCTGCTATAAACATTCGGGTGCACGTGCCCCTTCGGATCACTACGTTTGTATCTTTAGGGTAAATACCCAGCAGTGCAATTGCTGGGTCATAGGGTAGATCTATTTTCAACATTTTGAGGAACCTCCATGCTGTTTTCCAGAGTGGTTGCACCAGCTTGCATTCCCACCAACAGTGTAAGAGGGTTCCCCTTTCTCCGCATCCTCGCCAGCATCTGTCATTTCCTGACTTGTTAATTTTAGCCATTCTGACTGGTGTGAGGTGGTATCTCATTGTGGTTTTGACTTGTATTTCCCTGATGCCAAGTGACATGGAGCACTTTTTCATGTGTCTGTTGGCCATCTGGATGTCTTCTTTGCAGAAATGTCTGTTCATGTCTTCTGCCCATTTCTTGATTGGATTATTTGTTCTTTGGGTGTTGAGTTTGCTAAGTTCTTTATAGATTTTGGACACTAGCCCTTTGTCTGATGTGTCATTTGCAAATATCTTCTCCCATTCTGTCAGTTGTCTTTTGGTTTTGTTAACTGTTTCCTTTGCTGTGCAAAAGCTTTTGATCTTGATAAAATCCCAATAGTTCATTTTTGCCCTTGCTTCCCTTGCCTTTGGCGATGTTCCTAGGAAGATGTTGCTGCGGCTGAGGTCGAAGAGGTTGCTGCCTGTGTTCTCCTCAAGGATTTTGATGGATTCCTTTCTCACATTGAGGTCCTTCATCCATTTTGAGTCTATTTTCGTGTGTGGTGTAAGGAAATGATCCAATTTCCTTTTTCTGCATGTGGCTGTCCAATTTTCCCAACACCATTTATTGAAGAGGCTGTCTTTTTTCCATTGGACATTCTTTCCTGCTTTGTCGAAGATTAGTTGACCATAGAGTTGAGGGTCTATTTCTGGGCTCTCTATTCTGTTCCATTGATCTATGTGTCTGTTTTTGTGCCAGTACCATGCTGTCTTGATGATGACAGCTTTGTAATAGAGCTTGAAGTCCGGAATTGTGATGCCACCAACTTTGGCTTTCTTTTTCAATATTCCTTTGGCTATTCGAGGTCTTTTCTGGTTCCATATAAATTTTAGGATTATTTGTTCCATTTCTTTGAAAAAAATGGGTGGTACTTTGATAGGAATTGCATTAAATGTGTAGATTGCTTTAGGTAGCATAGACATTTTCACAATATTTATTCTTCCAATCCAGGAGCATGGAACATTTTTCCATTTCTTTGTGTCTTCCTCAATTTCTTTCATGAGTACTTTATAGTTTTCTGAGTATAAATTCTTAGCCTCTTTGGTTAGGTTTATTCCTAGGTATCTTATAGTTTTGGGTGCAATTGTAAATGGGATTGACTCCTTAATTTCTCTTTCTTCTGTCTTGTTGTTGGTGTAGAGAAATGCGACTGATTTCTGTGCATTGATTTTATATCCTGACACTTTACTGAATTCCTGTACAAGTTCTAGCAGTTTTCGAGTGGAGTCTTTTGGGTTTTCCACATATAGTATCATATCATCTGCAAAGAGTGATAGTTTGACTTCTTCTTTGCTGATTTGGATGCCCTTAATTTCTTTTTGTTGTCTGATTGCTGAGGCTAGGACTTCTAGTACTATGTTGAATAGCAGTGGTGATAACAGACATCCCTGCCGTGTTCCTGACCTTAGAGGAAAAGCTTTCAGTTTTTCTCCATTGAGAATGATATTTGCGGTGGGTTTTTCATAGATGGATTTGATAATATTGAGGTATGTGCCCTCTATCCCTAACTTTGAGGAGTTTTGATCAGGAAGGGATGCTGTACTTTGTCAAATGCTTTCTCAGCATCTATGGAGAGTATCATATGGTTCTTGTTCTTTCTTTTATTAATGTGTTGTATCACATTGATTGATTTGCGGATGTTGAACCAACCTTGCAGCCCTGGAATAAATCCCACTTGGTCGTGGTGAATAATCCTTTTAATGTACTGTTGAATCCTATTGGCTAGTATTTTGGTGAGAATTTTCGCATCTGTGTTCATCAAGGATATTGGTCTGTAGTTCTCTTTTTTGATGGGATCCTTGTCTGGTTTTGGGATCAAGGTGATGCTGGCCTCATAAAATGAGTTTGGAAGTTTTCCTTCCATTTCTATTTTTTGGAACAGTTTTAGGAGAATAGGAATTAGTTCTTCTTTAAATGTTTGGTAGAATTTCCCTGGGAAGCCGTCTGGCCCTGGGCTTTTGTTTGTTTGGAGATTTTTGATGACTGTTTCAATCTCCTTACTGGTTATGGGTCTGTTCAGGCTTTCTATTTCTTCCTGGTTCAGTTGTGGTAGTTCATATGTCTCTAGAAATGCATCCATTTCTCCTAGATTGTCAAATTTGTTGGCATAGAGTTGCTCATAGTATGTTCTTATAATTGTCTGTATTTCTTTGGTGTTCGTTGTGATCTCTCCTCTTTCATTCATGATTTTATTTATTTGGGCCCTTTCTCTTTTCTTTTTGATAAGTCTGGCCAGGGGTTTATCAATCTTATTAATTCTTTCAAAGAACCAGCTCCTAGTTTCGTTGATTTGTTCTATTGGTTTTTTTGTTTCTATTTCATTGATTTCTGCTCTGATCTTTATGATTTCTCTTCTCCTGCTGGGTTTAGGGTTTCTTTGTTGTTCTTTCTCCAGCTCCTTTAGGTGTAGGGTTATGTTGTGTACCTGAGACCCTTCTTGTTTCTTGAGGAAGGCTTGTACCGCTATATATTTTCCTCTCAGGACTGCCTTTGTTGTGTCCCACAGATTTTGAACCGTTGTGTTTTCATTATCATTTGTTTCCATGACTTTTTTCAATTCTTCTTTAATTTCCTGGTTGACCCATTCATTCTTTAGAAGGATGCTGTTTAGTCTCCATGTATTTGGGTTCTTTCCAAATTTCCTGTTGTGATTGAGTTCTAGCTTCAGAGCATTGTGGTCTGAAAATATGCAGGGAATGATCCCGATCTTTTGATACCGGTTGAGACCTGATTTAGGACCGAGGATGTGATCTATTCTGGAGAATGTTCCATGTGCACTAGAGAAGAATGTGTATTCTGTTGCTTTGGGATGAAATGTTCTGAATATATCTGTGATATCCATCTGGTCCAGTGTGTCATTTAAGGCCTTTATTTCCTTATTGATCTTTTGCTTGGATGATCTGTCCATTTCAGTGAGGGGAGTGTTAAAGTCCCCTACTGTTGTTGTATTATTGTAGATGTGTTTCTTTGATTTTGTTATTAATTGGTCTATATAGTTGGCTGCTCCCACGTTAGGGGCATAGATATTTACAATTGTTAGATCTTCTTGTTGGACAGATCCTTTGAGTATGATATAGTGTCCTTCCTCATCTCTTATTATAGTTTTTGGCTTAAAATCTAATTGATCTGATATAAGGATTGCCACTCCTGCTTTCTTCTGATGTCCATTAGCATGGTAAATTCTTTTCCACCCCCTCACTTTGAATCTGGAGGTGTCTTCGGGTTTAAAATGGGTTTCTTGTAGGCAACATATAGATGGGTTTTGTTTTTTTATCCATTCTGATACCCTGTGTCTTTTGATTGGGGCATTTAGCCCATTAACATTCAGGGTAACTATTGAGAGATATGAATTTAGTGCCATTGTATTGCCTGTAAAGTGACTGTTATTGTATATTGTCTCTGTTACTTTCTGATCTACTACTTTTAGGGTCTCTCTTTGCTTAGAGGACCCCTTTCAATATTTCCTGTAGAGCTGGTTTGGTGCTTGCAAATTCTTTCAGTTTTTGTTTGTCCTGGAAGCTTTTTATCTCTCCTTCTATTTTCAATGATAGCCTAGCTGGATATAGGATTCTTGGCTGCATGTTTTTCTCATTTAGTGCTCTGAATATGTCATGCCAGCTCTTTCTGGCCTGCCAGGTCTCTGTGGATAAGTCTGCTGCCAATCTAATGTTTTTACCATTGTATGTTACAGTCTTCTTTTCTCGGGCTGCTTTCAGGATTTTCTCTTTGTCACTAAGACTTGTAAATTTTACTATTAGGTGACAGGGTGTGGACCTATTCTTACTGATTTTGAGGGGGGTTCTCTGAACCTCCTGGATTTTGATGCTTGTTCCCTTTGCCATATTGGGGAAATTCTCTCCAATGATTCTCTCCAATATACCTTCTGCTCCCCTCTCTCTTTCTTCTTCTTCTGGAATCCCAATTATTCTAATGTTGTTTCGTCTTATGGTGTCACTTATCTCTCGAATTCTGCCCTCGTGGTCCAGTAGCGGTTTGTCCCTCTTTTGCTCAGCTTCTTTAATCTCTGTCATTTGGTCTTCTATATCACTAATTCTTTCTTCTGCCTCATTTATCCTAGCAGTGAGAGCCTCCATTTTTAATTGCACCTCATCAATAGCTTTTTTGATTTCAACTTGGTTAGATTTTACTTTTATTTCTCCAGAAAGGGCTTTTATATCTCCTGAGAGGGCTTCTCTAATATCTTCCATGCCTTTTTTGATCCTGGCTAGAACCTTGAGAATCGTCATTCTGAACTCTAGATCTGACATATTACCAATGTCTGTATTGATTAGGTCCCTAGCCTTTGGTACTGCCTCTTGTTCTTTTTTTTTTTGTGGTGAATTTTTTTGCCGTGTCATTTTGTCCAGATAAGAGTATATGAAGGAGCAAGTAAAATACTAAAAGGGTGACAACAACCCCAGGAAAATATGCTTTAATCAAATCAGAAGAGTTCCCAAATCGTGAGGGGAGAGAAAGGGGATAAAAAGAGATTCAGAAAGAAAAAAAAAAAAAAGTTAAACAATTAAAAGAAGAAAATGAATAAAGAAAAAATATAAAAAGAAAAAAAAATATATATGTATTAGATAAACTAGTTAAAAAAAACGTTAAAAAAGCAAAGGGTAAAAGTTTAAAAAAATTTAACAGAAGAAGAGAAAAAAAAATTGAAAAAGAAAAAAAATTAAATTAACTGCAAGGCTAAAGAATCATGGGGAGAAAGCCATGAATTCCGTGCTTTGCTTTCTCCTCCTCTGGAATTCCGCCGCTCTCCTTGGTATTGAAACTGTACTCCTGGGCAGGTGAACTTGGTCCTGGCTGTGTTTCTTGTTGATCTTCTGGGGGAGGGGCCTGTTGTAGTGATTCTCAAATGTCTTTGCCCCAGGCGGAGTCGCACCGCCCTTACCAGGGGCCGGGCTGAGTAATCCGCTCGGGTTTGCTTTCGGGAGCTTTAGCTCCCTGAGCGCTTTCCGTAGAGTTCCGGAGGACAGGAATGAAAATGGCAGCCTCCCAGTCTCCCGCCCGGAGGAGCCGAGAGCCCGGGGCCCCACTCCTAAGTGCGCCCTCAGAGAACAGCGCCCAATTACTCCCGTCACCCTGGCTTCCAGCCGCGCTCCGAGCTCACCGAGCCTGTGACCGGTTCAAGGTAACCCGAGTTTAGAGCTCACTCCTCGGCTCTGTCTCTGTAGCTGGCTTCCCCGTTCTAATACCTGCAAGCTCTGCGACACTCAGACACCCCTGATCCTTCTGTAACACTGCGGGACCTGAGGCCACGCTGACCCCACGTGGGCTTCACCCCGGTTAAGCCTGTGGAGCGATGTCTCTCAGTGGAACAGACTTTTAAGAGTCCTGATTTTGTGCTCCGTTGCTCCGCCGCTTGCCGGGAGCCAGCCCCTCCCCCCACGGTCTATCTTCCCGTCGCTTTGGATTCACTTTTCTGCCAGTCCTACCTTTCAGAAAGTGGTTGATTTTCTGTTTCCAGAATTGCTGTTCTTTTTCTCTTTGATCTATCGTTGGATTTGTAGGTGTTTGCAATGTTTAGATAAGCTATCTAGCTGATCTCCCGCTACTTGAAGTAGTCTCAGCCTGCTACTTCTCCACCATCTTGATTCCTCCTCCGCATGTGTGTGCATTTTGACATATGTTATTTCTATGATTTAAGAACTTGGGAAGATGGAATCAAAAGCAGGGATTTGAACATGTTTTTGTACACCAATAGTCACAGAACCATTATTCACAGTAGTAAAAAGGTTGGAATAGCAGAAATATCCATTAACAGAGTGGATAAAGTGTGATTAAAGTGTGACACACACACACACACACTCTCACACACAATGGAATATTCGTCAACCATAAAAAAGGATGTAATTCTGATACATGCTACAACGTGGATGAACCTTGAAAACATGCTTAGTGAAATAAGCCAGAAGGACAAATATTTTATTATTCCCTTATGTGAGATACTAAAATTCAAATTCATAGAGACAGAAGGTAGAATAGCAGTTACTAGTGGCTGGGGTAAGAAGATAATGGGGAGTTATTATTTATGGGTATGGAGATTCAGTTTGGGAAGATGGAAAGGCATAGTAGTGATCCTTGCACAACAACATGAATATATTTAATGCCACTAAACTGTATGCTTAGAAACATTTAAAATGGTAAATTCATGTTGCATGTATTTGATCATAATTTAAAAAACAATTTCAAGAAGATAAACAAAAGTATCTTGTATCATACTAAGAATGCATTATATTTCTCTTTCCCACTTCTTCAAGAATCAAAACTCTTTGACATAACATCACATGGAGGGAGAGGGAAGTGTGTGGAGGGCCATTTCTTGAGTGACTCAAGTTAAAGTAAACAGGGTACTTTTTGATAAATTGAAAGTAAGCTGGCTATTTTCAGTTTTTATTCTTATTGTTTTTTTTCTCCCCCTAGCTCCTGGGATGTTAGCATTAATTGACATATCCATGTTCTTTATGAAGGGGTCAACATTTTTCTTAAAAGAAGTACCATACCAGCCACTATGAGAATAGAAGACGCTAACATTGCAGAGAGTTGAAGGTGTTAACATACTTCTGCAATGGCCCACTTACTCCAGAGCCATTTAAGCAAGAAAATGGTTTTATTTTGTCTACAGGAAAGAAATGAGTTGTGTTTATCCAACGATGGCTAGTCTAGTTCTAGTTTTATGTCACATTAAAGCAAATCTGTCCTCTTACTCCTATGTACTATGAACAAAATTACAAGATACATTATTGATAATAGACACAAAATACCTGAAAGCTTTTTTTTTTTTTTTATCAGATGTGAGCACTTTCTTTAGAGAAAATTCTGCCCCTTTGTCAAGAGCATGGGTGTGTCAATGAACTTTTTAATTTATTGGCTACTTTCTTATTTTTCTCTGTTGGCTTTGCTAACACTGTATATTAGTTAGGTTACTTATGCCCATCAACATCATAATCTTCTTTGCTGAAATACTGAAGTTAATATCAAAATACCTGTGTCTTAATTTTATGCTTTTCCTGCCCAGTGAAAGCAACATGCAGAATGCAGCCATGTTGTTTTACAAATCAGATGGTAGTTAAAAGCTATTGGTATTACCAGAATTACAGTTAAGTTATTTATTAATTAATACAGTTAATATTCTTGCAACTTATCTAAAATTCAATCTATCTTCTAAGTTAGTGACTAAACTGTAACCTAGTCATATATGTAACCTAATCATATACAATATTTTGTATAGATAAAATCTTACACTGAAGATAAAGTGGAAATTTCCTTTCTTTAGAATAGTACCACATGTATCATTCAGGGTTAAACCAGGAAACATAAACCTCATGTGTATTAGAGAATAAGGGATTTCTTATAGGCCCAAGAAGTCATATAATATTTGGAAAAGTAGAGATCAAAAGGTAGAGTAGGAAGATCAGAGAAGTCACTACCCAATCTCCAAAACCCTGGAACTAATGGTCAGTTAGGAGTCTACAAGGACACATAGAAAGTTAAGTAGGACCAGCTTCTAGAAGGAGATTGCAGAGAGGAATTGGTACATCTGTGCTTGATGGCGGCCTGGTGGCCCTGTCAGTCATTGGAGCTGGATGTTTTGAAGAAGAGCTGGCCATGGGGCAGGGAGAATGAGGACATGCTGGATTCTCTCCACCTCTATCCATGCCCATGACAAAAGGGAACAATTCACCAGTTCACCTTCAAAGCACCCATAGCTTCCTCTTCTGGCCAACTTGGACTAGAACCATGTGGGGAAGGGGATTCAGGAAACATAATTCCAACTTGACCATGTTGACACAAAGAAGGTTCTTTTTAGTTGTCACAAGGCAAGATTTTTTTAAATTAGCAAAGGCTTTTTAGCTTCCCCAGGGGAAGGTTATGTTTGTAAAACACTAAGTCTTCCAGAAGTAACACCAGTTGAATACCTTGCTGCCAACCAGCTCCTGGCTGCCCTAATTTAGTGGGAGAGTGGCAGGTCTTGGTTAGGCACCAGTGGCTGACCTGGGTGAAATGTTTGCTCAGTAGGGCAGAGCTCCAGTTATCACCTAAGACCATGCGAGATGCCAGAAACTCTTAAGGTGAAGTAAAAGCAGGGCCAGAGATGGGAGCCAGGAGAGGAGAAGAGTGAAGAAAAGTCCCCTGGGGTCTTGGTAGTGGAGGATCCTAAATATGTTCCCCAATACCACATGGCTCTGACATTTGTTTTTATGGGCAACACTAGGCTCCAGACTCATTCTTCATCTTCATCTTTCCATACCCTTCCTCCCTAACTCTCTCCATTTCCTCCTTCTTTAATCCCTCCATCAGGCTCCCTTCATCTTTCTATCTCAGTACCTCCTTTTCTTCCTTTTCATCACTCCCCTTCATCTCCCACCTTCCCTCTCTCTCCTTCCTTCTCTCTCTTTCTACCATACTCCTTCCATCACACACTCTTATTGTTCTGACCAAGGAAGATTCAAGAAGTTGTAGCATTAGGATCATCACACATTGTTTCCTATCCTTAAAAAAATTCTCAACACCTGCTTTCTTCAACTCCCACCTCCCACACAGCCTCTGTCTCCGTCTGTCTGTCTCTCTTTCACACTCAAGACTAATTTCTCCTACTTCAGGTCTCAAATAGAAGTCACCTCTCCAGAGAGACTTTCTCTGAAACCATTTAATGAAATATGTACCTCTTTCTATTCCATAATTCTCTATTACTACATTTTTTATGTCCCTCATGACACTACCACAATTTAACATTATATACTTGAATTTGTGGCTTGTATATCCCACACACTGAACTGTAAACTCCCTGAGGACTGGGCCACATCGCTTTATTATATACCCATGTGTACCCAACAGTTAGCTTGAGGCCTGACATATAGAAGGGTACTTATTAAATGTTTCTTGAGTGAATTAATAAGAAATAAATGAGTGGATACAGTCAGACTTTAAAGCTGCCCAGAAAGGAAATCTTAAATAAGACTATTTGAATTAAAAATGTCTTTCCTATGATTCATAATTTGAATGTGATACCTCTTGTGATTTTTGAGATCAATTGTAGGAGATAGGTAAGCATTCAGAAGATTGTGCAAAACTTCTATGGGACAAGGTATTGTAATAGTTACAGAGATCCCAAATGAAGAACAACGGAGGCAGATTCAAAAGAAGAAAACCTATAAATCCTGTAACCTCATTTAGGGACCTGCAATGGAAAAGAATGGCCAATGGGGTCAGTTAAAGGTCAGAAGTCTGGGAACAGAACAGTGCAGATTGAGGAAGGAATACTGAGGCTTAAAAATGAGAGAGAGTCAACTTTAAAGTTGACTAAAGAGAGTCATATTTACAAAATTGGTAAATCTTTACATTGTTCTTCTCTTGAAAAGGATTAGAATATTAACTACTTAAGGGCAGATTATAGTTATAGATTATTTATTTGCAATCTGCCAATATAGGCACTACCAAAAATGAAAATTGCAGTTAGTTGGGGAGCATTGCAGTGTATATGTTTTAAAGTAATATACTATTTTTACTAATTCGTAAAAGAAAATGCTTTCAACATTTCATGCATGTTATGAATTAGCTAGTCTTAATATTTCAGTGACCTGAAAAACATTCAGAATGAACCAAAACTTCTAAAAATCTTATTTTAAAAAATATATATGCCTATATATAAACTGAAAAATCCTTTATATGTATGTGTGAATTTTTTTTTATTTTTTGAGACACTTTAAAAATTATCAAATTTGGGGGCACCTGAGTGGCTCAGTTGGTTAAGCATCTTACTTCATCTCAGGTAGTGATCTCAGGTTCCTGGAATTGAGCCCCACATCAGGGTCCCTATTCAGAAGGGAGTCTCCCCTTCTCTGTCTTCCTCTCCCTCTACCCCCAACCCTGCTCATGCACACACACTCTCTCTTTCAAATAAATGAAGAAAATGTTTCTAAAAATTATCAAATTTTTAACAATAATAAATCTATGAAAATTAGGTTAATTTTAGACTCAGAAGCCATCCATTACCATGCAACTTGATTTCATCACACATATAATTCATTTAGTGTATTTATTTTAAATAGTCTATAATTGGTTTAGATTATGATTTCTTGAAAATAATTCTTTTGGTTTTTCCCCAAATGAAGACATGAGAACTTTCTCTGTATATGTTTGCTAAACAAACATATACTTAAAGAGAAGCTGTCCAAAATGGCTTATTTCAGACCAATGCAGCACATTCACGGTAAGATCAAAGAAAAAAGATTTTTTTTTTTTCTCTGCTATTAATTGGGAGTGGACTGTTTTCTTACTCACATTGGCAAGTCCAGAAAAGGTCTTATTGTAGAAAAAGACGACTCAATCTTTGAATGTCAATGCAAAGAACTTTATCACATTACTTTTGTCCCACACAGCATAGAGAATCCATCCCATTAAGGAGAATTCTGAAAATTGGATGAAATTCAAGCTGTGTTTTAATTCAGCTTTTTGGCAGATGGCATTAAAAGGAAGTCAAGGGTCATAGCTTGATAGTTGGGTATAAATATAGTTAGTGCAGTCGGCCTCAGCTTTAGTCATGCAGAACCAATTTTTACTTGATGATATCACGGTTGCATATTTTTAATTGAAACACTCATGAGAAGTCCTAACATAATCTGAGTATTACTCTATTTTTCCCCCTCATAAACTCACGGAGTCGGTTAATGGTGTTCAATGAAATATGGCATCATTGACTTTATTTTTCTTACCTACGTGTTCTCTGAAGTGTAAAGTTTGGGATAAAATGTTTTGTCCCTTGATTAAAAAATGGCAATGGCTGTATTCGCTAAGCTACTAATCAGTAACACTAATTTTATAAGTCTAATCCTGAGTACAACATGACTTATGGCTGAAAACTTATTTCATTGCTAAAACAAAAAAATATATATACACATGAATCTTCTAAATCATAATTTTCTTAATTCTCACTCTGCATTTAAATGGTGTAATTTCAGACTAAGTAGATTATTATGTAAAGTGAAAAATTTTTATCTGAGTTACACTCAAGTGCAATGCCTCATTTTAAACAATATAAAATCCTTGAATATTTGGTGCATTCATATCTGCTCTGCTTTCTTCCATTTGTAACAAAATATTATTTGTAGCCTTTATAATGTAGAAGGATTTTAAATTAAGATGAGAATCCAACGCAGATTTTTTTTTAAAGTAAAACATATGGGCATAAAAGACACTCATTAAAACTTTTGAAATGAATATAGGAACCATGGATAATCATTCTGCCATACAAGTTTTTTGTATAATTGTACAACTTAAAATGTTTAATTGCTGAATGCTAAAAGGCAGATTTAGCCATATAGACTTAGCTATTAGAAAATTGATTAAACCTAAAATCACTGTGAACCTGCAGTTTGGGGGTGGAAATAACAAAGAATTTGAAGTGAAAATTCAAGCAAAGGGATATTACAGTAATTTATGATAGGAGTTTTCTTTTTTAAATATAGTTGGGATTTTGAAGAGGGTCCCAGATTGTTCTAGAAGGTTCAATCTATACTGGTCCTTGCATACTTCCTGCCACTCTCCTAGCCTTTTGGGGATGGAGTGGAGAAAGTAAAGATTGTCAGTCTGTATGCATTTGTTTTAAACCTCTGCACCCTCACTTTCCAAATTGAAAAATACAAATCTGCCAGTCTGGTAAAGCATGTCAGAGCTGCTGCTGCAAACTCGCCTTTGACTCATTCATCCCCACTGAACCTAAATTTATTTTAGATCTTATCCTGACAGGAAATTTGAGACTGAACTCTGCATTTTTCTGTCTTCACAGTCATCTGCCTCCCTCTACATTGAGGGTTTCACTAATGAATGTGACATTCACTGGTAAATAAATAAATAAATCCACCTCTATAACTTCCTTTCTTGTTCTAGAAAGGCAGAAGGAACAGAACCAATAGCACAAGCATTTTTTTTTTTCCTTCCTCCTCTTGCTTTTGGTACTACTTCTGCAACTCAGTTACTTTAATAAAGAAAATGAAAGTAAAAGCTATCACGAATAAATTGAAGTCATGGCAATTATTTAAGAATATAGACATTAAAGGTAGGATGGGGTCTTCTGCAGTTGACCCACCCTCACAGCGCATCATATCCTGGTATCATGAGAAAGGTAGGCCTGCATCTTTGAGCTTTGGTGTGCATACTGCACTGGAGATACAGGAATCCTATGTGGGCACAGTAGTCAGAATGCCAGAACTTAATTCCATCTAGCGTGAGAAGCACATGCGAGGGACTGTGCGAGTGACTGTACTCCCTCAGGTAACTCGACAATCCCAAGCAGTGACTGTGATTCAGGCAAGGCAGCACCCACCAATTAACTGACAGCATCAGCTTTCCAGTGCTCTCCTTCTGTCCTTCTCTTTACCTTGCTCCTTCATGAGGACTGTCTCAAGCAAGTGCTTCACACCTGGCAGCAGAGAGGACACTTCCAAACCAGCCTAAAGTAAAGCCATCGGTAATGGCCCCCATTCTCTAAGTGCTTTCTACGTGCTTTGCCTTCTTTTACACAGTTTGTAAGTATTATGTCATTTGATCCTTACAACCATTCTATGAGGTCATGTCCCATTTGCCCAAAGTCACAAATCCTAAGGAATAAAGTGGATTTGACGAGCCAGTTTGGCTCTGGCATCCATGCATATAATCTCTACTCAAATTTGTGAGTTTGCAGAAAGAGGAAGATGCTTTCTAACTTATGACATCCATGTCAATCCTGAAAATGTGCTTTCTACTCGAGTTCCTAGAACCAAATTCTGTGTCCAGGTAGAGCCTCCTGTGTCCTACACCTCCCCCATAACAGAGTAACTGGGGCACGTATTTACCTGTAGCAGCTGGGGAGGGGCAGTTTCAGAATGGGAAATGTGCATGGCAGAATAAAGTGACAAGTGACAAGTGACTACCACAGCAACCCCAGCTGCTAATTTGCTAGAAGATTCCCTGGCATTATAGCATTTCATACTGAATACAATTCATTTGGGTAAGTCTGCTGTACCCTGAATTTCCATGCTTGTAGTGATATGGAGTGACCCTATAGTCTGGTAACCCTATCACCTGCTGAGTAGGGGCAAGTTGAGCAGCTGAAGAAAAGAATGAAACAGAAGACAGGACCAACTGTGGTCATTTATTAGCCAATCTAGTTTGTGTTTGAGCAGCTAGTATTTGGTCAGCCAGTCACACCATGTTTGCCTCCATCTTGCTCCAATCCTTATTTTCCTTTCTTCTCTTTCACACTGTTCTTGATTAGTGTGGTGGTTACCCCAAAGTAAACAAATAAGGGAACATGAAATTTTACACTTAAAATGTATGTAATGTACTGCAGCATACTTACAGTGCCTTAATTTTTTTAATTGACAAATACAAAATAACTCTACTTGTATAGAGACAAGCCGGATTGTGTAGTAAATTACCATAGAGACTCCCTGGGTTGCCTAGCAATAGGCTACCTGGAACAATGCCTCCCGTCCTCCTCCTAGGAGGTGGTCTGCACCCAAATCTAACTTTCATAAATTGCCAGATGCTAGCAGCTAACATCTGCAGACTGATTTGCACCCAGTTTCAAAATGCTTTTACCCTGCTTGCAAGACTGCTCTCATCTCATACCACAAAAAGTGATGCATCCCTTTTCCAAGAACAGCATATGGTATACTCACCTGGCCAGGCTCACGCATACCAGTCCAACAAGATGCTGAGAGGATATGACCTTTGAGTACTTAGTTTACCTTTGTGACCTTTAGGTACTTGTTTACCTTTCTTACCTATTAGTTCTCTTTGGCTCCAAATGATGCTAGCTATTGTTTGCTTGACACTGCCAAGGTCAATCTTACTAGACAACACCTGGACTTTCTTGCATTTTGATATTGTTGGACAATTTGAAGATTCCTGATTTGGGTCTGGTTTAATGGAGCCAACTAACATAACTGATGATTGCAGGGAAACTGAAAATACCTTTTTTTTCCTGCCACTCGTGGCTAAATACAATCGAATTGGAAGAAATTTAGATGAGGTGTGATCCTAGTTAGCTATGGTGCCCATGCATTTATATTGCAGAATTTAAACTTCTGGTAAATCAGGGCTAAGTAGACAGTTGACATCATAATGTATAAGACTTTAGAAATTCATTTTCTAAGCTCTTTGCCTAGGAGGGAACTTCTGGTTCCTCAAATACACTATGATTGATCATATCACTACGACTTTACATGTATGTACTATCCCCTCTTCTGGAATACCTTTCTCTCTGTAGCTAATTACCCAGCTTACCCAGCTTGTTTCTCCTCCAAAAGCCTCAAGTCAAGTCTAAATATATGCTCTTTCATGGACCCATTTGCTCTGCTTTATAATCACTGATTTATGTGTGTCTTCTGTACTAAATTGCAAGTATGTTCAGGGCGTGGGCTCTACCCTTTGTGATTTTATACCCCATACACGCACGCGCACGCGCACACACACACACACACACACCAGTGTCCCATCTTTGTCTAACTTTACCCTGTACTCCCAGAAGCAAAAAGTTTTATCCAGACCACCCAAGAATTCTAGGGGAGGAGAGGAATTGGGGACCACAGACATGGACATTCTGGACAGCTCCTGCAGACTGACATTCAGGAGAGACTAAAAAAGTTAGACTGATCACCCTGATGAATCAACTATACCAGACATGCAAAAATACTCCCCATGGAATTGCCTGGCCATCAAGCAGTGAGAGAATTGAGCTGATGTTCCTTAAGTCCCTGTACGCAGTGGGATGTCCTGCTGTACTTCCATTTTACGTAAAATCTTAGTATATTTCCCCAAGGTTCAGCTGGGTGTAGTTACTACCTGTTATATACAGCCAGTAAATATACTGACATCCACTGTTTCCTTAGAGTGCAAAGCCACCTTACCTATAAATCCCCAAAATGTTGGATTTTGTGATTATTGACAGGTAGGGAATGTGTTTCTAAGTATTTATTTACAAAATCTCTTTCCGTAAGAGTGCATAAAGATATTTGTAAGAATTGTATGTGTGTATGAGTTTTTTGTTTTGAGAGACTTGAAAGTAATACTTCTAAAATGTATTAGTCAATTATGGACTACATCAAGAATTTTATTATTTTGGGGTACCTGGGTGGCTCAGTGGGTTAAAGCCTCTGCCTTCGGCTCAGGTCATGATCTCAGTGTCCTGGGATCAAGCCCTGCATCAGGCTCTCTGCTCATCGGGGAGCCTGCTTCTCTCTCTCTCTGCCTGCCTCTCTGCCTACTTGTGATCTCTGTCTGTCAAATAAATAAATAAAATCTTAAAAAAAAAAAAGAATTTTATTATTTTGACCACCTTAATTTATTGATCAAAAGGAACAAACTTCCAGTTGTAAGATAAATGAGTTCTGGGGTTATAATATGCAGCATAGTGACTGTAGTTAACAATATTGTATAATTGAAAGTTGCTAAAAGAGTAGTTGAAAGTAGTTAAGTAGTTAAAAGTATTTAAAAGTTCTCATCCCACACAAAAAAATTTCAACTATATGAGTTAAAAGATGTTAACTAGACTTGTTGTGGTAATCATTTTGCAATGTATACATTTATCAAGTCATTATGTTGTATATCTAAAACTAAAACAATGTTATATCTCAATTACATCTTAATAGAGCTAGAGAGAAGAATTTGATTATTAAACTTCTACGATCTATTTAAGGAGTCTATGAATGATGTGTAAACATAATATGTGAATAAATAAGTGCATAGTTCTTATAAAGAAATAAATTACATTAATATTTTATTAAGAACACATACTATCTTATTGAATGATGTACATTATACTGGCTACATATAGTGGTTATTAAATCAATGCCTCAAAAGGGACAGCTTCAGAAAATCAAGAAAATATGGCATATTTTTCTTAGTTAAATAATATTTTAAATGCAAACTGACATTCTGATTTTTCATTAACCATGTTATAAACATTTTCCATGTTGCTACATTAATTTTATAATTAATATATGGTTGTTCCATTAATTTGATAGAATGCAAGTTACCAATTTTCTTATTGTGCATTTGGACTGAGCTTTTTGCTTGTTTTATTTTATTATTGAAGTATAGTTGACATATAATGTTACATTAGTTTCAAGTGTACAACATACTTATTCAACAGTTCTATACATTACTAAGTGCTCACCATGATCAGTGTAATCCCCATCTGTCACCATACCACATTATTACAGGATTATTGAATATATTCCCATGCTGTGCTTTTCATCTCTGTGATTTATTTATTTTATAACTAGAAAGTTGTGTCTTTTAATCCCTTTGAGCTATTTTGCCCAACCCTATATCCCTTTCCCTGTGGCAGCCATCAGTTTCTTCTTTGTATGTAAGAGTCTATTTGATTTTTGTTTGTTTTGTTTTTTAGATTCTGCATACAAATGGAATCATGTGGTATTTGTCTTTCTCTGTCTGACTTATTTCACTTTGCCATAATACCTTCTAGGTAAATCCATGTTGTTGCAAATGGAAGGATTTAATACTTTTTTATGACCGAGTTATATTCCATCTTCTTTACCCATTCATGTCTATCGATGGGTACTTAGGCTGCTTCCATATCTTGGCAACTATAAACAATGCCACAGTAAACATAAGGTGCATATTTCTTTTCAAATTAGTGTTTTTGTTTTCTCTGGGTAAATACACAATAGTGGAATTACTGGATCATGTGGTATTTCTGTTTTTAGGTTTTTGAGGAACCTCCAAACTGTCTTTCACAGTGGTTGCACCAATTTACATTCCATTTACCTTTACATTTGGGCTGTTGTTTTAAAAGACTTTATTTATTTGAGAGAGAGAGAGAGAGAGAGAGAGAGCACAAGTAGGGGAGAAAAGGCAGAAGGAAAGGGAGAAAGAAGTAGACTGCTTTGATCCCAGGACCCCGGAATCATGACCTGAGCTGAAGGCAGACACTTAACCTCCTGAGCGACTCAGGCACCCTGCATTTGGCTGTTTTTAATTGTTTACAACTTATGTAATATTGCAATAAATATCTCCCTCCTAACATGGCCTATTAATTGATAGAATAAAATCCCAAGAATCATGTATAGGGATTGATATTGTCACAGTGCTTGTCTGAAGTACTACACTTTTACCAAAGACTAAAAACTGTGTACTGAGGTAGCAGTTCCATCCTTGTCATTTAAATGGTATATGCAACAGACATTGTAAAGTATTCTTCTGTCCTTTCACATATACTCTGCTTGCCTTTTTTCTGATTTAAAGACTGACCAGTTAGAAAAGTTTTTGTTATTTTTGAACAACATGCTTAGGTTACTATAGATGGTGTTCCTTATTTTAGTACTTTCTAGAAACACTTTTTGATGTTATGGATTTTCACATTTAAGGCTCTGTAAAACACTCCCCTTCCCATTACCCTGTATTATCATATATTTCACCAGGTCTATCCCTTGGCTTTGCCTTTATAATAGCACCAAAATGATGCCTACAGCACAATGCATGAGATCCAAATAAATACGCTTCCTCTTGGAAATAACAGGTCTCTGCATTTGCAGTTAATTATGTCCTTGAAGAAGATTATTTGTGTCCTTTGAGGCTGTGATTTCCTAAAACCAGTGAATACTCTGCTTAAGGTAAATTTCCTTTCCTTGAGAGTCAATTTATTGCAATGAAAAAATAACTTACTTCAAAATAGGCAGCCATATCATGCTCCTTGGAGTACGGGACTCTTCACATATGTTCTGCTGTAGGATTGAATAGAATGGAAAACTTAAACTAGATTTGTGGGTTAGCAAAAGAACAGACTCTAAAATGAAGTCGTCTAAACAAAATTTTGTATCTAATTTTTTTTTTTTTATAATTTCTGCTCATTTTGCTTCAGATACCCTTCTGTTGTCCTGCCTTGTCTTCCCACAGTAATAAAACTCATTATTGGGGGATAAGAAGGTAGAGGATGGAGGGTGGGGAAGAAAAGGTCAAATGGGTTGTTAGGAGTAATGAAGCTGTGAGTAAGTGCAATACTGACTGATTTCTAGTATAAATGATTGTAGAACTGTGTCTTACACTTACAATCTGGTTAGCTGTAGATGGTGGGAAAATGTGTAAAAACATGGGCCAGGAAACCAGCTAAGCCAGGTCATAAGCTACAGTAGAGGGAACCTAATTGATTTTCCTGGAGCAGAAGACCCTGATTCCAGGTTTCCCTAATCTTGGCTCATTAGACCATAATGAGGGAAGAATAATTTATATCAATGAGCACAGAAATTTATCTTTCCTGGCACTTGGAGCAAAGTAGCATTATTTATAACTTAGAGGCATGCAGGTGTGTTCCCTTAGGCATCTCTTTCCATCAATATTTTAGGAGACTTTCTGGTTTGCTTTGGGGAAAAACTAGAGCCACCTGGGGTTGTGTAGTATGGTTGATACTTTTATAATCATTCGTTCATACAGCATTAATTTATATATTCATTCATTCAGTGACTCAAAACCTGGCATGGAGGGAGATAAAAATTAAGGGTATATTTAGGAGGTGTTAACTGTAGGACAGCATCTTAAACATAGCTATCTTTCCCCTGGTGTCATGTCTATTTACACAGGTAGACAGATGCCTGCAGGAATAGGTACACATTAAAATATCATCATGGGCTACATGGTAAACGTATTGTTCTCAATCAGAAACTTTACTCGATTTACTTTGTCATAAAACTGTAGCTACATTTGTACAGACTATCTCATTGCCTCACATTCTCATTCCCACCACTATCTATAAAGGCGCTTCACATTTCTCACCTTGATCAGACCACAAGAAGAGATCAGATCCCAGGACTTCAGCATAAATATACCACTTACGATAAGTTAAAAGGAAAAGCAACAGCAACAAAATAAACAGTGAATTTGGGATTTGTTTTCAATGGGAATCACAGTAATTCTGCATTCCTGTTCCTCAGCAATTGGTTATTGGATCTAATTCACAGTATTGCATCCAGATAATTTTTCTGGGTAATTTTTCCCCTAGCTCCCTAAATTCCAGCATATGCTCAAATAAAATTAGTTGTTTGTTTGTTTTCTCTGAGAAAATGATCTTTTATGCAGAAATGATGAGGGCAGAGAATGAAATTGCCTGGTCTCCAGCACAGTGACTAAACTAGTCACTTGATTAAGCCCCAAAAGAGCGAGCATCACCCATGGTAACAGGCTTGTGGTATTCCCAATTACATCCTGAATAAACATCCTTGTTTTATCTTACCACAAAGGTTAAAGTGTACACCTTCCCATAGAGCTGCTACTTGAAACAAAATGAGGATAATTAATCAAATAAATACACAGTCACCATGTAGACCTGCAACCCCAGTCCTCAATGACTTAAAAGAAAGGATGGCAAACTCACATATCTGCCAGAACAAGGCAGGTAACATAAGCAGGCTGGGTGTGAGGCAGGTGGGGAGTGGTGGGTGGGCATTGCAGAACACTAGAGAACCCAGGCCCTATTAAAAAGGGATCAGATGCTATTCAGCCTGAGTCATTCAGAACATCTGACTTTAAAAAACAAAATAAAACAACCCCCCCAACCAATCAAAACCCTTTTCCCATTTAAAAAATTATCTGCAGCAGCAAATTCAACTTTTTAATAATACATGTGGACCAACAATGCCTGAACCAAACAAAATGCTATAAGGAAGAGATTTGGCCCATGTGTTTGCTACCTCATTTTATGATCTTCTAAGTCTGAAAATAAGCTAGGGGAACATCTTATCTTCAGGAGAAATAAGTAATGGTTGGTTCCCTCCTTCTCGTATTTGTGGATCTGACACATGTCATTCCCTCCAAAAGGAATGACCTCCTTCACCAACCTTCCCCCATTTCCACCCATTATTACTGTCTCCAGCTGCATTAGTCGGAATAGACAACTGCTGTAACAGCCCCAGACTCTCAGTGTCTTAACACAACAAAGGTTTCTTTCTCATTTATACAGAAACCGATATGCACATTCTTAGTTGGGTGACTCTCCTGTAAGCAGTAAACTCAAGGATATAGGAAACATGTGATTCTATCATCTCAAGTCTTCCACTTCCAGTATTAGGGACAGAAGAGTGACAGTTTGGAAGATCAAGAAGGCTGTTTCATGGTCAGGCATGAAAGTGGACTTCATGACTTTCATCCACATTGCGCAGCACCCAGTCATCTGACCCCATACCCAGATTTGAACAGTCCCAGAGAATGCAGTCTTCTTGAGTTATCAGGAGCAAAATATTATACCAGTTTTCAAAGGTGAGCTTAAAACCTAAGTGATCTATGAATACTCCCTGATAATACTAATTAGAAACAAGTTTGCCCATTCACCCAGGTAATATATATTTAAAGTATATGTGCCAACTACGTAGTAGAAGGTGGAGACAAAATGACAAGATACCCTCCATATCTTTTTCCTGAAAGCTAATGCTGTCAGTAAGGAGACAGATATTCAAACAACTGTATGTTGTTGAACTATATGTTAGGGGCTTTAATGGGCTACTACATACCGTGAGGACAGAGTTGAATCAGTGCTCTTTACCACATGGAGGTTGACACTTGGTTGATTATTTGCACATCTTATCATCCTACTGTCCTTCAAGATCCTTGAGAACATAGATTATGCCTTATTCATTTTTGTGTCCTCCCTACAACCTAGCCTCTAGGGGGTTCCCATAAACGTTTGTCAAATTGATGAATGAATAAGTTTCTGATAAGAATGGTGTAAGCACAGACTCCTCCTGATTTGAGGAGGAAAAAAAAAGTCTTCCTCAGTTTTTAAGAGTTTAAGCTTTTGGTATATAATAATATAATATTCTTTTGAATTCTTTTCTTTGTGTCTCCCCAAAATTTCTGTGGTGGCTCACTGATGTCCAAATAGATTATCATCAAAGAAGTCACAACATTTAGCCTTAAATTACAGTTTCCTGACTGTGTAACAAATGTTGATTTCATTTAAGCAACACGCTGTATCATTTATCTGGGCTAAAGTGGATCAGATTAGGTTTCAAGGCAATTATGTCATATCCCTGGCAAGTATAGTCATTATTAGCTTAGGAATTGTTTAAAAGAAGTCAGTTTCAAATACCTACTACCTATTATTAAATTTACTATGTAATTTATTTATAAATGTAATAATTTAGATGTCCCGACAACGAAGTTAAAATTACCTAGGCCCTCCCTCCCTTTTATTATTGAGCTATTCAGTAGAGGCAAAAGAAATCTCAGCTTCTAAACTGTGAACCAGATGCCATTCTCAAGTTTAGCTCAGAATCGACAATCTGTTGTTTGCTAAGTGACTCTTGTTCTAACACCAATACCAGAAGGAAATGAGTTTCCATCATTTATCATTAAGTTTCAAAGTGGCTATTCAACTTCTGTTGGAAGTTTGGGGGAGAAAAAGTTTAGGAATGTGGTATCATATATCACTCACTCATAAGAAATGACTCCTTGTTTGCCAGACTGGGAATGAAATTTGGAACCATTTATATCAGCAAAAGAGCCAGTGTGTGTGTGTTTTTGCAGATGGATGGAAAGTGAACATAAACCAAGAACAATGGAGTCTTTGCCCAGAGACCTCCCTTTGTGCTGAGCATGGAGTGAAGGCACCTTCCCCCGCCCAGGAGCCCCCTGAAATTTTGTCTACTTAGTCTCTGCCATGGTGATATATTGTTTCACAGTTTTTTTTTCCAGGGGCTGCTTTGTGTGTGTAACTCTCTACCTAAATTTGCAAGTAACTTGTGCCTTTTGCTCTTTCCCTTCCCCAGCAGTAGCTGCTGGATTAGGCAGTCAACAAATGCAGACTAATGCCCACCTTCTATGTGTCTGCATTTACGTGTTCACAATTCAGGTAGTGCCAGCCTTCCTATTCAATGATCAGGACTCTACTTTCCTCTCTTACTGAATATTTTTAAATCTTAGCATATGTGGGTCTTGTCTTCCTAATTAAATTTAAGGCTTCACACAGCAGGAACCATACACTGTATTTCTTCTGGACTTAGTATAGCAATAACCTACATAAGAGTGCTAAGTAAGTATAAATAAGTATGTAAGTGGTATACCCACTTGTATTATGGTAAATGTGTGAATGCTTTATCACAGATTATTAATCTAGTAAATCAGGGTCTGGGTTTACATATCAGGGAACCATGAAGTGGAATAGGAAGAAAAATCTTTATTATCCATTAACTTCTACTAAAATTTAGTATGTCCTTGATATTGAATTTAGGCCTCAAACCACAAAGACACAGCAGTGCCCACATTTGGCCACCCCTAGAAATTGTGGGTATTTTCACATCACACTGCATTTATGGCAGATATCCCAAAAATCTCATTTATATTCATCACTGCTTCAACTTTACCTTAAGTATTAGAACTGCAACTAGATTTTGTTATTTTATACATATATTAGCATTTTGCAAAAATTAAAGTTATTTATTATTTTTGAGAAGTATATTTTAATGTAATTAGTTTCCTCTGTAATCCTATGTATTTTATATTATTCACTTGAAAATATTACTACAAGAAGAGTTCATAGCTCCCCGAGACTGCCAAAGGAACTAGTGGTATGCATAGAGGTTGAGATCCCCTGCTTTAGACCTAATTGACACACAAGGTATATTAGGAGGCTGCTTTGGGGTCCACTGGACTAGATTTTGAGACCTGTACTATATGACTTTAGGCAAATTGCATTGCCTCTCTGTGAAGGTATGAGATCTTTCCCAGCTGTGAATTCTGTGATATTTGTAATGGGGCAGATTAAAACATGCTTTATACCAAAGACAATGAATGTATAAAGCATTCAAATCCACACAGAAAAAAAGTAGAATAGTCTCACAGTATAAATAACTTTTTAAATGGTTTAGATAAACCCTTATCTGATGGATCTATTTTGGATCAACTAGAATTTGGCCAGGAGGAAAGGAGGCATGCGTGCACACCAAACATTTAGGTGTATTGGATGATAAAATAACTATACTCACCCATAACATATTATTGGGGACTATTTCAGTGGACCCTGGAGCATCTCACAATGATAACCAGCAATTTTTTCATGGACATTCAGTCCAGTTAGGGAGGAAATTAGCCATGTATTCCGTCAGTCCCTTTGATTAAACTCTGATGACGTTGCTGAAAAGGAACATTAAAAACTGAAACCTCTGGGGACAGACATGCTATAATTATTGTTTAAATACTTAGCATTTTTATCATCATCATTAATTAGATTTCTCCTTTAAGGGTTTATCATAATCTCTGAGCCTGCTCTTTGTTCATTTGTCTCATAATTATCCACGAGTAAGCAGTTTGTTCTGTGTTCTCAGAAATTGATTATTCAATGTTTGGTTCTTGGGTTTTGTTTTTTTTTTCCCATCACAAGGGAGATTGCTTTTTTTTTCCTTTCTCCCCACCCCCTCTGGTTCTTCTATTTTTTTAAATCATCGTCAGTTTCTACTCCATCTACCTCCTACCCCACACACAGATCTAATATAATAGATGCTTTTGTAAACTTGATGGTGGGATTTTTATAAAAGTCAGCATACCAATCTAGGAAAAGAATGGTAAAATGAGGACTTTGGTTGGATATTTGGACACATTTTTTGCACAAAGCCTTCACCTTCTTCTATAAGCTATCCCAGTCTCACTTGATCTAAGTTCACTAGATTCCTTAATGCTGGAGAAAGCAGAGCTGACCCCTTGCTTCCCTAAGCATAAAACTAAATGAAGAGTGACCAGCAAAGTAATTCTGTATCAAAGCTTCTCCCACCCTGCCCCATGCTCTAAAGATGTCTGGGTTGAATAAAAAAGCAGACCAAAATGGAAAACATCTACTTTGTGCCAAAATAATAATATAAAGTATCCATGAAGATATGTGTTCAAACTCTTCTATCTCCAGACTCACACAGCATGATTAGCGTATTAACCTATTAGAGTTAACTGATTTTGATGGGGTTTTATACGTTAGTATCTGGAAAAGGCCCTCTGTTTATTGTGCCAGATTCCAATGAAGCCCAACTATTTGTTGGTTAATAGCACTGTTCACCTCATGTGAAAGTCCAGATTCTTCTTTTCATACTTTTCAAAGATGTGCTTTTCTCATTGTAAGTCCAGGTCATGAAATGATGCCTCAAGTGCATTGCAGACCATTTATTACTGTGTGAGACTGGGGTGATGAAAACTCTCTGTGGTTGGAGTGTGATTCTTTAAATGAGCTGTCATCTACGACAATGACCTTATTTATAAGACACCATCCCTAAGAGAATATGGGCTTTTTGACCTTGAGAGACATGGAGCAAACCTATTTGGCAATGTGTAAATTTTTTTTTCCCTTAAATAGTAAGAACTTATTCTAGTTCTTTTTGGAGCTACATTTAGCCTTATATAGTAAGCTAGAACTCAGCTAAAGTTACATAAACTCCCCGCAGAACTGAATTTCACTGTTGTTTATTGGTAAAATGCCACAGAGGTCTCTACTGTTTATCAAATATTTCTAGCTTCAGACCTTTTATACATATGATAAGATTACACATTCCTACCCCCTTTCAGTTTTAGCATGGTCACGTGATTTGATTTGGTCAATTAAATATGAGCAGAAGTGATATCTTTTGCTTCAGGGAGGAAGTGCTAAGTGTTAATGTGTGCTTCACCATGTCCCCCTTCTTCTTGGAAAGATCGTAAGGCAAACATCCCCAACTTGGAGCCTCCATCCACCTGAGTCCTGAGTGACTACGATGAACAAGCCCTTTTGCTGACCTGTACTGAACAAGTAGCATGAGAGAAAAATCCACTTTTGTGGTATTAAGCCAGTCAGATTTGAGGTTGTTATCACAGCATAATCTAGCTCCTAGTGACTGAGAGTGACTGATAGAGCAAAACTGTATGTGTGTGCACATGCGCGTGCACATGATTGCACGTGCGCACACACACACGTCTATATGTGAGTATTCTTTTGAAATATTTTGCTCCTAACATCTGAGTTTGGGAAAAAAATAGCCACTCTTATGCTTTTTGGTAACACTGACAGTAGTTGCCTTCATTCCTTTTTTTTTTTTTTTAAATAAATTATAGTTACTGAGGTAGAGTTGACATGCACTGTTATTGCCTTCATACCCTTATTAACAACAGAGGCCATCCTCTATGAGATGAGATGTCACCTTAACTATGCCACAGTGTCCTTGTGTGGAAAATACCCTAGGATTTAGCCAGGGAGCCAAGCCACAGACACAGAACCTTGACCTCCAGGAGTGTGCAGAACCAAAAGATGCTTTCTGCCCTCTCTCTAACCCTGTCCCCCAGTATCTAGGGACAAACATGGGCGGTCAGCAAATATATATTGAATACCTGAATGCCAGAGAACAAATCAAATGCCTGGGGCCCATGCTAGACCAGGTGAATCGAAGTCTCTAGTGCTAGGACCCAAGTACTACACTGGAGGTGAGAAAAGCTGGCTCATCACTTTGGACTTAATCCTTAACTTGCCTCCAATTTAAGATCCAAGTCTGGCTAGGCAGAATTCCTTTTCTCTATGTACTGCTCTGCAGTTCTTCATATCCTTTTGTATAATATTTATCCTTGCATAACTGACCATATTTTATTATAATTCTTTCTATACACTTCTGTGTATGTGTATGTGATGTGTGTGTGTATAGATGTATGATATATATCTATTATCTATAAATGTATTACATATATGTATAAATGTACATATAAATATGTAAAGGTATATATATGTGTTTTATGAACATATCACACTGCTCAGGACTACATAGGAAAGGCCCAGTGTCAATCAAAAGGCAGAAATGGGGGCGCCTGGGTGGCTCAGTGGGTTAAAGCCTCTGCCTTTGGCTCAGGTCATGATCTCAGGGTCCTGGGATTGAGCCCCACATTGGGCTCTCTGCTAAGCAGGGATCCTGCTTCCTCCTCTCACTCTCTCTGCCTGCCTCTCTGCCTACTTGTGATCTCTGTCAAATAAATAAATAAAATCTTAAAAAAAAAAAACAACCAAAAGGCAGAAATGTATGTATGCATGTATATGTATGAATGGGTATGAATGTGCATGTGTGTATGACTTTTTATATGTATGTGTAATAAATATATATGTGTATTTGTATGTATGTATATATACAGGGGAGGGGGGAAGGCTGAATGAATAAATGGATTTTTCCATTTATTGAAGAAACCAGAATTTGGGAAATTCAGTATGAAAAAGCTCACTTACGGTTTTATTTATTTCCCCTGGTTTCACTTGGTTAACTCAGCAGATTTTATAATAACATCATAACTGTTATTATGACTTTATTCTAAAAAAGGGTATTACCATTCTTAAGTACTTCTCAATTCATTTAAGTGACAATATCCTTCCTTTTGACAATCCACCAACTTGCACTTTGGTCAGTCTGGGATATGAGGACTCAGTAGGTTAGGGAAAATATATAAAGCAGAATATAAATTTTTCTTGATTTTCAAGAAAGAACTTACATGCTCACACCTTCAGGATAAAGTGCAGGATCCTCCCATCTGGTACATTAGTCATGTGGGCATAGTGAATGAGAAAGATGAAATTCAGGGGACCCAAGATCATTACAGGGGTATCTCACTAGGATAAAATTTTTCCAACTGTAGAACCTCCTGGCCTGATCCTATTGAAGAAGAGGAGATAAATGCTCTCTTTTGAAGGTGCATTAACCTTAGGTTCATTTAATGAATTACCTCTCCCAAAGCACTAACAGATACCCTGGGGCCTAAGATGAAAAATGTCCTCTTTTCATACAGAGAGACTCAAATATGTACCACTTCCTTCTTTTTCTTTAATGTGTGTTGACTTTCATTTTTTATCCACTTGTCATATGTATTTAAAATAAAACTATAATACGCTCTCAGTTTAAAAATAAAAATGGGAAATCTAGGACCTAACAAGGACAGTATGTGTTTCTTATTTTAAGTAGATTTTCTTAACTTAATTTCTGTCTCATTGTCTCCTTCTGGCATTTTATACTGCAAGCTACTTACTGTTCATGATTCGCCCAGAGATCTGAAGGAGAAAGGGTATGGTTAATAAGGAAGTGGATTCCATGAAGCTGTGTATTGAGTGACCCAGGAGGTGGGCTCAGGGGTCACCCCACATTCTTAGACCCCTCCACAGGGGCCATTGAACTGAATGTTCTTTCCCTTCCTCCTCTGTAGAATTTCCTGGATGGTCCCGCACCCCCCTCACACATTCATTTAGCAACTATTTATAAACAATGAGCAGTCTTTATTTGTATTCACCTGCAAGCAGAATCTGAGATAAGAATTTGGAAGTGTCTTAAGACATAGGTTTCATTATTATTCAGGTGGGTAAGACCGCTGACAAATCAGATCATTGTGATTGAAAAGATAGTGTGTTACTCACAGTTCCCAATAGGAGGGGGTACACCAGGCCATGCAGAGCTATGCAGGGGAGCACCAAGGTCGGTCAGAAGGCAGGGGCAAGGAAAAAGAATGGACAAGATCCTTTATTGTGGTTCAAAAGGCAAGACAAAACAGGGTAAGCAGGCTTGTGATTGGCCAGAGTAATGTTTGTGGGATTTGGGGTATAGGGACTGTTTCTAATTATCTAGTCTCTGGCCTGGAATGATTAGAACAGAGGAATGTTGCTTCTTGGACTATAAGAGCCAGAGAGAGGAAGTGGTTCAGAGTGTGGGCTCTGGATTTGCTGGGTTATTTATTACATGTATGGTCCTGTGCAGGTCATTTGCTACTTTTATGAATTGGCTACGCTGAGAAGGATGGTGTCTTTCCAGGCAGTAAGACCCCAGAGCATCAAGAACACAGAGAACAGCACAATATAGTTAATACAGGGTGTAGATTGTTTATTTGGGAAAAGATACCTGGAAACAAAAGTAAGGAACTCAAGGGAGTGAAATGGAAGGAAAACAAGCTCTTGAAATAGGAACTCCCTTCCACTGCGAGTTTTGTGAGCACCTGCGTAAAATGCACTTTCAAATGGTCCCTACATAGAACATAAGGCAGAAATACTTACTAACACCTGTGGTTGAGGATTGCCTCTAGGGACATTCTTATCTGTGAGTTTATGGGATGAGCTTGCACACACAGGCTGAGTAGGTGTCCAAGGCTTCAGAGAATGTCTGGAGACAGAAAATCTGAGGGCCTTGCAGGTGTTTGTCCTGGAAAGTCAGGAAACTTCAGCTGCCATTGGAGTCAAAGGGTAGGCCAGAGATACACCAAACCCTCTGCTCCCCCAAACATGAAATAAGCCAGCTCTTTGAGCTGTGAGCTCTAAGAAGGTCAGCACATCAAGGATTAGAGCAGCTCTATACAGAGTCACCTTGCTCAGACAAATGGCAGGGCAGAAGCCATCCTCCTGTCCAAAGACGACATCCTCGGTCAATCAGAAATATTTTTTGTCAGTTATGGAAACAGAGAAAAAATAACATAAATGAAGTGAATGTTGGGCATGCCCTTCTGAGCAGTGTCTGGGGGAGATGCAGCTCTGGCCGGTGTACTATATGGGAAGCGGGAAGCTCTCCATGTTGGAGAAGACATTTCTCCTGACTTATGAAGAATTTAAATCATGTAACAAGCTCCCCTTGTTCATATCCCATTCCTCCTTCTCCTTGTTCTTTGCCACTCCTTCCCTTCCCTGCCTTCTCTCTCGCCCCTCAGGCCTTTCCTCCTTGCCTTTCTTATTCTTCTCTTCCGCCTCCTCTTAGTTCACCACTCACTGTTACCTATGCCCCGGGTCGTCATCTCAGCTTACCTTCCAGCCCTGCCAGGATACCCTGACTTCAGGGCAATAATCTTCTGTGAATTACATTTGAATTAACACCCTTTTCATCACTTTTACAAGAACGAGCACAAAGAGCATCAAACGTTTCTGATCAAACTGCTGATCCTTTCTGGTTGGCTTCTCTGAAATCATCCAGTGAGAATGACCTAGGCCTTAACAGATTCAAGGAAGAGAGAAGATAGGCAGATAGCGCGACTCACATGCCTCTGCCAATGCCATTGCTACCTGGCATTGCCACTCACCTGGGCTTCAAGCTAAGAAGCCTCCAGTGCCAGGTGTCCTGCTAATAATCAGGAATCCCATTATCACTGAGCCATAAGCTGAATTATTAGTGACATACATCCTGGATTATTTTGTCCGCTCCTCACTCCATACATCCAGGCACTGACACTTAATTATGTTGTCCCACAGTAGATCAAGTTTTACAGCAGCAACAAAAGATTAAAACTGTTTTATATTGGGGACATTTAGAGGATAAACAGCAGAGGGTTCTAGGAGGGAACTGTAGTCAGCTGTGTGGCCATCTGGGAGAAAACCATTCAAGTGCTATTAATATTTAAAACCTTTTAGATTTTTATGGTTTGCAACATTCCTAACAAACTGGTTTCTAACTCCACAGTGAATTTTTGGTGTCAAAACACAATGCTAAGCTATCTTAGCGTCTTTATTAACAAGGACAGAACCAACACCCTGTGTGCTGTCTGAGAGGTCTGGCTGAAAGCCAGTGTGGTTGAAGAAGCAGATTAGTTTTCAGTCGAGCATAACAATAAGTCCACTGGACACCAATGAACGCTGGGTCTACTTATTTGCTCAGTTACTGCCCATCTTCTCTGTCTTTGCTCCCTTCTTCTTTCTTTTTGTCTCTCTGTCTTGTCATCTTAGAGTCCCTGAGTCCACAGATATATGTATTAGAGTCTTTCTTTCATTTTTGTTCTTCCAAAACCCTTGCAAAATTAACTTGGTCGATAGAGCTGTAATCGTTTCCACCCAAGCAGTTCTTTGGACCTGAGCTGTGTTATTGTATCAAGAATTTTCAGAGAAAAGAATGGACGCTGATAAACTGTGGGTACAAGTGGGAGGTAAACGGTCAACACATGACCTACCATCATGGCCCTTGGCTCCCACATCCAATTTGTTATCCCCAACCCCACTGTCTCTCCTCCATTATTCCATCTCACAGCCCTCCCTTGTGGGTCCCAGGGAACAAGCTGGAAAATCCACCATCCAACATTGGTAGTGAAAAGCAGTATCGGGTAAAAACAGACACTGTTTCACAGCAATCAGATGCCACTGTTGAATCTTTCCAAGCTTCAGCTGGGGGAAGAAAAATGTTTACATTATGAAAGTTTGTAAGAAACTAGCAGATAATAGAGGAAAAATAATTTTGCCAACCATAATGTGTGAAACACACCCAAGGGTATATTAATGATGTTATTGAGGACCCTCGATATGCGATTTTGTGCATCCTCCACCTTGATTCTTATTGACATGATATTATTTTTAACTTTTTACTTCGAAAAAACTTCATACTTACAGAAAAGTTGTAAAAATAATACAAAAATTTCCAGCAAACTCTTTGCTGATTTCCTAACTGCTATCTTTATCAGAGTTTTTTTTAACCATTCCTTCATTTATCAATTATCAATAATATCTGTGATTATTAATTTCTGAATTACTTGAGAGAAACTTGCATACTTGGTGCCTGTTACCCTTAAATATTTTGGTACACATTTCCTATTATATAATCAGAGTACCATGAAATTGAGGGTGGAAATTAATAGTGATTAAATACTATTATCAAATCTTTAGCTCTTATAAAAATGTTACTAATTATTCCACTAATTTCCTTTGCAGTGGAAAACAAACAAACAAAGCAAATCTGGTCCACAGCCCAATCCAGGGTTGCTATTTTATTTAGCTTAGTCTCCTTCAATCTGTAGTAGTTCCTCAGCCTTTTTTCTTTCATGATCTTGACATTTTTAAGAGTACAGAACAATTATTTGGCAGATGTCTCTAATTTGGACTTTTGTGACATTGAAGGATAATTTTCAAAAGGCTAAAAATAGGACATACAAATATAACATGAAAGCATAACAAAGATTTTATTTAACTTGCTAATTAAGGAGGGAACTAGGGAATGTTAAGTTCAGCCTGAACACCATTTGAGAAGCTAGGTATATATGGCAATTTTATAAGAGATTTTCTGGTGTTTTATGGCACCATCAACCATAATCTTTGGGATCATTCCTTTCAATTGAAGAGAATTTGCATCCTGACTGGACAAAAATCTATATTTTTTGCATCTAAGAGTTGTAAAATAGTCCAATTTGTATTAAGTCAAGCCCAGCACTGCACTGTAAGAACACTCTTTCTCCTATTTCCAAGGATGGGATATGTTTTATCGTAGTAGGTTTTAAGTTTCTTTCATTGCTGGTTAGGATTGTTCAGAAGGAAAACTGGAGAAAGCACGGGGTACTGTTAGAATTGATGCACTGACCCCATAAGCATTCCTCTCCCTTTCCCTTCTGCCCCAAGGCTCCTCAGTCCTGTCCACATAGGTCTGACAGCATCAGAGACAATTTAGGAGATGAAAAACTTAGACTTTACTAGGTTTATATATGCAGTGTTTTCAGGACTCTGGTAAAGACTAAGCAAACTTGAGATCTTCATGACTCAAGTCTCCAAAAAGCATATTTTTAGGTAACTAGGCAGGCAAGCAGAAGTACTGCCCAAGCAGCTCACACATGTGGGTGTTTGACTCACTGTAACAAATTCCGTCTTGAGTTGTGTGACTTCCCATTTCTGGTTTGCCTGTGCCCTTGGATGCTTTGGTGAAACTCTTACCCGTTCTTTTTGTTTGGAGTGATTTTTTTTTTTTTTTAAGCACCTTTATTCTGATATTGTCTTCATTTAGCTGGCCAGTTATCCATGAAAGGTTTTTTGCCCAAAGTTTGGTTTTTGAAAATAAGATCCCAAAGAAGGAAACTGAATTCCTATATTGGATATCAAGATCTTAAATGTTGTTTAAAATAAAAACCATTTATGTACATATAATTTCTTTATTTTACAGATTTTTAAAATTTGAACACTATTATTTGGACCTTAAATATATTATAGTTCATTACTGTGTTGCTATTAGGAGATAATGAAATATTTAAAATGTATGTTATATTTTTGTTGTGTTGAGAGAGACAAGGTTTATTTATGTTAAGGGCATAGGAGCAAGACTACCCATAAAACCGTGGAATTCATGGTCTAAAACCAAGTTTTATAGAGTATAAACTTAATATATATCAGTTTCTCTAAGTTAATGTTCTTTTAAATCCCTCTAAATTCCTATGTACCTGAAATGATAGCTTCGAAATCTATTGTGTCTGCAATTATTTTAGAATATCCAATTTCCAGAATTTAAGATAATTCTTTTAATTATCAAATCATAAAATTCAGAGACAAGTCAGTTTTCAAGTGAATTTATTTATTTGAAGGCACAGGAAAAAAAGCAAAAACTGGCTATAAACTTACTGCCCAGAGATAATTACTGTTAACGTTTTGGCGTGTGATATTTTCTTCTGCTTTTTTCTATTTGTTTATAAATATTAGAGATCATAGTATATATAATAGAGTGTCTTCATATTTTCAGTAAAACACTGTATCATCAGTATTCTCCTATATAATTAAACTTTTTCACAATTGCTACTTAATGCTGGTATAATATTCCTTTGGATTAATGTACCATAATTTATTTAATGCTTCCTCCATTGTTGGCAATTTATTTTTCCCAATTTATAGATTCCCAGAAGTGTAGGAATCTGTTGGACACCAGCATATCTGAGATTCTTTTTTCTAATAATGATTTTATTTATTTATTTGAGAGAGAGAAACCACAAGTGGGGGAGAGGGGCAGAGGGACAGGGAAAAGAGACACCTCCGCTGAGGTAGGAGCCTAATGTGGACTTGATTCCAGGACCCTGGGATCATGACCTGAGCTGAAGGCAGACTTTTAATTGACTGAGCCACCTAGGTGCTCTTATGTAAGATTCTTGATATGTAATCTCACCAGGGTCCCTGATGGTGCCCATCTCATGAGGCCTGACTGGATTTGAGTTTCATATATTGTTCAGTCTTTTCTAGTAGTTGTTTTAATTTTACCTTTGTGAAATAATGCTTTCGTTGAGGTTTTGGGATTTTTTTTGGTTTTGGTTTTGGTTTTGGTTTTGGGTTTTTTTCCAGATATTAGTTAGGATCTGGGCTTCCTTTTCTTTGTACATCTTCCATGTCCTTTTAGGTAGTGGCAACTGGACCAATATAGCTTTAATCTGCACTGTATGTGGGTATGTATGTGTGACCCCAGGCAATTTATTTAGCCTCCTTTTTAAGTTTTAAGTATCTTCATATGTAAAACAGGGATAAAAATATATACCTCATAGCAGTGTTGTGAGGATGAAGTGAGATAATGTAAGCATGATATTTAGCACAATACCTAGCACATGATATTCTTTAAGTCACTTTGCTGTAATTGTTACCGTAATTGCAATGATCATTTTGTCAAGTATCTATTGAGGAGATAGGGATTTTCTGTTGATTTCCATGAGATTTTTATGGTCTAAGCACATTAATTCTTCTTCACATTTACTTGTAAAAGTATTTTCCCATTTGATGATTGCTGTTTTCTTTTCTCTCTCTCTCTTTTTATTTTTTTTTTCAAGATTTACTTTCTTAGCAACTTCCAAACATACCATAGAGCAGTGTTAACTACAATCATCATGTTGTACATTATATCCTCGGTACTTATTTATCTTACATCTGGAAGTTTATACCTGTTTGAGCACCTTCAGCCAATTTCCCCTTTCCCCATTCCCTTGCCTCTGATAACCATACATCTGTTCTTTTTCTATTGCTTTTTTTTTTTTTTAGATTCTACATATAAGTGAGATAATATAGGATGTTTTTCTCTCTTATTTTTCACTTAGCATAACACTCTCCAGGTTTATCCATATTGTTGCAAAATGGCAGGATTTCTTTCTTTTTTATGGCTGAATAGTATTCAGTTTTATGTGTAGACCACATTTTCTTTAGCCATTCATCTGCTGATGGACATTTACAGTTGTTTCCATTTCTTGGCTATTATAAATAATACTTTAGTGAACATGGGAGTGCAGCTGTCTCTTCAACTTAGTGATTTTATTTCCTTTGGGTATATATCCAGAAGGGCAATTGCTGGATCAGAGGGTAGTTCTGTTTTTAATTTTTTGAGAGAGGTCCATACCGTTTTCCACAGTGGCTACACCGTTTATATTCCTACCAACCCTGCACAGGGCTCTCTTTTTTCTACATCCTCACCAACATTTATTATCTCTTGTCTTTTTGATGATAGTCATTCTAATGGGTATAATGTGATGTCTCATTGTGGCTTTGATCTGCATTCCCCTGATGATTACTGATGTTGAGCATCCTTCTGTGTACCTGTTGGCCATCTGTATGTCTTCTTTGGAAAAATGTCTATTCAGATCCTCTGTCCATTTTGTAGTCAAATTATTTGGTCTTGCTTGCTTGCTTGCTTGCTTTCTTGCTTGCTGTTTAATTGTATGGATATTAACTTCTTACCAAATATGTGATTTACAAATATTTCCTCTCATTCAGTACTTGCCTTTTGATTTTTTTGATGGTTATTGCCATTTTAATGGTTTTTAAAAATATTTTAGTTATGTTATTGTGTTTTGAAAAATGAGGATCAAGACAATTGTTATAGCATTTATTAGAAAAGGAAGTAGCAAAAAAATTAAAAAAAAGAAAAGAAAAGAAGAAAAAAGAAAAAGAAGTAGCCATTGAGTTACTTCCATGGCTCAAACCTCAAAACTCAAAACCATTGAGTTTTCTATTGCCACCTGATCTTTACCATTAATATCAAGGAACAGAAATGTAAAGAATAATGCAGCACCTATTTTGCAATAATGAAGCAGCAAGTCAAGTAGAAAGATACAGTTCTGGAAATGTAACCTGCAACAGTGCCAAATAACATTATAATTGTTGTATTTTTAATTTTTTTTTTATTTTTTATAAATATATAATATATTTTTATCCCCAGGTGTACAGGTCTGTGAATCACCAGGTTTACACATTTCACAGCACTCACCATAGCACATACCCTCCCCAATGTCCATAACCCCACCCCCCTCTCCCAACCCCCCTCCCCTCAGCAACCGTCAGTAATTGTTGTATTTTATTTTTATTTTTTGAAGATTTATTTATTTGAGAGAAAGTGTACACTCACGTGAGTAGGGGAGGTGGTAGATGAGGAGCAGAGGGAGAGGGTTAGAGAATCCTCAAGCAGATTCCCCACTGGGTGTGGAGCTTGAGGGGGGATTTGATCCCAGGACCAGATACCATGACCTGAGATGAAATTCAGAGTTGGCCACTTAACCAACTGAGCCACTTAGGCACCCCTCATATTGTAGTCATTTTTAGAAATCTAAAACACCAACACATTTATTAGAGTAAATCACTATTAAAAAAGTAAAGGGCATTTTTTTTTTCCTTATCAAAACCTGCTTCCAACTTTATCTTAGCCTTTGAAATGTATCCTTCATAGTTTGAGCTAAGACTGTATCATCTGCACACTAGATCACTGCTGGTTTTGAAGGAAAAACCAAGTAAAAATGTTTCATGGTTTCAGGTGGCCTCTCTTTGTTTTGTGTTTTGTTTTTTTACTCTATAGTTCAAGAGTGGCTGATTTAAATATTGAAACTTAAACATGCTATTTTTATGACTATATATTCAATAACTTTTTGGGGGTCAAATTACCATACTTTTGTTTTTCCATCTGGTTTTCTTTGGGATGTCTGAGCCTTTCAGCCAATTAACACTCTTTTTTTTTTTTTTTTGTGGGATAAAGGTGAGAAAAGATCAAAACATTGTTTGTAGTAGACACTGGGGTTTGCAGAAACATTTAAGAGACTATATCTCATTCACCATCATGATTGTATCACATTTAAATGACTAAGCAATATGTGTCAATCTCTGGAACTAAATTTAAAATGCATATAATTTGTTTTGTAAAATTGGCTTACGGTTTAGACAGCCCGTGTGACATAATACTAAATGAAACCATATTAACTAAGTAAGGGAGTCAATAGGAACCCTAGGTTTGTGCATTTGTTAGCCTTCATTGCTATTTATTTACACCCTCTATGCTAAAAAGTTATATGGCACAATGCATAACTCTGATTTGTAGTTCCGAGAATGAAAGTAGGAGATCTCATTACATGTAGTCTAACAGGTGTTTGTTCAGAGCAGTACTTCTCAAACTTTGATGTTTATATGAATCTCCTGGAGACCTTGTTAAAAGGAACATTCTGATTCCAGAGGCATGGTAGAGCCTGAGGTTCTGCATTCCTTTCTGGCCTTCAGGAGGAGGGGTCACTGCTACTGGTCCATGGACCACACTTAGAGTAGCAAGGGGTTAGAAACAAATTATTTATTGGGAGTACATAAAGAATTCGCTAGAGAGCTCATTAAATAGATCCCTGGCACTCCTCCCAGAGATCCTGATTTAGCAGGTTTAGGGTAGGAACCCAAGATTGGACTCTTAACAAGTTGCTAGGTGAAGCTGATGCTTCTGATCTACTGACCACAATTTGAGTAGCTCCTATTCAGAAGTATTCAAACTCCTCTGACATAAAGTAATAGTTAATTATAGTGGGACGAAACATGGCTCATGGAAAGTCTCTTAGACTGTCTAGATGGAAACTAGGCTTTGGGGACAGACCTCCTCTATAAGTCTCAGTTTCCTTACCTATAAAATGGGACTAATGACTAGTGCTCCACTCCCACATACTTAGCATAAAAAAAGGGAGCCCTCTTAATTTGAAACAGAAATTTTCATTCTTTTAGGCATATCTCCCCTAACATTTGGAGGACCTATGACAAATGGAGACTTCGTGGCATATGGGTGAACATTTTCAAGTTGTACCTCAAGCCAACAAATACATTAGATAATAATCTGAATTATTTATTGTTGCAATATGTTTTTAAGCCACCATGTGCACATTCAACACTAATTCAGGAACATCTCTTAAAACCACAATTTGATACATGAGGAAAATAGAAATGTTGTTTTTTTGATATATGAGGAGAATAGAGATGTTGTTTCTTCTAGGAAACAACACTTCATTATTTGAGAATCTATTGCACTCCTGCTATTTTATAGGAAGGATTTAACATGTTAATTATTTTCCCCTTACCTAAGCACTTCAGCTAAATCCTCCCTGCACTGTGAAATGATGTCTATCTCTGATGTCAGCGGTTACACACTCCATAGCCCTTCATGCTATTCAAATGCAGTCTTATTTTGACATATAGGATAAGAGATGCGGAGAATCTCTCCCTGAGGCTTGAGCAATGTTAACTATGAGATAAGATGTTTAAGATTATGCCTCACATTCTACAGTGCTAAATACGGGATCTGACGTGACAAATGTAAACTGTCATCTGTGTTTGTGGTATGTGAGGACCTCTAAAGCACAGGACCAGGGAAAGTGTCCCTCTTGTCTGGGTTTAGGGCAGTACTCTTGCTGGTCATAAGAAAACTGATACCCAAAACGACTATCACTTGAATATCATTCAGGATGGGTGATATTTGAGAGAGACATTTGGAAGATAAAACTAATTTATTCATCTAGGTGTCCTAAAATGTAACCATATAAAATTAGATTATGCTGAAGTCATATAATCTTAACTACATGGAGAGAACCTTGTGTCAAATAAAGGCATAATCATATGCCCTCTGCTTCTTTGAAGACAATATGTCTCTATACAGAATATATCTGTATCATGCACACAGTTACTACTTAAAACATCCACTGTGCCATCCAATATCCCTTTTATGAAAGTTAAACAAGGTAGTTTTCTTTAAATTCATTACCAAGTTAAAAGAAGACTAGATTGTCTCTTCAGACAAGCTTGTGTATTTCTTGCCTTAGCTGCCTGGAAGCTCAGCACTAAATTTAGTATTCAGCTGAAGTATATGACTTAGCCCAAGGTCTATACATTAATGTTTCTTTCCTTCCGGTACCTTTGTTTGAATTGTACTTTTAAGTTAATTTATTTTTTTTTTAAGATTTTCTTTGTTTATTTGACAGACAGAGATCACAAGTAGGCAGAGAGGCAGGCAGAGAGAGAGGAGAAAGCAGGCTCCCTGCTGAGCAGAGAGCCCGATGTGGGGCTCGATCCCAGGACCCTGGGATCATGACCTGAGCCGAAGGCAGAGGCTTTAACCCACTGAGCCACCCAGGCGCCCTAAGTTCATCTATTTTTTAATGTGATTTAAATTCATCACTTAGCTCAGGAAGAAGCAGCAGTATATGCAAGAAAGGAAAGAAACAAATACTTGAATGACCTGTCTTGCAGAATTTGTAAAATTCAAATGGAGAAATGATGTGCGTGGTAGAATTTTGAAGTTATAATTCAAAGGTATTACCATAGTTTATCCACCTCATGACCCAAGATGACTGCTAGAGTTCCAGCCATCATAAGGTTTGTGTATGTCAGGGCATACAGAATGAAAAAAGAAATTTAGAAAAGTGAAGTGGTGTTATTCAAATTCTGCAGCTGTTCTGAAGGTTCTACACAGCACTTGGTTACATGACCACTTCTGTTGACAGGACTGCTGGGAAATGTAACATTTTGTTCTTGGCAACAACAAATTCAATTACATACTAGGCTCATTTTACTGAGAAGGAAGATGTGAAAGAAGTAGAGGTGGGGAATTTCAACCTTTGCCACAAATTCTTTGCCAGTATTAAAGTGAGGAAATGTTTAACTTCTCAGTAGAGTAATAACATACTTAATTTTTAAATTGTTATAAAATTTTAAAATATCAGGTACCGTATTGGATAGCTCTTTATTTAAATACTTTCTACATTTTAAACCTTCAGATCTTGCATCTCAAAATAGCATAATTTTCAACCACAAAGTAAATAAGATTTTTTTTTTTTTAAATAGGATGCAGATAACAACTTCCAGAATTGTTTATGGACAATTTGGCTTTGTTTGGGGATTGATTCAGTGATTTGTTTTCATAAGTATTGATTTCCTTTCCTGTATGTTTTATGAACTGTATGGGGAGGACTATTGTACTTAGTCCTTATTTTGTTTCTATTTGTTCAATGTAGCAGTGGTTGTGGATATTTTCTTGACTATTTGTATTTTAGACTAACTTTTCAAATGGTAAATTGAGCATGAGAAATATGTTATTAAAATGACTGCATTACAAATTGGTATTTGAAATTTTCTATTTATAAGCATGGTACCGTTTACCCAAAATCCAGGAAATTTTGGACAAAAATGAATATCCATTAACTTATATGTTAAATGCCAAAGCCTATTATTTATATCTGAGATGTACTAAACTCATCTTTTTGCCCAAGGTCAAGTGCATTAAGAGTGAATCCATTTAATGAATAAACATTTAAAAAAATAAACGACCACTACGAGCAGATTTTCATAATTAATAAAAAAAATTGCAAGTTGACTAAGCATCATCTTTACTCATTGAACTTCTAGATATCCAATATTGAATTAATAATCCCACTTCTGCTAAGAATATATAGTTTATTTGCTACACAGAGATAGCAATGAATAGATATTGACTGATTTTAATATGGCTTATGTATGAGTGAATGTTTGTGTGTGTGTCTGTAAATAATATGAAATACTATGGTTTGAGAAAGTCAAGACTGGGAATGGATTTAATGTCTGTTTTATCAATCAACCCTGATGTCAACAATCTATTTACTGCTTATTCCATCCTCAATAGTAGTTTCACTTTGTTAACTGTAATTTCAGGGGAGGAAGGGAACTACTGGAAATTTCCATTGTCTAAGTTCTTCACAATGATCAGCACACATCTATCATTGCTGACTGTTTTTAACTCCTCAACTCATTTTCACAATTTGTTGTCCTGTAAAGTAACAAATGGCCCAAATTTTCTACACACTAATTAAAATTCCATTTCTCATGAATTCCTTAATCGAGTGCAAGTCATTATGTGCTTTGTTGATTCTTAAGTGCAAAGATAATTGCAATGGGCAGCATGAAAAGGGTTTGATTATTGCCTGTCGACTCTTGTGAATTCTAATAGGTCTAATTGCATAGCATCAATTCATCATCTCAGCATCACTTCTTTTTATTATTAGCTCTTCGAATTGTAATGTGCTCATAAAGAAGTGTTGTAGTATATCAGAGCTGACATGGTACCTGGCCTATTGTAATTTTCAGCCCTTACCTTGTGCAACTCTTGAAATTAAAAGTTTATTATGGAGTGCCCTTTTTCTGAAACTAATTTTAAAATCCTCCTGTATGATAAAATGAATACTGTCCAATAATCTGCATATGAATTTGCCTTTGTAATAATTCCATTAAATGACTGCCAAGACCTTTTTTGCTCAGATTGTTCCTATAAATTCAGAACATAATGTGTTAGTTGGAAAACATTTATTAGACTTTTTAATGGGAATTCCTGGCGGCATTTCTCAGGGAGTTTCTATACTAGAGTGGCTATTGTAAATGCTCAGGAAAGAAAGAGCTCCCACTGAATAATAATGTGGACTAATCCAGGAGCCCCAATTATATGAGTAAAGGACCACCAGAAACTGAGATGCCAAATGCACTATCATTTGCACTAAGAAACAGAACGGCCTTAGTGTAGAGAAGGAACATAAACCTTTCATCAATCTATAGATAAACTAATGCTCTATGTGTGTGAGGGAATATATCCAATAATAATAGCTTCAAAGCTGGGACTTAGCCCCTGTGTAAAGCTCAATACTTTAATCATTATTTCTAAAAATTTCTAGGATCCTTGTGAATGAAGTATTAATATGACTGTTTTACAGATGAGGCTCAAAATGTTACCCAAAATCACCAGATGGTATATGGCAAACATCAGAGAGAGAACCACCCCCCCACCATTGTTTGTATGCTATCTTCAACAGACACCATGGCATGCCTTTGATGAAGTTTGGAAGGATTATCATATTAATAAAGTGTGAACTCCAAGTCAACCCAAAAGTTAAATAAAATATAGAACCTCGGGTACTTCTATTCCTATTAGGGTAATGTAGTAAGAAGTGATTATAATCCATTTTAAGGAATGAGTCAACTTCATATTATCATTTGCTAGAATTAAGCAAATTGAAGGAAAGTGTCTCAGTTACTTACTTACTGTGTAACAAATTATCCCCAAACTGGGTGGAATATCAACAGCCATTTTATTAGGCTTGCAGATTCTATGTGACAGGAATTCAAATGACTCATCTCTGCTCAATAATGTGTGTATCCTTACTGGGAAAGATGTGAATGCTTGGGGACTGGGATCATCTGGAGACTTCTTCATCCACATGTCTCGTGACTGTGATGGGATGACTCACAGAATGGGCTCAGCTGGGACTGTCCATCAGAGTGCCTACACATGTGCCTTTGGATTCTCACAGCATGGCACTGAGTAACATCCAGAAAGCAAATAGGCAGAACCTGTAAGACTTCTCACCTTTTACTGGTAGTCCCATAGCATCACTTTCACACATTTTATTGGCAATAAGCAAGTCACTACAGCCATCTGGGGTTCATTGGGAAGAGATTTATACTCCAGCTTTTGATGAAGGAGTGGCAAAAATCACAATCCAGAAGACCAAACAGGATGGAAAATATTCTTGTATCCATATTTGGATAACACAGCCCACCACAGGGAATGGGGTCACCTTTATGTTATTTATTTCTGGGCAATGGAGCAACTTGAGGGTAAGAGTCCCCCAACAGGTATAAATTATTATCTTAAACATCTCTCTGGAAATGATTTTAATAAGAAGATACCTCTTTGCTTTGTGTGTACATGTGTGTGATGAAAAGCAAGACTAAAACAATTTGGAATGCCTGGGTGGCTCAGTCAGTTGAGTGTCTGCCTTCAGCTCAGGTCATGATCCCAGGGTTCCCTGCTCAGAAGGGAGTCTGCTTCTCCCTCAGCCTGCAGCTCCTCCTGCTTGTTCTCCTTCTCTCTCTTTCTGACAAATAAATGAAAACAAAATTGTAAAAAAGGAATAAAAGAATTCATTTTTCTGCAGAGCAAATGTTTGTTTTTTTTTAAAAAAAGAATATTCAAATTGTATGGTTTAGGTATAAATATTTTATTAAGTGCATGAGTTCATCCAAATACAAAGAATTAGGAGAGCAAATGTCCTAAATTTTCTATTACCCTGTGAAATGTGGAGTATCACCTATATATGAATAAGAAAATAAATTACCAGTCATAAATATTCCTTACTTACTTTCTACTTTGAAAATCATAGACTGGAACAGTGATATACATGGAACTATTCCTTACTGTGTTATCATACTTTTAAAAATTGAGATAAAATTTACATAGAGTGAAATGCAAAGATATTAATATATAATTCGGTGAGTTCTGACAATGTATACACACCAGTCAATATGGAGAATGCTTCCATTATGCCAGAATCTTCCCTTGTGCCCAATCCAGTGAATCCCATTTCTCAAAGATAATCACTGTTCTGACTTCTTTCATTATTTGTTAATTTTATCTGTTCTTACTATAAATGGAACCACACAGAGTATATATACGTTCATTTTTGTCACTTTTGTTCAGTATAAAGTCTATTACATTCATCCATGACACCCAGGAAGGGAGAGATAATTTTCTTCTGCCAGGTGGAGGTGGTATTTTGGGCTTCCTGCTAGGTCTTAGCTAATACCACCCAGCAGGAAGAAGGGGATTTCCCTGTTATGGCTCCCCAGGTAGCCTCTGTGTGGAATCCAAGATCTCCACAGGGTTTCCACGGACATTGGGACAAGGAGATTTTTGCCACCAGCCACGGATGAAAATCTTGGCTTCTCACTCACCATCCTCTGATGTCACTTAGGTGGGGAATACCTCATTATAACTGGATGTGGGGGGAAATCAGGGCTCCCCATTTGGCTTTTACTGACTGGATAAGGATTGAACCGTGGTTTTATCTGTGGTATTTTGTTGGAATAGGGAAGTTACTATCTTTCTGTCTTACTAGGTTGCCCTTTTGTGATTTTTTTGGCTAGAAAGAACAAACTATTCTGGGGCTTCTTATTGTTGTTATTATGGTTTTTATCTCTTCTTGGTATTTCTGGGTTGTGGCTTCTCCAGCACCTAGTCCAGGATACATGGGGCAAAAAGAAAACGCAGCAAATTCACCACCATGTCATTCTTTGGACCCCAAGGCCTGCTTTCTTCTTTCCACTTTTCAGAGTCTTCTTCTATTTCTGTCATGTACAATGTCCAAGCAATGTCTTTGCTTTCTTTATGCATGTATTTAATACTGGATCTTGATGAACACTAAAGTTAGGAAAAGATTAAAAAGCCTGTGACTTAGAACCATGGTTATCACATGATAAACACTCAGCAAGGAGTAGGTATTATTTTCTTTGTATAATCTCAGTGTCTCTGGAAGTCCAGTCTTCTACTTTTATAAGGCCGGGTGTGCCCAGGTTGGATGATGGAGAGATAGCGAGGGAGTTATATCCCAAGCCCTCACCTCATCCACCAGTGGATACAGGAACTTTCTCAACATGTCTTAAGACACATCACAGAATCATCTGTTCCTGCCTGTGCCTGAAGCTCACTGTACATGCAAATGTATAAACACACATAAAACCTCAGACTTTGGCATATGGATGAGGGCAAACAAACTTAGGGCCAAAGCATACAGGCTCTGAAGATCTTCTTGGAAGGATATGGAAAGAGATCTTCTTCAGTTCCTAAGAAGTTGGTAATTTTTGCCTACAAGTGTTTGACCTAAAGTTCTTCCATGAAAAGATGGTTCTCCACACAGTTTATTTGTAAAACAAGACATTATACTTTATATGGTGAGTCTTTGTAATCCTATTCTTGGTGACAGCCCTCTGATCAGCTAGTATAACCACATGGAAAGACTTCAGATCTCCTAATTCCAAATATTACTCTAGTTTATCTCCTTCTGCTTATTATTTATGACATTCATATACATTTCAAGTGCTTGGACAATTGACTAGTTTGTACTGAAATATATAGGCAGGCTTTGTGAAAAGTGGAAGTGGCTCTCAGTCCTTAGATTCACAGGCAGTTCTGAATGGGTAAGTAGTTATCCTTACAAAGTGTTTTGTTCAGTTATTGCTAGTTCTCAGGTCACAAAGAGTCTGTCCTATGGGACACTACTGGAAAACTCTATCGGAGCTGTTCCAGTTGCACTATAAGCACCCTTTAGACAAACTGCATTTTCCTAGCCTTATTTTAGAGTGTTGCCTTTCATGTTTTTAAAAAAATATTCTGGACATAATATTAATTAATTGACTATTTTAGCCACTCAAGCAGACATTTAGCCAATACCATCTATTTATTAACAGTACATACCTAAATTTCCTGGCATGACCCAATGCTATTTTTTCTGGTTTATTTTCTGTTTTGTGGGCTTTTTTTTTTTTTTTTAAGTGCATAAGTCAGTGATTTTGGTATACTCACAGGGTTGTACAATCATCACTAGCACTATCTAATGCTAGAATTTTTTCATCACCTTTTTAGTAATTAGTCTTCATTCTGTAGCCTACCCCGTCTTTGGCAACCACTAATCTACTTTCTGTCTATATGGATTTACCTTTTTGGGACTTTTTTTTTTTTAAGATTTTATTTACTTATTTGACAGACAGAGATCAGAAGTAGGCAGAGAGGCAGACAGAGAGAGAGGTGGAAGCAGGCTCCTTGCGGAGCAGAGAGCCCGATGCGGGGCTCGATCCTAGGACCCTGGGATCATGACTTGAGCCAAAGGCAGAGGATTTAACACATTGAGCCACCCAGGCACCCTGAGACATTTCTTATGAATGGAATAATACAACATGTGGCCTTCTGTGGCTGGCTTCTTTCATTTACCATAATGTTTTCAAGGTTCATCCACATTGTAGAATATATCAGTGCACCATTCCGTTTTGTGGCTGAATAATATTTCATTGTAGGGGATACATTTGGTTAGTTATTCATTAACTGATAAGCATTTGAGTTGTTCTCACTCAAGGGTTATTGTAAATAATACTGCTATGGACATTTGTGTACAAATTTTTGTGTGGACATACATTTTTTGTTCTTTTGGGTAGATACCCAGGAACAGAATTGCTAAGTCATATGGTAATTCTATATTTAACATTTTGAGGAACTCTCTGCTTTGCAAAGTGGCATTTCTACCTCTATTGTGTGAGGATTCCAGTTTCTCCATAGATTCATTAATGCTTGTTATTGTTTATCTTGATTATAGCCATAGTAGTGGCCATGAAGTTTTGATTTACATTTCCTTAATGACTAAGGATATTGAGCATCTTTTCATGTACTTACTTATTGGCCATTTGTATATCTTCTTTCCAACCATTTCTTATCCCTTTTTGACCCCTCCGAATCTATTCAAAATCAAGTTACTATTTAGCTTTTCTTCTTCAGTTTGGCTGGCTCATTCCTTGGCTTAACTCTGAAATATGCTTTCTCCATTTGTTTCTTTCTTCTCACAATTAATGTATATGCAGCCTAATCTTTTTATAAAGAATTTCCATAAAGGCCTCAATTAATGTCATTAATGTTTTGCTAACACTTGAGAATGAGCTCTTCTTACTACAATATTTGTGCAAAATCTGCTTATCTTTGTAGCTTTTTGTGATGACTTATAAGCACTAAAATAGAGATTGGACAAGACAAGATTTTCTTTTGGATTGTATGCAGAGAAACATTTGAAAGTACAGATTGTCATCAGGGTGTGAGAGACTGCCAGGTATATTACAGGCCTGGAGAGGCTACACAGGTCAACAGAACAACATAAGCCAAAGATCATAGCTGCGGGTGCCATTGATATGCAAATACGTTTGGCAAAATCAACTTCAGCATCTTGGGTGTCAAGTCAAAACTGAAGCATCAGGTTATGTGTAGAATTTTGGTAACAGAGCTACAGGCTGCTACTTTTGCTATAGACCAGTAATTCTCAACATGTGGTTCCTAGACCAGCAACATCAGAATCACCTGGAAATTTGTTAGAAATGTAGATTCTTGGTCCCCAGCCCCACTCCATCCCAGACCTACTGAATCAGAAACTCTGGGAGTATATCCCAACAACCTATGGTTTAATAAGCCATCTAGATGATTTTGATGTACTCTTAAGTTTGAGAACCACCCACCCAGACTTCTATGAGGTACCAAAGGAGAGCATGGTCTGTTGACCTAGCAAAACTTTAGCATTTAGTGAGGGTACACAACAAGGGCATAGCTGTAGCCAAAAGTAGTATCAATAGGGAGGTCTTCTTGCCAAAGGAATCATCCTCCAAGGCCTCTTCTCTTCTAGTCAGGAGCTCTAATACAGACAGAGTTCACACAAGGTAGGAAAATTCATGGTAAACCAAGTCCATTAGAGTGAAGGAGGGTCAGTGCATTGGCATGGGAGCACCTGGAGTATGGTATTAAGTAGATTGTTGGCTCTTTCTGTTCTAAACCTTATTCCTTGAGCAAAGGCATTCATACAAGTTGGCAAAAGCATGTCCTCGAGAATAATGAGGAAGATATCAGTAAAAGTAAGTGGTTTGGAAGAAGGTCTATACATCTGGTAGGCCCATAGAACTTTCACTGGACTGATTTAATAAAGCCAGGTTTATCACAGCCTATAGATACAATCAATCCACCATGTGCTGGACAGAAGGATGTTCTTTCTAACATAAGAAAACTCCAAGGGGAATTTTATTTTCTAACAACAGGAAAAAGCTTTTATTTCTCCTTTGACCTTTGTGCTTTTTCCAGATCCCTGGCCAGGGCCAAATATGGCTTCATTGTTCTCTAGCTCTGTTCAGTACAGTGGTGACTGGAGCCAGTGAGAGGAATGCCACCATATGCTTCCAGCAACCCCAACTTCGGCATTTCACTAGAATCTAAGTGATGGCTCTGAGGACATCTCATAGATTCCTAAGGAATGGATAGATTCTTAGGCCCAGAGTATACATTTCAAAAGGGACCAATGTTGTCTTCAAGAAATTCTATAAATTGTGTTTGTATGTCTTTTGTGACTGTTTTCTTCTCCATTTAATAAGAATATTAAAAGACAAGAAATAACAGGGTGTATTTGGTTTAATCCTATAGAAACTTTTGTAGTGTGCTATCAATAAAATTGTCAATAATAATTCCATTAGAAAGGTTAATTTTGTTGTTCTTTATTCTTTAGGGTTTTTATTATACAGCAGTGTTGAACACACTGTTGCAGTTCATTTACTGTAGTAGAGAACTAAGATATTAATCTTCCAGAATGAAATAAGCAGTAAAACTTAAAATTCTATCCAAACATGTTATTGATATTGCCTTCTGTGTATACAGAATGCTGCACAGTAAGGGTATTTCAGAAAATAACTCAGCTGCTTGATGTGTTTCTGCTTTAAACACCTCTGGACAGCTAAGATTATAACAAGGCATAGAAATCTAATGTTCAGGGTAAAAATAAATGTCCCTTTTAGATGGAGCACTTAAAGTGGGGTTTGTAATTAATGTGTAATAATTGGGTATCTGAAGACAACACTTCAAATTTGAATTATTCTTTTTCTGGTAAATGTATAATTCATTTTTATTTGAAATGTGTAATATTTAGAGGCACCTGGGTAGCTCAGTCATTATGCATCTGCCTTTGGCTCAGGTCATGATCCCTGGGTCCTGGGATGGAGCCCCACAATGGGCTCCCTGCTCAGCAAGCCTGCTTCTCCCTCTCCCTCTGCCTGCTGCCCCCCGCTGCTGTGTTCTCTCTCTCTCTGTCAAATAAAGAAATAAAATCTTTAAAAAATTAAAAATAAAATGTACAATACTTATTAAAAATGTGGTCTAAAATGGGTCTGGCTTGGAACAATGTTCTCATCAATTCTAAAAGAAACACTATGAAATAGCTAGAATGATGTAAATAGATATGTTTTCAGTCATGAAAATACTGAATATATTCCTTTTTTTCCTTTTTTTTTCTTATGTATTTATGTATGTGTATATTTTCAACTTGGTACCATAGCATATGCTGCTTTATCATGTTAGAAAAATAAAAACATACCTTTTAAGATGAAAAAAGCTGAATTCTTAGCAATTTCTATAATTTAGTTGTTAGCTACAGGAGGAATACATTCCTTGTTAAAATGCCTCTGCGAAATTCAGTCAACAATTACATCACTGATTTTTTTTTTTTTTTTACTTCTTTGTTTTATTTATTTTTTTCTTATTAGAGGTACCCAATCAGTCCTGCTAAGGGATTGATTGTCCTCATTAGAAATAAAAATGTGATGAAAATACATATAGCTTGTATAGATTTATAGAGATATCATGAAGAAAGTGTGAAGTTGTACATTAAGTAAGGTCAAGTCCACTAAGAGCTAGCTATTAATAAATCTTAGCCTGGACAAAAAAAAAAAAAAACAAAAAAAAGGATTTATATCCAGTAAAATAGTTGGTAGAGAATAGAATTATATATGATACGTGTAGAAGTTAGAGGAAGGTTTTCCTATCAGAGAACTAAGTTTCAAGCAAAAGGACACCTAATGGAAAGGAAACAGCTGAAAACTAACTTACTGATCCAGAAATGTGCAGTGGATAACATATTAGAGAGGATATGAAGATAATTGTTAAGAATTCTAGAAATAACAGATAAAATGAGAGAGTAGTTATAACCTCATAACTAAAAAGGAAAAAAAAAAATCCTGTCTTGAAAGAAGCTAAGCAGAATTCAGAATTCCAAGAATAGATAGGAAGTTCCTAAAACTTCTGGAGAGGAAGAGAAATCCAGCTTACTTATGGGAGTATAAAAATCAAACTGGCTTTTTCTCATGGAAGAAGACTTTGAAGCAAAATCTTCAAAATTCTGAGAGAAAAATTAATTGGAACCTAGAGTCATATTTGCCAGGAAACTAACATTCAGAAATCAAAACAAATGAAAAACATTTGCAAATCCAGTGCCTTAGAAAATTCCTAGCTACAGACTATCTCTGAAAGACTTACTCAAGAATGTACTGCAAAAGAAAAAAAGGGGGGAAAAATGAGTTGAAAGAGAGGGCCAGGGACCCAAGTAATAGTGGAAGCAAAGAAGCCAGTAAAAATATAAATTCTGACAAAATTGGTTAATATGAATGGTTATGGATTTTGAGAATGTAATGACGAAATACTAACTACATGTGGAAGATCTTCTAGTTATCCCATGTATGTGCATTGTGAATGCAATTATGTACAAATACAAATCGATCAAGTCAAAGGTTTGTAACCTACTACATGCCAGTTATGGTGCCCAATGCTTTCACTTACAGTACATAATTCATACCCCATATCAAACTTGAGAAGTAAATATAATTATTTTTGCAAAAGAGGAAAAGTAATTTGCCCAGATTCACCAATTTTGTGAGTGGGATTTTCCATTGGGATGTGAATAGTTTTCTTGCTCTTTACTGATATCATCCAGTCTAATTATAATTACATAGGGACCATCCTTTTCTGATAACTCTAGACACACCTCTAAACTATAATTATTTTCCTGCTCATACCAAGCTGCCCATCTTGCACTTCATTTATTTCTTTCATCAGAGGACCTCCTCAGCCAAATTATCTTATCTCAACAGCACCCCATTTCTGAATAAAAAGTGGAATTTTTATTCATTGGCCCACATGATAGTATATTTTTAGAGAATTGGTCACCAGGTGTTATTTATTCATTTACAGGTATTTCTTTCTTCTAAAATCTGATAGTCTTGCTTAATTATCAAAGCTTCCAGACAAATATTTCATTCTTGTCAGCTGAATTACTATGAAAAGTTCACTCTCTCTCTCAGTTGTTGTTTTATTTTGTTCTGTTTTGCATGGTTTTACCTTAATGGTTTCCACTAAATAATCTTGCAGAGGCATATGTTGACCTCTTTGAATCTGAGTCTCACATGAATCATGTTTGAAAGGCTCAGTGATATATTCTCTTCCCCTCATTGATTCTGTGCCAGGCCCAAAGTAGGCAAGAAGAAGAAAAGCTTTAAAAAATAAATAAATAAATAAATAAAAATAAAAAAAGGCTGCCCTGCCATAGGAAAATTCATCATCTTCAACTGTCCATTTATTTTTTCTCTTAGTAATCCTTCTCTAATTTTTTACCTCGTTCTGCACTTGATTTTTATGTTAAGGATAGACTTTTAAGAGGTTTGACTAGCACCACAATAATTCAGGCCTTGATCACTGTTCTGATTTTCCTATTTCTGTCATCCCCTCAGGCACCCAGGGTGAAGATACTGTGAATAAATTCTGACTCCCCCCTTGCTTTTCTCCTACCCGGCTTAAAATTATCATTATGAAACTCTGCCAGTTTACCTTTATGTTTCTTGACTATTTACCTCCCTTTTCATTCCAACCAATCGGTTTAATGTTAAGTGCTCTCCTTTCCTTTAGAAGTTTCCAACTCATTCTGCAAAGGAGTATGAGGAAGTAAAACCATTGTCATGATTTCCCTTGGGAATTCATGATCCTCAAGGATCCCTTTTTTCTTTATCCTGTGATGTCTTAAAGAATTCTTGCTTAAAACGCTGTTATCACCATTTTCTTTTCTACTGGAATCAGTTGATCTGGGAGCAGTCATCTTAGCCTTTCTTCCTTGGGTCCTTGCAAGCTGCTTATTTAAGAAGCGTTTTTCCGTTCTCAAGAAGTTGGTGAATAGAAATGACCTAATCACCATCTCATAGAAGAGGAAAGAGATATAAGCCTAGATTGTAAAGATTGAGCAAAAGTCAAAAATTGCATTTAGTTAAGATTATTCTTTTAAAAATTCTGTAACTCACATAAAAGTTGAAGCAGAGAAATACCATTTCTTAACAAGCCCTGTACATCTGGTTTTCCTTAAATAGTTGAAAGCGATCACTGTTTCTTTAAACTGGAGGACTAGATAAAGTTGCTAGTGGTGTTCATTTTGCATTAGAAAAGGAAATAGTTATATTTAATTATTATATCTGCACAGCAGGAAGCACTAGTGTAGCAGTTCTCAAAGTGTGGTCTGGGGACCCCTCTTTCAGGGGATTTGTGGTCTATACCATGTTCATATTATAGTTAGAGGTTATTTACATGTCCTATTCTCTTTCTCTCTTGAGTGTACAGTGCAGCTTTCCAGAGGCTGCATGACATGGGATAACATCATTTTCCTGATAGTTCTGATAGTTAAAGGCATGTGTGCTTCTGTTTTCTTGTGTGATGTATATATCCACTGAAACAAAAGCTCTTTTTGATCTTCAGTTAATTTTAAGAGAGTAAAGAGAAAAGCTTGAAAACAGCTCCTATCTTGCACAATGAGCCAACCATCTCTGAGAGGCAGATGGGAATGTAGACTGATCTTTTGGACTCAAGCGGTACAAGTCAATCTGCTCATGTTCGTGTTAGAGCAAACACTCATTGTGGAAATGTTCAGTGGAATTATCCTTATTATTTAAATATTTTGTCATTCTTACCCTCCCTTGCCCCTTGTTCATATTGTTGGAGATGAAAGCCACCTCATGAAAAATGTGGCTTCATGGTATAGAAATTTCCACATATTCTTTCTTTTAGAATATATGTTAAAATAATTCTTAAAGTGTTCTGTCCTTCTCATTGTCTTTTCTAAATACAAGTGTTCCTTTAGAAAATTAGGTATAGAGACTTGTGTGGGTGTGTAGACCATGAGAGTGCAAGCAGAATGAGAATATAGGTGTAAATGTACGGAATACCTCTAGTCTAGAGCTGACTTATGAATGCACTGGTCTCTGAGAGAAATTATACTTGGTTTATTTTGATGGAGAGGTAGGCTCATTATACCCAGATGTCACTTTTTAAAGAAATGTGAACAGTGATTCCATTAATTTTAGAGAAGATATGTAGAGAATCTATCATTTTCCATTTTGTCAGTTGAGAGCCAAAACCAATCTCTAGAACAAAGCAAATTTATTCTAAAAATAGCTATATGAAGATGAGGGAAGTGACACATTTTAAAAATGCATTTATTTAATTATCTCTTGCAAAAAAAGGCAAAGGAGTCACCACACTTTTTTTTTCCTCCCTATGGGAAGTCTTTGGAAAGAACCTTGTTGGAGTGTGATGGTGTTAGAGTCTTTTTTTTTTTTTTTTTTTTAATCATCTGTTGTGCACTTATTAGGAAATTTTTGATCAGGCTATGCTGAATCTTTCTGTGAAGAAATAGATTCTCAGTTCCATAAAAATGTATGTTGACTGATACGAACCAGTTAAACTACATTCCATTGTTTGCCCAGTCCAGACTGGCCATTCTACCTCATTGTTTTCTCTAATCCAGTATATCATATCTGATTTATTTAATCACCCACAAATTCACTAATTATCCATTAAACAACTGTTCCCATTGAGTTTTTGGCTTTGTGGGAAACTTAAACATAGATTTGTCATGTTCCCTGCAGTGGAAGCAGGGAGTCTTTACATGAAGACAGGAAACACAGAATCACAGCATCGCAGAATTAGAAAGAATCTTGGAGAACATATAATCATATTTGATTACCTCCAATGACAAGAAATGCCTTGCCTCCTCAGGCAGAATGTTGTCTTATTACAGAGCTCTGACTGATGGAATCTTATTAGTTGTATGTACAGAAATGTTGATATTAAAAGTCATATAAATGGCCAAACATAAATGATACTGGAGACCACAAGAGGAGAAATGAGTTCAGAATTAGTTCATGTAGTAGTGTTCATGGATCACTGATTAAAGTGAAGATAAATACCCTTTGGGTTTTATGGAATGGAAAGGATTTTGAAAGGCAAAGGTGAGGGCTCTCTCAGCACCAGGAAAAGTCTGGAGTCAGAAAAGCACAACACTTGTTTTGTGCAAGTGAATGGGGGCAATTGCCCTATGTACCTGGCGCAGAGTGGATTCTCAATGAATATTTATTGAATAAAGGACAAAATTAATGACTGAGTGAATGATCACAGAAGAGTCTTTCTTGTCCAGACTGGTGTTGGTAAGGAAGGCTGATGACAAGTGAAGGCATGCCATACAACATCAGCCTTTGTGTCCCGACAATGACACACCCCCTGCACATTCTAGTCCTAGCCTAGATTCTGCATTTGTAAAATTACCCTCACCATTGGGGGGAAGAGTGGGGAGGCTATATGGAGGGGGGTAGTGCTGACTAGCTTTCACTTATTTTTACCCATTAAGTGGGATGCTTAAACTCTACTTTCCCCTTGTATCTTAATAAAGTGCTGGTTTTGCATCTGTCTGAAAAGGCTGCAAATTGCTGCCCATCCCTTGAACCAGAACAAAGACCTTATTATTATCTTCCTTGAAAAAGTCATATTGTCTATCTGGACCTCCACCTCCTCTCACCCCTGCTACTGAAGCATTAGAAATGCCATGTATTTGACTCACTTCCTTCTAAGATGTGTTCTCTTTTGGTTCATTCTAAAATGATGTGAAATGTTGGAATTTTGCAGATAATTCAGCTTCCCACAGTCTTTCTGAGACCCCTCTCTGTTGGAAATAACACTATTGTAATGCAGATGTCCCCAATACCCTGTGAAATCCCAAAGATTCTATAAATGGCTGACCACAGGATATCCCTTTTATACAAATTTCAATCTCTGCTATTGAAAATGGACCCTTATATATAGGGATCCATTGAAACAGGAGACTGTCTCATCAGCAAAATCAACCTTAAATAGATTTTTGGCAGAAGAGGGGAAGCTAATAAACTATTAAAGATAAGCTTTGCCCTTTTCTTCCTTCCTTTCTTTCTTTCTTTCTTTCTTCTTTCTCTCTCTCTCTCTTTTAATATAGAGGGTAACATTTTGGTAGAAACTGCTCAAATAATATTTGATAATTTAAACCTCACAATTTAAGCTTAAAACCTCACAACTTTAAAGTCAGTGAAGCATGAAACGTATTAGCAGCACATGATGTCCAAAACATGGCAATATCATCACATTGTCATGTAAAAATGGGAACAAACTTCAGCCTGAGCTGGGTGTATTCATTCAAGCTTTGGCAGTGCATTCGGTATGCCTTTATCGACTGCAAAATGCAAAAGTTGTTTAGCTACTCCGTACTTAATCTTAGACACAGACATCTTATTTAGGGAACTATAACTCCCAAGGAGGCTAAGAGAGATACACCAAAGCTCTTTTGTAACTAAAAACAGTGAAAAGAAATGGTTAATTCACAGACTCAAAGGAAAATGGGCTAGAAGATAACACTGTAAGTGGCAGTTTGTCCCAAACTTATGCAAAGAGCTGGGTGACTGTAGTCTTTCTGGACATAGAAAGATATCCATCATGCAGCTGAAGAAGTGTGTGAGCAAATAATCCAAACTTAGAAACCTGCAGGGCAATGGTTGAAGTACATTCTAACTGATGTCTGCGGCAGGTTGAAAAGGAACATCTTATGTACAATTGATTGTTTCTTGAAATACAACAAAAACAAGCTTTGAAAATGTGTATATGAAAACATTGACCTATATGGAGAGAAAAGGCAGCATTTACTTTGTAATGCTATGAGGTGGTAATTCAATTTCCTGTTTACTGAACTTCAAGTGTGCTGTTTCAGGTCATAGATAGGTGGTGCTTATCATATAAATTGGCCAATAAGATTTACAAATAATACCTTTAGTGCTTGGATAGGTGGTTGTATCTTTAGAAAAGAAAATCAATTTAATTCCACACATTGGTTTTCCCCTTAAAATTCATGCAATTTGAATATGATTGACAGGGCACAGCATCATTATGCAGTCTGTTAGATGGACCGATTATGCTTATGAATACAAGAGTGGAGTGAATGAAAGCAACATGTAATTGATTCTACACCCGTCTGACTGTTCATTAACAGTTTGAATGTAGCACAGTCACTTCTCAAATGGAAAATGATGCAAGCCACCTATATGTGCTCTCTCATTTGTTTTAAAATTCATTATGCTAATATTTTTTCACAGAATGTTTTCGCTGATTTTCTTTCTTTCTTTTTTTCCCCCCAAGGATAAGTCTGATTGAATCTTTGTAAATAATTCTCCTGCTTTCAATACTTATTTGGCATTCCAATCACACATTTTTCAGTTTACACTTTTGGAAATGAAAGCATGCTCTCCCCTGCACCCCCTCTAAAGAAAACCTATCCTAATCCCCTTTTCTGTGTAGTTCAGACTAATTTCCCAGGATAAAATGAATTGGGGGAATGCAAGGTGGTGGTTATAACTTCAAAACAAAAGAGGTGATTTATAGACTGATTGATTTCTGAAATAGATGAGCAAAAACAGCTTTCATTTGTCTTGCCACACTTTTAGTGTGATAGAGCACAAAAGGGCCTGCCATCTCATTTTCCATACCTCTTCAAGGGCTTGCATTTGAAATGTTGATTAAATGTACAAATCACATGGCTTTTTTCTCACCTTTCCTCACTTGTATAAGAAAGGACCTCAAATGTATGAAGGCTCCCTTTCCTTTCTTGAATGAGAAGATGGGCATTTTGGGGAAATAGCATTATTTTATTGCTCACAGGGAGATATGATGCTGATTCTATAACAGCCATCCCTACCCTTTCCTTTGCCCCCAGCTTCCTGCCAGATTTGAGTATAGAAGAAGCAAAGAAACTAGTGCTGGGCCTGGCAGTTCTATGCCGGAGCTACAATAACACTGTGATCTCCAAATTAGATTGTATTTACAATTAATAAATGTATTAATTCAATCTCTCTCCAGCTCTGATTTTTATTAAATCAACAGCTGACTTATTAAAATAATAGGTCTGAGAAAACACTGGAAATAGTTTGTTTTTTTTTTTTTATGGTGAGAACTTTCAAAATTTACTCTCTTAGCTGCTTTCAAATATGCAATATGGTATTATAAACTACAGTCACTGTGCTATATATTACACACCAAGGCCTTATGTATTTTATAACTGGAAGTTTGTACCTTTTGACCCCCTTCATCCAATTCTGCCACTCCAACCACTAACTCTATCTCTGGCAACCACCAATATGTTCTTTGTATCTATGAGCTTGGGTGTGTTATTATTGTTTTGTTGTTTTAGATTCCACACAAAAGTGAAATGACATGGTGCTTGCCTTTCTCTGTCTGACCTATTTCACTTAGCATAAGGCTCAAGGTCCATCCATGTTGTCAAAAAATGGCAGGATTTGGGGCTGCCTGGGTGGCTCAGTGGGTTAAGCCTCTGCCTTCAGCTCAGGTCATGATCTCAGGGTCCTGGGATTGAGTCCCACATCGGGCTCTCTGCTGGGCAGGGAGCCTGCTTCCTCCTCCCTCTCTCTCTCTCTCCCTCTCTGCCTACTTGTGATCTCTCTTTGTCAAATAGATAAAATCTTTAAAAAAAAATGACAGGATGTTTTTTCTATATTATGGCTGAATAATTATTTTATGGCTGAATATTAGTCCACTGTGCATATACAGACCACATTTTCTTTATCCATTCACCTATTGGTGGACACTGAGGAAGTTTCCATGTCTTGGCTATTGTCAAGAATGCTTTATGAATATGGGGGTGCAGATATCTTTTTCAGCTCATGTTTTCATTTCCTTCAGATAAATATTCAATAGTGGAATCACTGGATGTTATGGTAGTTCTAGTTTTAGTTTTTTTGAGGAATCCCCACACTGTTTTCTATAATAGCTATGTGGAAATAGATTTAGTCATGTTGGCTTTTTCTATGGTTTCTAATATATCTACTACAAGAGTTTTTAATTAAAAAACATGCTGGGGAGCCTGGGTGGCTCAGTGGGTTAAGCCTCTGCCTTCGGCTCAGGTCATGATCTCAGGGTCTTGGGATTCAGCCCCACATCAAGCTCTCTGCTCAGAAGGGAGCCTGCTTCCCCGTCTCTCTCTCTGCCTGCCTCTCTGCCTACTTGTGATCTCTCTCTCTGTCAAATAAATAAAATCTTAAAAAAACAAAACAAAACAAAACATGCTAACCAAAACAAAGCCCAAGTGTCTGGGAAGTCCTGAGATGTGGCCATTATAAAATATGTTCATAAATTCTTTGCTACTCCTACCATCAAGAGGAGGGGTTTATGTGTCTACATTTGAAATGGGTGGGATTGTGCGATAGTTGCAACCAATAGGGATAGGGGTAGTGATACTATGCAACTTCCAAGGTTGGGTTATAAGGGTGACTTAGCTTCTACTTCTGGTACACTTGCTCTTAGAACCCTGAGCTGTCATGTGGGCAAACTGACTACTCTGAGGCCACCATGTTGTGAGGAAACCCAAACTAGTCCCTATGGAGAGTCCCTGAGACTATATGAAGAGGGAGGGATGTCAGTCCAACTCTTAGCTGCTTTATTGCCACCACTGTTCCACTACCAGCCATGGGCTGACTGCAACCATGGGAGACACCCTATACCAGACCCCCTAGCTGAGCCCTTTCAGAATTTCTCACCCAGAGGAACCATAAGAAATAATGAAATGGTTGTTAACCACTCTTAAGCCACCATATTTTGGGGTAGTTTTTGTTTATTTTTGTTTTGTTTCAGGAAGTGTTGTTTTTTTGTTTTTATCCATAGCAATACCTAACCAGAATCTGAGTGTGTACAAACTATGAGGTAAAAGCAATGGGATTCAGGATAAACATGCCAAATTTTGTATATACAGATGTATGTCATTTCCTTCAATTAAATAGGCACCTTAGGAAAACTTTATCTATAATCACATTGCCATTGTGATATTGTATCTCCCCAAGTTGATGTACAACTTTGGACATTTTATTCTCCCCCTCTGGTTCCTGAACAAGGGAAAACAGATGAAATTTTCTATATTGTCCTTTTCATTTCCAAAAATTCTTAGCTACTATTCAAAATTCTTTGATTGCTGAGATACCTAAGATGTATATGCCTGTACTACATTTCCACTATAAAGTATCTAAGATTCAATTTGCATATTAAGATTGTAGTGAAATATTAAAGGTAGATATTAAACATATAGGAGAAAAATTCCCTTTTGTCCACCATTGGTACCATACTTTTATCTGAAAATAATTACTTTACGTAAAGAGATTATTGAGAGTAATAAAATAAGGAAAGATATACCTAGTGGAGTCATTCTGTTAAATCCCTTGGAACTGTATCTTTTTCAAGAATTTTTCATATTTACAATGATGTAAGATCATCTTTATAAAGCACAGTAACAATCTTTGAATGTCGTAGAGATATGGTAGATGGGATCCAGGAACATGGTTTAATTAACCATGTACCCTTTGTTTTAATGCTTTAATTAATTGTTGAGTAGGTAATATATTCATATAATTTGAATGTAAAAAAGTATAACAGACAAACATTGAAAAGTCTCCTTCCCATATTTGCCTTTATTTTTGCATTTTCCATCATGACCCTAGTAGGGAATCACTGTAATTAAGTGCTTGTTACTCCTTCCAGAGTTGTTTTATGCAAGTATTAGCTAAAAAAAAAGAAAGTATATTCTTTCCTTCACCTGTGGGATATTTTTACACTAATGGTAGCATATTAATTATACCTCTCCACATTTTTTTACTTAGCAATATATCTTCAATATATTTCCAAAACCACATGTAAATATCTTCATTGCTCTTTTTACAGAAACACAATATTTCATTGTATAAAAGCATAATTATTTTACTAGTCCCTATTGATGGACACTGAGGTTGCTTCCAATCTTTGCCTGTCATATACAGTATTATAGTGAATGACCTGTATAAATGCCATTTTGCATATGAGTAAGCATATTATCTAGGATACATTCCTAGAAATAGAACTATTGGATCAAGAGGAGTCTACGTTTATAATTTTGATAGGTACATAAAACACTGTCTCTGGGGATGGGACCAATTTGCACTTTATTTGTATAAGCATGTTTGAGAAACTTGAACCACAAGTGCTGCTCATTTATCTGCACAAGAATGAATTAGACTACTCAGAATCTATAGGTCTATTCTTAATAGGCAAACAGGAGAGGAATTGAATTCAAAGAATCTTAAAGGCCATCTTATTCAACTCCTTCTTTTAACTTGGAGAGGGAAACCCAAAGAGGAGAGTGACTTGTCCAAGGTCACACAGCTAATTAGTGACAGATGTGGGGCTTCTGACTTTTAATCAGGCCTTAGGACTTAAAGTGTGGTATACTTTCCATATCAGAACAGATGATGACTGTCGTTTCTGCCTGTGTGTATAAGGTATCTTGGATATTGCTGCTGTTGGTGGTGGTGGTAATTGAGCTTCTATATGCACCAGAAATCAAATTAAACACTTCTGTTTACATTATCTTATTTATACCAAGGAATCCACAAATTCATGTGCAAGTGAAAGCATTATCTATGGATTGAATGCATTTATCTCACACATATGTATCTATATCAAGATGCTATTGTGTTCAACAAAATGTAAATTAGTGCAAAGACTCATTGATGTTGTAACAGCTGTTTGTCTCAAACTTGTTCTCCATCAATGGATTTTGAAGCTAGTATTGTGAAAAGGTAGTCTGTGATATTTTTGATATTAGAAAAAGGATCCTTAATACTCACAAAACTTGCAAGCCACTTGTTTAAGGTCTCTTGTAACTGCCCAGGCATCATTTTGTTCTCCATCTGTCCCTGATACCAAGGTAAATGTTAATGAGGCCACACATCACAGAATAAACCACAGAGATCATCTAAGCAGTTGATTTGTTTTGCAGATAAGGAAACCAAGACAGGGGCCAGCGAAAGGGTGGCTTCATCTGGAGCACTTGGCAAGTCAGGGCTGGAGCTGGAATTGGAAGGCAGACCCCTGAATGAGTTTTATAATGGGAAAAGAGGAACTTATCAGTGTGGAAGAATCACTCCTAAGTGCTATGAACAATTAAAATAATGAAGGAAATTTACTTTTGGGCCTCACATTGATTCACCTTCAGCTTTGTGGATCTGAGAGGTCATTGTGTTGGTCAATAATAACACTTGATCTTGGATGTTGTAAGTTTAATATAGAGCATAAAATACAGGGATCGATATTTTGATGTTGAGGAGAAGGCTCATTGATTGGCTGTTTGTCTTCAGACTTTTAAATTAAATGGAGAACTGAAGAAATGTAAGCAATAGCTTTTCATAAATCCCATTGAAGTTATGTGGACAATGATGTCTACAGGGAAAAGCAAAGAAAAAGGATTTTTTAAATGTCACCATTTTCTCCTTTTATGGACTCTCTCTCTCTTTCCTCTTCCCATTAATGCCCCTAAGCCCTGTTTTTACTTGGCTCAAGTAGACACATCTGTATGACCCCAGATAAGAGGCACTTATTCTTGACCTTCTCCATCCATATTATAAGGAATCCAAGCAACAATACCTTGTTGCTTCTTTATGTATTAAGTATTTGAGGTACAGAGGCATTTGGAAACAAGGGAAGAAAACAAAATAAAACCCATGGATTTGTCCTTTAACAATGGCAGTGAGGGTACTGGAGTTGTCCTGGCATAACATTTCCCAAAGGTAAATTTGTGGGAATTTAGTCCCTTGAAGTACTCTGTAAAACATAGTTTTTAACAGTCAAATGTATTCCATTCTGTATCCCCTCTGGTTGAGATTCATAATCCATTGTTGCATACTGAATGTCCTGAAAGTCCTACACTAAGGTAGCTGTTTTGATTTAATTTCACCCAGTGATTCCCAAATGTAATTGACCTTTAAACCCACAGCTTATCAGGGAAATGTTGTTCTCTAGAATCCTGTGTTGTTACTCTACAGCTTCTCTCCCTTTGGATTCATTGGGGGATTTAGAATCTTATAGCTGGGCACGAACAGGTAGTCATGAAGGGGAAAATGAAGTAAAGCCATGCACAACCTTCCTTCTTCACGTATTCTAGCGTTTGGTTCAAAATGGAAGCTAACGTGAAATATTCAAATAAAAATTCACTACATCTGGAAGAGAACTTGCATTGCTTCAATAGATACAGCTCTTATGTGTTACTCTATTATTAAAAAAATGATATCACTGTGTGCTGGGTTTTTGTTTTGTTTTGTTTTTGTTTTTGTTTTTGCTAGACATAACCTAATCTCCCTTTGTCCTCTCCTATGTTATTGGGGTTCTCACTTTAAAGCAACATTGGCCTGTGCAAGAACATCTGCATGAACTCGCTGGTGATGTTTCTGCCTATTTTGATCACAAGATATCATCTTTAATATTATCTGACAAGGGTTTTAATCAACATTTTGAGGATTTCTCAAACATCAGATAATACCCTCAGTATTCTGAGTATTTAGTAGTCTGAGTATTTAGTAGGCAGACAACAAAGATTTTACCCTTAGGGACTTATTTTCTGCCATTTAAATTTCCTATGCAATTTAAGACTGTTCCATAGTCTCACTTTTGTGATGTGTTCTTATCTTGTCATTGTTGTTGAAATGAAGTGGTACTGATTGGACAAAGCAAATGATTTCAATTCATTATAGTAATCCAGTAATATTAGACCAAAGTTGTCCTTCTGATCAAACATGATTAGTTGTTGTTACTTACATCGATGAGATGGGCAAATAATCCAGATTAACAGCTAAGACTGGAAAACAGATGTTACAAGGCATTCAAGTAATTTGGTTTATGATTTGAGTTCTCTCTTGTGATCCTTACAGACTTTAAAACTGAAACAGTTCTATTTCATTATGTTCCTAAGTGAAAAAATTTATGTGTGTAAAGGTATTAAAAAAACACAATGACTGGTTTTATGTGCCCCCCCCCAAAAAAATCTAATTCTGTGTTTTAAATATAGAGGTTGAAAGTATAGATTGCTTTTTGAAAGTTTTAATATAGAAAACAATAGAAGCTAGGTAACTATTAGGGACTATTATGCCTAGCATACCTCATATATGTGAGGATTGGTAGGTTGCACTTTAAAATTGGTAGAGATGTTTTAAAGTTATTCCTTTTAGGGTTATTACTGATTGTTACAAATTATCTTGGCTCATTCTCAGAAATTTGCCCCTTTTTATTGTGTACAATGCCCGGAACTATTGTCTTATTTATACGTAAAGTGATGTGAAACATTGGTTCTTCTTTCCCATGTCAATTCAGAACGGTCATTTTGCAGGCAATTATTTCTCAGTTTATTTCTCACCAAGGGTTTGTCTTTTGCCAGGGTGCCAATTATTCACATCTTGTATTATAATCTGTCTCACTAGGATCTGACCAATAACAATGAAATAATTTACTGGTAGGGGATGCCCTTTCACAATTATCACCTTCCTGGGCAACTGCCTACTTTAAGAGGCTGTGCTATATAAAATCTTCTACCAGAGAAGTATTTGCATCATCAATAATTCTTAGCTTGCTCATCGCCAGGCTCCAGCACAAATATCTACAATAAATAAAGCACCATTTATGTGAAAAGTGAAAAATACCTTGCTTATGCTATTTCTCCTTCCTTTTGCATGTGCAGATGTCATCCATACCGTAGGACCAATAGCCAGAGGTCATATTAATGGTTCCCACAAGGAAGACCTTGCAAATTGCTATAAATCATCTCTGAAGCTGATGAAAGAAAATAACATCCGATCAGTTGTAAGTTCTTTTCTGTTTCTTATTTCTTATTCTTTTCAGCCTTTGTATTTGGGAAAATAATATCATCCAAAATGCAGTAAGAAACCATTTTTGAAATTCAGAAAACTAAAGTTAAGCTTCTCAGTAAGTGATGTGCTACTGGCTATTATAACTCCACTCTTTTGTGTGCCCTAAATATTTGCTTAATTGTGTGTGATGTTTTGGGGGTTAAAGCTATAGAACCGTACAACTGGAGCCATCTCACCTACTTTCTTCCATCCATAGTGCCGTTACCTTTTGGAGAAAGGGTGCATGTGGGCATTTTAATTTAAAAGTTGATGCCTATTTGGGTCTTCTTAAATTAATAGTCTGTAGCTGGGTATGCCACATCCCTTCTAAATTTTATCAATTTAGACTGAGAGAGTTCAAAAATGTGGATCTAATCTATTTCCTTACCAGTAAGCTGGGATGAAAGGAAGTCTCTTTGAGCTGGATTTGGGAGTATTTATTCACCTGCTTTTCTTTTGCAACATGTCCTACATTTATTACATCTCAATTACACCAGGAAAACAAAAGTATGAGAAAAATGAGAGTGTAAATACCCAAAAGTAAGTTAATTTGGGCAGAATCCCTGGGATCTTTTCACATAGATTATAACCTTCGTGGAACTGTGGGGCAGGAAGATAGTTTAACCCTTGACTTCTTAGCAGGCTGAATGGATCGACATTACTTAGGAGGTCACAAAAGCGGAGGTTTTATTATTTGCATGAAGGAGCACTGAGAGTCAGACACATTTAGATAACCCTAGTTGGTTGCTGGACTTTTCAAGCATAATTATAATTTTGAAATGCCTTTTTCAATGTACATTGGTGAGTTTGCTTAAAATAACACTTTTTTGCAAGTTGATTATACAATCTTTTAAATCTTTGCTTAATTATTAACAGAACATAATATTTTATTTCACTCTTTGATTTTTAATTTTTTTTTCTTTAAAAATGAATCAATAAGTAAGATCCCTCTGTCTTAGAGGAGAAAACTTGAGTTCAAAGAGAATGGAGCAAAAGAAACTATTAAACTTAGTGGGCTGATTCTGTTTTTTTTACAGCAAAATAAGGAAAATCAACCCAGGTGTGCACATTTAGGAATAATTAAAATTTTATCACTATGGCATATTGATTATAAAGGCAAGGGACTGAAGTGCTTGGAAAAATGGATAGGTATAGAAGTTTCTAGTTTCTCAATTCTATATAGACCTTGAGACCTGAAAAGAATTAGCTAATGAATTAGCTAATGAATTCACTGGCATAGCTAATGATTCCTTTTCTAAAGCCAAAAGAAAGTAAGAAGATGCTAGCCCACTAGAAATAGTATAAAAACAGCACCCATTCTTTTAATAGGAAAAAAAAAAAGTCTCTGACGATGATGATCTTAAAACAATCATATCTGCTGTTATATTACTTGCTACCATTAGGTAAGGAGTGGGAGAATTATGGACTAAGTTCAATTTACTTTTGTCAGATGACCTACAGATGGACTAAAGCAATGCTCTAATCATCTTGAGATTGGGATTAGGTCTATCTAAATACTTTGGATGATGATTTTGAGGGGTTAATTACATCTTACTTGGTGCTAAGTTAGTCAATGATGCTAAACCGAAGTCATTTCAATATTAATAAAAATAAAAATGGAGGTGGAAAATATTTGCAAAACATGAAGCAAGATGTCCAGTTGAATGGATTTTCTGTCAAATGCCTTGTCTCTTATTCATACACAAAAAATCTATTTTCCTTCCTTCCTCCCTTCTTTTCTTCCCTTTTTCCTTCCTTCTCTTCCTCCCACCTACCTTCCCTCCTTCCCTTCCTCTCTCTCTCCCTCCACAATCTCTTCTTTCCTCCCTTTCTCCCTCCCTCCCTTCCTCCCTCCTTTTCTCCCTCCGCACTCTCTACTTTCCTTCCTTCCTTCCTTCCTTTATTAAAGAAGGAAGTGGGCTTTCTATTTTATATGGAATATCATGTTCGACCAATGTTAAAAAAATTACATTGCTGATACAATCAAATCCTCATTATGTGGAGAAAATGGAAAATTCTTAGAAACTGATTACAATTGGATATATGTTTTAATGTATTGGCTTATACTTTGTGTACTTATTATAATAGATGGGGGAAAGAGGGTTGATATAAAAAGCCTGGCTATTAAGGTGGAAAATAAACTTAACTTGAGCTCATTTATATACATGTCACAGAAAATTTCTCATAAACCCTTTTACCAGAGCTGCTTAGTGTTTGCCTTACCAGTTGTCACGTGTGACTATTGATAAGCCATGTCAATATTCTGTAGTCTCAGTTTCCACCTACAAAGAATAAGCAAATTATTAGTGTTATCTCCGATCTATCTAATTCAAGAGGCTGTTATGGGGATCAGTTGAAATAATGGATGTAAGATATTTGGAAAAATGTAATTCTCTATAAAACTCTTTGGCAATATTACTTCAAGTATAAGTTATTTTCACATTTTAGGATTTGGCAAATTTAGGAGATTGAGATCATTCGCTTTGACATCTATTCTGAAAACCAGACCTCTAGACATTTATCATGTCATCTCTTGATTTTGTTCAACCAGAAATAAATTATTATCAAGTATTCAGTTAGTATATTTATAAAAGAAAAACTCATTTTTTTTCCCTCTCCTGTGTAGGGAAAAACCTTGTCCTTCCTCATTACGCATTTATTCTTTGTGATGTCTCCTTTGCTGTTCACACAAAACATTTGGTCACCAAATTTGTGGAGGTTTCTCCTCATACCTTGTAATTCTCTGGGACAGCAGCTGGGTATCCTACAATTTAATGCAATTCTGACACTATCTACTTGAAGATAGCGTCAGATCCCCTAGGTTAAGGGCTCAGCTCCATAAGGTTACCTATTCCCCAAACCCCTACACCTAAACCCTCCAGATGCCGGTAGCAACCTTGGGTTATCACCTATGTTTCTGAACCAGCCAGCTATAGATCTAAGGTCCCAACAACCTCCTCCTTGGGTTCAATTAATTTTCTAAGAGGGCTCACAGAACTCAGTGATATACTTACATTTACCAGTTTATTTATTTATTTTTTAAAATTTTATTTATTTATTTGACAGACAGAAATCACAAGTAGGCAGAGAGAGGGGGAAGCAGGCTCCCCGCTGAGCAGAGAGCCCGATGCGGGGCTCGATCCCAGGACCCTGGGATCATGACCTGAGCTGAAGGCAGAGGCTTTAACCCACTGAGCCACCCAGGTGCCCCATCCAGTTTATTAAAGGATATGATAAAGGTTATAAATGAACATTTAGATGAAGAAGTACATAGGGCAAGGTCTGGGAGGATCCTGACCACAGGAGCTTCTGTCCCTATGGAGTCGGGGGCTTCCTTTACTCTTCCGGTGTGGTTGGGTTTGGCAACCTGGAAGCTCTCTGAACCCATACTACTGGAATTTTGTGGAGGCTTCCTCAGATAGGCATGGTCAATCATCAACTCCCATTTCTAGCCCCTTTCCCCTCTCTGGGGAATGAGGGGCAAGGCTGAAAGTTTCAAGCTTCTAATCCTTGCTTGGTCTTTCTAGTGAACAGCCCCCCTCTAGGAATAATCCAGGAACTCACCAAGAGTTACTTCAGTAGAATAAAAGATAATCCATGTGCTCCTATCACTTAGGAATTTATAAGAGTTTTAGGAGACCTATATCAGAGATGGAGTCAAAGACAAGTATTATATTAGAGCAAAAGATGTTTCTATGGTTCTTATTACTTAGAGAATTACAAGAGTTTGGGGAGCTCTGTGTCAAGAACTGGGGACAGAGACTAATATATATTTTCTATTATCTTATGATATTATATTTATTTGACAATTATAACTATTATTATCATCTTATTTATAATCATTAATGATATAATTGTTATTATTACCAACTCATATTTGTATTGACAGTGCAGAGCATACCACAGAATTTTATTGCTCAGTACATGCATTGAATTAAATTAAATTATACCAGTCTTGTCACCACACTTAACTATCTTAAATTTATAGTCTAATCTTTAACTTCTCAAAAAATACTCTTATATCATTATGGTTTCTCCCACTATGTGTCATTTTACAACAAAGCAACAAAAAATGAGTAAGGATTAACTAGTTAAAGTGGTATAGTAGATATGTAACAAAGTAACCATAAAACAATATGGTTAAGTACTGTAATGATCTGGACCAGCTAGGCTGTGCTACAACTACAGACAACCTCAAGATCTCAGCAGATTACATTCAGAGACCTTGGCTAATGGACATTCTGTCATCTCATAGTTGTGCTCTTTTGAACTGACAACCTGCTCAGCCTTAGAACAGAGACCTCAGAGACCTTGCAAACTCATGCATGAACTTTTTACTATCTCAGCTTAGAAGCAACAGACACCATTTCTGCTCCCATTTCATTGGTCAAAATATTCACATAACCCTGCCCACCTGCAGGGGGCTAGGGAAATATTCCTGAATAAAAGAAATACTTGCCAGGCACCACTTTTCTGCCAAAGTTAAAGCAAAGGCTTGGAGATCACAACACAGGTATCAGAGATTTCTGAGATTTCTGCTTTATTCTTGTATCTCCAAAGAATTTCTTTAAAATTTTACTGGAGGTAAAACAAAGAGTATAATCATTTATTTACTTAAAAATATTAATAAGACTTACCGTGTGCCAAGACTTTCCTTTGGGAGGGGAATGAGCAGAGAGACAGGGAGAGAGAGAGAATCTTAAGCAGACTCCATGCCCTGTGTGGAGCATGTGTCATGCTTAGTCTCACAACCCTGATATCAGAACTTGAGCGGAAATCAAGTCAGATGCTTAACCTACTGAGCCACCAGGTGCCCCCCTACCGAGACATTTTTAAACATCTCCTAAATCCCAGAAGATATAATGGTTGTCTTCAAATACATAATTTGTCTCAATCTCCTGCCCATCCAGACAAATAAATAGATAAGATCATCATATCCATTGTATGATTTGAGAGCATTCTCTCGTTCTCATTACTTTTACATATCTTCCCACAGATATCTGGAATTCCATAATTAATGAGTAATTTATGATGGCCAGGCATTGTCTTTTCTTGCAATTTTCCTTTAAAATGCAAATACTCCTGACATCTGTAGATAATTAATTTCCTAATACCTTAACATGAAGAAATTAATCAAATTACTTTTCACTTTGGCAGGATAAATTAGAGGATGATAAAAGTGCTCAGGGCCTCAGCCTGGGGGAGGAGGGGAATTGGAAGGAGGTCTGGAGGAAGTTTGGGAGAAACAAAAAATACTTTCACTTACCTTCAGTTTTTTGCTAAAAAGAGATACCCTTTAAATACAGAGGAGGGGAAAAGTTACGTGTGCTTATCTAGAAATAAGGTAGTTATTTGTTTTTGAAGGTGTTGTAGACAAAATTTTTCACTATGAAAAAATAATATTCTTTTATTAATTTAAGAGAGAATGTTTCCTTACATTTCTCTCCTCTGTCTATTCTTCTTGGTGGCTTCTTTTCAGTATATATCTACATGTTTGTTCTGGGTTGTAAAAGGATAAAAGTAATCAATAAATCCAATGGTTCATTTTACAGTGGCACATATCTCCTATTAATTATTAATTAGCACAGCTTTATTAATACTGACGAATGTTTAAATTTATGATTTCAGTCATGATTCTTCTAAGTCTTATCATAAAGGGTTTCAAATGAAAAATCTGACCCATCTTCCATGCTTCCTAGACCTCGTTTGTGCATGTACCTTATTTCTTCCAACCTACTTCAAATATAATTCACTTATTTTCCTCCAACCACAAATTTCCCTTGGGCAAGATTCAAATATATGCAGATTTACTTGTATATACATTTTCTGCAACCTTGAGAGTGTTAACTCCAGGATAGGCAAAAAAATGTAGGCAACATGGAGAGGATAATTAGAAATAGGAACAGGGGGAAAAAGTTGAAAGAAAAGTCAGAGAGTGTAGATTTTCTCAGCAAAACCTTGGGAAGGATAAAGGTAGGTGTCAAAACCCAGGTCTTAGAAACACAGTATTCTAACACATGTGGCTTGAAAAATGAATAGTCAGGTTGGTGAAATTGAACAACTGCATTACTTTAATGTCTGGGACAATGCTGTGTCCTGAGAAAATTAAAGGGGTATTGCGGGACTTCAGATATACAGGATATCCTTTTGAATGTATATTACCTAAATCATATGAAGGAAATTATTTGTATTGGTGAATATCTTGGTTAAATCTAAGAGGTGAGTGTAGGGTTGAAGGCAGTGAGGAAAGATTCCTTTTGCACAGGGACTGTTATGAATAATATTGATGTAGAGCGCTATAATAGCATAGATATTATCTTATATGTCATACTGTTTTTGTTGTTTTTAAGTGAGCATAGAAATATTTTATAAGGATTTTTGTAAGTTTGTCTTGCCCTCTATTTCTTTTCTGCAATATGATCTTAAATTTCCTCAATGGCAAATTCTACCATCAGTTTTACTTTTAGAAACCTAATCCAAGCCATTCAAAAAGGATCAAGTGATTTCTGCCCTCAGTATCAGTTAAAAGGAAAAGATTTATATCTGTCAGTGATACTGGATATTCAGGAAAACCCCTTGTAACTGACAAAATATAGTGTACCCAGTTTGATGTTCTTTGAGGGAGAACATGTAATAAGAAAATAGATATTAATATAGAAACAATCAGAATCTGAATATAAACCAGATTTTATTTAGGTTAAAAATGATTTTCCCATGAAGTGTAGCTAAAATTTGATATATGAATTTGGTAGTTTTATGTGATTATGAACAACTAAAAGTTGGGTGCTTGTTTTCATAGTATACACCTCTGTAATTTCTACTTGAGAACCATGCTAGATGATGTATGGAATGTAAAAAAAAAAAAAAAATTAAATCTTTGCTGGTAGGAAATACCTAATACCAATAGAGATCCCTCAAAACTAGATGGTTTTCCCTCCACAAGTCATAGAGTTTAAGAAGTAATGACTTCCAATGGAAAAGACAACAGACCTGCAACTTCCCTGCTTCCTCTAAGCATTGCAGCAATAAGCAAATTTGGAATTCTGTATTTAATTATTTCACTGCAGTGTAGGTTTTCATTTTAAGGCATAGTCAAGTAAACCTTATTTTCTTATCCAAGTTCCCTTCTGAGAGGGTTGCCATGGCAATGAGTTCTCAGCCTGAAATTCTTAAATGCCGGTTTTATTTCATTATCTGAGTTTCCATTACAGGCCACATCAATCAGTGCAGTCCCTTCTTCAAGAAGACTTCTGCAGCCTTAAAAAGATGACCCTTTAATTTGTTACCTCTGCTCCCCTGCCTAACTTGGTACCACCATTTCCCAGCCAGCTCTTCATTTCAAAACACCCTCTTCCACAGAGCCACGGGCGTGATCTTCTTCCCTCTTCTCTTTTTAGACAACATCTAGTCTTGATTCTCAACTATCTCATTTACGAAGGATAATGCTAAGTCTCTGTGTCTTTCCTAGCCGGGATTCTAATAGCTGTATAACTAATGATACTATTAATAAATAACAAGAACAGAAGCATTTTTACATTTGCACTTTGCTTTATAGTTTACAACAGTGTGTTCCTATACATGATCTCATTTGTTATTCAAATTGTCCAGCTAGCTCTCTATGTTTCTTTGATTAAGCCAAAGAGGGGGAAAAAAGGCTAAATCAGGACTTTTTTTTCCTCTATCTTCCCTGTGCTCACCTTTTATAAGATATCCTAATTGGGCATTAGGGGTACAAAATCTCAAATAATACTCTCATCAGGTCATTATTACTGGCAATAACAAGTGACCAAGGGCGGATAGTAGAGACAAGAAGGAGGGAGAGCATGGAAAGATGATAAATTCATAAGCCATACTTGGAAAACTTATAACTATACTCTTAAACCCATATTTTCATATACTGCACAATTCATGCCTCCTGGTTGGAGAGATGACTAGAATTAGATCAGTCATTTAGCCAGGAAATAGAGTAATAAAAATAGTTAATATTTTTGAACCATCACTTGGTGCCAGACATTGTGTTTTACTCATTTAGTCTCTGAACTCTCTGAGTGTGTTTTTTTCCAGAGGAGGAATATGAGCCAGAAAGGCCATAAGTAAATTGCTTAAGGCCTTACTTCTAACAAAAAATGGGGGTGGGGTTTAAATTGTGAAAGTCTAAATCCCTTGATTTTTCCCTTTCCCCTGCGGTTTTAATTTTTCTTTCTTCCTTCCTTCCTTCCTTCCTTCCTTCCTTCCTTCCTTCCTTCCTTTCTTTCTTTCTGAGGGTGGTTTGAGACAATGCAATCCATTGTAGGGGAGGGTGCCACTAGCATTTTGTGGGCAGGGCCAGAGATGCTAAGACATGTGAGCTGACCAGGCATATGCTGAGAAACTGCCCCTTATCCTGTACAATGTTTTAATGTTCTGCTTGACAGTCATACAAATAAAACCTTCTTATAAACAGTAGTGTACATTAAAAACAGAACTTTTGCTTTCAGTATTAGTGAACCACCATGAACATTAAGGGAAGCTTGAGCTTAGTGTGCTCTGCATTTTGCCAATCATGCCATTGTTGGCCACACCACTTAGGGTAGTTGGTAACACAGCACACCTGTGTGAATCTGCATTTGCACATGTTTTTTCTTCATGGTGATTCCATGTGAGAAAGCACCTCTCTGACCACGTCATTACGTGCTGCTTAATTCATTGCACGTGACACTAGGCAATATGTAGTCACGCCTGACTGTTTACATGTTGAAAACAGAACTTGACTTTGCCACTTTCCTTTTATATCTCTTTCATATTACCCCTATGGCATTATATTGATTTTTTAAAAAATGATGTATTGTCTTGATTTGGGTTCCCCCTGAAACAGACCCTGAAATAAGGATTTGTGTACAAGTACTTTCTTTAGGAAGCTAGGACAGAACGCACTGACAGAGGAATGGGGAATTAAGAAAGGGAAGAGAAGGCAGCCAAGAGTCAGGTTATAAGCAAGCTACCACTGTGGGTGGTAGAGGCTCACTCCTGCTGGGGAGCTCTGGGCAAGTATGTAAGACCTGCCTAGGATTTGTCCCATCTGGAGAATGAGGGGACCTGGGCCATTTATCTTTGACTTCCACTTGTGGGTAGCTGAGGTCTGCTCCTGGGGGATTAACTCCCCAGACTTTCTTGTCTGCTCCTTGGCCAGGCTGAGAGACTACCCTGAGGCAGAATCCCATAAGGGGATTTGCTGGAGGTGGGCAGCTACTGGAACTCTGAGTTCTGGGAGGATGTGGGTGGGTCACTGACATCTTCTGCTTCATGAATATAGCTGAGTAGTCCTATTTATAGATGTCATTTCAGCATACTCAAGAGGGCTTTTCAAAACAGTTGTAAAAAGAGAATGTTGGGTCTGATTGAATTGCGAACCGTTGGGTTAAGTTAAACTGAGTTTCCAGTAGGGCAATGTGCTAAACACACGTTGCCCAGAGATTTTTATTCTTGAACTCAGCATCCAAATTCTCTGCTTCTTTAAGTATAGTGTGATGTATAGGTTGCGAGGATGGTAATTAATGTGACTAGTATTGTAACCTATGGAATGAACAGAGTTATTGAAAGTGAAATTAATTCTTAGGTAGTAGAGAAGTAGTATCACAATATTGTGTCAGCTTGGTTGAATATTTTTCCTCATCATCTCGTGACACTAAATTTTGATTCATCACACAAACAGCAGAAAAGTTGGCTGCCCAAGGTTGGATGTATGTAAAATCGTTCATCAATTAGAAGATACAGTACATTTTGAGGGTAAGCAATTGGATTAGGTAGTTAAGTTTGAATTTTTTTTTTCCCCCAATATAAGGATTCTGCCAAGTTATGTCTTCTTTTAACATTTTGGGAAATGCATTATCTTCTGTTTTCTTCAAAAATCTTTCAGGGGTGCCTGTGTGGCTCAGTTGGTTAAGCATCCGACTCTTGATTTAAACTCAGGCATGATCTCAGGGCCCAGGGTCAGCCCATCCTGGAGTCTGCTTCTCCCTCTCCCTCTCCCCTGCCCCTCCCCCTGCTCATGAATGTGTTCTCTCTCTCTCTCTCTATGTGTCAAATAAACAAATAAAATATTTTTTTTAAAAAGCTTACAATATGCCTATGATCAATTCTTTCTGAAAGGTTATCTGAAACTTTTTGCTTCATCTTTTATAGTTTGAAAGAATTATTTTTTAGTCACTTTTGCATTCTGCAGATGTAAATCTATTAGCAAAGACCAAGGAACATATATTTAAAATAAAAGTATAAAACATCTCAATTTATCCAGATTTGGTCCTTAATTATTTTCAGTTCTTTGCATCAGGCTAAGGAACATTCCCAGGAAAATCATTACTGTTTCTACAACAGTGTCTTTCAGAGGAAATACTGGCCTAGCACACTGTCAAAGAAAGTGTATTACAGTGAAATTTGTATAGGAACCATAAACAGATTTGCAATGCAAACGTTCGTCTTGAGTGTTTTATTTTTCCCTGACCTGAGCCGCAGTTATTAGATCACGGTATCATGAGGAAAATAGTCAATTCAAAACACGGACCACAGAGTGCCGAGCCTACCATTAGATTTGAAAAACAGGGCAATTTTGGCATATATCTAGAGGGTTAATAGTCTAGAGCCACGGCAGTGGCTTTAAACTGTGTATTTCTTTCTGCAAATGTTCAGATATGTTTTTCAGAAGAGCCATTTCAATGTATAGAATGTAAGGTATTCTTAAGCCGTTAAATTGAGAGACTAAAAGAGCAAAACAAATAAACCAATACCACTTTTAAAATAAAAAGAAACCTGCCAGTATCAAGAACGCTCTCTAGACTTGTTTATGCACTATTCAGTAGAATTATAAAGCTAATTTTTTTTTCATGAAAAATGTTACAGATTGAGTCTAAGACACAGCCTAGCCATCTTTGTTTTGAACACTTACACACTCCTGAAATGTGTAGAAGATGAAATATTTGCTTGGCAGGTGTCTCATGGAAAGAATATAGTGTGCCAGTTATAATTATGGCCCAAGTACAGCAGTGTATGAACCACCCAGAGCTTTGTCCCTAGGAGTTGAATAACTTTAGTGGAATCTTTCCATCTCTTCTGAACCCATTGTTTGGGAAATTTCCTTGCTGCCACTCAAATGTTTAAAAATATAACAGAAAAATAGAATAGAATTTAGAATAATAGAAATAAAAATATAATAATAAATAATAATAAATAATATATAATAAATAATAATAGATATAAATATTTATATTTTATATATAAATAATAAATAATGATAATAAAAATGATAATAAATAATAATGGAGGCCCATCCCAACATTTTCATGAGGCTAAAATGTCATCATGTTTATGACGTCCTTAGGAGATTTCATGGTAAGTTTCACTGGTAGTCATTTGCCCAGGAAATACAAATTGAGTGCTACTGCTATGGTCCAGTCACTGTTCCAAGTCCTTGGAATATACGGGAGCTTGTGAAGCTTACTTTTTACTTGTAGTAACTTTCATTATAATGAGTAGTGGTGTTAGTACTATTGTTATTAAATAGTTTGACAACATTTTTAGATGCTGTGGATTTATTATTATTATATCCCTGAGAAAGTATCTCAAATATCATTGTCTGGTAGCTTATTTCTGTGATTCCTGAATCTTCGAAAATCTAAGAAAGTAATACAGGTGAGTATGGATTCAGCAAATGGCAGTTCTGTGAAACGGTAATAACAGAACTCTCAGTCAACACGTATCCATAAAGAAGGATTATTATGTGACCGGCCCTGTAAAGATAGCAAGGAACCATAGAAACAATTTCTAAAATTATTTAAAATTTTTTCAAGTGCTCCCCATTTTAGAAACAAAGTCTCAAAGAGCCTTCAGAGATTCTAAACCTAGTAAAAATAATTCAAAATAAAATAACAATACTAAACAGTGAAAAAAATGCAGGAAAGCCCAATAGTACTCTGATTTTCCCCCAGTGATAACTTTTTTTTCTCTTTAAATTGAAATATTAAAAAGCAAATGATTTCACACAAACTAATAAGCAAATATACAGGTTTCTTTGTTTTGTTTTTGTTTTTGTTTTATTTTCTACACATACTTCTTGTCCATTGACTGATCCAGAACTAAGTGTGCAGGCTGGGGAGAATTAGCAAGAATATCCCAGACTTTTAGAAAAGGCTCCTCAAACCTTATAGAAATTACAATGGCTTTTACATCAGATACGTTACTTAAAAATGAGCATGAATCTACATACCTCGCAGTCTAATGTACAAGAGCCTCACAGGGTGCTGCAAAATGCATGCAAAAGTGGGAGCCAAATTTGAATTTAACTTTCTCTTGCAAAGGGCAGAGGAATGGCTCTGCACTTAGTTTGCATAAACTAAGATCTCTCCCTTATGCCTTTCAGGGAAGACTAACTACTCTGTCAACTCTTTCTGCTTCCAGTTTTACAAAATCTTGCTTATCTGATTAACTACAATTGCTACTACTCTAATCATGTGTATTCATGAGTATTTGTGGGTCAAGGTCAAGGGGGGAGGAAGGCTAGCTCCCCTCCAATATAACACAGTATTTATTCTTTGGAACAAGTCTTAACCTTGTCTATTTTATATTGGTTAATGTCTGTTGTTCATTTTGTTCATAATGTAAACATTAGAAAAAAATGTATATATCTTAAGATGATCTTATTACTGCTCATTTAATAGCAACACAAAAGCACGATCTGGTGATTTTATATGCAAGTGATGGGTCTTATATCTGCAAAGCTGGGGTACCAAAGGAGGTTTTTCAGTCGCCTAATTTGGATCTTGAACTATGGAAGGCTTTGAGGCATGGAGTGCTGTTGTTTTGATGCCTCACTGATCCCCAGACTAGTCTGACTTCTATGGCTGGATAGGTAGACACTTCCTTCCCTTCTCACCACTTCATGTGTGTCACTCAGAAGTTACGGTTTTGGAAAAAAAAAGCATAACATTCCTAGAGAAAGGAGTTTCAGGAATTCCAACAGATTTTCTCTGCTAAAAAGTCAAAAAGCTCTCCGGATCTGATTATACATTTGGTATTAAGAATTTTAACTAACAACAACAACAACCACAAAGAATTTTAATTAACTCAAGCCTAGTATGACATGTTTTTTAAATTATGGGTAATTTGAAACCTTCTTTCTTTTATTTATTTATTTTTTTATTTTTATTTTTTTTAAAGATTATTTATTTATTTGACAGACAGAAATCACAAGTAGGCAGAGAGGAAGACAGAGAGAGAGGAGGAAGCAGGCTCCCTGCCAAGCGGAGAGCCCGGTGTGAGGACCTGGGATCATGACCTGAGCCAAAGGCAGAGGCTCAACCCCCTGAGCCACCCAGGCGCCCCACCTTCTTTCTTTTAAACGGTGGTAAAGATTTCTTTCTCTGCATTACCTAAAATCGAAAGTATCTGGCAATAGATACAAATTAAGCAAACGCTTGCCAATGTTTCCAATTAGCCTACTGGTTTACCTGCACGCATGTTTGAATACTATAAGCTGTTACTTAGGAAAATTATTTCATATTCTCACTCAGTAGAACTCTCCATAATATTGTATACCTGTGACATTATCACCAAAGTATGGTATCATTGACTTGCTGTAAATAATTAAGAGATTTGACTTCATTATTCATTATGATAATAACTATTCACTATGATAGTATTAATATGAAACATGGAGAATAAGTATCTGAAATGGATAACTCCATATTTATTCTATGCCTTCATTTAGATTTCACATTATACTGTTTCTATTTAAATAGAGAGAGAGACATTTTCTCAAGGTTCAATCTTAGCTGTCTTCTTCTGGAGTTCATTTCTTCTGGGATAGAAATTTTCATCCAGTGTAAGGGTTCTGACATATTGCATCAACACCCTTCTTTTGCTTTAAACAAGAAAATATATTCCATCAATTTCCTAAGACAAGTGAGGGGGATTCTTTTATGGTTCTCAAAATGTATTTCTATTATTCCATTAGAAAAAAAAAAATGTCAATGGCTAATTTGGGGGCCAGGCACTGCCAATTTTATTGTTCTAGTCATACAACCTGTGTGACAGCATTTCCAGTTTTGACAAATTTGGCTTAAATAATAATCAAATGAATCCCTAAGTTTCAACTATGTATTTTTCTAAGGACCTATGTTATAAAGAAAATTTAAAGATATTATGCTTCAAGACAATTTAAGAAGCAGTTTAAAGAATTGTATACTTCAGCTCCAGAAAATACTGTGCTTCTTTCTAAAGTAACTGATTTGGCGGTATGAATAGAAGTATCCAGATACAATGAATCACAGGCTAGAACCACATCATAAATCAACTTCAAAGATATGTTTTTAATGCTAATGAATCATCTTCTCTCAGTGTCAAAGATATTACTATAATTTAAATTTGACTTCTTTGAAAGCTTCTCATTAGTACATTGGAATTCTAAGGAGTACATTTGTAAGCCAGTAGCATTATAACTGGAGTGTACCCATATGAGTGTGAATGTGTGCACTATGCACACACACACACATGTGTATTCTGTAAATCCACATCACCTCCCTGAGTTATATCATGCTTGAGTTTTGTCAGGGCACTGTTCTGTGACTTTGTAACACCTTGATACTGACCCGGTTTCAGAATGACTTTGTGGGATCACTGGAAGAAAGCTGACCTAAGAATTGGAAAGCTAATATTTTAGTTCTGTCCTTTCTACCTGATTGATTGCTGTGTAAACCCTTCTTCCTTCATCTGTGAAATGGGGATAATAAAATCTGCCCTTAATGGTATCAGTGGAAAAGTACAAATGTTGGTAAGAATGTGGAGAAATTGGAACTCTCATACATTGCAGTGGGAACGTAAAAGAGTACACCCAATGTGGAAAACTGGGTGGCAGTTCCTTACGGGTTAAACACAGAGTTATACCTAAAGAAAACAAGCCAAATGTCCATCAGTTAATTAATGCATAAACAAAACATGGTCCATTCATACAGTGGGATATTATTCAGGAATAAAGAGAATGAAATACCAATACTTGGCTGTTACATGGCTGGAGCTTGAAAACATTATACATGAAAGAAGCCAGTCACTAAAGGGCACATGTGATTCCATTTGTGTGACACATCCAGAATAGATAAATCCATACAAACAGAAAGTAAACTAGGGGTTGGGGGTAGGAGAAGAGAGAAAAATGAACCACCTTGGGCAAAGAGTTTCTCTTTGGGGTGAGGAAAATTTTCTGGAGTCAAATAACGATGATGTCTGCACAACTCTGTGAAAACGCTAAAAAAAAAACCAAAACACTGAATTGCATACTTTAAAATGGTGAAATTTATGTTATATGAATTATATCTCAATAAAAATTTCAAAAACCCTGCCTTCCTATATCAGAGAATTATTGTAAGAATGAAATAAAACTGGAAAGTTCCATAGAATCTAAATCATATACAATAATCCATGCCACTGCATGGAGAAGTACACAAACCTCAGTGTTTGTAACTAGATAAAGAGGGTTTGCATGAAAATTATCTTCATGTCCAGTCACGGGAAAAGTCACATAGAGGTCTGCTGTCACTCAGGACCCTTGCTGTGAAAAGCTTTACAGAAAAGTTATAAACTGTACAAAAAAATTATTTTAAAAAATAGAAGACACAGGAGAGCTGTAGAGAAATAGAGATTTTGTTGGGACTTGCCACTATCTACTTTACATGTTAATCGTAGTTGCATTATAACTGCAAAACCCTGACTGGACTACACAACCGTGACAGTCAGAAGCTGCATTCGGTTCATTTCCATTTCTTTGGACCCCTGGACACAGAGCCCTGCCTACAGTGAACGCTCCACTGAGACCAGATGAGCTTTGCTGAGACTTTTTCTTTCCTTTCTCCTTCCTCTCCTTCCTCTTCTTCCTTCTCTTCTTCCTCTCCTCCTCCTCCTCCCCCCCTATTCCCTCTCCTCCTCCTTCTTCTGAAATCAGTATTTTATTTGGAACACTAAGGAAAGTCTATAGGCTACTGAATGGACTCCAAGCACCACCCTCTGAGGGCGTCCAATGCTGTCCCTTTCTTGTTTAAAGAAGAAGAATGTAAACTCACCTCAGGAAACCAGGCAGAGGCAGAGTTGAGGTCAGTTCATCCCATGCTGCTTCTAGGCCACCATGGTGTGTCCTCTCCCAGACTATCTTTTCTCAGGGCTGCACTCTGCATCTCTCCAGGTATGATTACTGCACAGTCCTCACTACCCTTCTTTGCCCTCATCCAACTTGAACTCCCGTCAATACTTGACACGAGTACCATTAGGACTCCTGTCTCTCTTGCCTTCCACTCTCTTTAATTCCTTCCTACCTGGTTGTTCCTTCTTAATAAGTCTTGGTGGCCACCTCTCTGGCTTAAGCCCTTTGTGACTTCCTTCATTCACCCTCTACTCTTCTTGAACAGCAAAATGTCTTTCCTTAGCAGTGTCAATCAAACCCTACTAGTTCAGCAGTGTTGGGGCTTAAATTACTACCTACAAGTTCCTGATTCCCAAATGATAGCTCTAGCTAAGACCTTTTTCTTGATCTTCATAACTAAATATCCAACTACTTGTTGGGAAATTCCACTGTGTTCCCCAAAGTACCCTCAGTCTTCGTGTGATGGGGGTAACCTGCTTGAATTCCTATAGCCACTGCCTTTGTGAATGTCACTGGCAGAACTGTGATGTGCAGCTAGAAATCCAGTAGTCATTCTTGGACTTCTCTATCTCACTCCTCTCCTTCCAGTGAGCCATCTGTTGCAGCCCATTTGACCTCCTTAATATCTCGTATCCTTCTGTCTTCCACTAAGAAGAAATTTATTGGGAAGTTCATTTTTCCCAGGAAGGACCATGAAGCAGTTGGGAAATGAGATGGGAAAGAGGAAAACCTATAATGGATGTGACAGTAAGGAGATTATTACTAATGGAACCTGAGGCAGTCTAGCCATGGAATCTCTGAGAAACGATGTTGTAGAACCCACTTTGGAATTGTTCCACCAGGGGATAGGGAATCTGGGGTATTTCTCTACCAACCCTACACTCCTTGTTAGAGGTTGCCCCCATACAGGAGGAAAAACAATTTTCCCTTTGAGTTCTTAGCTTGAGACTCCTATAATAAAATACAGATTAACAAGATAAAAAACAAGTAGAATTTTATTAACAGGTATGCCCTGCGTATACATGGGAGAGACCCAGGGAAAAAAATAAGTAACTCAAAGAATTGGCTTTGAATTCAGGCGTAAGTATCATCTTAATAGAGGAGGGAGAGAGTGAATAGAGGCTTCTTAAGGAAGAGTAAATGAGGTTTAGGAAAGAAGATGGGTCTTGGAAGAATAGGTGAGAGATATGATAGCTTGTGACAAGTTTGTCTGGGTGTGGTGTCAACTTCTAATATTTTCTCCTATGATAAGGGTCAATCCTCCCTAGGTGGTGAAACTAAGATTCTCCAAGGAGGGGGATCTATGACAGTTGGATTCCTTTTGGATATCTATCTTTAGGCAGACAGGAATTCAAAGAAAGACTTTCCCAGTATTTGCTGTTTTTTAAGTGCTTATAGCTCAAAATTATCAATATGCCAAAGTGGCATATTTTGGGGTGGCATGTCCTGAAATCTTATAGTTTTATTTTGGGGTGGCATATTCTGCTACCCTTTGTCCCTTGCATGATGGGCATCTCCTACAGTCAGAAATCACTCTCAGGCAGACTCAGGAGGCCATCAGTATGGATGGAAGTTATCTGCAGAGGACCTCTGGGAGGGCCCAGGGGAAAGGAGACAGCTGGGAGCCTCTGCTATACTATCCCCTTTACTCCATCCCAACTACCATTCCCCATTACTTCTCAGTTAAACCACTGAGCTGGTGTCCTTGAAGTTTTAGGTTTTTTTTAAACCTTTATTTTTAAATTTTTACACATCCTGCCTAAATGATCATGTTAATGATCTTTAACACAGCATACCTCCCTTCCCTTTAATTAGAGATCCTAAAGAGCTCCCCATAATTTTCAGAAGGAAGCCTGATTATCTTAGCCTGTGCTTCCCAAACTGTCTCTAAGTTTGGTGCCCAAGGCACCCATAGCAAACTTACAGGGGTAAGGCAGGATTTCTTTCAATTTTGAAAGAAATACAGATGCTCAACATCTGTTGGACAACATGTAAACTATTAGTTTCAAGGTAATCCACAGTTTCAAAGTTAGGACATATAGCATCCCTTTCTATGATAACATTTTATTTCTGAGCTGGGTTTTTTGACTGTTATTGTGATAAAAAGGAAACACCAAATGAAAATCTATGTGGAACAGGAAATGTGGGTGGCAGAATCCAATCTGGTTCATATGGCTACTGAGTTAGTACATAAATACTTAAGTTGTTTAGATGCAAATACTTAAGAAACAAGATCCCCGGAAGCCTGGGTGGTTCAATTGCTTGAGCATCCAACTTTTGATTTTGGCTCAGGTCATGATCTTAAGGTCTTAGGATTGAGCTCTGCATCGGGCTGTACACTCAGGGCAGAGTCAGCTTGAGAGTCTCTATCTCCTTCTCCCTGTGCCCCTTAACCACCTCTCATACACTCTCTCTAAATAAATGAATAAATACAATCTTTAGAGAAAAAAAAAAGACCCTTAGTCATCTATTATGGGCAGCCATGCCTATGACACTGAGGGTGCTGTGAACTGAAAAACTGGAGACCTGGAGACCCTCTACCCCAGGTGCATTGCATAAAGCCCTTGCCAACCTCTTACACCTCTGCTTCTACTCTCAGATACAAATTTTTCACTCCATGGAAGATTATCAGACCTTTATTCCTTAGCATGAAACTTTTCCTCTGCCAAAATTACCTTTCTTAGTGTCTTTACTCTTTACTCTTGTCAACCAGACCTCCACAATTCACCTTAAGGAGCACTTCTGCTGGAATGAAATTCCCTTAACTGGTGCTTTTTGCCCCAGCTATGATTTATATGACCCTGGGTCCCCACAGCATCTGTGTATAGCTTGTGTGTGCCACTCTTTGTGTGGAACCCCCAGTGGTGATTTACTTGCCATTCTAGTCTGTGTGTTCCATGAGCTTTATGATCATGGACAGTTCATTTGCTATGATCTTGCTGGTGTTTTTATTGGGATCATGTTAATTTAACTTACATTAATCAGCATGAGTGCCTAGCATGGTATAATTTCTCTAAAAACTGTGAGCGAGTGAATCAAAAAATGAGGATGAATGTAAGAAAGAATGTAAGACTATAATAATTAGCCTTTACTCTTTGTCTTCTTATTTACATTTTGTACATTTTCTATCATGGTACCTTTGTATATCCCAGAGGATCTTTGCACATGTCACCCTCTGTATCTAGAAAGATCTTCCCTCCCCCTTCACCTGGGTCATTTGCTCTCCTCATCCTTTGGATCTCAGCTCTGTTTTTTCTTCCCTAGGGAAGTTTTACATTTACATTTGTATGATTATGTGAATATTTTCTTCTTTTTCCCTTGAACACAAGTTCCATGGGGGTAGGGAAAAGGTCAGTCATGCTCACCACTAACACCCACAATTAAACATATTGCCTAACATGTACGTAGCAAAAGAACTTAGTAAATATTTGTGGAATGGTTGTGGATGAATAGGTGAATGATTAATCTATAAAAGCCTAACTTGTACATATCAAGATTCAATGACTATTCTAAAGAGACGGTGGAATGAAGTTTTTCCTGCAGAAAGTGGGAACATTTCCCGCTTTGTGAAAACAGAAGTCACCTTAGGTAAGGGAGGACAGGGATTGGAATTCTAATTTTGAGTTAGAAAGAATTCAGAAACTCTTTTAAAATTCTGAAAAAGAGGATAGGGGTTAGATGATCAAAATAGGTGAATACAATATCCAAAATTCTACTTATTTAACAACTTTCAGTATTTCAAATCAAAATGGATTCCTTTGCCATTGAAAAGCTGCCATGTTTTCGTTTGCTGGAAAGTGACAAAGTTAGATAAATGACAACGCTATGTCTGTTCATTCCTTGGTTAGAAGTCCTCAGCCTTAAATGCTCCTCAGTGCAGTCTCACAGAATAAACATGAAGTGTACTGTTTTACAACATGCTGCTCAATGGAATTGTAGCACATCTGGCATGACTGAGCATCTTAGGATGAGGAGAAAGAAAACAATAACAACAAAAGCCCATAAAACAAATTATGACCCCTGTAACCTTTAAAGAAGGACTTTGGAGTAAAATGAACTGTTACACCAACTTTAGAGAAGATTGCAAAGATTGAGAGAAGTTGGAATTTCAGATAATTTCCTTGTTCTCAGTGATATTTTATTAACATTTGTTTCTTCTGCTGCCCTTCTGCCTGTCTTACTTTCTTTTTTCCCCATCTTCATTTCCAAGTGAATAGCTTGGAAAAAAAAGTCAGTATTGACCTATTTTATTTTCAAATTTAAGAGATTGATTATTAGGCATCAAGATACTATTCTAAAATTTTAAATGGAGAAAGTTCCAGGTAACAACCAAAGAAATACAACTACCCACCACACAGTTAATTAAATGTCTCTGAATTGCTACTATTTGAGCTTGATAAGCCCCAAGTATGAATTCTTTAGCTCAAAGCAGGAAGTTATATTAAGAAGACAGTAGAAAGGAAAAATAATTAGGTAGTCTTTTATAAGAGGGTGCATAAATGGTGTCTGTGTAGCCCTGACTGACTTTGTCAATCAGTGTGTTTATTTCAAGATTCAATCATTTGAGGTGTTTGCTGTTATGTAGATATTAGGGACCACATAAACAAAAGGATAAATTAAAGATCATTTTATTGCATGCATTTCTGTGAATTAATTTTGAGCAGATATGCTAAGCTTCTGTTTTATTTGTGACTATGGGCATTTAAAAAAATTAAGTCATATATATTGCTAATTTAAAAACTCATCTTGACATTTGTTACAAACTAGGATATTTGAGATTGAAGGAGCATCTAGTTCAGTCCTAGATCAGTCAGGTTGGCCCAGGTCATGCTGAAGTGACTCCAGCATTTCAGTGGCTTCCAGTCACAGATCTCTAGACTTCACAAGGGCTGCATGTCCATCATGGGCAGCTGCAGCTCTCTTCCCTTCACTCTGGGATTAGGCCGAGAGGGCTGCCTGTTGCTAGAATGTTGCCTGTAACAGCAGCCAAAGTGAAAGAGGGAAAACAGTTCTTATAGCTTCTCTACATCACTTACCCTCCCATTTCATTAACTGGAACAAGTTTTATGGCCATACCTACATTCAGTAGGACAGGGAAACAAGGAAATATAATCATCCTTCAGGGAAAAGGTACCAAATAATTGTGAACAGTCAACAACTCACTTCTTCATTTTCTTGGATGTGAACACATCACCAGAAAGATTAAGCAACTTGGCCGGGATCACTGGCAGAGCTGAAATCAGAGCTGGATTCCTGTTTCCCCTTCTCCTCAGGGCTTCTGTGTGCAAATTTGTGGACAGGCTGTTGTAGTGAGAGTCCTAAGAAAAAGGTGCCATTTAGAGATGTTGTCTACACACCAGGGCCTATTTCATGCCATGGTATCACTCTGGCACGGACAACACATTCTCTCTTTGGAACTATAGGTCCAACATTTGCTTTTTTTTTTTTTTTTTTTTTAAGATTTTATTTATTTATGTGTGTGTGAGAGAGAGAGGGAACATGGGAGAGTGGGAGGTTCAAAGGGAGAAACAGACTCCCTGCCAAGTAGGGAGCCTGATGTGGAACTCGATCCTGGGGATCCAGGATCATAACATGAGCCAAAGGCAGTTGCCCACCAACTGAGACACTCAGGTCCCCCCAGCATTTTCTTTTGTTACAGTAGTCTGTATCAGTCAGGAATTAATCATGGAATTGGAGCCATTATAAATTTTGGTGTCAGGAATTATATTTATTATATACTTTATTAATATATTTTTATTTATGTATACTTAAATATTTATTATAGGAATTAGAATTTAATTTGTATAGAAGGACCTGGACAAGGGAAGGGTCAAGGGAGTCACAAACCAGTTACTCCAATAAGCAAGGATGGTCAGTTACCAAAATTGGATGGTAAAGAGAAGGTTTGGGAGAGTCTAATCAGAATCTTGGCTTCTGTGTGGCAATCACCACTGTAGGACCAATGTATTATCGCCCATGTTAAAGCATCTGTGGCTGGCCTGGGGCAACAGTGGGTCAACAGGCTCAGAAATTGGTAGAGGAGAGTGAGAACCAACCTGGAACTCATAGACCCCTACATGCAAGATTTTAACTGCATGTAATGATTACAACCTTCAGAGAGTAATGTCTGCAACTTTGCTTCTGCCTTTCAGACCTAACTTGGAAATCATATAGGGCTAGAATTCTAGAAATAGTTCCAGCTTAAACAAGTGGACACAGAACAACCTTTCACACATTCCAAGTTTAAAGAGGCCTGCGCAGACCAATGCCAACCCAAATGTATTAGTTTTCTCCTGTTGCTATGATAATTTACATAAACTTAGTGGCTTATACCCACACAGATTATTTTCTTAAATATCTGGAGTTTAGAGATCCAGAATGGGTCTTTCTAAGCTATAATCAAAGTGTTGGCAGTGCTGTGTTCCTTCTGGAAGCTCTAGGGGAGAATCCGTGCATTGCCTTTTCCAGTTTCTAAAGACCATATCACTACAACTTCCACTTCCATCATTACATCTTCTTTCAATCTGCCTCTCCTGCCTCCCTCTTTTCTCTTAAAACACTGGTGATTACATTGGACCCACCTGAACAATCTAGGAAAATCCCTTATCTCAAAATCATTAACTTAATCACATCTACAAAGTCCTTTTTGCCATGTAAGGTAACATATTCACAGATTCTGGGAATTAAATGTGGACATCCTTGGAAGGTCTCTTTTCTATCTATCATTACTAACTCACAAGATCCTGATGGTCTATAGCAAGGGTTGGCAAAATAATAAGATGTGGGTCAAATCTGGACCATTGTTTGTTTGTGTAAATAAAGTTTTATTGAAAAACAGTCATGTCAATTTTTTTAATATATTATCTTTGGCTACTTTTGCACAAAATTGAGTAGTTGGAACTGAGACCATATGATCCACAGACCTAAGATATTTACTGTCTTATTTTTTGCAGCAAAAGTTTCCTGACCCCTGGTCTATAGGCCAAAAGGTTGATTTGTGGATATAGAAGAAGAAACTTAGGTATATAAGAGCCCCAGAAACTCCAGATTTGTAAGATAATGTATTATCTCCTTATGTTAAATCTATATGCAAAGCTGAATTATTAGGTTAACTGCAAAGAAAACAGCCCACACCATTTGTAAGACAGTGAACACTAGCATATCTAGTTATGAGCATACCTGCACAATAACCATGGGACATCCCCCTGGGCTGGAACAACCCTTCCACTGAGATAACTGTATACAACTGTAGAAAACTGGTATAGTCTCACTCTTCAGAGTCCCTTCTCCATGCTGAATGTCACAATCTTTATTCCCATTGAGGAAAAAGGGAATTAATAAGGACCACATTCACAGGCTGTTCACCATGATTCGAATTTGAGTATTACCTCAAATTGTTTAGCCACCTAAGCAAAGCTTAAAGTGCATTGTTTTATTTTATCACAGGGTGATTTTATTTATTCAGGTACATTTTATGTAATTTATTTTCAAAAATAACCTTATTTTCAAATTTTATAGATCACTCTGTCCTCTATCCTTGTATCACCTGCAGATGAATTTTCCATGATATAACTGTAAGGTTTTATAGGTGAGATAAACATGACACCAGGCAAAGTGGGTGCAAAGCAAGATTTATTAAAGGCATCTCCGACGAAGTTTCAGGGCTCAGAAGAAGGGGAGCCAGGAAAGTTGCACTGGGAGGAGGTGGGCACCCTCGGGCGAGGTTCCCCAACTCTGGAAAGCAGAGTGGGGGAAGTCGCACTGGGAGGGAGTTGGCGGGAACTTTTATCAGGCCAAGGTAGGGCTTGGGCTCACATCCATATTTGGTGATTGGAAGTTATGGGGTGAGGGCTCCCGATACTCCTGTTTCCTGCATAGGTATCAGGTTACCTATGGAGACGTGACCTGGGCGTACACCCTTATGGCAGGAGAGTCTAGGGTTAAGGAAGGGAGGGGAGGGGACTGGAAGATGCGGCCCTGGCGGTCATTTCTATTGTTCCTCCTGCATTCCCGGAACTGCCGACCCAACAATAACTTCTAAGACTTTAATGTTTTCCTTTCCATCATGCTTTCATTCAGTTAGTTCCAACAGGAAGGAACACATATCTTAAAATGTCTTTTCCACCTGCAAGGAAATGAGGCCTTTAATGAAACCTTCAATGTGCAGTTTTAACCTGGTTATGTGGTTTATCTCTCTATGCCTTGAGAGACAAAGGAGTGGGATTTCACTAGGTTAAGAGATATTTGATTAAGTTTCTCTTTCAGTTCAAAAAAATTTGTACATAGTGCAAATTCCATTAACTCTCTCCGGGACTTTTCATCATAAAGGAGACGATCAAGATGTGTCAGCCAAAATAATTAATAACTTGCTGGGTGTTCAAATGCAAAGTGATCTTTTGAAGTGTTCATTGTCTTCGGTTTTGGAATCATTTGTTGCTTAGCAGCACAGTGGGGAAGAACGTGTCTATAGAGCAAACTGACTAGATTTGAATCTCACCTTTCCACTTGCTAACCATGCCCCTTCATCAAGGTGGGTCATGTTCTGAAACAGTCTTCTCATCTGTTAAGCAGGGACATAAGTAGCTCTTTCATCAGTCATAAATCTAAGAGTTCATACATGTAAATACTTACAGTAGTGCCTACTAATATGTACATTAGTTGGGTCCTCCATTCATCTAACAAGGTGCTAACTACTCCACATTATAAGCATCACAGTAGCTCTGTGAGGTTGGTATAATTATCTTTTTTTTTTTTTTAAGAGACAAAGATATTGAGGGTCCAAGTAGTTAAATAATTTGCTGATGGTCATAAGTCTAGAAGACTACAGAGTTAGAGATAAAATCCGGTTCTGTTTGATTACAAACACCAAGCCTGTGGATTTAACCTACCATTTGCAAAACATTAATTCCTTGAATTGTGAACCATTTAAGGCCAAGGCATAGCATTCTTTAGCAGTTCAGAAGCTGGTAACTGAGTGAACACAATATGGGGGTACTTCAACTAAATGAAACCCCTACATATATATTACCTGGACAATCTAGTTTTTCAGAAAGCTTTAACTATTGGCCAAAACTTTAAAATAATACTTAATTTGGAAAGAACTCTCTGTAAGATGTAGTATACATCTTACAGTATTCCCGGTCTTCTTAAATGAATTATATTGAACATGATTTAAGATTATATTGACATAGTCATTTATCATTATGAACTTCATTTTTATCCTGTATATGAATATAGGAGTATTCTGAGAGTATATTGTAATAAAGAGGGATATTATTAACTTGGACTGTTACGCATTTTAATTCCTGTGCTTGATTTGTCAAGTTTTAGATGTTTCCTGTCCCAGTGGTGCTACTTCTTGTCAGTGTTCCTGTTTGTACTGTTAATCTCTCAAAAATCCACCAGAAATATCTGTTGATCAAACAAAGCTGGGTTTATTAAAGTTTACTGTAAAATGACAAATCACTATCTTGATAGTGTTTCAAAATGAGGAAATTTGGGTAGAATATTTATAGTTTAGGGTATGAACTGTGTGATGGTATGAACCTGGGTGATTTTAAGGTGGGTCTTCAAAGACATAGAAGTGACTGGCATTTGGTAGACTTTAAGGCCATAATAATTCTGGACTGGTGGGCAGAGCAAGATGAGAGATCTAAAGTAACCCTTGATGATTAAGCTGTTAGTATTAATAAGCAAGTTATTTCAGTTGGTTCACAGTTGTATTTTACAAGAACCTGTATTTCCTGGAGTAAGAAGCTAAGTGATTTTGGCTGGTTCCAATATTGAAATAGGCAATTTCAAACTACAGTGTTGTTGTAGTACAAGGATGAGAGAATACACTGGTTTGGTTTTTCTCTTGCCTCTGTCACTCAGTACTTCTACATCCTGTGGAACCAGAACCAAAAAAACAAAACAGAACTGGAATTGTGAGTCAACAGAAAATCAATAGAAACTAAGTGGAAGGCTAAGAAGTGGACTCATATGCAGGTATTTTGTGCTTAAGTATTTTTCTTGCTTAATTCCTGGAGGGTTTCCTAATGTCAGGTAACCAACATTGTTGACTAGCTGAGCATCCATTAGGTGTCTACTACTATACTGAAATGGTAGTTGTGTAAGTTCTAGTAGAAAATGAATTAATAATTCTGAAAATTGGGCTTGTTGATTTTTTTCACCTTTCCTAATGTCTTATTTGTTTATATTGAGTTTTTCACAGCTTTTAGTGTCCTTTTCTTTTGTGTTTGAAAATTTATAAAGTGACGTTGTTCAGATGCCAGATTTTTTTTTAACTATGAAATTTAGAATGTCTGGGGATTTTATCCATACTTTCTGAAAAGTTCTTCCAGAGTCCTTAAGCTACATTATTGAAGTAGGTAGTCTGAGACATTAGGATTTGGTGTTGAATGCATGGAAAATAAAGTTATTGAGCAACTATAAAGGATGTAATTAATACCTAAAATAAAATGCATATTGTTTTCTCTCTGCACTCTAGTGATTGGAAAATAATAAAAAAAATTAAAGGTTCTAATTGTGTAGTAATTGTGTAGGAAAATTGTGGAAAAAATTTGACTCATTACTTAAAACTTTAAGCAGTTTATAGTAATTTAGGCCAACTAAAAAGTAAAATATATATTCTGGGGGCACTTGGGTGGCCCAGTGGGTTAAAGCCTCTGCCTTTGGCTCAGGTCATGATTCCAGGATCCTGGGATTGAGTCCCGCATCAGTCCTGCTCAGCAGGGAGCCTGCCTCCCCCTCTCTGCCTGCCTCTCTGCCTACTTGTGATCTCTGTCTGTCAAATAAATAAATAAAATCTTTAAAAAAAAATACACATTCTGGCTAGCAGAAATCCTTTCTAAGAATTATGTTTGGTAAGAAGATATAGAAACTGATCAAACAAGGTTTTTGAAGTCCTATTAACCATGGAATTTTCAGTGAAGTGACATGAATATTGTAGACTTGGATTTATTTTGAAATGACAGAAATTCCTTAACATTTGAAGCCTCTTTTGGTTACTGCTGTCAATGTCTGTTTTTCTTTCTTCCTTTCTTTCTTTTTTTCTTTCTTTTGTCACATATTCAGTACTATAATTTGTTGGCATTTGGCCCAGAAAAGAAGTCAATTTTCAGGAAAAAAAGTTCTTTACTAGCTTTATACATGAAGAAGCAAGTTCAAATTTTATTGTTAAATCAACAGTTTTTATGCAAGGAGAATTTGTGGAAACCATACTGTAGACAATGTGGTCTCTTTCCTTTCTCTTAGCTAATTTTCCTATTCTTCACTAGGATATGTTAATATCCTAGTCAAGAATAGAATATATAATATATAAGATATATAATAGAATATATATACATATATAAACACACACATATATATGTATATATATACACACCTTTTATTAAATATAAAAGACAAAAAGAAAACCGGCTTATACATCTGATTCTTTTTTAGGTAGATTCTTTCATACACATACACACACACACATATATGGTTAGGTTCCATTTCATATTAGGTAGCATGAATTAAAACAAAACCTTAAATTTAGGGACATGGATGCCAAACTAAGGAGAGACAAATATTAAGTCTCTGGGACCAAATATAAGTTATTTTGCTCCTTTTATTTATGAGTGCAATCATGAAATTAAGTTCAGTAACATATAAACAGCATTTATTGAGTACCTATTAAGTTCTAGGAACCCATGTTGGGTGCTGTAGATGTAGAAATAACAGTCTGTGATTCTGAAAGATTCACAGTATGATTGAAAAGTAAAACCAGTTATTAAACAATATGATAAGTAGTAGAAATATATAAAAAATTTTGATTATTGATGAAGTATAATTTTCAAAACATTAAAACTGTGGTTTTGCACAAACAGAAAAATATCAAAGATTTTGTTCAACTCATTAAGAGAAATAGCAATATGATAGAACAAATACAGAAAGCATTTGAGGGGCTAGATATGTATAGGCAATTTAATAAAGGAATATTAAGGTAAGATTCCTAGATTAGATATAAAACTAGTTAAATTTCCTAAAGGCAATAAAGCATAACTTTTGAAATTATTATTTTTCCTGAGTATATATTATTTTCATCTCTCCTGAATAAAAATCTACAAAATAGCAGGTAACCTCACTATATTTGGGTTCTTTTATCAATAGTAATCAGTAGAACACTGATTACTATTGTAATTCCTTCTAGATAATTTTTGTGTTCTAGATAATATTGTGTTCCCTCTAGATAATTCTTGGGGGGCCTTTGCCCCCAGGTGACATTACACTATTTTTTGCTTTATTTTCAAGTCTTGGATCTTATTTTATTAATACAAAAATTCAAAAACAATGGAATGTAGGAGAAAGGAAGAATAGGGGTATTCCAAGTGGAGGAAAGTTAAGGACAAAAGATGTTTGAAGTAAGGCTCCTATAAATTAAGAGAAAATTTCCAGCGAGACAAAGTCTAATGGGGGCTGGAGGGATGGTGATAAGTAGAAGGACAGGTGAAATAGGTGGTTTCCAAGTGTCATTCAGGAGCAGTTTTCTATTACTATTATGACAGATGACCATTAGGACTAGGGACCAATGTATACAAGATATTTACTTGATATTTGATTGTGTTTGTTGTGGTGGTGGTTTTTAAAAAGTCTGAAAAGCAAATCATCTGTATGCTGGCAAGAAGTTATAAATTAATTGTTTTTAAAGCCATCAATTCAGATGTCAGAACACTGAAACTATTTTGGAAGAAAAAGCTGAGGACAGTGAAAGCAGAAGATTGGGAAGACAGAGAGGATTGGGATCCAATCAGGCACCCAAACTGAGCAGAGCCTCTAATTATTAGCCATACATCTGAAGTTCTCCCTCGTCCCCCCATGGGTCTTTTCCCTCTCTTTCTTTTTTTTTCTCTTCTATACCTTTCTTCCCTTACCCAGACAGGGAATGAAATCTGGGAGATAGCACAATTTATGTCCTTAGCTGATCATGATGCATCTGAGGAAGCAGCATCTAGTTTTGTTTTTTTTTTTTTGTTGTTGTTGTTGTTTGTTTGTTTGTTTCTTAGGCTGTAGGCAGGAACAGAATAGAACAGAATGTAGCAAAATGGAATGGAATCTCCCCTGAAATACCTTTTGACTCTTTTTATTGTTACAAAGTACATTGTTTACTTAGCTTCATTTTTCCTCTTCGATACTAATTTTCCTTTTAAGAAACAAGTCACATCCATAAATATGTATTAATTTAAAATCTCTCTTTACTAGAGTTTTCCCAGTGGACAACAAACTGTAATTCATGGGGTTATTCAAGCTTTTTATTATTATTTCCAAGGAGTAGATAAAATATGACTACACCACAACCCCTTGGCCTTTCTGTATATGCTGCATGATTGTGACAATGTGGATAGACCTAGAGGGTATTATGCTAAATGAAATTAGCCAGACAGAGTAAGACAAATACCATTTTACTTCTTCTATGATTTTACTTCTATGTGAAATCTGAAAACACCAAAACAAATGAACAAACAAAAAAGCAGAAACAGACCCATAAATACAAGGAACAAACTAGCAGTTACTGTTGGGCATGGGGGAAAGGGAGGGAAGCAGGTGCTGAGAAAGAATGGGCAAAAATGGGTGAAGGGGAGTGGGAGGTATAGTCTTCCAGTTCTGGATGAGTAAGTCACAGGGATGAAAAGTACAGCACAGGGACTATTGTTAATGGTATTGTAATAGTGTTGTATGGTAAAAATAGTAGCTACACTTGGGATGAGGATAGCATAGTGCATAGAGTTATTGAACCATTGTGTCATATACCTGAAACTAATGTAACAATTTTATGTCAACTGTAGTTCAATAAGAAAGATTTTTTTTTTAAATAATATCTACTGATGATACCTGCTTAAAAAAAAATTCCAGGTTCAGTGTAAGACAGAATCAAATCAGGAAAGCTCTAAATCCAAAATAAACAAGGTGCTGCTCTAGAAATCCATTTATACATGACTTCTATTTTAGCCTTTTATTTTTCATTTCACTGTGGATAGTAGTCATTGGATTTATAGTATTTAGCACTAATTTTGGAGAAGGGCAGGTTAGTGTCCACATCAAACATATGGTATTTTACTGTTCATGTGTCCTTCCAGAATTAATTATGCAAAAATTTCTAAAGGCCCTCTTTGGGATTTAATGCTATTGATAAAATTTGTTTAACCAAAACTGATGAATGCTGGTTTTATTCATTTCTAATTGGGCAACTTCACATTCTGCCGACAAGTAAAATTAATAAGCATTAGGTCTAATTGGCTTGCTCTGACTAAGGAGCTGAATACTTTCAGTAAAAATCCTAGACTGATTTTATTTAATTAATTAATTAACTAATTAATTAATTTTTTGTAACTTAGGAGACAAACTACAGAACTCTTTCCTGAATGATTTTTCTTTTATGGTGCCTTAAGCATCTTGGGTCTTTTTAGATGAACAGCAGTACTTAAGCTGTTGGAAGAAAGTCTATCTTCTGAATGAAATGGCTTTTATTTGTATGGAACAATTAGCTATAATTAGCATGCAAGTTTTAATGATATTGTATTGTGAAGCTGATTATGCCTGTGGGACTGGTGATGCAAGTTGCTTCTATTGTTTATTGTATGCAAATCCAACCACTTAGCTTTAATTAGACATATCCAGAACAATTGTCAACAATTGCTTTAGTATTAACAAGTAGCAGGAACTGCCCATCATGACTTTTTAAATGGCAGAGACTTATAAGCAATTGATTTGGCTTCCAACAAAAGAAAAGGTATCTTGAAGTCCATCATTTGCAGAACAAAATCAAGTTTGGGTCAGTCTGGTTGACAAGATGTTTCTGTCTTCCCAATTCCTCTGATTATGCCTCTCTGCTTTGTGAATATTAATAGAAGGTGGCTTTTTGAAGAACAGTAAATTCAAAATAAAACTCAGTATTTTAAGAAGAGCCAGAATGTGGACTGTTCTCAATTAGATATTTGATGATTCATGATCTGGTAGGATTCCAAAAAGGTGAGTAGTTTGGGTTCATCCTAGTTATTAATGCATGTTATACTTTGTATATTGTAGATGAAAATCATTACATGAATTAGCAGTCAAACTGTGATGTTCTTTTAGTAATGTAGTTGATAAGTCTTCCTTGGCTGCAGAATTTCAAGGAAGAGAGTGTGAACATGGTTTTCTGATCACCCTACAAGCTCTCCAGCCTTTTCCAAGACTCAATATCTTCCTTAGGCTTTAGTCTGCCTGTTCTAAAGATGACACGTTAGAAGCACATTCTCAAGAAATTGGAAGTGACTTACTTCCATTTACTTTTCCCAGACTATTTGTATCTCAGAATGAGACCCAGAGAAAGAATATGCATTATCTGAAAGGATGGCTGCACTTCCAGCCTTCAAATGAGGAAATTTTGTAACATCTTTCCTTTCCTTTTCCCTTTCCCTTTGCCTTTCCCTTTCCTTTTCCTTTCCATTTCGGCACTTTTCCTAAACCTTCTCTAACTGGGAAAAAAAAAATTATGAAGAAGAAGCAGCAGCTGTAAGCATTCACACAGACATCGGTCTGTTTTAAATTACATTGGTATGTTAACAAAGAGAAAAAAAAGTTACTTGCTACCATTGTTCCAAAGGTTGATTTCTGATTTTTTAACTTCTGTTGTGTCTGGATTCTCTCCCCATTTTTCAAAGAATGGCCCTCAATAGCTTAATAAATCAGCTAATAAAATATTTTAGCATCTGCTAATGTTCCCGGAGTGTGTTACATGCTGGTTCAAAGGCTTTGTAAAGGAGCTCAATAGAGGGAACCAGGGGCAATTCTGAAAGGCAATACTATCAGGTTTCAACACACTGCAGAACATCAATCTTTACCCAAAGATTTTGCTTGTAAATATTTACATTGTTTGCCCAGATGGTGGCACAATTGAAAAACGTGGGTATTTTTTTTAAGCATCTCTTAATAAACTTAAAAAAAAAATCCATAAACTATAGAAAAGTATAGAAACACATTAAATGTTCATTTGAAAACTTTTGCTTCTGTTGTAATTTTTTTTTTTTTTTAATCATGCCAGAAGGATGTGAAAAGAAAACAGGTTCTCTTTAGGTTTTGAGGATAGTATATTCTCATACTGCCCTTCACTTAGATAAACCTGAGAGCTTAGTAGCTTCTAAAATATTTCCGTTCAAGGCAATGGATGTTTACCAAGCACCAACCATGTGCTATGCACTATGCTGATGATTCTAAGAGCTTCCGTCTCCTTTATACAGTTAGAGAGGATGGGACTCCCTTTAACAGCTGCAGTCAGGCCTTGGTCAGTGTCCCCAGTAGAATCCTCACCAAACACATGGTGAAAGACAATGGCAAGATACCTCCTTCTCTCACCTCAGAAACTGAAGTCACCTCTCAAGTGTCTCCCGGTTGTCATTTTTCTTCCTTTACACTTCATTGTTAGAATCATACATGTTCCGTGTCTCAATGTCATGCTTCTTGTTTCACTGGATCCTGAATGAATCTCTTTAATGGATCCATGGGCCTCAGTACAAAGTCCCAAATCCTAAAGTTGGCTTTCAAGTCCCACCATCTGTCTCTTGGTTACCTCAAAGACCCAAATCCCACCACTCTTGTCCTCACCTCCCAGTTTTTGACTCAGCCACACAACTTCTTGCAGTTACCCAAATGGAATCCCTGCTTCTGCCTCTGTTTTGTTCTCTGTGTATAGGGGCCAAGGTGCAGGGAGTGGGTAGGGTAGGGGGAATCAAGCAGAGCACCATTAGCATGAGCTTCTATTTAATTCTAGAATACCTGGGCTTGAGAAGTTGGACAAAGGTTCTAAGTGGGGAAAGAGGATTAAATGCTTATAGTCTTTAGTAGGAAGAGAGAGGAATTGTTCTTGGGGCTTAGCAGCCATTGTTTGAGCAATTTCAATTTTATCAGGAGAGGTAGAGAGAAACAGCTAGGGGCTACATCCACATGTGAGGTAGTAGGAAGGTAGGAACAGCTGTGGGGACAAGGCCAGGCAAGAGCCTCAGCGGAAAGCTATCCTTCAGTATCTCATAACTTTATCTGTAGAACTGTCCTTTAACCCTCTTCCCTCTTCCCATCTCTACTTGGCTAACTCTTGGTCACCGTGGTTCAGAGGTCACCTCTTCTCAGAAGCCCTCCTCATGCTTCATGGGAAGTCATCTCCCCACAGCCAGTAGCTCACCCCCACCTCAGAGTTCTGTGCTCAAATCTGGAAGAGTACATATCAAAGGGTATTAAAATTCGCTGCTTGTTTCTCTGCCTACTATACTAGATTGCTCAATTTCTGAAGGGCAGGCCTATACAATGCCTAACTCTTTTTCTGGCATGTATTATGGGCTCAATACATTTCTCTGATGAATGACTGAATGAGTGAATGAATATGAAAGGTGGGTGAGCCCTAAATCTCTGTTGAGCAAGATGATCTTCCTGCCTTAACCTTCCTTTTTTCATCTATGATGTAGCCAGGCTGGTCTCCCTACCCCAAGACCAGTAATAATACAGCATGGGTGAGCCCATCCAGAAATAGTTCCAGGACAAACCTGCTTGTGTCTCCAAGACACCAGATGCTCTACCACAGTTAGTAAATAGGTTCTTATTAACTGAGATACAATTATATGGAAATACTACACTGCCATCTATGAAATTCTAGATTTCAAAGTAGCAACTTGGGATTTGTTCCCACTCCACTCACCCTTAACATTTATAATAAAACACTGCCTAACGCAGAATTATATTCTTAGGGAAAAATGCAAAACATGTTTGAAGAAACTCAACCCTTATTAACACCATTTTTTTTTTCAGTAACAATAACCATTAAACAGTTATGTAGTTAACCTGTGTAGTTTTTAAGCCTGCTAAAGTGTCTAATTAGTTAATTAGGAAGACAATTATGTGCTAAAAAAGGAAATTTGAAAATTGACTATGGATATATAAAACTGTGTTCAAAATAAGCTTCTATTTTGAGGCTTTAGAGCTGTCCTGTTGTGTTAATATTTCACGATTCTTTGTATTCAGATTTTTTTCACAAAAATATTGGATGGTTTCCCAAAGTCCTCCTCTCTCACCTTCTGGTGTGTATCAAACAGAATATTGGAATTATCTAGTCAAATTATAGTTGGAATTGTATTTGGTAAAAGGCTATTTCATTGGAAATCATTCAAAAAAGACATGTAGGGAAAATTATTTTAATTTATAGGGTCACTGTTTCTCTGTCATAATCAATTATAAGTAAACTATTTCTCAGGACTTTTTTTTTTTTGCTATTTTTAATAATCAATTTGTGAAGCATTTAGCATAGGCAAAAACACATTTGATGGCAAGATCACTTTTAAGAGGCTGCTCTTTCTTTTCCTTCAGCACTGCACATGCAGGTTGTTTACATTTATTTTGTGAATGGTGGGAACTCATGGTCCCAGAGGCATGGAATGAACAAACAATCTCTGTATACAGTATGCAAGTTAGAGAGGAGAAATTGATCATTTCCAGACAATAGTGCAATTATCTTTTCCAATTTGAGGAGTAAAATAATCTATACAATTTACTTCCAAATAAAGTACACTTATATTGAATAATGTTTGCAGTTGCCAATCTTCCCATTCAATGCCCCTCCCTTCTGACTCTAGTTATCCCTACTCCTAGTTAGCCTGGACTTGTCGTGGTGCTCCTATTGGGAAGTTGTTACTCTTGTCCGTGCTGCTTCCTTGACCTTGAAATATGTTAAAAGAAATCCACTACTTCCTGAGATTCTAAAAATTAAACTTCCTTACCCCAGCAGACACATTCTATACCATGAACTGCAAAAATGAAAGCCATCAAAGAAGGTGAGATTTTGGCTTTGTATGAAAAGTGCTGAGTAGGCATGAAAGATCCAGGGTGAGGAAAAGGCAATTTCTCCTGAAGGCCTAGAGATGAAAGAGGCAGCATGGGTAGCTAGGTGATTGATTTCTCCTCTGCAACTTAGAGTATCAGGATACAATTGCTGGCTTGGACAATTGGGTACTGTATTTATAGGGACATAGTGTCTAGTGGATGGTGGGAGATTTCAGATCCTAGAGTCCTCCAACAAAAAGTATGTTCCAATTCTGTCTTTCCCATTGTTGTAACAGCTACAACAGTGGACAATTTATGTAATTACTCTGAGCTTTGGTTTCTTTATCTTTGAAGTGGGAATACTAATATCAACCTGGGCAAGTTGTAAGGATTGAAGATAATGTATGCCGAGCACTTATCACAGTGGTTGGTTTGCACACAAGCACTAAATAAACAGTAGCTATTATAACAATGACTGCATGGTCTTTACCCTTCTATTAAGGGTGAATTGAGCTAAGACAGTTCTAAAGACTTAATAAAACAGATTTGCCTCATGACTCCTAAGAATAAGGAGACATGAGGAAAGGTGTTTATCATCTGAGGTACTAAAGTGGACCCAGGGAAATAAGAAAGAGTTGCTACTATATCTTTGTCTGGAAACAGGAGGGAATACAGCCATCAGGATCTATGTGTAGTAGGTTGAGAGCCCAGGGTCAAAAAAACAAAACAACATCAAAAAAAAGAAAAAAACAACCCCCCACCCCCCCCAAATAAAACCCAAAATAGTTTCCTTTTTTATGGGGAAGGAGTCTGGCCTGACTGAGGCTTTGTTTTGAACCCATTACAATGAGACTCCAGTAGTTCAATGTCCAGTTGTACTGGGGCTGTGTTTCCTTCACATGTACAGATTCATACCCTCAGTCTTGGGATATGTCAGACCTCATTCTTCTGCTAAAGTGATTTTGGTCTTTCTCCTCCTCCTCCTCCTACTACTACTCCTATTTTTGTCTCTACTCCAGAGACAATAATGTTGATTTGATAGCAAAAGCAAAGGCAACAAAAGCAAAAAGCAACACGTGGGACTACATCAAAGTAGAAAGCTTCTGTGCAGCAAAGGAAACCATCAACAAAACTAAAAGCCAACCTACTGACTGGGAGAAAATATTTGCAAATCATATATCTAAGAATGGCTTGATATCCAAAATGTGTAAAGAATTTACACAACGCAATAGGTAAAAACAAAGATTTCGATTAAAACTAGGTAGAGGAGCTAAATAGACATTTTTCCAAAGAAGATCTACAGATGACTAACAGGTACATGAAAAGGTACTTAACATCCCTAATCATAAAAAAAATGCAAATCAAAACCACCATGAAGTGCACCTCACACCTGTTAGAATGGCTATCATAAAAACAAACAAATAACAACTGTTAGCAAGGATGTGGAGAAAAGGGAACCTTTGTGCATTGCTGGTGGGAATGGTGCAGCCACTGTGGAAAACTGTATGGAGGGTCCTCAAAAGCGGTAGATTCAACACACAGTAGACATCAGATTTACTGTATATGAAGTCTCTAGGTCAAAATGCAGGTAGCTTGATGGTGGTAAATGGTCCTCTGTTAAGGGAAACAAATGAATAAGCTGATTCTTCCATACAGGGCTGTAAATTCTAGGCAGAATGCAAGCACAAGCTTGGAAAAGTCCTTGATCTGCTCTTAGTCCATACAGATAGGGTCCCCAAAAGAAGAAGTGACATTTACGGCACAAAGCTCTACCTAGACAGAGGTGACTTGTGTTTGACCTGTAGGATCAGGCCTGTCTCTGAGCAGTGAAGGTCCCTGAACTCCCAGCAGTCCACGAGTGGTTCCCAAATATCCAGTGGGTAATATGGAAGCAACTTAAACTGCTTTCATCATCACTGAAGGAAATATAACCTAATTTCAGCAAAGATACTGCCTTTACATAAGTGCATTTCAAGTGCACAAAACTTACTCTAGCTAGAATGCAAGGAGAAAGCGGAGAATCCTGGACAACCATTTACATGTAGAAATACTCACAAAACACTGGGACAAATGCAAAAATAAAGTTCAGGGCAGGGGCTCTTCCAGTAAAAGTGTTTTGGAGTAGCATTATTATTTTTTACTTGGTTGAATTTTTACGACTAATGAAAACCAGTGACATAACTTGTGCTGAGTGTTCTACTGTTAAATTCTCCTACTGTTAAAGAAGCCCAGCTGGTAGACACAGCCGTCTGAAATTCCTTCCTTGGAAGACACACCAATCCGCTTTGTGCTCAGGCAACTCTATTTCCCTGGGCTCTGTGACAAAAATAATGACTATTATTATTTTTTAAAAGATTTATTTATTTATTTATTTATTTGAGAGAGAGAGAGAGAAAGCACACAAGTGGGAGCAGGAGGAGAGGGAGAGGAAGAGAGAGAGAGTCTCAAGCAGACTGCATGCTGAGCATGGAGCCTGACACGGGGCTCCGTCTCATGACCCCAAGATCGTGACTGGAGCCAAAAACAAGAGTTAGATGCTTAACTGACTGAGCTACCCTGGCACCCCATGACTATTATTTTTACTGAAAGACTTTTATTTGAAATCTATAGAAAAAGGAAAAAAAAAAAAAAAGAAAAGTTACACATGATCCCAAATCAATTTAGGTGTCCACAGAATGAATATATGGTATTTGTTGACTATCCATTACCTCAACACTTAATTTTTTAATTATATGATATAAGAAATAAAAGTTCCAGCTTTGTTTCCTTTTCTCTTCTCTAGACACACATTTAAATGGCTCCGTTTTATGTTTGTTTTTCCAAGCAGGGCTGCAATGAATATTCCCACCCAATCATCTTTATGCATCTGGGCCATTATTTCTGTAAGACAGCATTGTTTGGGGGGAATAAGCTTTTATTACTTTTGGATTGTAGAAAGCAAAATCTTCCTTATAAATAATTTAGAAATAAAGTAGTAATCGTTTTTAATGATGTAGTAACAGTGAAAGAATTGATCACACTGTGTTCGTTTCACAGAAAGAACTCAGATTTCTGAACTTTGAAATCCTGCCAAATGCTGCAGAGTCTCTTCTGGGCCAAGCCCTGTGTGGTGGCGTCAAAGATCTGAAATGAAAATCCTTGCCCTTTAGGCAGGTGTCCTAGATTTATGTATCAAGAAAATTTTATTATCCCAATATTGACCCTTTGCCTAGAATTTGTGAGAATTTTTGCTCCAGATTAAATGAGATTAAATGAGATAAAACCTGTAAAGCTCTTAGCACAGGGTTTCACACATAGTAATAGGTGCTTCAAAGATGTCATTGTGCTTATCATTATCATCATTAATACTATCATCATTTTGAATTATTGCTTGCGGTATTTCTAAACCACCTCTATGTAGGAATGTTCTCAGGGAATTCAAAGAGGAGTGTTATTGTGTTTGTGAAGTGCTTTGTGAACTTGTATTTAATCTTTTCTCATTAACCTCTCACTGGCTTCTTCAAGTTACTAAATTTGAAAATTCCTGTATGTTTTATTCTTCTAGTTTGGTTTGCATTATTAATGAATGTGTAATAATTGGACAATGATTTGCCCTTTGGCTCTGAAATTTCTATTCTTAGAAAAAAGACTAAAGCTCTATTTCTCAGCCTAGGGATAGCTGAAAGTCCATTTTAACAGTCATGGTTGTCTGCAGGGGATTGCCAGGCTCAGTAGCCTGGTTTTCCTGTAAATCCCAGGTGTTTCTCCAAGATGTCTCTCCAAAGGTCGTATGGTTAACTGTAAAGCAGGCAGCAAGAAGGCTCAAAATGCCATGATCTTTCGTCCATGTATATCTCTAAGGACTATTTAGAGGTTTTCTACGTTCTGCAGGAAGGCCCAAATGTAAGCCATGAATGACACAAAAGAAAACGTATTTTAAAGTCTCCCTCAGCTCTTGCCTTTAAGGAAAGAAGCTCCTACTGATTATTTATTGCAGGTTTTAGGAAAAACAAAAACAAAAAACAAAAAACAAAAAAAAAACCCTTAAACTTTCTTCATTATGATTATTGAAGGAAACAGGACCCAAACTAAGCACAAATATTGCCTTTTTAAAACACGGACTTCAAGTTCACAGAAATGTAGCCAGAATTCAAGGAGAAAGCAGGACATATTGGGCAACCATTTTGCATTTGGAAAAAATCTGCAAAACTCTGGGACACCTGCAAAGCAAGGTGCAATAAGCACTCTTACGGTAAAAGTGGAATAATCACTGCTGTTTAATTTGGCTGAATTTTATGCCTAATAAAGGCAATGAAATAACTTGTTCCAAATGTTACAGTTCTGTTGGGAAAGAAGGTCAGCCACTCTCATTTCTTTGTGAGGAAGGTGGAGAAAGAAGAGCTGCTTGGATTCGAGGGTCAGGGATAAGGGAAATGCTCAGGGTATTAGAACAGCACCCCTCCTTTGAGAGTTAATAACACGTTTTCATATCACCCATAATTTGGGGTTGTTGTGGGGAGGGTGGGTGAGGTAATGGAGCACTATGTGATGCCTGTGTGTCACATGTATGTTGACCACTAAACTATTTGTCCAGTAGTTTTTGAAGGACACCTGTGGTTTGTAGCATGGGAACCTCTTTCTAACTTAAACCCTTTTATCATGAATTATTATACTAATATTTCTTCCCATTTATTAAGCACCTGTTCTGGCCAGACACATTTCCTCTTTGTCTCTAAGATTTACTAAGCTCTGGAACAAAGGAACTTGAGACTTGGAGGAGAAGTTAAGCAAAACACCCAAAGACACAGGGCTGCTAAGAAGCAAAGCTGAAAGGAGTCTACAACTAGCACTCCACCAAGGTTGTTTTTTTTTTTTTTTTTTTCTACTCTCATTCTGCTGTTGAAATCTTTCTCTATCTGGCATACCAGCATGGGAAACAGTCAGTTGTTCTCCCCCCAAGTAAGGACACAATCCTGCTCTGAGGTTGGATTAGGTGCAACTAATTAGGTCTTCTCAGAATGAGGATTACTGCTCCTTCACTCTTTCCTCATGATTGGTCCCTAAGTCTGCTACCGTTCCCTTCTGGGTATAACGCAAGGGCTAAAATCTTTATCCTTCAAAACTCTGCAGCCCAGAACATAATCTATGCATTGTTAGGCATCCCAAAGGCAGGGTAAGTTTTATAACTATAACATCACTGCAATATTTCAATATAGCTTGCTATCACTGGGACCCTGAGGCCTTTTATTCTGTCATACATATACATTTGTCACCATTCCCAGGCTTTTATTGGTACAGTTTATTTCTTTTTTCTTCCCAAGTGTACTTATTAAACACCATTCTGTTTATTTCTGCCCAGTTCTCTCATTTGTCACTATAGAGTGACCTTGACAAATTAGAAAAGTGAGTAAAAAATCCCACCTCTTCAGAGTTTCCCATTACCAGATCCCCTCCCTACTTCCCTCCCTTCCCTCTTCCTTCCTTCCTTCCTTCTCCCCTTTGCTCCCTCTTTTCCTTCACCAGAGGATAGAGAATTTAATATACCCAAGATCACACAGCTAGAAATTCTATCCCAGTTTAGTTTCCCATAATAAACTGCTTTCCATCTAGTTCTCTAGACTCTAGATCCTCTACGTACAGTGTTATGTATGAACCCACAGCGTTAGAATCACCAATAGGATTGTTACTAGTGCAGAATCTCAGGCTCCAGTTTAGAACTTCTGAGTTAAAATCTGCATTTTTACAGGACTACAAGCGCTTCTAAAATCAAAGTTTGATAAACACTAATCCAGATTACAGGAACCTATCTAACAGAGTAGTCAACTTTTCTTCTTGTCTAGCAGAATTCTGTTTACCTGTCCTCCACATCACTCAAGGTAATTAGTCAGACTCCTGTCAGGGAGATCTGATTTATTTTGCTAGTGAACGGATTGGAGGGTGGGTTTTGGATCCAGTTCTTCTCAGTGAACGTTCAAGAAGTGGGCTCAGAAACTCAGGGAAAGGATTTCTTTCTCTTTATAATTTACCACATGGGAAGGACCAGTTTTTTTCTTTTGCTACTAGATATTATGGTATCTTTTTAAGATGCCAGAAATGCCAGTAGCCGTCTTGCAGCCATGATGGAATGGGTGCCAAGGACAACCCTAACTGGGTGAAGCTGGCAGAGAGGAAATACAGAATGTCAAAGCCACCTCATTTCAGGATTCCTTCTTGTTGGGTTTGTTTGTTTATTTGCTCAATGGTTAAGTAAGCGGACTTGGGATGTTACTTGCAGCCAAAAACATTCCCACTGATACCAATTATGTTCTTCTTTGGTGGTAAATGTGTTGCCAGAAACAGCATCAGCTGTTTGTTAAAAGCAAGATCAATGACACCAGTTACTCCACTGAAAAACTATTAGTTTGATCAGATAATAAATTTATAAATTATGAGTCCTTTATCTCTTTAAGCAAATTTCTGTCTTCCTTCCCTTTTTCCCTTGCACACCTTTCTCTCCTATTCTCACCTGTTATATTTTCTTTTATGTAGGATCTTAAAATATGCACATGCTTTAATATTGTTAGAAATTTATCTTTGATTTCTACTGAAAATCTACCATAGAGAGCAGATGAGAGAAAAGGAGAGTAACATTCAGAAGATAATTCAGGAGTGGAGAATACAAAGAATTTAGTGTCCAGTTCCTTCTTAGTTTTCATTTAGCTCCTGGTCATTTTATGATGACACTCATCTTCCTTGTCTTTCAATACTGGTCATTTGAAGACAAAATTTAGTATAAATTTTCAAATAACTAGTAAAATTATTTCTTACAAAGCAGAAGTGGCCAATGTGATTTTTAATTGACTTTTTTATATTACTTAAGTGATGTTCTGTTAACAAAAGCTGATGTATGATTTCTGGGAAGATTTATAACCCCCCACCCCCAACCAATTTTTGATTCTGTGTTGATTAATAACCTAATCTTGAATTTGGGATAACTTTAAAGCTTCTTCTCTAGCCATAATAAGAATTGGCAAGGATGAGATTTTTTTCAGCCACCTGAGAAAAACAAAGAATGAGTTCAGTAAGTTAAAAGAATCTCTTTATAGATCGGTAATGCCTACTAAGTATGTCTCCTGGAGAAATATATATATATATAAATAACTATAAAGATGGTTTTAGGACAGGGACATCATCAATATGGCAACATAGCTCCTTCCCAACTTCAATCCCCCTTACAAGAAGACCAATTAGCAACTGTACATAGACAAGACACCACTGTGATAAACCCAGAACCAGCAGTGAGGTAAATATTCCCAGGACCACAGAGACTAAGAAGGACTGCATTAGAAGGGTAGGAGAAACAGCTACACTCTGCCTGCATTGCTCCTCTTCCAGGCCAGCACAGTGATGTACTGTGCCTATGGTTCCACTGGTAGGAAGAGAGCCCCAGGTGGATATCGAGCTCCCCCAGCATTGCAGGACACTTCCCACAAAGCCCATTCAGGTTTCACCTAAAGTGAATAAATGGGGAAATCTGCATGGATAAACAAGTGGAGATTGCATAGAGATGAAGAAGGGGGAAGGGATTTATAGCAACCAGTGCTCAGATTTGGGTGGATTGAATTTCTTCATGTAGTGGTGTTCAAGCAGAGATCCTAGCCAGTGGGCCTGGCCATCTACAGAACCAAGCTGGTAGCCCCATCTGGCCAAGGTTTTCATTTGGCAGTTCTGCCTGATTTGGGTGCCCAGCCAACAAACTATACTAATCTGGAGCTTGTTCTACAGCCCTGGCCAGAGAAGCAAATTTAGAGTGCTGTTCAATTACTGTGTATAGTCTGTAGTCCTGCTGGACGAGGAAGCCTGGCCAGAAAACCTGGGCAGCTATGGAGCCCATCCTATACTCTTTATTTGTGCAAGGAGCCAAGCCATCAGCCTTGCCAACTGCTGAGCATAACCTCTGACCCCACAAAACCAGGGAGCCTGAACAGTAGCTCTGGGCAGGCTCAGAGCACAGCCTACAGTGCCACCAAGCTATAAAGTCTAGTTTATACCACTGCCCTGTAGCAGAGCCCATCCTAATGCCCTGCCCAGGTCCTGAACACAGCCTGTAGCCAAGCCCAGGCAGGAAACCCAGCCACTGACCCTACCCAACCATGGAGCATAGTTTGCAGTCCCAACTGATGGGGAGCCTGGATAGAGACCCTGCCTGACCACAGAGCACGGTCTCTAGTCCACCTGACTATGAAATATAGTTGGATGCCCTTCTCAACCAAAGAGCCCAGCCAGCAGCCAATCTCATCATGGAGCCAGCCTGTAGCTTCATCATGTATAAGGGTGAAGCCATCCAAGAGAAACTGCATGTCACTTAAACATGGGGTCTAGTCAGTGACAACACTTAGGGAGTATAGACTGAGACCACACCAGAGCAGGAGCAATTGGGGAGCCCAGCCTGTAGCCTTGCCCAATCACGGAGTACAGCCAGTGGCATCACCTTGGTCAGGAACACAGCCTGCAATTATCACCCAAACAGAGATGATTGTAGAGCTCCATTGGTGGCCCCACCTGACTGCAGAGCACAACAAGCAGCCTTGCCCAATCAGGGAGGCCACCCAGTAGCCCTGTTTGAACATGCCCATCAAACAGGCCCATCACACAGCAAAGCCCAGGCAGCAAAGCCCAGGCAGCAATGCCCATCCCTTTACCTCAGAGCACAGGGAGTGGCCTTGCCCAACTAGAGACTCCAGTAGCAAGCCCTGCCTGGCCATAGATGCTACCAGCTGACCTGTTAGTACCTCAAGCTGAGGGACTGGTAAAGATCTTTCTATGCCAAAGCAAACCTGTAAAGTTCAGAAGAGGACACAGCTAACTCAAATGCATAGATGTCAGTGCAAAGAACCAAGGATCAAAGAATCAGGTCAATATGACAGGAACAAAAGAAATGAATAAAATTCTAGTAACTGAGCCTAAAGAAATGGAGATCTGTGAACTGTCAGACATAAAATTCAGAATAATCCTCTTATGGTTTAGTAAGCTACGAGAATACATAGAAAACTAAATGAAATTAGTTAAATAGTGCATGAACAAAAATGAGAAATTCAGCACACAAATAAAAGCCATCAAAATAACAACAACAAATATCCTAGATATGAAAAATAGAACTGAAGAATCCAGTAGAGAGATTCAGCATCAGACTTCAGCAAGCAAAAGAAAGTCAGTCAACTAAAAGATAGGTCATTTGAAATTATTCAATCAGAGAAGGAAAAAAAAGGGGGGTGGTGAAGAAAGTCTGCTTTATGGGATTTGTTGTACATCGTCAACTCATAGAAACAGAGAAGAGATTGGTGGTTGGTTGCTAGGTGGGTGAAGTGGTCAAAGGATACAGAATTCTAGTTGCAAGTTCTAGCCATGTAATATACAACATGGTGATTATAGTTAGCAACATTGCACTATATATGGAAGTTGCTAAGATAGTAGATTCTTAAAGGTCTTGCTACACACACACACACACACACACACACACACACAGGCAATGTAAGTATGTGAGGTGATAGACTAGCCCTCTTGTGATAGTCATTTTACAATGTATACATTTGTCAAATCATTACCTTATGCACCTTAAACTTACATAATGTTATATGTCAATTATCTCTCCATACAGCTGAGAAAAATACTTTATTGCTTTATTTATTTAATTTATCTGTATAAAACCTAGTGAATTTTTTCTAACATTTTTTCATAGAAAATTCCAACTGTACAAAAAAAAAAGAAATAATAGGATAACTACTTCCACTTGCCCATCATAGCTTTAACAATTATCATCTTATGGTCTAAATTATTTTATCTATACCCCTCCCATATTTTCCCAACCCCTGTATTATTTTGAAGCAATTCTCAGTATATTGTGGGGTCAGTAAATATTTCATTTTGTATTTCTAACAGAAAGGGTACCTGAAACACATGAGCTTAATACTCTTATTACACTACAAAAAATAATGTTAACTTAATTTTCCTTGATATCGAATAGTCATTATTCATTTTTTCTAAAAAAAAAAAAAAGAGAATCTCTCTCTCTTTCTGTCTCCCTCGCTCTCTCCCTCTCTTCTCATTGCCATTTATTTATTGCACAAGCTATGTTGTTTGTCCTGCAGATTTCACTTGATTTAGATTTAGAGATTGCGTGTCTAGCCCTTCTGTCTTGATGTAGTTGTTATTTCATGTTACCCTGTCTGTTGTATTTTTCTTAAATTTGTAGTTTTATAGCTAGAAGATGGATTAGATTCTGGTGAGATTTAATTTTTTTTTTTTTTTCTTGGTGGTAACTTCATAGGCAAAGCTGTATTATTCTGTAAGGAGAATATATGAAGTCCATTTTTCTCTCTTGTTAAGATATTTGCAGTCTTTGATGATGTTATCTTTTTCCCTCTTTCTTTTGAGATCTGGAGTGGAATTTTGTCTCTGGCTACATTATCTGATTAGGAATCATCAGTTTTGGCCACTGTGTTGTGCTGAGAAAACCTTGCTGAATTGCCTATGAAATTTTGCTGTAGTGAGCCTATTAGTTTTTCTGAATGAATGAGAGAAGGAGATAAGTTGTTTTAGTGCTTTAGAGTATTGAAATGCCAATACAGAGTTGTATGTATCAATTTGTAGGCAGTGGCTGGAAAGTAGGTTAATAACTTCACCACTCACTGCGTGACCTTAGGCAGGTTAATTCCATGACTGCCATTTTTATCATTTGTAAAATGAGCATAACTATACCTATGTTTCCTATGTAGGTGTAATGTGTGTATGTGTGTGTGTGTGTGTACACTCAATAAATGAGAGCTATTATGTTTATATTTAAAATTGATTTTTTAAAATATTTTATTCAATTTATTTGAGAGAGAGAGAGCATGCATGCACAGGTGGGTGGGGGTGGGCAAAGTGAGAGGGATAGGAAGATTCCCTGCTGAACAGGGAGCCCATGGTAGGGCTTGATCCCAAGACTCTGAGATCTTGACCTGAGCTAAAGGCAGATGCTTAACCCACTGAGCCACCTGGAAGCCCCCTAAAATTGTGATTTATTTTGATAATAAATAATAATGCAGTGTAATTTGTCTTATTTTAAGATTGACTTGCTGATAATATAGATATTCCTGTGTATGTGTGAGTGGTAGAACATTTATCTAATCAGCAGGTTTAGTCCATTTCTTTTATTTTTTATGACTAATGTTAAGAAAACAATATCCCTGGTTTGTAAATCTCCTAATTCCTAAATCCTACATTCTCTCAATGTCATATTAGAGTATTATGTAACAGATCCACCCAAGAATCTTTCTTTCTCTGTGGCATATACCTTACAGTTTTCCTTTTGTTTGGATATTTTACATCTTTCTAAAGATAAATATTGGCTTGTAGAAAGTTGAGAATGATACAAGTGATTCTTGTCAAATAGAAATGCAAGTGAAATTTATCTAGTAGAAAAGATAATCCAAAAGGTTAGTGTTTAATTATTAGAGCAATAGGCAGTTTTGTATCTGTACTAGCAAATTAACTTCACAATTCTTTCAGTCACTGACAACGGATACTTAGTCTCTCAAATTCTTTTTGAACCAGTTTTACCATTATGCTGTTTCCGTCATTAATGAAAAAGTAAATCTTTGACATGTGCTCACTATATATTTGTATGAGAGCAATGTGTTTGGCTTTTTGAAAATTATGCCTCAGTTCTATGCTTCTAGCCTCAGCGGTGGACTTTGCTGACTGGTTCAATATTAATTATGGATTTTAAATACACCAATGACATTTCTGTAGAATTTGTTGAAGAGTATATACATCTCACCTCATTGACACATCACCACCTGGAATCTATATTGGTTTTAGATATTTAGCCAAAGAACTAAACATCCCATCTACATCAAATAATCTGTAGGGTGGTATCACTGTTTTTGATGTAGGTCATGCATTATGATTTTCTGCATTTGTCAATACGTTCCGTTTCAGAAGACAAAGATTTCCTTCTATGAGAGTTAGATCTCTTTGTCTCTTTATTTTTAAAGTGATTGAAGATGTAAGTTTCTGTTTGGGGGGAATATTTATATATTTGTGAATATATGTAGAATCTATATTAGAATATAGAATTATATTCTAAGTATTTAATAATAAAGTATTCATAAATTCCTCTTTTCTGAATTCTTCAAAGACTATGCTGTAATCTCCAGCCCATTTACTGCCCATCTCTACCGATTTTACATGCATAAAAAGGAAGGAGTCGTTCTTGCTTGGAAAAAAGATTAAATTCAACTATATTTTTAAATGCTGAGAGAGAAGTGTATGGGAAAATGAATGGAGACAAGGAATTCATCAAAGTTGAGGAAGGGGAGAAGTTTTCCAAAGGTGGTTGAGAAGAGAGTTTATGAGGGCTGTGAATTAAAAAGAGAAAGGAAATTTAATTAAAATTTGTGAGCAACATGTTGGACCTCTTTTAAGGTACTTTTGAGATACTTGGTTATACAATGAAATTACCGTGAAATTACTTGATAAATACGGTTTGACCCCTGAATCATGTTTTTTTTTGAATGAAGAAGAATTTGGAGTCTAATGTGATTCTCCAAGTTTATTAAATTATATTTTTATTCTGCCAATATTTATTGAGTACTGATTATGTGGTAGGGTTTTATGTGCTAGATAAGTAGTCTGTCCTCAGGGAACTTATATTTGTATTGGGGGCTAGTAGGGGTGCGGAAAATAAACAAAGGAATAATGATAGAATATGTTTTATACATGAGGAGGAGATGGAGGCCATGAGGATATAAAACAGGCTGAGTAGGCTAAAGAGAGAAAAGAATGTTATTTTACATATGAGGATGAAGTAAGGCTGCCACTTAGGAAATAGCACATTCCATTCTAGCCAGGTAGACAAAACTCATCATATTAAGTAGACCAGTCTAAGTAGACAGACTCTTGAGTAAAAATTTCTTAGATCTGAACCCTGATGGCGGTATGAATATGTAGTACTTTGTATCCTTCAGAAGCTAGTGCTGATATTAAATTTTTTAAAAATGAAATGGTAGAATCCAGAAATATTTTTGAGGGTGCATATGGCTGGGAAATATACATTAGAGAAGAGAGAATTTCAGTGAGCCCTCCCTAAAATCATTTTCTCTTTAGAAAAAGAGAAGTTATATGACATTTCTCTAGTCAAGATTTGTAACAGTTCCGTGGAATTCTCATAGAACATAGAGGCTCATCAGGGAAACAAAATATGAAGCAACTCTCTTTTATCAATTTAGAACTCCTTTGTCAAGGGAGGATTATTTTCCCATAAATTCGATTTAAAGGGAAGGAAACGTAACTCACTTTCACGGTCATTAAAAAGGATAAGAAAAGTTAGATCCTATAAAAAAAAAAAAAACTTCAATAAGCTAAACTAGCTGGCAGCATGAGAGCAAGATATTTTCTCAATAAATATTGTATAGATGTGCTTTGTCAATTACTTTTTTTTTTTGGACCGTGAGCAAAATGTAAATGTCATGGATAAATGATAGCTGTAATGATGTTTTCCAGCATTGTGCTCCATGTTACCATGGCTTCTTAACAAAGATGTTAAATCATTAAGAGTCGTATTTCATGATAATTAACTGCAAATCTGATAATATTACCACTTTTCATTTGGTGTGAAATGATGAGGGAGAACCACAAGGTTTATTGGAGGTACATGGCAAAGGACAGAGTGACTTAATGTATGTATATAAATCTTATAAAACTACCTATTGGACAACATTTTATGATAGACATAAATTCCCATTCACTCTCCACTAGTGATAGACAGTGAAGTCTGCAGTGGAAGCAGAAAGCTGAGATGGGAAATCACCCTCGAGAGTAGAAGGAATTCATAGTTTCCTTTCCTATTCTTGCTCATTCTCTTTTGCAACAGCTAAAGAGTTCCTTGTTCTTGCTTAAGTTTTGAACAATTACACATTCTCATTAATTCTGTCTTATTAAATGTGCTTTATTATAAAATATCCAATAATGCTTTTATAATTAAGGTATTATTAGCTTTTGTCATTTTAAACTACTATTCTTCTGTCTGTATTTCTTTGAGTTCTGAAGTGTTCAGCATGCTCATTCAAAATTTCATTTTAGGGAAATGAAAAATCAGGAGCACTCTGTGTTGTAAATCTTTTCATCCCAACTTGCTGTTAAAAATATAAAGATGGTGGTTTGGGGTAGAAAGGACAGGTTTTATGGAGTTGGATGCCCTGGTTTGATTTGCTCTTTGATTAACTTTTTTTTTTTTTTCCCTATCTTGAGCTCTGCATTAATCAAAGCTTTTTCTCTTGCAAAGGACTGAAATCCAACCCAAACTCACTTAAGAAAAGAAAAAGGGACTAAGTTGGCTCATGTATGAAATTTTAAGGGCTTGTGGCAAGGCTGGCAAGAACAAGTTGCCCCAACCAGACCACCTGTGTCAGTCTCTCCATGTCTCAGCTTTGCTTTTCTCAGTGCAGGCTTCATTGTCAGGCAAGCTCCCTCTACATAGTGGGCAGAACGGCAGCTTTACATTCTTTGATCTTCAGAACCAGGGGTCTTGGAAGATGACAGAAACTCTTTCTGACACTTTTGACTAAAGTCCCAGTGAAGACTGATGGGTCCTGTTCAGGCCAGCAGTTCATCTTAGAATGAATCCCTGAAGCTAGGAATAGAGAACATTGTGCTTTGATTGGCTAGGACTGAGTCTGTGTCTGACTCTCCCAGGACCAGTGCTAAATCATATGGTCAAAAGAGAATGAATATGAAATAAAGGAAGAGTAGTTTCCTGAAAAAGGAGACATTGAGTAGTCAAGTCATAGATATACCACTGGACTATACTCATTCATTCATTCTTTTCCAACTAGCTTTTAAAAATCAGCTCCACCATTATGCTCTATCAGGCACTGTGGTAGTAATGATGAGAGGATTTTAAAAAAGAGATGACCTAGCTTCTAAGAATTTTATGTAGCCATGTAAGAAATATTCATGTAAGAAAATACATACAATGCAATAAAACCATGCATTCAAAGTCAATGATCTCCCAAGGGAAGGATCTTCTAGGTTTCCTTGTTAGCATGAGGGAAAACTTGTTGTACTCAGTGGAAGTAGCACAGATGAGGGTATGAGGACATGGTACACATAAGAGCACGACTTGTTTCCACTTCAATATGGAATAATGACAAAGGACAAGGGAAGTAGCAGGAGATAGAGCTAAACAGGTAATCAGAGGCAGATCTTGGAAAGCCATTATGTTGATCAAATGAGGCTTTATTATTTTTTTCTTGCTATCAAATGTGGATTATTAATCACAGGAATAATATATATCAAGTGTATATGGTAAAAAGATCACTCTTGTGGGCATGTGGAGGGTTATTTGGAAGATTCTGAAACAAGAGGCAAGGTAGCTACTAAGGGGTTATTGTAACCTCCCAGCTCAGAGGATTCACCGACTCACTCATTCACTGATTTCCTCCCTTCCAACCACCCCCAGCAGATATTCACTGAATGCCTGCTATGGACTGGGTATTGTGTGAGACAAAGTCTAAAGCAATAGCAATAAGGGTAGAAAAAAGAAGACAAATATGAAAGTAATTTAAGCAAAGAGTAACTGATTTGATGTCAAATAGCTTCAAGATGGAGAGGACAAGATTGTAGGTTTCCCGCCTGAGCTCTTGGGAGGAGGGTGATAAAATTCCTGAGCCAGATATTGTCCAGATCTGTTTACTCAACTGTAACGTGACAACAATAGCAAAAACCCAGCATCACAAGGCTATTATGAGGATGAGATGAGATAATACAAATATGAATAGGTTTTCATGTGTATACTTTAAAATATAAGTATACTTTAAAATATAAGACAAGGGCAAGATGTTATTTTTTCTTAAATGTAACATATTTTCAAATAATCTCTGTGATTGCTTTGGAGTCCATGAGGCTCCAAATTTTCTCCTCTCAAGATGTACCCATTGGACAGAATAAATTAAATTGGAAGTCTTTACTATCTAGCTGAAATAAGCATTGTTTACTCTGGAATGTCAGTTTTTACAAGCGTCATTTTCTGTGTTCTGGCTTTTCTTCCATAATGCAGGGTGTTGGGGCTGGGGGAGGGGAGGTAAAAGCCAGTTCAGTTTCTCATAAAATTGCACATTGCATATTTGGGCGAGAATGGTTTTGTTTAAAGCTGATTCATTGGGATTTCATAAGAGACACTATTGTATAGGTACAATAACTGTTTAGCAAGGTTCTTTATGAGACATTCAGGATTATGGACCCATGATTTGCATTCATTGCAAACATTGTAACAACTTCCTTTGAGCCATTAAAACAAAGGTATTGAAAGGCTGTTAAGGACTGCACAAAACAGTGAAATCGCAACAGGTTCATTTATTGGTGAAAGTACTAGCAAGGTACAAGCCAGCATTACAAATCCAGGTCTCTTCTGTTTGGTTGTCACATTTAACTTTTTCCAGCCTCACTGTGCAAAGGAAGGGGCTGTGATTTGAGTAGGTTGGAGACTCTGAAATCATATTGCAAGACACTCATCCACCCAGCCAGCCATTCATCCACTCATTCATTTCAGTTCTTAGGTGCTGGGGCAGATGCTGAAGAAAATAATACGCTATCCCTACAAACTATAATTGCAGAGACAGATACATAAAATATATTTGCAGTAAATTGAAAACGTGAAATGATAGGCTAAGTGCAGTGTGTTTTGGTTGCTGCTGGGAAGACAGAGCAGTAGGTTGAAGAGGGAATTGCTGAGAAGTGGAGAAAAATAGCGGACATTCCAGGCAGCCAAATTAATAAGTGAGCGTTGTGTTGCAAATTAAGTTGTGAATTCAGCTCCCTGGGAGTCACTACTGCTGGCAAATTCTATCAGCTAGACTTTTCACTTCCATCTCCAGGATTTCTGATTTAAAGGCAAATTAAGCTAACTGTTTAGTTGCTTCATAAAGTGTCCTATGTGAAAAACTCATCTAAACCAAATTGACTTGAGAGATGAAACAATAAGGAGAAGTTGACAAGTTCCCAGTGATGGCATAATTGAGTACAGCTGGCTGACCTTTGCTGTTGTCCCAGGAGTGATGTAGGTAACATTCCTTATATACCCAAATCAGCACAACACATAGTAGTTCCATGATAAACAGCTGATATTATCCATTGACAGAATACTAACTTGGCACAGTATTTGAAATTGTCAAAGAATTATTAATTGAACCCCCCATTCTTTCAAAATAACTGTATTCTGGGACGCCTGGGTGGCTTAGTTGGTTAAGCAGCTGCCTTCAGCTCGAGTCGTGATCCCGGTATCCTGGAATCGAGTCCCACATCGGGCTCCTTGCTTGGCAGGGAGCCTGCTTCTCCCTCTGCCTCTGCCTGCCACTCTTTCTGCCTGTGCTCACTCTCGCTCCTCTCTCTCTGACAAATAAATAAATAAAATCTTAAAAAAAAGCAAAAAACTTTAAAATAACTGTATTCTCTTCCATCTCCTACATCAGTTTTGCCCTGAGCCTACAAGACATGAATAGTATAGATCCATTTAAGCAAATTAAAAAGAAGTTCAAATTCATTTAAAAAATATATTGTCAGACTCTTTTGCAGGTGCACAGGAAATGGGATAGTGTTATTAGTTTAAAGGCGTTCATGACAGTTTCATGACCAAAAAAGGGAAAACTTTGTGGAGGATACAGCCAGCACATCTGGTATTCATCAAAATTAATTTCTAATCTCATGTGCTCAAAACATATAAATCACTTTTATTTCCAAAATAATAGAATAGTGGAATGTCTATGAATTAGACACTATTAATTATATCACTACCAATGATAACTAATTCATTATGATTCAAATAAAGCTATCTGTATGTTATAAATAGGCAAAGAGAATCACAAGAAGTTAAAAAAAAAAAAAAAATCCCTGTGATCACTGGATAAAGTGCCAGGTCTCTTGAGTCCACACAGCTTTTCTCTCAACTTTTCTGCATATTTTAATTGAAATAATCTGGACTAGTTTTACAATCCAGGTGACAAATTCCAACTCTGATCCTCTCAAATTGTATAGCCTTAAGCAAGCTAATTAACTTCTCTTGTCTGACAAGTGGGGATGACATTAATACCCACCTCGTGTAGTTATTATGCAAAAAAATGAGATAGCACATGCAAAGGTCCAGCATATGACCCAGTGTAGAGAGGATATTTAAGAAATATTTGTTCCACTTATCTCCTTTGCTTTATCATTCACCCAGTATTAGCTTTTCTTTTTTCTTTTTTTTTTTTTTTTTTGCAATGTGTTTTGCAATGAGTTTTGATGAATAAACAAAGTCAACCTTTTATACTCATGATTTAGAGCATGGGGCAAAGCAAATGTAAAACCAAAGGAACATAGCTCAGAGGAACTTGGCTTCTAATTCCTGATGAAAATACTAACTGCTTTATGACCTTAGGCAAATCATTTAACTTCAGTGCCCTTAGTTCCATAATTAGTTATAGTCATAAAATACTATATCATTATTATAAACTACATTAAAATAATTGACATAATAGGTGTTAGTCAACATTTTTGCACATATGTTATATCCATTTATGTGGTTTTACTATTTTTTTTCTTGATTTAATGCTTTGATTCAACTTTTTAATTTTAGTGGGAGGTTTCTTTCCCCCCTTTGCTTACGGATTTCAATTTTGTAGAAACATTAGCATTGGAATTGGAAGGGAACTTACATATTATCTAATTTGGTGAGGTCTCAGATGCCGCCATTTCCTGCTCCCAAGTTATTGTGGACATGCCCTTACTGTACCTCCTGAAGCAGAACGTTCCTATAATCAAGAAGTACTGCTATGAGACTCTTACTTAGACTTAAACTAAGCCCCAATCTCTTTCTCAGCTACTCTTGCCAAAATTCTACTTTTACAGGTTACATAGAATAAAATGATACTCTGTCACATGGAAACCCTACAGATGACTTGAAAGCAGGTAACACACATATCCCCAGCCTTTGTCCATACCTCATATGTAATGCTTTCGGTGATTTAGAAGTACATTTTTATCCAAAGATTTGTAATTAGTTTGGCATTATAACTCACTGCTGCATTATGAATTAAGTTTTATAACATTTTGCCTTTCATATCTATACTTACTATTTGAAGAGAAAGTATTTCTACGTTTTCTAAAGCTACAGGGACTTTGTAGCTTTTAAATTCCAGTATAATTCACATACCGTGTTGTATTAGTTTCAGCTGTACAATATACTGACACTCTTTATCACTTCTGAATGTCAAATACACATCATCACAACACAAGTTGGAAAAAGAAAACAACATCAAGAACAACAAGCCTTTCTGCTTTTCCTTTCTTCCCGAGTCCACATTCTGCTGAAATGGTTCTGAGAAGGGAATTGTGTGATTTTATGTGGCTGGGAAAACCAGATGCTGGACCTGGTGACCAAAGACTAGATGGAGAGAAGTTTCTCTTTACAGAAGTGTTCTTTAACAAGTGAGAGTGACAACAGGAGGACGCAGTCACAATTTTGCAACCTTAATGAATTAAAGACTAGAGACAATTGCTCATCTGTGGTTACCAACATCTCTCTCACACACACACACACACACACAACCCATGAGTGTCTCTCTTACATACTACTACTTATGGAAGAGTCTAGCACCCCCAACCCTTAAAACAACTGAATCTAAATTCAGATCAATTCTCCAGATATAACTACCAACTTCTATGAAATACAGAGAAGAGAGGAACATGTCAAATTACACCATGGGGCCAACAAAATGCATACTGAAAAATCCTACAGACAAAATGACCCAGCTTTCTCAACATATAAATTAGGAGAGAGAAAAAAAAAAAATTTAATCTACAGAACACGAGACTTAAAAGACATACCATCTGAAGCAAATACAACAAAATATCATTTGTTCATTCTGTTTGAGGACTATAAAGATATTGTACAGAATTATTCCCCATACATTGTATTTGTTTAGTTTTCATAACTTAAATTGTACTGTGTTTATTGTAGTCAAAACAAATAAGCATAAAAGGCTTACCAACCCTTTCCATTGAAAATTCAAATTTGGATTTCATTTCGTACACACAAAAAATGTTTAAAAACATGAATTTTTGATACGATTTGAAATTCGAACACTAACAAGGCATTTAATGAACATAGGGAATTATTGTTAATTGTTTCAAGATATAGTAGTGGCACTGCACTTAGGATTCTCCCTCACTCCTAAAAGAAGGGAAACAGTCTTTCTCATTTAGAAACATACACTCGGAATATATCTAGGCAACATATATTATCGACATTTGGTTCAAAAAATACAGGCCAGAGGGAAGTGAGTAGAGCCATCCATGAAATTCTGATTTTGTATATGCTGGAAACATTCCACATTACGAGTTGAGAACAATCAGAAGAGCAGGTGCTGGGTGGCCACGCCCCCAGGCAGAATCACATCACGGTAGCAGCAGTTCATCAGAATTCATTTGACTCCTTGCTGGTCTGACCCCAGTGGATCCCGGGACATGTGATGTTTAGAGGGTATTGCCCTGGCCCAACAAAACTGTAAGCAACCAGCCTGGAAAGGAATTTGGTTCTCATCCCAAAGAAGAAAATCTCATGTGTCTCTTTCTGCAGTGCTATCAGAAAATGCTACGCAGCAAATCAGTGGCAACTCCATGAGTGGATGTTAATGAAATTTTAATGAATTTGAGGTGCTGGCACAGTATATCCCCGCAGAGCCCCGTTAAAAAGAAAAAAAAAAAAGTGTTTCTTTAATGCTGAAAGTTTATAGATGACAACACCAGCACTGAGACCAGAATGAAGGCAGCCTCAGTCGGGGTGAAGATTTTCTCAGCCCAGTAAATTTTTTGGCCTTCATTTTTCTGGTCTCCTGGAGGCCCTGTGAACCCCATGGGCTGATGTCCTGTGGTTTTTGATTGCTGGATGCCTTACACAGGAGAAGAGATCCATGATTTCTGTCATCCTCTGCTGCTTCCGGATATCGAGGGCTCCTACATCCCTTTAAATGTTTACTGCAGATTGCTTCTTTTGCCCTTCTAAGTAGTCTGTAAACTCGATGCCAGAGAGGGGCTGAGAGAGTTATTGCCTGTTGATACACTCACCCAAATAAGTGCTGAGTGCTCTTCCCTATACACATATGGACTTTGGCTCTGGGCCCAGAATACCTGAGTCAGTTTCAGAATTCTGTTGTTACAGTGGGTTCCTGTTTTTAGAGAAGAAAACGGTGTGCATCCTAGGATCTGAAAGCTGTCTACATTTACATTCCAACGTTCTTTTTAATTTAGCAGACCACAAGGATCAATAGAGAATTTACTAGCATAGAGGAGCATACTGGAATGATTTGATGAAAGAATGTTGCTTCTTCGACAAAGGGAGGTCAAGGGAGGTGTTTACCAAACCATCTTTAACTGCCTGGATGTTTCTCATTTATTTCAGATTCCATTCTCTCTATCTACTCCCCACCCTATCCCAACCTTGGACCACAACCCTTCCAGAATGTTAACAATGCCCCCTGGCCCTGGAATGTATTTTCCATGAGAGAACAATTTCCCACTTTTACAGTGCTAGAACAATTGTGTGCATTGTTAGAGACCCCTATATGACTTTGACTTTGTCAAAAGAGAATAGTAATTCTCCATTGACAGCTCCCAGTGACTGAAAGTATAATCAAAGTCAATGCATTATTAATGACTCTTCTTTTTAATGACTCAATCACAGTGTGAGATGCTTTTCAAACATTTTATTTTATATAATTTTTCCACTTGGAAAAGTCTGCCCACAAATTAAGGAAATACAATAGCTGAATAAAACCAGAAATATTGTGTTGGATACTCTCCAAACAAATTGTCCTTCAAAGAGATTGCCAGAGTAAGCTCTGATGGCTTTTTCCTGACAGGTGAGGACCAGGTAAATGATACACCTGGGTCTGGTTATCTGAGAACACAGATTGAGAGCAGGGCTTTGGAGTTTGAGAGCAGCCCTGATACACCCAGTTTTATTATTTGCTAAAGATTTGATCTTGGGCAAGTCTTGGAAAAACTCGCAAGTCTTGGTTTCTTCTTCTGTGAAATGAAGCCAGTGGTGCCCTTGACACAGGCATTGTGTGAGGATTAAATGAAATACTGTAGGGGATGTGGGTTGTTCACTTCTTATTCTTGTTCCGACCCTCTAGACTGAAGACAAGGACAAGGAAGGGAAGCTCTGTGGCTGTTCACCCTTGTGTTTCTGAACTCATTGACAGGCTACCAGGACAGGGAATATTTACCTACTTTGTTCCCTTCCAACCAGTGAAACAAGCTAAAATATCACATGGCTCTCAGCTCATTTAATAGGTGCCCTCAGCTCACTTAATAGGTGCTCTCAGGATTGTCCTCCTCCTGTATCTCTTTGGGCCACTGACTTCACCACCAACTCTCAGTATCTGCTTCTCTTTGCTTGAGGACTTTCTCTGTTTCTTGCAGCACTCTCTGCCCATGCACAACGGGACTGGGCATGTCAGGGAATTGAAGACCCCTGGGAGCAACTCATAACCAGAAACTGATGGAAGTGGGTTTGGATAAATAGCCCAGTCCCTCACCCTGCAGGGGGAAGAGCTCTGAGGCAGTTCTACACCATCTCCTGAAGTTCTCCACTGGGAATAAACCTCAGTTTCCCATTGTGATAACTTGCTTGATAATACATCCTTAGTAGCCTTCCCTTCCCTGTCTCATTTTCCTAGTTTTCCAGTAGTCTTTCCTGGGACCCTATGCAACTAAATTATTTGCCTTGGAGTCTTATCTCAATATTTGCCTCTGGAGAAACCCAACTTAGGGTAGTTTATTAACTGAAACTGGCTTTGACCAACAACACCTGGCACTGAGTTTCCAAGCATTTTTGGAAAATGTAATACAGCTGTACCAAGTAGATGTAATTCATGTTGATGACTACACATCTCGGAAGGGCAATCATTCCAGCAGAGAAGCTTACTGAATTTTCCTAATAAAACCATTTTCCCTGTCTTTCAGGTGACTGTCTCACTCCTTCTATTCTAAACCGTTGAAACTCCACTTGGGCTCTGGATCACCCCCTCTTTGCCTTCCCATAGAATTTATACCTAGAATCATCCTCTTTCCTTTATGAAAACATCAATCCTTCCTTTATTAAAAGGTCACTTCCTTTTGGGGCATAAACAAAAATAATAAAAAACAAAAACAATGTAAAGAAACCCCACACACCCCAGAAAGCCCTCTACCTCTTTCCCTGTGTCTTTGTTTTCTCCCACCATGACACTAAAATTCTCTCTGCTACTCCCTTCAATACTCCATCTCTCAATCTCTTTGTCTTGACCCAACCGGGATTTTGTCCTCATCACTCCACTGTCACTCTTGTTACTGAAGTAGCCACAGACCCTCATCTCACAAAGGCCAGGGGTCCAGTCCCCATTCTCTTCGTCCCTGGTCACCCAGCAGCATTAACTACTGTTGAGCACAACTTCTGATTCTGGACACCACACCTGCCTGCTTTCCCTCCTAACTCACTGACTGCTTCTTCTCAGGCCTTTTCCTGATTCCTCCTCCTCTTCAACCAGACTAGCGAATGTTGGTATGTCTCCATCTCCATCCATTTCTTTGGCCATCCCTCCAATTGCAGTAGCTTTAAATTCCATCTCTGATGTATACATCCTGTTCAGACTTCTCCCTTGAGTTCTAGGACTAATGTATCAAACTGCCTTTGGCATCTTCATTTGGCTCTTTATTAGGTATCTCAAATTTATAAAATGGCATAAAAGAGAGAGAGAGAGAGAGTGAGGAGGGAAGAAAGAGACTCCTCTAGGTGTTCCTATCATTCTGCATCTTAGTAAATATTCCACTCTTCACTCAGTTGATTAAATCAAAAGGCTTGACTCCTCTCTTTCCTTATTATTTTACATCAAATATATTAATCAGTACTTTTGTCTCTACCTTCAGAATACATCTCAAAATCTCAAAAAAAAGCTCCCAGCTTTTCTTTCCCCAACCAGTCTGACCTACTCTGGACCTCCATCATTTCCAGTTTCCACTCAATATATATTTGTTAATTAATCAACAGAGCAGACAAGCAATTTAAATTTTAGAAGGTGGATTGTGAACTAAAATGTTGAGGGAAGTCATCACCAATTTGTTTACAGCTATGTATTTGTGAATGATTCATACTTGACTATATACAGTCTATAGGTCTTCCTCTCTTCCTTCTTATCAGTCCCCTTTTTGCTAGTTCTTCCTTTATCCTATTGTTACTGTCTTCCATTGTCTTATCTTTGACCTAGATCTGACCATTATTAATTACCTTTCCTCTTCTTCCCATATTGCTAGCTTTCTATTAATTTCTTACTTCTTTTTGTTTTGTTTTTTGGATTGCATCCTCCTCTTGCATTTTGCCATGAGGAAGTCAGGTGCTTTGTCAAGGATAAGTTGCAAAAAGTTGGCTGCAGGAGTACTCCTCATTCCACCTTGAGGTTAGAGTCTTGTGAAAGAGGAAATTATTCCAGGCAAGAACTTAGCTTTCACAAAACTTTTGCCTTCTTCTGTGTCTGGAATCAAGTTAGACCCATTAAAATGATTATATCAAACACAATAGATTAAACAAGATATGGGTAATTTTCCTTTCAGGCAAAAGAAGTCTACAAAGAGGCAATTCAGGATTGACATGGTAGCTCTGTGGTACTATGGGTCGTTGCAGGCTTCCTTTTTCCCAGTGTGCTCTGCTGTGCACGCGGCTTCCATTTCCTAGTTTGCTCCATAGTCATAGTCAAAATAGATGACACAGCTCTAGCCATTATGCACAAATTCAGAGCAGGAAGAGGAAGAAAGAAGACAGTAATTTTCTTGTTGAGTCAGACCCATTTTTAAAATCCTTTCTTTGGAAGTACAGCAAAAACTTTTGCCTACATCCCATTGGTCAGAATTGAGTTACATTATAAACCCTACCTGCCTAGGAGATTAGAAAAATGTAGTTTTCCAGCTTGGAACATTATTATCCCTAATTCAAAGAGGGATCAGTGTGAAGAAAAAGGAGGAAGAGATATTGGATAGGTATGCCATAATAATAATAGTCACTGATAAGTATTGAACACACTAAATGCCAGGCATGTGTTGAGCAATGTATGTGAATTTTCTCTTTCAAGCCTCACACCAACTCAACAAGATTAAATACTATTTTTATCTCTGTTTTGCTGATGAAGACACTGAGGCACAAAGCATTAAGTAACTTGCTCAGTATGACGAAGATGATCAATGTTGAAATCTGGGTTAAAACCTTCAGAGAGGCTCGAGAGCCTAGGCTTCTAAAGCCCGCTTTAAGCAAGAGTTGATGTTCCCCAATCCCTTTGCCATTCCCACCACCCATTTCTCTTGATTGATGTGAACCACACCCCCATTATTAAAAACAAAATGAAAAAAGTGTATGTGTGTGTGTTTAAACTTGTACTTTAAATTGAGAAACCCTAAATAGAATATTTCAGTAAGTTAATACCTGGACCCTGACCTCTGAAGTCCTTTCTTAAATCTCAGTGCCCCCCATCATACTTCCTCCTTTCCAACCTGGAATTTAAGGCCAGTTCCGGGCATCTCCATGGACAGTCCCCAAGCAGAATTCCTAGTGACTTAACCAGGACTCATTCTGCAAATGTCACTTTGACTTCTGGTTAATAAAAATACAGGCCTGAGAAATACAATGACATATGTCTAGTCTTTGATGTTGAATTTAGGTGTTCTCATCATGTTTATTTTGCCAGTCTTCCCTGATATACACCCTGAGATGGGACACTCAAGGCAGATATTATAATCCCCATTATACAGATGAGGATGTTGAAACTCAAAAGACTTTAGGATGAGTCAAGTTTGCAAATCTAGGGAGTAGGAATTCTCTGCTTTGCAGTCAGGACCTTTGATTCCTCAGCGGCACAAAAGTGATGGAGCCACTGGGAACAGGCTTCTGCTTAGACAGGAACAACCCTTTAGATCTGCCAGAACCCCGATTTAGCTCTTCCAGCAATCTACTGTTTTAGAACAAAACTATGAAAGGTGGTAAAGTAGGAAAAGGGAGATGTGGAGTGGGGATGGGCAGGCAAGAGAGATGGAAGAGAGAAAGACTGACTGGCATAAGAAGAGTAAAGTTTGTGTTTAGCATGACTGCTTTTGAGATCTAACCACCAAGCAGCCTCTAAGGGTAAAAGGAGTCCACAAATTCCAGACACATGTCAAGTTCATGTGTAGTTATACAGGAATGATAAAGATGATGACTTGTATGTCTATGACTAGTGTTCAGTAAATTCCCTTTTAAAAAAGGTGAGTTTTAGGTGGAGTCATGCCAGGGAACTGTTGGTTACATTTACATTTACTTTAAAAACTTGGATTTATATATTAAAATAGTACTGAAGGAACTATTATGATTATGGTGTAACTGGATACCAGTTACCAAGTACCCCCTAAATACTAGACACTCAATGTTTTTTGCCTTTTATATGTGGCCTCATTTAGCTCTTCTATAATCCTGCAATGTATTATTATCCTCATTTTCGTGGTAAAGAAGCTGAGGCACAGAGAGTTTAGGCAGTTGTCTGCATTTCACACAACTGTTAAATGGCTGAGATGAGAGTTTGAATTCATTTTTGATATACTACTCTATGCTGTGACCCCTCACCCCACCATATACCACCTACTAAAATAACGAGTCTTCAGTTGTGATATTGCTAATAACTGGAACTGACAAATTAAGACCTTGAAGTATACTTTAGCCAGAGTTTGGTTATTTTTCTGACACTCTTGCCTTTATGGCAAGGGCAAGGAAATAATGTATAATTGTGTATGTATGGGTTGTGTGTGTGTGGGTGTGTGTATGTGTAGACTGGTAAATTCCATCCTAATTTATTGGCATCCTTTCTTCTGCTGTTTCCAACTCCCATTTTTGAAACTATCTCAAGAGTCATTATCTAGGGACGCAGCTACTAACAGAACAAAATAGTCAGGGTCATTTAAAATCTCTTAGGCAGAGAACATTTAACTTTTCTTGTCTCTGGCTACCAGTAACAAATCTTCATTAAATCTTAAACACAGCATAAACAAAGCATGAACAGATTGTGAATGCTTCCTAATTCAACAAAGAGAGATTGCGGCTTTGCAGATACTGGAACAGACCGTAAGGAAATCATTTTAAGGCCCATAGTATTTTCACGTATTTTGGCTTCTATAAGTCAGATTTTCCTAGAGGAATGGACATTGCCAAAAAATATGCATTTTGTTTAAGGTTGTCTGGATAAGATTTATGCCTCTATAGCCATCTTTCTTATCATCCATGCAAAGCAATCAGTACTGTCTTAGCCCAGCCACATCCTTACTGATGCTTTATATATATTCCGTATACCTACCTGTACAACAGAAAGAAGTCATTGCAGAAATAAGGCAAAGACATGTATTAAAACCCAGTTTGTAATCCAGCCCTTTTGCTACTGGGCCCAGACAGAGATGGATTCTGGAACCCATCTGAAATCTGCTTAAGTGAGGGAGAAAACATATATAAGGTGAATCTAGATTGGGGTGTGCACGTTTCAATGTTTTATTCAACTGAAAAGAGCGGATGGAATAGTAGAGTGTAGTTTTTGTTTTCTTTTTTTGTGACCAGCCTTGGATTATTTGAAGACAGCTGTCACAACATTTATAACATGGCTCACTCACTCTTCTCTTGGCATACTCCATGATATCGATATCCCTCTTAAAATACAGCCCCCAAACTGAACGTGATATATGGTACAACCAATGTATGGTGAAAACTATTGACTTTTTCTTTTTTTCAGCTAGAGAATTTACTTTTATTATTTTGTGTTAAGACATTGGCTCTGCATAACCTAAAGCCTTCAGATATTTGTTATTCATTGTTGTGCAAAGATGCTCATCATTTCAAAACGGTGGTTCCTAAACTTGGCCACTCATTGGAATCACCTGGGAGGTTCCAAAAATAATGTTTACGGTGTCCTGCTCTCAGAGATTATGATTTAATTGGTCTAGGGTGTATCCTAGGTTGGGGGATTTTTAATAGCCCCCCAGATGATTCCAAAGTGCAGCCAAGTTTGGGAAGGACTGTTCTAACTCTGTCTACTCAAAGTGTGGCATCACTGGGGAGCTTGTTAGAAATGCAGACACTTGGGTCCTAATTTTTGTTAAATTCTATTTTTTTTTTGAGGTTCAGGAAGGAGCTACAGCCTCCTCAAGGGGGCTCAGACCCCTTGTGAGGTAAATGGGTTGGGGCATAATCAAGTGAGTGGAGTTAAGAATACTCAATGACAAACGTGGTTTCATCAGTACTAGAGATTGAAGTTGGAGGTTCCTATTAATCACCCTTTTCCATCCCTGCTGATTCTGGATCAAAGTGGATATAAGAATTAGACAAAGATTGAAATATGATTTTAGCCTTTGGCTGGCAAAGCTGGTTTGGGAAATGCATGTAGTTTGAGCTAGAGGCCAATGTGAAACTGCCATTTCTTGTCCCTGAATTTATTTACTCTTTTGTCTCAGCCAACTCGTTTATGAAGAGGCTAGACAATGGAGGTCTTTCCTGTGGAAGGGGATGTCATACCCTGGTGAGCTTACTCTTCCCATGGCAGCTCTAGGAGAGAGGAGGATACATTCTACTTAGCAATGTCAGAGGAGGGAGATCTAGCAAGATGGTGGCCAGCCAGGCAACAGCAGTGACCAACTACCCATCTAACTGGCCTTCTGAGTCATTCCTTCCTCTGGGAGGGAGAACATATCATTTCTTCAATGTAGTCTTTTGGCAGCTGTTTCTAGTTTAGGGGCAAAGGTGGAAATGCAGAGAGAGGATATGAGTCATTCCTCTTTAGGTTGGTTGATTAAGACTAAGAAACAGATATCTGGCAGGCCTGCCTAGGAGTGCTGGTGAAAATGCCTGAGAAGAGGAAACAGGCTCATGAAAAAGAGGCATGAGACAGAAGAGCAAGCCAACAAAGTGGCCTGGTTGACGGGTCCAGAGAATAAGAGAAGGTGGCTGGCAGAACAGCCAAGAGTTATGGTCACCACCTCACTTTGTTTCCAAATGGTGTTTGCTCTTGTCCTCTTTTACTCAGGGACTTGGGGTTTGCTTCGGTGGCCTGCCTTTATTAAGAATCTTATCACTGTGTTAAAGTTAGTGGGGTTACTGGCTGGTTTCCTAGTAGGACCTGGGACTGCTTTTCCTTTTCCATCTAGGAATCTTGAAATTATACCTCTTAGGGAAGTGACTTGTCTTTCAGGGACATTACCGAAAGAGGGTCTGGGAGAGAGAGGGCAACAAGCAGCTCTTCAGCCTTCCCCTGCCAACTGTTTCTGGGACCTGGCTCTTCTCTTGAGTCTTTCATCTCAAACTACAGAAATGCTAAGGCTGTTTAAAACTCAATAAAACAGAACAATGCAAAAACCCAAACAGCCACCAACATAAAGCACAAACATATCAAACACAGGAAAACTCAATCTTAGCTCCCCTTTCTCCTGCCAAACCCACAATCTGCTTATTGCCAAGTATTTTCTAAAGCATTGTCAGCACTCCTTGGCCCCACTTCCTTACCACACCCTTGCTCGTTGGCTTCTGGCGTCTGGCTCCTGCCCAAGTGCTCAACTGCAGTGTCTCTTCCAGAGGGCACATGTGGCATCGCCATTGCCAACTCCAAAAGCCTTGTCTTAGCTTTGGCTCATTTAATCTCTGAAGGTGTTTATATGACATTGAGTATATTTCCTTCTTTTTTTTTTTCCCTTCAAGTGGTCAAATATGCCATGGCAAGTAAACTACACACACACACACACACACACACACACACACAGCATTTACACAGATGTGTACCTTTTATTTTGCTTTATAGAAATAGGATCATATTTTATAATCTTCTCTGCTTCTTGCCTTACTCACTTAACAGTTCATTGTGGAAATCCCTTCAAATGAGCTGGCATAGGACTAAGTCATATTTTAAAATATGAAAGTACCACAGATTATTCAACCATGCCTCTATTGATGGATATCCCATTTGTTTTTCAGACATTTTCCACTCTGGGCTGGTGATTTCATATTATGGGATAAATTCCCAGTTGGGGGATGGCTGGATCAAAGGACATGTGTATATTTAATTTATATTTAGTGCGCATATTTAATTTTAATAGATGTTGCCAGCTGGCCTTCTAAAAAAGCTGCATCATTTCACATTCCCACCAGCAGTATATGTGCAGCCCTTCCCCAAGCATTATAGTCCCTTTTCATTTTTACGAATTTGTTGCATTTTCCCCAGCTCTCTCAGAAGTTGAGCATCTTTTCCCATGTCTATTAGTCATTCGGATGTTCTTTTCTGTGAACCTAGCTATTTATATCCTTATTCAAGTTACTTAACCTCCCTGAGCCTCAGCTGCTTCACGGGGGTATTATGAGGATTAAATAAAATATTTATATGAAGATTTTGCCCAAACTCTGGCATAAATGATATGCTTGATAAATAGTAGCTGCTGTCATTTTGAATTCCTTTTTACTTTAGTTGGTCTTCATCCTCGTACCTTTAAAGCATAGGCATTTTCCAAAATTCTACCATCAAATCCCCTTCTTCGTGACCCTCCACATTCTCTGAACAATCCCAGTCACTTCCACCGTTTCAACTTTACCATCTCTAGTCTGCTGAGAGATCAGAATCTCTAATTCTGATTTGTCTTTCAAGGCCTACAACAGCAATTTCAGTATCCTACTGGACCCTATGCTTCAAGCCTCCTCTCTCTCCAACAGACTCAGTGGCCTGATGTGAGATTTATCATCTTCCCATCTGCTTCCTGTATTCCTAAGGGCACCTTTTTCTGCAGGACCTTGGGACTTGAAATCTCAGTCATTGTGCTGCTGTGGCCTACACATTCACTTCAGTGCCAAAGCTTTGTAAATCTTACCTCTACAGTAGTTCTTTTATCTGGCTCCTCTGTTCTACTCTGTTTCTATTCTAGTTCACTATCTCAACAATTAAAATAGCTAACTAACCAGTCTTTCTCTTGCCAACTTCTCACTTTTCCAGCCCATTTGTTACATGCCAGAGGAAATATTCTACAACAGTGGCAGAATCATGGACGCCCCTCTAAAGCATTTATCTATCAATCCTTTCTTTTACAGAATAAAGTTTACATTGGTCTTGGATACACTGTCCCCATTCCTTCATGTACCCTATTTTTCCATCACACCAAATTCCTTCCTCTCCACCAATAATAGACTCAGGCACACTCAAGTATTTTTGCTCTGCTGGACTCGCAGTCTACAATGCTTCTCCTTTCTTCACCTATTGAAATTTAGTTTCAAGTCCTTTTCCTTTACTGAGGTCCTCCTTATTTACTCAGCTAGAATGAACTGCCTACTTTAGCAGTTACCCATAGCATCTCCCATTTTAATTTTTCTATACTAATAATTATTATAGTTAATCATTTACATACTTCTTCTTGCTCCATTACATTCTAAGCTTCTCGAAGGTCAGAATCTGCTTCTTGTTCCTAATTATATTTTCTTCGCTTGCTCTGTTTCCCTGTCTCAGTTTCTTATCGGGTATGTTGTAAATGTTCCTTTTGTTTTTAAAAGTTTAGTTTTAAAATAAGTGCATGACTGGAGTTTGCGGTTGAGGACAAATGAAATAGGGCTAGAGAGAAAAAGCTTTGCCAAGGTCCAGTTGTCTTAGATTTTTAGAGGTGGCAAATGGTGACAACGGGGCTGGTCTATCCCATAGACACTTTCTCTTTGTTTGTATGCAGCAGTATATGAATGCATGTTGTACTAGCTGGCCAGTATTTATAATCAGCATTGTAAGCATCTGGCTTTTCTTGAAATAAGGGACATTGGCTAGAGTGGGTTCTGCATTCCAGGATGGCACAATAGATTGAGATGAGCAACTGTTGCCTTCCCTGGGTTGGCACAGGCTCCCTTCTTGTTATAGCCCCTACCCCTATGGATATTACTTACTTACATGGCATCTGAGTCCATGATCATAGCACTAACTCAGAATGTGACCCTAGGTTAGTCAATTGACCTTCAAACTTGATGTTCTCAACTATATAATGGGGCATAAACCACACCATTTTACATCTTTCATTTATTTATAAGGGTTCCTTTTATTTATTTTTTTCTATCTCATAGAACTCATGATTAAAATTTCATTCTCCATGAAATAATGCTCCTATTCGACATACATACTTTGTTCCACTTATGCTATCCTCTTCTTCCAAATTGATTCAGATTTTAACCAGTAACCATAATAATAATAATGTTATAAAGTACCGTGTTTTCTATTGTACTTGTTTTGCTAACTAAAAACTAAAGTTGAGAAAGCAGATGAATGATTAAATAATCTCCACTGCTATTGGTTGATGAGTTTTGTATGGTTTTCTCCCTTCTTTCCCAGACTCAGAGTGACAAGCTGGCATGGGACTCTGGGAATAATGGCTGATCCACTAACTAGTAGCTTTGACAATTCCTGTGATACCATCAGGAACCAGTCAGAGCTATTACAGTGCTGAATTGATAGAAATACACACACACACACACACACACACACACACACACGCATACACATATAAAAAGAAACTTTCAACAGCATGTGTGGTAGCCTTATGAATGCTTAATATAGAAATGACCAAAAAAACTATAGATAGTAATATATAAGGTGGAATGTGAATGTTTTCTACCCTCTTCCCATCTCATTCCCAGTTATTCTTAATTGTTTTAAATGTAATTATCTGATTCCTTTTCTTGTGCATAGTTTTTTGAAGTATAATTAACATGCAGTGTTATAACAGTTTCAGGTGTATAGTATAATGATTCTACAATTCTAGACATTGCTTAGTGTTTATCAAGATAAGTGTATGCTTAATTCTCTTTATCTAGTTCACTTATTCCCCCACCTACTTTCCCTCTGGTAACCACCAGCTTATTCTCTATATTTAAGAGTCTGGTTTTTGTTTGTTTGTCTATTTTTTTCCTTGTGTGTTCATTTGGTGTATTTCTTATATTCCACATCTGAGTGAAATTATAAGATAGTTGTCTTTCTCTAATTTATTTCACTTAGCATTATACCCTGTAGGTCTATCCATGTTTTTGCAAATGGGAAGATCTCATTTTTTATGGCTAGGTAATATTCCATTGTATGGAATACAATGTATTGTACATCTTCTTTATCCATTCATCTATGGATGAACACTTGGATGGTGTCCATATCTTGGCTATTGTAAATGATGCTACAATAAACATAGGGATATATGTATCTTTTGAAATTAGTGTTTTCTTATTCTTTGGGTAAACACCCAGTAGTGGATTTACTGGATAATTCTACTTTCAATTTTTTGGGGAATCCCCATACTGTTTTCTACAGTAGCTTCACCAATTTGTGTTCCCACCAACAGTGTAGGAGTATTCATTATTCTTCATGTCTGCACCAACACTTGTTATTTCTTGTGTTGTTTTTTATTTTAGCCATTTTGACAACTGTAAGGAGACATCTCATTGTGATTTTGATTTGTATTTCCCTGATGATTAGTGATGTTGAGTATCTTTTCATGTGTTTGTTGGATACTGAATGTCTTCTTTGGAAAAATATCTATTTAGGTCCTCTGTCCAATTTTAAACAAATTGGTTTTTTGTTTTTTGGTGGTTTTTTTTTTTTTTTTTTGGTGTTGTGTTATGTAAGTTCTTTATATATTTTAGATGTTAACCCCTTATCAAATATATCATTTGCAAATATCTTCTCCCATTTAGTAGGTCATTTTTTGTTTTGTTTTGTTTCGTTGATCGTTTCTTTTGCTGTGCAAAGAGCTTTTTAGTACTGTAAGTTCTGGCCATAGCAATCAGACAAGAAAAAGAACTAAAAACATCCCAATTGATAAGGAAGAAGTAAAATTTTCACCACATGCAGATGACATGATACTATACATAGAAAATGAAAAACATAAAGTTTCCACCAAAAAATACACTTTTAGAGCTGATAAATGAATTCAGTAAAATCACAGGAAACAAAATTAGTATACAGAAGTCTGTTGCATTTTTATATGCTAATAATGAAGTAGCACGAAGAGACATTAAGAAAACAATCCCATTTACGGTTGCACCCATTAGAATAAAATACTTAGGAATAAGCTTATCCAAGGAGGTGAAAGACCTGTACTCTGAAAACTGTACAGCACTGATGAAAGAAATTGAAGATCACACAAACAAATGAAAATTTATTCCATACTCATGGATTGGAAGAACCAATATCATTAAAATGCCTATACTACCCAAAGCAACCCCTAGCAAAATAATCAACAACATTTTTCACAGAACTGGAACAAATAATATGAAAACATTGTATGGAACTATAAGGAGCCCCAATATCCAATGTAATCTTAAAAAAGAAGAAGAAAGCTTGAGGTATTATAATCTCCATTTTTGAGATATACTACAAAGATTTAGTAATCAAAACACTATGGAACCGGTACAAAAACAGACACATAGATCAATGGAACAGAATAGAAAGCCCAGAAATAAACATATGCTTGGTCAATTAAGTCATGACAAAGGAAGCAAGAATATACAATAAGGAAAAGACAGTCTCTTGAATGAATGGCTCTGGGAAAACTGGACAGCTACACTCAAAAGAATGAAATTAGACCACTTTCTAACACCATACACAAAAATAAACTCAAAATGGATTAAAGACTTAAATGTGAGACCTGAAACCATAAAATTCCTAGAAGAAAACATAGACAGTAATTTCTTTGACATCAGCTGTAGAAACATTTTTCTAGATATGTCTCCTCAGGCAAGGGAAACAAAAGCAAGAATAAATTATTCAGACTACTCCTTGAGCACATTTTTACAAATTGCAAACATAGTATAAATTCTATTGTTCCATTTGCTTCTTTTCCTCCTCCCAAAACGAATCAGATATCTTTCCATTCCAGTACACTTTCATCTACCTCATTCTTCGTAATTGTTTTTTATCACTCCAATAAAGTTATTTAGCTAGTTCCCTGCTGATGGACATTTAGGTTGTTTTTCATTCTCTTTCTAGTTTAATGATCAATTTCTTTAATGGAGAAGGAGGCAAGATAGCCATTGTATGACTGCTTCTGGCCAAAATATTAGCTATTTGTGGGTATTTGAGAGTTAATGCCATGGACACATGCAAAATCCACTAGCAACTGAATCATTTTTTAATTCGCTTTCCTAGGAATGAAAATCTGTACGAGCTACCATTTTAGTCATAAAAATAACAACTGTAATGTTCTAAGCACTTACTGTGTGCCAGGTTCCATGCTAAGTACTTTATAGAACTTATCACATTTAATCCTAATACTCCTAAAGACAGATAGTATAATTATTTTTATTATAATGAGTATATTATTATGTTTTATAGAAATATAGGCTAAGTAATTTGCCCAAAGTCACATAAGTTTTAAAGGGGAGGAACTGGAATTTGAACACACACAAACACCAGCTAGAAGTTTTTAATTTTGAGGGAATGGGAGACTTTCATAAGATCTGTTCTCCCCAAATCCCCATGTATGTGTAACTATAATGGGAGAATGAGGAAGGGATGAAAGGACTCTCCCATATCCTAGGCCAAGAGTGTAATGCTAACTAGGCTACTCCTAAAAAGAAGCTGTTAAAGAGAAGCAAAGTAAAAGCTAATTTTTGCCATGACACTGTGCCCCTATAATGTTTCGAGTTAGAAGTTCTATGAAGCTCTCTTGAAACCAGTTTTATACTTGTGCAGAAACACATGCTGTCATGGGGCAAGCCTCAGACTCTTAAGATTTAGATTTGCCCTGAATCAGCTGTGTGATCATGGTTTTCTCTGTCAGAGAATGAGACTTGGGTCACCTAGTCTCTGAGGAACATTTTTATGAGATAATTTAACATGAAATTAATGAATAAAATGATTGAATTAATGAAATCATTTCAGACTTACAGAAAATAAAAAATAGTATGAAAAATTATCATCTCTATTTGCTTTCCACACAGAACTCCCAGATATTAACATTTTACTGTATTTGCTTTTTTGTTCTCTCTCTCTCTCTCTCCAAACACACACACACACACACACAAAGATTTGTTTTTAATACATATCATTTCTATTTTTGAACCGTTTAGGGGTAAAATAATAATATAATGCCCCTTGACCCTTAAATATTTTATTATGTATATCTTAAAAATAAAGACATTCTCTTATATAACTATCATGTAATTATTTAAATGTGCACGTTAATATTGAAAACACTATTATTTATTCTATACACTTTGCTTGAATTTAACTGCCCTACTAATGTCTTTAAAATAAAATAATTTCATTTTTATGGTATAGTTTCCAGCCCAAGATCATATATTACATTTCGTTGTCATTTCTTTTTGGTCTTCTAAAATCTGCAACAGTTCCTCAGGCATTGTAATTTTGATATTTTTCCAAGTTATTTTGTGTGATATCCCTAATTTTTGTTTCTCTCATTTTCCCTCAGAGTTAAATATAGGTTATTCATTTTACCACAAATATCATAGAAGTGAGGTCTGTCATTCTTGGTGCATCGTATTGGGAGGCACACAGTGTTTATTTGCCTCATTACTGATAATGGTTAAGTTTTAAGACCTGATAAAGATGATATCTGCCAGATTTCTCCCTTGTAAAGTTAGTTTCCCACTCATAATTAATATTTGTCTTGTGGAGATGTATCTTGAGACAATGTAAATACTCTGTTTATTGTCAAACTTTCATCTAATAGTTCTAGCAGCCGTTGATGATTTTTACCCGAAACATTTCTAAGTTGGTTGCCAGATGAGTTCTGAGATTCTTGTTTTTTTGTAACTTTTACTTACAGGGGCTTTTTGAGCAATAATAAAAATTCAGGACTGAGTCATTTCATTACCATGTGGTTGAATTCATCATTCAAATTGGATCAGTCATATTTAACTTTGCAGACTGTAATTATTGATCACATTTACTGTTGAGATAAAGTGTAAGTATATAAAGGGAAAAATAGCTCTTCACATACTTTTAAGTTTTTCTTTAAATAAATCCAAGTTCGTTCTTTCTTTCTTTCTTTCTTTTTTTTGCTTTGTGAAAAAAATTGTTCAAACTTGCAAGTGTTAAAGGTAAAGGTTATTCACATGGGAAGCTACACTTTTTAAAGTTATTTATAGTTGAGGTCCACTTACTTGCCAAATGTCAAACATTTAGGGTAAAGGAAGAAGAACAACTGAATTTCATGATTGTTTTTAAGGAGACAAATAAAAGACAGACAGTCATCTTCTTGGCTGAAAAATCAACACGAACGATTACCTTTCCATAGCACACATACCCTTTGCTCCTTCTAGCTCTGGCTTCATGGTCCCAGAAGTCCCAGAAGTCCCAGATGGCTTAGCAACTGGACTGTGGTTCAGGAAAGCACTAAGTTATTTGGGTCAGACTGGGTTGGTTAGGTCTCCTTTGTGCTTTCCTTTTCCCCTCAAAGCTTGGAAAGTTATAATCTCAACATTTGTTCTTTAACTCATGAATAGCTTCACCTCCCTCTGGGGGTTTTGGGTCTGTCATTTCTCTCCCCCCAACCAAAAGCAATACAGTAACAGTCAAGAACACTAAAATTGGTCAATTTCTTTACACATTTGACTGTTCCTTGTCACTAGTCTCTTAAACCCAGACAAAAAAGATTCAGGAAATGCTCATGTGAATAGAAACCCTTCCTTATTGAAAGTATAGAGTTATTTTTCATACAAACTTCTGTGTTAAAACTACCAGTGAGAGAAAGTCTTAACAGATCAAATGTGAGACCAAAAAGAATGCAGAGATTAGTGAGGAAGACAGAATCTGCTTACTGATCCCCTTACTCAGACCACACATCTCCCAGGTGAAGGCTGCAGATATCTTCCATCCAGTTCTTCTTTTCATTCTCTCTTACCTCTAGCAGAGCAAAGGCAGGACTAACTTGATACAGACATAGGTATCTACTGAATCCCAAATTAATCCTGACATCACCCTGAGTGAAAGCTATCATCTTGTGTTTCTGACTATGAAGAATCCTTTACTCCCATGGGCCTTTCTGAAGATCTAATGGATCAGGCAAATTAGCATCATATGCTCTGTCTTCAGCTGGTGCCTGCAAGTAGTCATTACTTTATCATCTGATTGACTTCTTCATGGATTGATGATCAAAGTTAAGGAATACTTCTTCTGTGTTTACTTTTTATCAAGAGCCATATTATAGATTGGAAATACAACAGCAAATAAGACAGGAGACCTGCCTTGGGAGGAAACAAATGATGAAATTAGGAAGATATTACATTTCACTGTGTATAAAGTGTTGTGGAATCACAAAGGAGAGAACTATTCATTATGTCTATAGAATTAAGGAAAGGCTTCAAGGAAGAAGTGATATTTTTGGTGGGTGTTGAAGAATGAATAGGAGTTCTTCAGAAAGAGAAGGGGTAAGAATTTTAAGCAAAGGGAAAAGCACAAAGAAGAAAACCTTAGAGGTGTGTACAGGTATATGTATGAGAAGTATGTAGCTGAGTATAGGTAAAGGTTTACAGTCCAACATGGCTCAAGCATGTGCTATTTGGAGACTCATCAAAGCAGCATAAATTATTGATAGGAGAGCAAAGGCTCAGAGGGCAGACTAATCTGCATTCAACATCACTTTTATATTTTACGAGGATAGTATGGCCTGGTTAAATTACTTAATTTTTTTTCTATGATTGCATTATCTCATCTGTACATGGGGAAGACAGTATCCATTCCTCAGGGTGGTTGTGAAGATTCAGTGGGAATGTGCTTATGGTGCTTGGCACTGAGCCCAGGAAAGAGTGGATTTTCACAGGTTTTTTTCTACTTCCACTGACCAGGTAGAGAGGTAAGAACAGCAGTTTGTAAAGCTGGAAGTAGGGTTTGGGCTCAATATTGAAGGTCTCCAATAGTTTGCTCTGAAGTTTGAATTTCAAGCTGTCTGACCAGCTGTCTTTAGACCAGCCACTCACCATAAGCCCCAAAACTGCACTCATTTGGTCTCAATCCAAACCAAACAAATCCTATTTCTTTGAGGCCTGCCAGTCATAGCTAAATGTGTATTTGGTCTCTGAATTAAGTAGTTTCCAAAGGTGTAGCTATAGTAAGAAAGAGAATGATGCAAAGCAGAGAAAAAATCTTCGGCAACAAATTCAGGAAATGTTCATCAGCTTTCAGGAACTGAGGGGTGAGACAACATGATGTATTGACACACAGATGCATGAATTCGGGACAAAATTGTGTTTAAAAAATCAAGTTAGATCCTTCGTGATTATAGCATCTTGCAGAAACAAAGTTTCTCAGATAAGGCAAAGGTAAAATCCAGTCAACCAGAAAGAGTTTGGTAAATGGCCCTCCTCCCTCATCACCGCTCAGACAACACAAAGGAATTCTCAGTCCAAACAGGAAGGTCTGCTCTCAGCCAGCCGCCCATTTTTCAATATATCCCAAGAGATCATACATGTAATTTATATGACCAAAGGCATTTAGAGGAAATATTAAGATATTTCAATAAATAGTGGCCAATAAATAGTGGCCAGCATGGTTTCACTTTCCATGTGTTTTATTGCCCAGTAAACCAGAGCAAAAGATATTTCCAAAGTGCCATGGGGATAAGAATAGAACAGTGGGGCTAACAGTTTGGAAGAAAATTCTGAAAAGTTCAAGTAGAAAACAAAATCTACATTACAAATTATTTCTTTATATATGTTTTAGGGTACATGCTGATAACTCTATAAATAATGGTTAACTAGTAGCATCAATAATGCAAATAATGGCATAATTTCAAATTTGTACTGAGCAATGTTGTCTAGTAGCAAGAAAAAAATATATTGCAAACAATAACAGGAAATGGTTAAACAAATTAGTATTCCTTATTTGCTGCTATTAAAAGTTATGTTTCAGAAAATACATTTTAGGGACCAACAAAATATAATTAAGTAATTTAAATAAACCAAAAAGTAATAAAAGAAATATAGATAAGGTGACTATCCATAAGTGAAAAAAATGCAATATTGAAAAAGTGTAACAAAGTTAAGGAAAAAAGGGCAAACTAGGGGGGGAAATATTTGAAACAGTTATAGATAAGACCTACAGGAATTTGTCCTTCAGACACACTCTCACATGGTCATAACAATATATACACAAAGACACTCACTTTTGAGACAACTGGAAATTCAACACTGGATATTGGTGATATTTAGGTATTACTGTTTATTTGTTTAAGCATGATTTGTTTGATTTTTAAAATCTTCTTTTAGGGTGATAATCAGAAATATTTATAGATAAAAATTACAGGATGACAGGCATTTGCTTCAAAAAAAAAAACAGTATTTTAAGAGGTAGAGGAGAGGCTGTGTCATAGATGAGATTAAGTTGATAATTGTTGAAGCTTTGTGATAAGTACACAGGGACTTAGGATGTGGTTTTCCTCACTTTCATGTATGTTCAAAATGTCTTAGAATAGCTTAAAGCAATGTACAGTACTGTGTGCATAGTATGCTTCCATCTATTAAATTAAAAGGAACATATGTTGTGCATATATTAATTCATTTTTGCTTAAGTTTATGTAGAATAATAACTATAAGAACAGAAGAAAGCACAAGCAGTATAACAAATATGGTGGTATAAATACATATATGTACATGTGTATTCATAATGTGTATATAAGAGTATGTGTGTAAATATGTATATATGTATATACATGTATCTATATATTAAACTTTGACATTGTTATTTTATCAAGTGAGGTCAGAAATAAATTTATACCATGATTTTATAATTTTCTCTATAATACACGTCAGAACCTAATTTTCTGACAAAAAATGTATTACATTTTTAAATTTATCTCTGGAAAAAATGGAGACTCTTTGCCTTTCAAAAATTGAAATGCAATAACTGAAGTAGATTTCTCATTTGAGTAATGTCTGGAATGTTTCTCTCCTGTTTTGTGGGGATACATTTGGTCTTCTCTTCTTCTCCAGGGGCTTTCTTCTCACTTATTTTAATGAAAAAAGTTAAGAAATAAGATGAGTTCAGTAGTTCACTAAATTCCTGACCACCACTACCTCCTCCACTGAGTAGGGTGGGGATGGGGATTGTGAAGGAGATATCCTGGATCAACCACTAACCATCATCCATATTTAGTAGATATTCTAAAGCTCAGATTCCTGAACTTGGCCTTCCCCCCCAACCCCACCAATAATGTATTTGGATAGGCCAAGAAATACGTTTTTTTTCTTATTTATTTGCAAAAATGTTTTGTTTAGTTTAGTTTGTTTCCTGACTAAAACTCACCAGCAAACCCATCCCATAACTGTGTTTTTATTTGTTGTTCACATTCTATTTATTTAGGGACTCTAATTAGGTGATGTCTGTGATGCATTAGCTAATTTGATAATTATGTGATAATAAAGAATATCTAGATCAAGGGTATGGATTCATTTAGGACCAAGATATTTTTACCCAGTATCATTTGAAAACCACATGTTGAATGGCATCAGCCAAGATGGAGGGGAATGCAGCTCCAAGGGCCTATGCATCAGAGAAACGTTGAAAAAATCAAGCAAAATATGTCAGAATCAGGCTTGTTATGACTCTGGAAACAATCAAATCTTTATAGCAACCAAATGAATATTGAATCAAGAAAAAGTCACTTAAAAGTCGTAGAAAAGCTTCATGGCATTTTTACTTGCCCTAGCCATACTCTCTTATCCATGTTGGTGGAATTCCTGAAGCCTTTGTTCCCTGTGAAGGGTATTGTTCCCTGATTCTGGAGGAAAAAAAAAAAAAAAAAAAAAAAAGACTGTATTCTGAAAGAACTGTGCTTATCTATTTACCTGTCTGGGAGCTACCTGAAGGAGTGATACAGGGTGCTTGTCTTTGTTTTGCATAACTTGGAACTCACTTAGGATGAAAAGCCAGTGGGCGTTTCTCAAAAACTATGCAAGACAAACGAATGACCTATAGCCTTGATGGAAAAGCTTATAGCTGAGACAAACAATATAGCACTGAAAGCCTGGGAGGAAAAACTTGGAAAGAAGTTTTTTCAGGAAATTGGGCCATTGAAAAGTGTCTGTATATACACTGGAGAAATTAGAAAGCCACAGACATGTCCAGTGCACTACACATGCTCAGAAAAGATCTGAAAAGACCCTAAGTATTCACCTCTGGCTAGTCTATTGGCCCTGTCAAACAGGAGGTGAAGATAAGTTAGAATTCTAAACAGGTGAAGATAAGGTAGAATTCTAAACAGCATGGCCAAGCATTGAAGAGGTGCCCCAATATAGAGCCACTCTCAGCAGAGGATTTCAATAACAGATTTAAGTAGGCAGAATCAACAAACTTGAAGATAGGTCTAAGAAATTATCTAATATGAGAGAAAGAAATTGAAGAAAAATGTGCAAAGCCTAAGAAACCTTCAAGCATACCAGCATATGCAAAATGGGAATCCCAGAAGGCTGAGAAAGAGAAAAGGGCAGAAAGAATACTGGAATAAACAATGGCTAAAACATACCAAGTTTAATAAAAGATATAAATCTACACATTCAAGAAACTCAGTGAACTACAAGAAGGATAAACAAAGACATTTGCACCAAGACACATTGCAATCAAATTGTCCAGAGACAGACAAAGAGAATCTTAAAAGCAGCAAAAGAGAAGTGATCTTTCACATACAAAGTGATCTTCAATAAGATTAAGTAAATTTCTCATCAGAAACTGTGGACACTGGAAGGGAGCAAGGTGGTATATTTAAAGTGCTAAAAGGAAAACAAACCTATCAACCAAGAATTCTATATCTGGCAGAACTATCCTTCAAAAAATAAAGGCAAAATCAAGACATTTCCAGATAAAAACTGAAAACTGGTAGACTGGTTCATCAGGGAGTACTAAAAGGAGATTTTCATGCTGAAATGAAAGAAAATTACACAAGAACTTAAAGTCACTTTAAGAAATAAAGAACTCTAGTAAGTGAATTAAAAATCCAATGTTATTCTTTTATTTGCAACTCCTCTTTTTATTTCTTACATTATTTTAAAAACAAATGCATAAAGATTATAAATCTGTGTTAAGGGAAACATCATGTATAAAGATATATAAAATTTGTGACAATAATAACATAAAGAGGGTCTAGAGCTGGATAGGAGCAGTTTTAATATGATATTGAAGCTGGGTTTAATTAAAAAGAGATTGTTATAAATTTAGAATATTAAGTGTAATCCCCATGACAAACACTAATAAAATATCTAAGAATATACCAAAAAGAAAATGAGAAGGGAATAAAAATGTCACACTAGAAAACAGCCAATTAAATGCAAATCAAAGCAGTAATAGAGGAAATGAGGAACAAAATAGTGTAAGATATACAGAAAACAGCAAAATGAGAGAATTAATTCCTGCCTCATCAGAAATTATTTTAAATGTTAATGAAATAAACTTTCCAAAAGGCAGCAGTTGTCAGAACAGATAAAAATATATATCCGAGAGACTCACCCTATACTTGTTAATTGCAGGTGTTGTTGTTATTTTCATTAAAATCATAGTGGCTATGAGGTGCTGTATCAGTCTAATAAGAAGGAAGGCATAGTGTGTTTGTAAGGACATGGAGAAATTGAAACATTTTTTATTATTTCTGGAATAATAAAAATGAATATGAAATGGTATAACTGTTGTGGAACACAGTTTTAGAGCTCCTTCAAAAGCTAAACAAAATCACGTCACCCACAATTTCCACTTCTAAGGAAATACCCAAAAGAATAGACAGGTTACTCAAATATATACGCATGCATGTTCATCAAGAACTGCTTACAGTAGATAAAAGGTGAAAATAATCCAATGGATGAATAGGTAAACAAATTGTGGTATACAATAGAATAATTTTCAGCTATAAAAGAAATGAAATAATGTTATTTGCTCCATTGTGGTTGAACCTCAAAACAATTATGCCAAGTGAATGCAACCAGACACAATAGGTCACATATCATATAATCCAATTTATATGAAATATCTAGAATATGTAAGTCCACAGAGACAGAAATCAGATTGTTGGTTGCCAGGGGATAAGATAGGGGTAAATGGAAAATAATTACTTAATGGGCACAGGGTTACTTTTGGGGGGTGAATATATTTTGGAACTAGTTGGATGTGGTAATTATACAATATTTGGAATGTATTAATACCATTGACTTGTACAATTTAAATTGGCTAATTTGTAATGGGAGCTTAATTAAAAAAATAAAGCATATGTCTTCCTTTTTTTCATATATTAATTACTGAAATACTTGGTGAGAAGGAATAGATTTTAGTCTGACATAATTAGGTTTAAATTCCTGATTTATCTATGTTAAGATAGGCTACCACTATTTGGTAGTGGTACCAAATCCCACTACCACAAATTGTTGTAACTGTTAAATTAGATAAATAGGTGTCTTACTGGAGCTAGCTTCAATAGCAAGCTAATCTCCAATAGCAAGCTAAATCTCCAGTTTACCACAATAAGTATTTTTTTTAATTAATGTAATAACAGTCCATTGTGAGCAATCATGAGAAGGGAAACATTATCTGTGGTCATCAGGGACCCACTCTCTAAGTCCTTGTATTTTCTCTTCTGTTGACCAGCAATTGGATGAAGACATGGTGGATCACTAATGGAAGCTTTTTGTGAAATGATACTAGAAAACATCACTTCTCCCCAAATTCCATTGGCCATAACTCAGTATCATTGCGGTGCCTGCCTGCCAAAAGGCTGAGAAATGTAGACTAGCAGTGTGTGTTAGGAGGGGGAAAAATTTTTTGGGGTGAAGACCAAGCCACTTGGGATAACGTAATGAATCTTCTAGTTCAGTGTCTGATAAAAGTATGAATTCAATAAGTGTGAGCTCACTTCTTCGTGGGTGAGAGAATCCATCAAAGCTTCTGGAAATGTGTCTCAAAGTGCATGCCTAAGGAAAGACCATTAGTTGTGGGCCTGTGGCAAAGTCAGTTGATGTGGCTGCCAGGCAGCATTCAGCAGAATTCTTTCTGGGCTCTGTGCCTGCTTGCTCTTTTCTTCTTTTGTGCTTTGGAACTTACCTTGGCTTTGGTCCAGTTCAGTTTCCAGTGTCTAATTTGAGATTTGCTTTTCTTATGTAGCTTGCTCACCTCCAGCTTAGTGCCTGGATTTTGCCCTCTCAACAAACTGTTCCTAGTTCTTGGCTCTCCGTCCTCACTGGGCAGGCCCACAAACTCCCTTTTGCCATTCTCTGCTTCCCAGTTATATTTTGAAGACTTACAACTTGAACTTAATTTATTCTTGGTATGATTGTTAAAATTTCTATCTCTTCCTACATCTTATAATTAGCTTAGATGATTTTTAAAGAAATCCTCTAAGAATTATTTTTATGAAGGCCATCTGGTAAAACAAATTAGTCTCTGAGGAATATTAATCAGACTAATTGCTAATTAAATGTTCTCCTTGATTGTATTAGTTATATATTGGAAAGTGTTTGTGATGTACATTAATTTTTGTGAAGACACTGAGAAAATATATATATATCTATTTTTTTGCCTTCAAGGGAGTAAGCAAATCAGTTTGCATGTATGATATATATGTGTGTTGATAGTAAATGATGTGATTTTTCATTTTTCAAATGGATTAGTTGTATTTAGATCAGTTTACTATACAGGATCTTGGAATTTGGGGGGCTAAAATTTATTCTAATCTATTGTTAGTGTCTCAGCTTCATGCTTCTTCTTCAAATGGTTTTGTGGATCATAAAGTTTGGGAAATATGTTTTTTATATACAAAACAATAGCCAGTGGGTGAAACTCAATTAAAGATGGCAAATGGGTTTAATTTTATATGCCAGTGAATTGATAGTAATTGCCTTGAGTATGTTGTAGAAAAAAGGTTTGGAAGCCAGTATAAGAGGGGAATATTTATCATGCATACATTATGCCTTCGTTTTTATTAGACTGAGTAATGATTCACAGAAATGGAGCCACAAAGGATAAAAATCATTTTTGCTTAATAATGACAATGTGACTAAATAAAATACAATTGATTGGAAAGCTTTAAGGAAAATCCTAGTTCCATACTGAAATCTCTTTGCCCCAAGAGAGTTAGGTGGAGGAAGGGTTGAAATCCAAAATCTGCTCTCCCCAACCCCTCTAAGCTTTAGTTAATTATTCACTTATGGTAATGAGTGACCATTTTTAGTCAAAGTAACTCTGGTTTTATGAACTATTTCTTCCTATGGTTTTTGGTTACATATTTGTAGAGAGTATGGATGACCTTGAAAGCAATTGCAACCCATTTTCCATAAATTTATCTTCTGCTTGGTGGTGGATTGTTTACAATTGTATAAAACCTACAGAGTCTTTATTTTGTAATGGATTCCACCTTGATAACTGAAGCAGGAACAAGGTGTGCATACTAGGAATGTGACTGTGAATCCATGAAACACATTTATAAGAAATGGAATTTGGCATTGAGGAAAAATAATTTTGTTTGAGGAGTCAGATCTAAATTTTAGTTCTACTACTTTGTTAATGAGCCCTGTGATTGCATGGTCCCCAGTGAGCTTAACTATAAATTCAGAGCTTGAGGCTCACTTTTCAACTAGAATAATGCTATGTTTTGACATTGACACTTTGCCATCTTACATTGGTAAATTGCATAATTTGCCTTTGTCCCTCATTGAGTACAAGGGGGCAGTCACTGGCAGATTGCTCCCTTTGTTTCCTTTTGACAAATGGTCTAATTCCTTGGCAGCTTGGATCCTCTATTCCTGACTTTTCTGCCATTACTGACAGATGTATTTGACAGGAACAGTGGCTTGTATTAGAATTCCATTCTTAAAAGTAAGGGCTATGAAACTTAAAGGAACAAACATACAGTATTCAACTTTTACAAAAGAAATATATATAATATACTTCATCTATCAATGTTGAAATGGTCAAAACCTTGCCAACCTATTTGATTTTCTTTTCCTTGAAAAAATTATTTATTTCTATAAGGATTAAAAACTATATATAGAAACCCATGAAGATTCTCAATCCATTGAGTCTAAAACTGAACTAATTTTGTCTCTACCAATTGTTGTCTCTTTGCAAATATTTCTTATGATGTCACCATCCAGCCTTTGGCCCAAGCCTTAAACCTCTGAGTCATTACCCTTAACCTTTCTTTTCCCACTTCCCTTCATCAACCTGCATTCTATTTAATTGATTCTGTAAATCTTGTTTATCCTACTTCATATGTATTTTTATCATCTATCCCTTCCTCTCCCATAGTTATTTTTATGATGCTAGTTTTTACTCCTATCTGGACATTGTAGATGTCCCCAGACTGTGTGTCCAATTTCTGCTTACATCAAACTCTTTCCTTCGTTCCTTTAACTTCACCAGTCTACACTTGAACAGACAGACCCAAGACTGCAGTGTAGGCCTTGTGCATCCAATTTCTCTGTTATTTCCAGTTTATTCCTTTGCCTTTATTTTAAAAACTACCTAAATAGGATTTAAGAACTTTTTCTGTTTGTGTATGCTTGTGCTTCTTTCCAATATGATCTTAAACAAGATCTATACAGTGAATTGTACCAATGCTCCAGGAAATAATTTCACCTTTTTTTTTAAATTTTTTTCAGCTTTATTGAGATATAACGGATAAATAAAATTATAATACATTTGAATTATACAAGTTAGTGATTGGATATACATATACATTGTGGTGGATATACATATACATTGTGGAAGGATTCCCATAACCAGGTTAATTAACATATCCATCACCTTACAAACTTACCTTTTTTGTGTGTGTGAGAACATTTACCAACTCTCTTAGCACGCTTCAGTTATAGCAGTAATTATACTGTAGTTGATTCTATAGTATCAGCTATAGTCACCATGCTATAAATTAGAACCTAAGAACTTACACATCTTATAAGTGAATATGTGGACCCTTTCTCCCATTTCTCTAACCCCCAACCCCTGGTAACCACCATTTTACTCTGTTTTTTAAGAGTCTGACTTTTGTTTTTTTTTAATTTCTCATATAAGTGATACCATGTAGTGTTAGTCTTTGTCTGTCTGGCTAATTTCAGTTAGATAATGCCCTCCAGATTTATCCATGTTGCCACAAATAGCAGAATTTCTTTCTTTTTAGAATATATTTTATATATTTCTCCAATATATTATATATAAAATTATTTCTACACATGTTTATATATAATTATATGTATTTTATATGTAATCTCACATGTTCTTTAAAAATACCTATTTAATAATTTTTTAATTATTTATTTAATTTTATTAAATAATTTAATTTTTAAATTATTTATTTAAAATTTTTTTAAATGTTTAATTAATTTTTAATCTCACATTTTCTTTATCCAGTCATTCATTCTCAGACACACATTGCTTCCATACCATGGCTATCATGAACTTGCTGCTATGTATATGAAAGTACAGATATCTTTTCAAGATAATGATTTCATTTTCTTTGACTATATACCCAGGAGTGGAATTGCTGGATCATATGGTAGTTCTCTTTTAGATTTCTTGAGGAATCTCCATACGGTTTTCCATAGTGACTGTACCAGTTTACATTCCCACTGATACTGTACAAGGGTTCCCTTTTCTTTACATCCTTACCAGCATTTGTTATCTCTTAAATTCTTGATAATAAACATCCTAACAGGATGAAGTGATAGCCTATTGTGGTGTTGATGATTTACATTTCCTTGATGATTAGTGATGTTGAACAACTTTTCATTTACCTATTGTCCATTGGAATGTTTTCTTTGGGAAAATGTCTATTCAGATTCTTTGCTCATTTTAATTGTGTTATTTACTTATTTGCTATTGAGTTGTGTTAGTTCTTTGTAGATTTTGTATATTAACTCCTTGTTGTATATATGGTTTACAAATATTTCCTCCCATTCCATAGGTTTCCTTTTGTTGTTCATGGTTTTCTTTGCTGTATGGAATCTTTTTAGGTTGATCTAGTCCCACTTACTTATTTTTACTTTTGTGAACAAATAAAAAAAAAAATAATAATTGCCAAAACCAACGTCAGCATGTTTTTTCTTATGTTTTCTTCTAGGAGTTTGATAAAATCATGTCTTACATTCAATTTTTTGACCATTGTTGAGTTGATTTTTGTTTATCACGTAAGATACTTAGTTTCTTTTCTTTGCATGTGGCTATCTAGTTTCCCCAAAACCATTATCAAAGAGACTGTCCTTTTACCCACTGAATATTCTTGACTCCTTTTTGGGAAATAAATTGAATATATCTATATATATATCTATATCTATATATATATATCTATATATAGAGAGAGAGATTTATTTCTGGGCTGTCAGTTCAGTTCCATTGGTCTTTGTGGCTTTGTCTGTTGCCAGAGCCATACTATTTTGATTACTATAACTTTGTAATGTAGTTTGAAATCAGAGAGTGTGATGCTTCTAGCCTTGGTCTTTCTCAAGACTGTTTTGACTATTTAGGGTCTTTTGTGGTTCCATATGAATTTTGGGATATTTTTGGTTTCTGTTTCTGTAAAAATTCCATTGGAATTTTGAGAGGGATTGCATTGAATTGGTACATCATTTTGAGTCATATGGACTTTGTAACTATTAATTCTTTAAATCCATGGGCAGGGAATAGTTTTTTACTTATTTGTGTCTTCTTCACCTTTTTTGAAGAATGTCTTATACTTTTCAATGTACAGATCTTTAAACTCCTAGGTTAAATATATTACTATTTTACACTTTTTTTGATGCTTTATAAATGGGATTGCTTTCTTAATTTCTCTTTCTGATAGTTTGTTGTTAGCATTAGAAAAGCAAGGGTTTTTTTTTTGTACACTGATTTTGTATCCTGCAGTTTATTAAATTTATTTATTAGTTCTAATTTTTTTTGTTTGAGTCTTAGGACTTTCTATCTATAATAACATAATTGTTATCTGCAAACAGTCTTAGTTCTTCTTTTTCTCAGTTTGAATGGCTTTTATTTCTTTTTCTTGTCTGATTGCTCTGGGTAGGACTTCTAGTATAATATTGAGTAAAAGTGGCAAGACGGGGAATTTTTGTCTTGTTCCAGACCTTAGAAGAAAAGCTTTCAGCTTTTCACCATTGGATATGATATATGCTGTGGATTTGTCATTAAAGGCCTTTATTATGTTGAGACACGTTCCATCTATACCTAATTTTTGAGAGTTTTTATCATGAATTTTATCAAATGTTTTTTCTGCATCTACTGAGATGATCATAAGATTTTTGTTTTTGTTTTGTTACTGTGATATATCACATTATTGATTTGATATTGATATGTTGAACTATCTTGCATCCCAGAGATAAATCCCATTTGATCATGATGTATGATACTTTTAATATACCATTGAATTCAGTTTACTGGAATTTTGTTAAGAATTTTTGCATCTCAGGGTGCCTGGGTGGCTCAGTCATTAAACATCAGCCTTCAGCTTAGGACATGACCCCAGGGTCCTGGGATCAAGCCCCACATTGGGCTCCCTGCTTGGTGGGAAGCCTGCTTCTTCCTCTCCCACTTCCGCTGCTTGTGTTCCTGCTCTTGCTATCTCTCTGTCAAATAAATAAATAAAATATTTAAAAAAAAAAAAAAAGAATTTTTGCACCCATGTTTATCAGAGATATTGGCCTGTCATTTTCTTTTCTTATAGTATGTTTGTTGGGGGATAGCCATGGGAGTGCTCCTGTGCCAGTTTAACAACTTCTTCTTTATAGCACCGGGGAATTCGTGAATGCAAACCCTGCTGGCTTTCAGCGTTAGGTGATTTGAGCTCTGTCCCTTGGGTGACAGCCTTAAAAGTTGGGGTTCTAGATGTGTGGTCCAAATACTTCGCTCCTTGGGGAGAAGATAGGAGTTGGGCATTTGTTCCTGATTCTAAGGTGCTGTGTGGGGGTGGATTTATGGTGAAAGTATGTCTCAGCCTTCCCTATCCATTTCAATGTGAATATTTTTTCTATTGTCTGATGTGTAAGAGTCACTCAACTTCTTTCTAGATTTCTCTCAGAAGGAAATGATCCTTATATAGCTGGACTTCGGTGCATCCACGGGAAGAGGGAGTCAGGAACTTCCGGTGTTGCCATCTTGATGATGTCAGCTTTCTATTTTCATTTGTTTAAATCACTCTAAAATAATGTTAATCAGTATAATATAAAACTGAAATATTTCTTTAAAAATAGGGATTTTGGGGCTCCGTTTTGTTCTTTGCTTAGAAAGACTTCAAGCTTTTATTCCTGTAGGGAAGTACAATTTTCAATATACAATATGCATCAAACATTTAGGTATGACCTGAATTCTTCCTCTTCATGCTCAGTCTTCCATTTTATACAAAATCTTCCCATACTCAAGAACAAGTTTTAGATTTCATCTCCTCTCTAAGACTGCTCATAACACCCCAATTCAATAATTTTCCTGTGAACCCCTAATGTTCTCTTGTCTCTGTATATATTGGTAGGATAATCCCTGTCTTATGTTAGCTTTCCATATGTATGTCTTGATTTACCAAAAACACTATAAATGTTTTGATGGCACAGACCCTGCCTTTACTTTCTAAGCTCTCAGATTCTCTTATGTAATTGATAGTCCAGATATCAAATGATTGAAATTGAAATAACATCCTCTTCAGCCACTATTCTCTTGTGTCATCACATGAGCTGACATTAATCAGGACATTGAAAATAACAAAAGAGAGACTGGTGCCTTTAGAAGAGATCATGTTTGTCCTTGGAGTTTTTGAATAAATCTCTCTCTCAAAGTCATTAACCACAACACAGGTAGAAAAGGTGTTGTTGGTCTCCAACCACAATTAGACAATCTATTAGATAAACCCCAGGCATATCAAGACAGAAGGTAATATAGGTTAAGTCTTTTTCTTACACTCTTGAAAATAAGCATCAGATATTGCCTAGTTGAGAGGCTGACTTTGATTACAAAGAGTATTCAAACTGTCTGTACATGAAAAGGCATTCATAGAATTTCTTCCACAGGAAGACAAGTTAGTTCTTGATACTTGTTGATAAAAATGTTGGCCTTTCTGTGGTGGCAGCCAATAGTGCAGATAGACATGGATGCTAACTTCAACCTAAAAACCTGACAATAGAAGTCTAAAGGTGTAAGGTTGTGATAAGATAGCTCACCCCACTGGTCCTTATTGTTGCTATTCTGGTTGGCTAAGAATATGCCAGGGTTTCATATTTGTACCTTGTAACTCTGAATATTTGACCAAAGTCAGTAACATTTGAAGATATAAGAGAAGAGGTTTTCAGTAAAAATTATTTGCAAAGTGGAAATTGCAAAATCGTGTCATGGCTAAGGCTAGAAACACGTCTGTGTTTATCCATGGCTTGTCACATTTGGGCTTCTCTGTCATATTAAGTAATTCCTTTCTATTTTAAAGTTTGCCTTCTCATTTATGCATTCATTCTCATTTTTATTTGAAGTGACACAAGGGGTAGATTTTAAGGCAGCTCTGGGAAGGTAGGTGATAAATTCTAAACTGATGCTTGGTAACCTCCATAAGGAAATATGCCAGTATTTAACAGATGACTGCTGTGCTGTGGACAGCCATGCCCCAGGAGAGAGGAGGTGTTTTTTTCCAGAATCTAATCAAGCCCTGGCCTGTCTGTGTCCTAACTTATGTAGTGTAATCACTTGTATCATTCATAGCATGTCTTCCATTAATCAGAGTTCATGCAGGCAACAAGGGAGCAGGGGTTCCATTAATGTGACATATGGTGGCCTTCCCCAAGTTTAGGATATTTTGGAAGAGTTTTAGGGTTTGTACCAATCAGACAAGAGCTACTCAGCGACTTAGATTTTAGTAGGCTTTCTCTCAGGGAGTTAATATCTTCCCAATTTCCTTCGTAGTAATTGTGTTTAGGTTCTTGATATGCCCTGTGATGTTTTTATATCCATCACATTCAGATCCAAGCTGCTTGATTTGTTGCTTCATCTTGGCCTCTTTATATCTGCTTCTAGAGAACAAATATGAAAGAGGAAGAAACTACCTTTTCCTAATTGTAAAAGTGATGAATGGGATAAACCATCAGGACCATTTTTCATCTTTTCTGGAGATGCTAAAAATACATTTAGATTTGTTTTCAGAACAAGATGAGAAAGTTATTTGGGAAAAAAATGTGATCAGTTTGGTCACTTAAGAAATTTCTTTACAAATACTTACCTTGATAACAGCATTTATCTTTGCTAGTCTCATATAGCAATGTTGTTTACTTTAAAATTAGAATTTTTAATAAGTTCAAATATCCCAGCTCTATATACAACACCAGACATTTATACATATAAAATTGTTAATTTTTTACTTTAGTGGATAAGCTGATATAAAGTACATTTTATCTGTTTTAGAACATTTTAATTTATAAAATATAAAGACCTCATATTTTTAATTCTAATCAACTTACTGCATTTTCCCTTCTCCTTCCCTCTGCATATACTCTTAAATGTACATTCCCTCACCCATTTTTAAAAGTAAATAATATGAGATTTAAAAGTAAATCATATGTGATCTTTCATATCTTGGAAGAAAATTGTTAGGTTGGAGGAGACTTATAATTTCACTCACATTGGGAAAGTGCCAGGATAGGAAACTAAAAAGATAAGCAAGAAAAAACTGCATCATGACAATGTGGGAGAAGTTTTCCTTTTACTCCATCTCCAAGACCACCACAAGTGGCCCAAGAATGAAGACCAGAAGGCAAGCAGGGACAGGAGAGGTGAGGACTACTACACACTTTCAGGTAAGGTAAACTGGTTCAAATTTTTGGGAGAACAAATTAGAAAAACAGTGAATCTCCAAAATAATGTGATAATAACATGAATTAGACTATAATTCGGTGGATGCTTATATTGTTTTCGACCCAGCCCCTCCTCTCAACTTGGTACAGGTTGAAGTCCTTTAAAATAATGTTTGTTGTGTTTCTATTATTTGTCAGGGCCTATTCTAGGTGCTTGGCAAATATCAATTAATAAAACACATCCCTGCCCTAAATGTAGTAGTAAATGTAGTTAGTGTAATAAATAACAAAATTACATAGCTTGCTAAAAGGTGATAAGTATAATGGATTTTTTTCTTTTTTTAATGAAGATAAGAAGGATCAGAAGGGCCAAACATTTGGGACTGGGATGGGAAAATCAGTATTTAATAGGGTAGTTAGAATAGGCCTCATTAAGAACATAATATTTGATAAATTCTTTTTTTTTTAAGATTTTATTTATTTGTTTGACAGATAGAGATCACAAGTAGGCAGAGAGATAGGCAGAGAGATGGGGGAAGCAGGCTCCCCTCTGAGCAGAGAGCCCAATGCGGGGCTTGATCCCAGGACACCGGGATCATGACCCGAGCCGAAGACAGAGGCTTTAACCCACTGAGCCACCCAGGCGCCCCTATTTGATAAATTCTTAAAAGAAGTGAAGAATTTGCCAAGTAGACACCTTGGGGAAGAGCATTCCATGACGTGGAGCAGTAACTACAGAGACATGTATCAGTCCTAGCAGGAGGCCATTGTGGCAGGACACAGTGAGCCAGGGAGAGGGAGTAGAGGATAAAGTTGGAGAGGTAAAGCAGAATCCAATCATGAAGGTCCATGCAGTAATCTTGACTTTTACTCTAAGTGCAACAAAGCAGTTTTAGGATTTTGAGCAGAAGAGATAAACACTATGATTTATGGTTTCAAAGGATCCTTCTGACAATTAATTGAGAATAGATAGGAAGAGACAGAGGGTGTTGGTTAAGAGTTATTGCATTATTGCAGTGATCCAGGTGGCAGAGTGTGGAGAAGTGTTGAGGGGATGTAGAAGTAGAGGTAGAGTCAGTTCAGTTGGGGAAATAGCAGCCATGATCTGCAGTAGTATTCTAACTTAGATTGAAGAAGTGGGAGATCTTTGGCATCATTACTGTTGTCTGGAATTCCTATTTAAGCACAAGAGTTATAATCACTGCAATAGAAATTTAAATCAAAGCAAACAAACATGACCTGGTGGTGTCAAACCACAGCCTGGACAAGGGATGGGTTGTATCATACCTGGGATTCCCAGCCGGCTCTCTGGGCTGGCTGGCCCTGGTCATTTCCTCCCTAACATTGAAGCCCACATTCTATGCAATTGAATTCTTAGGATGCTATGTAGCATGTTATGGCACAGTTTTACAGATGTTCTTATTTTTGACATAAGCATTATACTTTTAGAAATTTCTTTAAAGGAGGGGCACCTGGGTGTTGCAGTCAGTTAAGTGTCTGACTCCTGGTTTTGGCTCAAGTCATGATCTCAGGGTCATGAGATTGAGCCCTATGTTGGGGCTTAAGTTTCTCTCTCTCTCTCTCCCTGCTCCTCCCCATCCCAAATAAATAAATAAAATCTTAAAAAAAAAAAAAAAAGAAAGAAATTTCTTTAAAGTAAATTACCCAAAATGCAGGAAAAAATATGCTCACAGATATTTATCAAAGTGTGATAGTATATATATATATAATATAATAATAATACATCAGAAACAATCCAAATATACATACACAATGACAGAGAAATGGTTAAAATGTTATGACATATTTATAAGGTAAAGAACTATATGCCATTAAAAACAATTTTTAATTTGGGAAAATTCTTATGAAATAATGCAAATGAAAGTAGGACACAAAAATACAGAGATGTGGAAGGAAATGCAATAGATCTTAATGGAGCCTATGTGATTATACAGAATGTTTTCCTTTATGCTTTTTGTGTTTACCCTGTCTCTGCCTCCCCTCACTCCCAAATATTTTATAATGTCCCTTCTACAAGGTACTATTAATGAAAAAGATTAGAGAAGGTCCCAATGTCAATCAAGTTCAGAGGCCCCGTGGGCTTCTATGCGTTGGAGATGATATGTCTGCGGTGATTCAGCATGCTGTTTGAAGTCTGGGGCTCCTTATCTGCATATATGCATTGCTTATTTGGCAGTCAGGTGGGATGTACTTTCCCAGCTAGTTCATGCTAAAAGAAACAGTCCTATCATTTGAAAAGGTTATCATGGAAATGAATATGTGATATTTTAAAACAAAACCTTTCAACGAACTCACATCTTTCTGAGAAAGAAACATCTTTCTCCTTCTATTTGGGAGTCTAGCCTCTATGCCAGTGGTTCTCAAAGCTTCTTAGAGATGCAGATTTTCGGGCCTCACTCCTGGAAATCCATGTTTTAACAAGCCTTCCAAGTGATTTTCAGGCATGCTTACGTTTGACAAGCACTGTTTTATGTCAAATATTCAGAAGCGGCTGAGTTTTTATACTCTAGCAACCCCGGCTGCAGAGGGCTTTTCCGTGGGAACTGATGGAAAATGCAGAATGACTTCACCTGCTCAGAGAGAAAAACGCCTTCACAGATTTGGTGTTGGGCATGTAGAAGAGGGCTCCACCAAAGCTAAAGAGCTCGTTTCTGTATCAACGAAAACAGTAGTGCTGTTTTGTATTTCAAGTTATACCTCTGTCAACCCAAACTGATGATTTAATGATCACAGCAAAGAAAAAGAAAAAAAACAAAAAAATAACAAAAAAACCCAAGCTGCCAGGGAAGTGAGCTAACTCAGGAACCTGCCATCTTGATAGGAGAGGGCAAGTCAATATTGCAGGGTGGATTGGAAAACCTCCTTTGCACATCTGACTAATGGATTAAAGAGACAAAGTTCAAACAGAGCTGTTAAATCATCCTCTGGGATTTGTTGAGCCATCAGGTTTTATAAGCTCAGAAGGCACCCCAAGTTTAGGGCCAAAAGATAAAATGACTCTTCACAGCAAGCTTCCTCCTGCTCTGAAATAATTTCACAGGTTAGCTGTCTGTCTTCTGCCCCTGGTTATCTTCTACCTGGGGCTTACATAAGAGCCTCTCCAGGTACTGCAGTCACTTTTTTCTTTTCTTTGAAAATGGGAGCAAAATATTTCACCTCTGCCGCTTTATAGGAGCAGAGGATTGTGATGGCTTCTTCATATGAAAAACCAGGCAAGGTTGTTAATATTTAATTATCTAAACCAGATGCAATAACACATAGGAATGTGCCTATAAGTTTGGGACAGGGTTCTGACCTTACTCTTCCACAACTTTCCAAGTGTATTTTAGTTATTTTACAGAAGCTTGTATGAATCACTAATGAAATCTACTTGTTAAAAAATTAAGTGGATTTGTAATATTGAGTTCCTTTTACACAAAATAATATTTGTCCATTACAGATTTTAGCTTTAATTTTTAAATGTCTGTTATCTTGACCATGATGAAGTCTACTTGGTTGAATTATTAATGAACCACATGCTGACTAAAATTGATGTGATTCTTTTATATATTAGAGTACAGTCCTCATGCATTTACAATGTACATCAATTTTTTTTTTTGAAAATGCTATCTGTGTGAAAATTTATGATTTTAAAGGAAATAATTAATTTTGAAGAGATGCCTTGGGAATTTTGTCTTAGAAAATTAGAAAAGTAACAGAAAATAATTTAGATTCAGGTAATTCATACTCAAACCTCAAAACACAAGCACTAAGCCATTTAAAATTTATTTGGTCCCTTGCTCAAAATAGTATCAGATAGGATCACATTCCCAAAGATGGGAATATTCTTTCTAGACTTCTTCTCATGTCATTGTTAGGAACTTGTTTTGTGAATACTCTTTTCCAAGCTTATTGAGAGCATCACTTTGCAAATATATATATTCATCCTTACACGTGTGCATATATATAAATAAACACCCACACATACATGCATTTTCATTTTCATTCCTTGTTTAAAAAAAAACAAGCAAAACAAAACAAATTTTCCTTTGCTCCTAATTCTCTATATGATTTTTTAAAGTATACTATTCCAGCAATAGTAATTTAAAAATAAATGTCATGGGGGCACCTGGTTGGCTCAGTGGGTTAAGACTCTGCCTTTGGCTCAGGTCATGGTGTCAGGGTCCTGGGATTGAGCCCTGCATCGGGCTTTCTGCTCAGCAGGGAGCTGACTCTCTGCCTGCCTCTCTGCTACTCGTGATCTCTCTGTCAAATAAATAAATAAAATCTTTAAAAAAATAAATAAAAATAAATGTTATGTCTGCAAACCAAGAAACAAACTCTTAACTATAGGAGAACAAACTGATGGCTACCAGAGGGGAGGTGGGTGGGAGGATGGGTGAAATAGGTGCTGGGGATGAAGGAGGCACTTAATGTGACAAGCACTGAGTAATGTATAGAATTATTGAATCACTATACTGTATACTTGAAACTAATGTAACACTTTGCTAACTCTACTAAAATTTAAATAAAACCTTAAAGAAAAAGAAAAAAAATGTTATTTCTGGACCTGAATGAGCATCCTTTTAGTTCCTAGAGAAATCTTATCTCTATAATAGAAGAAAGTTTGAGGTCATATTTAATAGGTAAAAGTAAGAATCTTAATCAGGATGAGTTCAAAATATGAAGAAATGGATTGTGATTGTAGGAATTAGAAAAGATTGAGCTGATTGAGTGGGCTCTCTGTTCAGTGACTGTGTGTGTGTGTGTGTGTGTGTGTGTGTGTTTTGTTGTTGTTTTAGAGGGAGAGTGAGTGCAGTTGGAGGAGGGGCAGAAGGAGAGGGAGCGAGAATCTTAAGCAGGCTCCATGCCCAGTGTGGAGCCTAGCGCAGGCTTGATTTCACAACCCTTGGATTATGACCTGAGCCAAAATCAAGAGTCAGGTGCTTAACTGACTGAGCCACCCAAGTCCCCCTCTCTTCAGTGCTGTTGACACAGGGATCCCATTTTTTGTCTGGGTTAGGACAGTATTTTAAATTTTTTTCTTGTATACAAAACGGGCAAAATTGCATTTGCTGCTAGAGTAATACATTATTTAACATAGCTGAATAAATCCATTTAAATCATCTGGGAAGTGCATATAATAAAATAATGCTTATGTTCCTTCAGCTTAATCAATCTAAAACTTCTATTTACTCTAGATGTATAATTCCATGTGGCTGGGGGAAGGAAGGCTATGCTGTAAAAATTCAGTACAAGTGAAATTTGATGTAGAATGCAAAACAGAGCTTTGAGTTTGGTCCTCACAGGCCAGAATTAAAAATAAAATACACACAGTGAATTCATGTGATTAATTTATAATTCATTTAGGTGAAAATTAGCATTAAATGTGGAATTCTTAATACAAACATAGAGTATTTATGTTTTACAAGGAAAGAGTGTGTTCCCACATTATACCCTTTGTGGGAGGATCTCTGACTTAATAGTGGTAAGGATGATGATTTTATTTTGGTCTTCTGCAGTCAGCTGGTCAGCTCTCCCTTGTAGTTGTTTGGTGTGTATTTTCTTCACTCAGTTTGTGTAAAGAAGCCATCCTTCTATGACCCCTGTGTGATAGTGAGCATCCTTTTCTTTTGGGGACACATGCTAAGAGCATAGTCTCTGTTGCAAACGAATTGAGGCTACTAGTCCATGAAGGCAGAGGGAGGGGAAGTTACAGACAGAAAGAGGCAGCACTCCAAAAAGGCAACGGAAACTCAGAAGACTGGCTTTAGCCAGGGAGAACTCAAGCCTTGGCTTCTTCCTCTGGGCCCCACTTCTCTTAGGCTAAGACCAAGTTAGAGGTTAGAGGAAGTTAAACCCCATAAGTACATGCTGTTTTGACCTGTATAATATGGAGGAAATTTTGGATTTTTGGAAGATCTCATGAAGTAGTGTTCTTTCAACTAGGAGCAAAAAGCTATTCACCTAGAGCAACGGTTCCTAAAGTGTGGTTCTCAGACCAGCATCAAACTGGAACTTCTTAGAAATGTAAACTCTCAGGCCTCACTCCAGAGGAGCTGATTGATGAACTTTAAGGGTGAGGCAGTCTGTTTTTTTTTTTCTTTGTTTGTTTTTTTAAATTTTTATTTATTTATTTATTTTATTATGCTCATGCTGTGTTTTCATAAACCTTTCAGGTGATTCTAATACATGTGTGAGTTTGAAAATCTTTGGCCTTTATAGAGAGAGTCTCTTGCCTCCTTTCTGCCCTAGAGCATTTAGACTTCATCTCTGTTTCCTCTCTCCCCTTCTCTGCCAATAGGGATTATTTCCTTGGCAGATTAGTGTTTTAGTCAGCTTAGACTTTGGGGATGCAGAATTGAGAGGAGGGGGGAGATCAGATCACAATTAAGAGGGGAATTTTCCAGGAGATTGATCAGTGCTGGAAGATGAGGATTACTATGTGGGGAATGGACACGTCCCTGTAGAGTCTGAAGTTGGCTCTGGGTTTGAATCCCAGCTCTGCCATTTATATGATACATGATTTTGGCCCACTTATTTGGCATTGCTAGGACTCACTCCCTCATCTGTAAAATGGAGATAAAACAGCAGAAGATACTGAAAGGGGTATTGAAAGGATTCAATTAGTTAATTTATATAGGAGCACAGAACAGTACTCAGTGTGCATTAGCCACCATTGCTGTATGCAGAATATTTTCTTCATGGTATTCAGAAAAAATAAGCAAAGAATCTCAGTGACTTAAAAAAAATTTTTTTTTTTGATTGCTGGATTCATTGCTTTGTTAAAAAAAAAAAAAGACTTTTTTTGAGACTGGACCATAGCTTCAAGAGTGTTTTATAAAGAATATATGTTTCTAATTAGAGCAATGTTAAAAGGCAAGTCCAAGACAAATGAAATGTCTCACTGCTACAGAGCTGTTGTGGGTTTTCAGTTAAGATATCATTCTCTCTGCTGCAAATCTCTGAAAAGTTCTCAAAACAGGCACACGAGTTCTTTGTCCCCACTTCCCTCATTAACTAACTCTGAACTTCTTGCCTTTGAAAACATGATTGCTTCAGCTCTTGATTGAATATCCAGTGGAGAGTTCTGTAATAACTCTATACTTTTTTTTTTTTTCCTCTGCTATCTTGTAAAGTTCCATTGGTCAATAAGGAGACCATTCTGACTCACCAAATAGACTTTTGTTTCTGATTCTTTTCTGTATTATGGCAAAATAGTAAAAGATATGTGGGGTAGTGGAAACAGCAAGATATTTGGAGCTGGGGACATGGTTCTGATTGTACTTCTAATTAGCTTTGACTCAGGAAAGTCTTTTATGCTCTTGGATCAATTTTCCCACTTAGATCAGTTTTTCAACTGGGATAATAGTGCCTCCTCCCAGGGGTGATGAGAAAATCAGAGGAGGGGGGGAAGTGAATGCTTAAAGTGCCATTCAAATGTTAGTTATTAAAAGCTAATGACAGCATTCACTGAGTGCTCATGCAGAGCTGGGCACCCTGAAAACCCTTACAGATGCACGTCTGTATTTACATATGCATTATTGCCCTGTGTTTAGTGATCAATGTACTGAGCTTGTGTAACTAGTAAATAAAACTTCAGAAAGTAATTTTCTTAATGTTTAAATCATGATTAGAAATATTTTCAACTTTTGACTTAAAATGAAAGAAACACTCTGAAACAGATTGACTTAAGCAATAAGGAATTTTATTGTCTCCCATAACGTGAAGTCTAGAGGAACAACAGATTCCATTGTGTCCCTGGCCATGCGCTTCTAATCTTTACCTTTTATGACCAGTGTCATAGGAAGCTCCCTGTGTAATAGATTTCTAAGGCTCGGGGAGGACCTCAGTGGTTGCAGAGTCCAAAACGATCATGGTGAGGAAAATCAGAAAAAAATTTCTCATGAAGAGATGGAGTCCTTCATGTGCCATTGCTGGTTTTGTTTTGTTTTGTTTTGTTTTGTTTTTCAATTCAAAAGGCAACATTCTATAGACATGCTGTAATTGGATAATTCTGAGTTATTTTTCTTACCACACATTACATATCAACACATCTGTACCTCCGTCATAGAGATAGTCTTGTTTGTCTTTCTGTCTGTTAAGATACAGGTGGGCTATTTTGCTAATGTGACTTTTCTTTTTAATCCTGTTCCTTAGGGAAGGGACACATTTTATTGCATGGTTTTAATTCTGTGTTTTTATCTTATTTTTTTTTTAAAGATCTGGGTGTGGTTGCGCAGAGGGCGAGAATCTCCAAGCAGACTCCCCACCCATAGCCGTGAGATCACGACCTGAGTTCAAACCAAGAGTCCCACACTGAACTGACTAAGCCCTAATTTTAATCTGTGTTTTTAAAACTGTATACTAAAGATGTGCTCCTCCGAAGGGCGTGTAAATAATAAATACAGTAGCAATGCAAAGATGGCATGCCAGACAATTTGCTATAAGGGGATTTCTGGCTACAGTAATGATTTCTTCCAGATACCCTACTTTATAATTTTCTTAAGGAATATGAAGGCATTCTCTTTTCTCAAATTTTCTTCATGTAGTCATAATAACATGAAAACATTTGTGAGGTGAAAATGAGGCTCTTGAGTCAGTCACTAGTGTGACTATTTATTAATGCTAAGCCTAAAAACCCAAGACAGTTATGGGTATAGCAGGTCCAATCTTGGATGTCACTCCCTCTGCTCACCATTCTTCCAGCCCAACTGGTCCATTGGCATTTCCTGCCTAGAACATTGGTGTTACACTTTCTGGTCTCCACATCTTAGCTTACTGTGCTCCCCTCACTTAGAAAGCCTTCTTTTAGTGACTCCACCTATCCGTACCCCACCCTTGCACCCATCCTGCTGCCATATTGCTTTTTCTTTTCAGTCTTCTTCAGATAAGCCTGGGGCCAGCCAAAGATGCAAGATCTAGCTCTGCGCCAATGCACCCCCGCTTTTTTTTGCATTTATTGCATGCTTATTGAGCACATCTCCTCTTGTAAAATGAAATGAGACCTTGTTTATTTAATGGTTTAAATCAAACCTCCATACCTAGATTGCAAGGACTTTGAGAGCAAGGCCTCATCTCTTGTAAGTCATTCCCTCCACACCCAGTTCTATGCCCTGGATGGAGCAGTTTCGTGGATGCTTACTAAACTTTTTTTTCTTTTCTTTTTTTTGTTTTTTTTTTTTTTTGTGATTAGAATCTGATAATGCAAAAATTTTAGACTAGGAGGACGATTTTCGTTAATTTAAGTGGAAATTACAAACTAGGACTAATGATAAATTTTTAATAAAACAGCAAAAAATAGGTGTTATCTTTTGTTTGCTGTAAATCTGTTTCTCTTTTAAGGCCTCTCACAGAGATTAGGTTGTTTTGTGTTATCTCTTTGACCAATACTCTGCTTCACCTCTCCTCTCTCCTGTGTCACCTGCACATGGGAGAAGGAGAGGGAGAGGATTTTTTTTTATTTTTGCTTTTTGTTTGTTTAATGGAGCTTTCTCCAGGTTTCTCTTGGCCCCTTCAATGTATTTATATATTTTTCTTGGCAGAATTTCTGGTTAGAATTCAGTGACATTTCAGAAGTCTTGCCTCTTCAAAATTAAGCCATTACTGAGGTGCCTGGGTGCTCAGTCAGTTAAGCATCTGTTTTTGGGTCAGGTCATGATTTCAGGGATCAAGCCTGACATCAGGCTTCCTGCTCAGTGGGGAGTCCGCTTCTCCTTCTGTTCTCCCCCCCACACCCCTCTCAAATAAATAAAATGAAATAATTAAGACATAACCTCTGTGCATTCTGGATGGATCTGTGTAAACTCGGAGTCTCTGCCTGAGCCCAAAGGGTCAGCTGCCCAGGTGATACCCACTTCCAGCCCAACTCTTTCCTGCACATTCAACCTCTCCTTTTAACCTTGGCAGTGCTGACTCTGAGAGTTGATTTTCAACAGTTTTTTGGTTTTTGATGCTGAGAGCTCCCCAGCACATGCGGGGTCGGGTTGTGTGTGAGAGTGTGTGGACTTGCCCATTACCAAGTCCGTAACTAACCACCTTGAGAGAGCTTAAGGAACTAAACAAAACTACGAGAATATGATTGAACATAGGTCTAGTTTTCTCCACCTTGTCTTCAATTTTTTCATCTTTCTGAAACATCCATAACATTTTTGAGTCCCTCCGCTGTCCCTATCAATATTCTACAGTTTTGAACTTAGGAGGTCATAAAGCCATTAAATAATACCAAAGACTCCTCAGTGGCTTTGAAGTGCTTTCCAAAATATACTAAGAGCCCTTTCTCTGTCAGATTAGATACTTATCCCACCAGATTTTATTTCGGCTTACCTGACTCTCCTTTCTCTTCCTCTCTACACATAGTCACAAAACCTAATTAAGCCATAACATTGCAGTATAATTTTTATTCTACCCATTATGATTTAAAAGGCATTGCTTAAAATACCCTATCTTCTATTAATTAATTCAAATTTCCCCATCCAGTTCTTCAACCATGTTTTATCTTCATATGCCACTGAGTTTCAGTCCCAGAGGATGCAGCCCAATCTTTTGAGGTCTGCTGCTAGCTGCATCCCTGAAACCTTCACTTCAGCTGTGCTCTGCTGCTATGGCTGAATCGCTAACAGTCCTTTGTAAAAGGCTGGGGGTGAGTCGGGTGTTTCACCTTAGTTGTGGTTTTCTGAGCAGACCCAGAGGAGCTTGTGAGAACTAGCAGCCCAGGTTCAAGGTGGTGATGAAAACAGCTGACACTTATCAAAGACTTAATCTGTTACTTCCTTTAGTTTGCACAACTCCATGAGGTAGCATTCTTATTCCTCTTTTGCAGGTGAGAAAATAGAGGCATAGAGAGTTCAAGTTATTTGCCTGAAATCTGTTAGTACACAATGGAGCCTGAATTATGGGCGAAAAGGATCAACTTCCCCAATTTCAATTCTTAATCACGCTGCCAAATGGAGTTTATACAAGTATGCCCACCTCCTTTATTTTTCAAACTCTGTAAACACAGCATATGATTCATTTTAAAGTATGATTCTAAATTTTCAGTTTATAAGAACAATGTTCACAATTTAGATGATACTGTCTGGAATGGTACATTCTGTATATTTGGAACATTTCATCCTGCCGTCTCTGAAGCTTGTTAATATCAACAACAGGCATTACTGGCTCCTTCACATAAGCTCATTTAATCTATTATAGCTTGCCAGTAACAGATATGGCATTAGTAGGAAAGATATTGTAGTAAGGAATATTCACTGTGTTTTGAAGTCGAAGTATTTAAGTATGTATATATATATTATAATATAATATATATATATAACAAAAGTGTGTATATATACATTGTATAATGTGTGTATATATACACATTTACATGTAGAGATACTTTTCACAGACATTTTCAGTTATTAATTTACTTAGTGTATAGTGATAATAGAGTTTCTTCTATAATAAGTGAGGTGTTGGATTGTGTGTATCCTATTGTTCAGGTTATGTTTTTAAAATAATTTGGTAGAGATGAAAGTATTGGCAGGTGGGTTGCAGCTTTGGCAATTTTCACTCTAAGAAATCAATCGACAAAGCACCAAACAGCAAAATATATTACTCATTGGCTGGTAAGATAAGCCCCAGAGGCTGTTGATCATCCTGGAGGCTGGCTGCTTGCCTACTGTAGGGCAGATGGAGGAACTGGCTAGAAAATCATTTCTAGCACTTGAAACCCAGCATGACTGGGGATGCTGAACATGGCTGGAAAAATAGTTCTGTAGTAACTTATCTTGTACTTATCAGTGAATTTACATAGCCTAAGAGAGATCTGTTTTGTTAAGATGACTTCTGAATGCATCAAACTCATGTTTCTAGGCCCACTACTAACACTATGTTTATTGGATATTATTTGAACCAGTCCTTATTTATGGAACACAGAAAAATTAATTAGAAATATTTATTTCTGATTTAAGATTATTCATTATAGCTTTGCTGGCAATGCTGAAGGTGAGGGTACATCTACTTATCATGCTATTATTTGGTCTAATTTTATGATCCTCCTCCACTCCCCACAAAAACAATACATCTTGTCATCTCTTTCTTCCTTTACAGTGTAGTTTTAATAATGTGGTGATGAGTGGATTATTGACCAACATTTTCTAGTCTTATAGCTGTAGAGGAAAATGAGTTATGTAGGGAAGCTAGCATGGCCTCATCATCTCCCATTATCTCAGTAAAATAAGCAGAATACAAAGTTAGGTTCTTTTCTTTTTTTTTCTTTTTTCTTTTTTTTGTTTTTAAATATAGGCCCTCAAATTTGCTTTTTCCTCTTGGTCAACTTTTCTTTTTACCTCTTTTTATTTCCTTTGGATAAACTCAACTCACGTTGTTATATTGAATTTTGATGAGTCTACAGCAATACTCTGCTTAGGTTTCCTGAATTCAGGGCTCTGGCAGAGATGAATTAACAGCAGAAGATGACTTGCTGAACAGGAGATAGCAAAAATGGAGTCAAGTGTTTTGGAGCTCTTTCCTCCAGACTAACCCATCCTTGTCTTTCAACACAACACACATTTCTAGACTTTGGCTTTTCATACCCTTCCAAACAAGTGTCTTTCTCCCCTGATCAGTGCTGAATAAAAACTACAAATCTTTTTTCTCTAACTACTCACCTTCTGCACACATGCTTTTTTTTTCCCCTCCATGCTTACTATTCTCCTCCTATCCACATGTATTTTGTCAAAATGCAGTGGGGTTTTATTTTGTTTGTTTGTTTTCCTTTCCATGAAATTATAATCATGTTATATTCCTACCTTGCAGAAAACATACCAAAATTATTTTGAGTAGAGAGTTGGCAATGATTACAAATTCTTGAATTATTAACTTATAACATATGGGCTTCTTCTACAGATGCCTAATAATCTATGTCATCATGTTTTGGAGGGGGTAGGGGCTGCTTTTTTCATTTTTGCAATGATGCATGAAGGGACAATGTCTTCCACTCATTGCACAAAACATCCCCACATCCATACTCAGGTCCTTTGGATTTCCTTTGGGACATAACATAATTAGGAGAGTATTGACAAGTAATCTGCATGTTTTGAATATATGACTTGCTCTTTGGTAGCTTTTAAAATTTTAATATTACTCAATATTTAAACAGTTTTATCCATATAGACACCATCATTAATTCACATTATATTAAATAGTAACTTTTGAAAATCCAAAAACTTTTACCAAGGTTGTATTATACTATCTAATATTTACTTAAATATGGTGTGATTCTGATGAGTCCAAGACCACCCCATGAAAAAAAATATATTTAGGTGCAACCAAGGGGTGAATATAAGGTATTTCCTTGAATGTTTTATACACCTGGGCTTCAATATCTATCTACAAAGCATTGCCTTGAAGTCATCTTTCAAGAACACTTCTATTTAATAGTGGCTTTGACATTCATTAACAAAAATGTTGGCAAAAAAATCTAGAAGATGAAGTGAGGGCTTATTCACTTTACAAAAACATTTCTTAAATACACAAAAACATCCCCTCTGAAACTCTTTATATTTTAGGTCCCTCTAATATTGATTGGTAGATAATTCCCAAGGAGAAAAAAAGTAGATACATTTAGAATTAAGGCATTAAGAGAGATTGACAGTTTGATATGCCTCTAACCTAAAGGTAAAAAGTCTATTACATTATAATGTAAATCAATAGAAACATGTCATATAATTTAAAAAGTGAAGGTATACCTACAGCCTTTTAGAAATACATTTTTCATGCTGATGAAAGCTAGTTGCACAGTTATAACTATGGGCATAGGACCACCAGAAGTCAGAGCAGAGTTTCTTAATTAAGGGTTTGGGCACTCCAAGAACCTCACTGTCGTCAATGGCTATGGTCCCTCAGATAGGTGCTGGCTTGGAGGTGATGGGGAAGGTAGTGATGGCAGTAGGAATGGAATCCCCAGGGAGCAGTCAGCATCCCTATAGGAGGAACTTGAGTCCCAGGGAACCTTTGGATGGACATCAACAAATCTATGAAAACCTCAAAATCGTGGTCAGAATTCCATGTGATGGGATAAGCCAATAAGCATATCTGGTCTTTCCCCTTGGTTAGGGAGTGTCTTTCATTAACTTCTGTTAGATGACAGCCAAAGATACCCAACTGAGTTGTAAACAGCAGAGGAACTAAATCACTTTAACATAGTAGAAATGTGACTTTGCACATTAAAGGAATTAATGATACAGCAAGAAAATAGTGGAGACAGGGAGGGAAGTTTTTGGAGGGGTGAACTTTATTTGTGGTAAAGGAATAGACATGACCTCATTTTGGACATACTTTCTATCACCCACCCACCTTGATATATCTGTATGATGAGGGGAGGGCTCTTGCTTTAATATTGACTTTTCTCCTTGAAATTTCTACCACATCATTTTCCGTCTCCCTCTTGTTTCTTCACCTACACTTTTGGTGTTTTGCTACTGACCTTCCTTGGAGGGATGTTGTAAGGCTTAAATAATTAATGATTATGAAGTGCTTTGGAAAGAAAAAGTATTGCTTCGGTACTAACTCAGACGTGCCTAGGAATTATAGCATGCACAATATAAAATAAAAGGCATGTTATCAGAATTCCTTATGGGGCCCTGGATCAGCCAGTCTTCCCACTCACATCAGTGTGAATTAGGGCCACAGACTCGAAAGCACATCTAATGCTGCTTGGCTTGTGCATGCTTCTGTTACAACATTTTTTTGACATTTTGTGTGTTCATTTGTTGGGCGAGTCTAAACCCTTTTGTAACCAAAGGAAACCAAAGTGCCTTCTATAAGCATTTTCCAAAGATGGTGTCAACCTGATTGAGGATGAAAAATTGATCTACTGAATAAAAATGTTGGAGTAGCATGTTTATTTTACTTGTTTGTCTGGACATAAATAGGGCAATGATTCAGGGGAAGTCTTTATTAGAACACACTATCTAATACTTGGGCAATCAGTGATATTGTCTCTCTCCTCCCCTCTTTTTCTTTCTCTCTCTCTCTCTCTCTCTCTCTTTATCAAATCTAACACTAACCCACCTCTACCTCCACTATCTCATATAAGAAAACAATATAAGAGACCAATGGAAGTACAGTGGTCTATCTAGTTAATGCTAGGATTAAGAGTAGAATCCAGGCATCTGGTCTCCGATCCAGTATGTATCTGAGTGTTCTTTGATCATTTCTAAGAATCCCAAGTGAGTTTATCAAAGATTCATTCTTCCTAAAAGGACCTGAGCTTTCCGTTCAAAGATCCCAGGATAATAGTTATTCCTAAAGCTGACTGGCCATGCATTTGGAGTATAAGGGAGATCAACTGTAACATCTGTCATGTCTCCAAACTCTAAGTTTGATTTCTGTGCCCTTCATCCCTTCCAGTCTACATATCACCTTCAAATATGACTTTAACTGATAGACCAAGGTGGGTACATCAGTAACTACTTTCCTTCCCATTCATTTTCTTTATCTCTATGTAGAAAAGTGTGGAAAGGAGACTGGGAGCATCCATCTAAATAAGCTCGTGGAGTTTCAGTTTCCTAAGAATGCACAGTTCAAACAAGGTTCTTCTAGACTGAATTACTCAGATGGTGGCAGAAGTTCTCCATTTTACACTCCAAATACAGGTCCAGACTCAGTGATGAACACCTTAGTATAATTCCCCATCCTTTTCTTTCTCCTTCTACCCAGCTGCTAGCCTCTTCTTCCCACTTCAGATGCTCCTAACTCTAATCTTTTACAATTCTTGTCCTCTTCTTCTTGATACTTCCCAGTCTATATACTCTAAGATTGGATCAGCCCAACCGAGAAAGCACAGGTGGGCTAAAGATAGGAATAAACATGACACAGTTTGTATGCACAGTTCTAGGTGGTTGGGAGGGCCAGAAGAAGATCTCCTATGCTTCAGGCTTGGGACCAAATATACACTACCACTATTAAAAGATTTTAAATAGAGAGATCTGGGATTTCGTTGCTCAGATGTGGCTGCATCAGGGACCAATTTGGCCTAAGCACTGAGTCTCAGTTTGTTTTCTGTAGAAATCTTTTTTTTTTTTTTTTTTTAATTCTTCCAGAGAACATCAGCCTTGAAAACCAGACTCCCAAAGGACTGATTCTGAATATGCCTGTCAGTTTATTTGGCTGTGATGTGACTAATCTAGTTTTGCAGATGCAATAGCCCTGTCTATTTATCTTTTCTTGGTGTGAGGAAGCCCAAGAGGTAGAATTAGTGACTAGAAAATTGGTAACCATAGAAAAAGAATTGGAATGTTTAGTGAGTTATTTAATCTGACCTGTAATGGGGCCTAGAAAATCATTCCTATTCCTCTATGATGATCTCCTTATAATTAACTATTTCATTCAATCAATATAAATTCTACAAGATGTTTCTACAATGTGCCAGTCACAGTCTTATAGGTTCCTGTATTTATCAGTGAGTGAAATAGACAATGATTCCCTGCCTGCAATTATCTCTATCCTTCAGCTCATGCTTTAAACCTATTAAAATGTTAGTTCCATTAGGGATAGGATCAGCATAATTCAGTGCACATTGTCTAGTTGCATGGATTAATAATACTGACTCCTCTTGGCCAAATCCTTGCCCTTTGACATTTCACTTCCAGCCTCTTAGATCTGTGCCATCCAGCAGAACTTACAGTGCTGGTGCAAGTATTCTCCGTGCTGTCCAATATGATAGCCACTAGACGCGTGTGGCACTGAGAACTTAAAATGTGGCTAGTGCCCATCAGGGAGATTCAAATTAAATCCACATTGAGATATCACCTTACACCAGTTAGAATGGCCAAAATTAGCAAGACAGGAAACAACATGTGTTGGAGGGGTTGTGGAGAAAGGGGAACCCTCTTAAACTGTTGGTGGGAATGCAAGTTGGTGCAGCCACTTTGGAAAACAGTGTGGAGATTCCTCAAGAAATTAAAAATAGAACTTCCCTATGACCCTGCAATTGCACTACTGGGTATTTACCCCAAAGATACAGATGTAGTGAAAAGAAGGGCCATCTGTACCCCCAATGTTTATAGCAGCAATGGCCACGGTTGCCAAACTGTGGAAAGAACCAAGGTGCCCTTCAACGGATGAATGGATAAGAACAATGTGGTCCATATACACTATGGAGTATTATGCCTCCATCAGAAAGGATGAATACCCAACTTTTGTAGCAACATGGACGGGACTGGAAGAGATTATGCTGAGTGAAATATGTCAAGCAGAGTCAATTATCATATGGTTTCACTTATTTGTGGAGCATAACAAATAGCATGGAGGACATGGGGAGTTAGGAGAAGGGAGTTGGAGGAAATTGGAAGGGGAGGTGAACAATGAGAGACTATGGACTCTGAAAAACAATCTGAAGGGTTTGAAGAGGTGGGGGGGTGGGAGGTTGGGGGAACCAGGTGGCGGGTATTAGGGCACGGATTGCATGCAGCACTGGGTGTGATACAAAAACAATGAATACAGTTATGCTGAAAATAAATTAAAAAATGATTAAAAAAATAATAAATAAATAAATAAATAAATTTTTAAAATGTGGCTAGTGCAAATAAGAAGTTGAATTTTTAATTTTATTTAACTTTAATTAATTTAAGCTTAAATTTCAGTAGCGGCACAGGGCTAGTGGCCACCGTATCTCTGTAAGAATAAAGACTGCTACTGTGTTGGCAGGTGGCTGCTCAGGAAGTGATGATGGGCCATTCGGGATGTCCAGGGACACAGAAATCAGACTGTTCACACGTCAAATGTCAGGTGATAGAAAGGTACAGCGCCAGGCAGTGAGAGTTTGATTCCTGGAGATGATGTCAACAGGTAGCCACTTACATGAATATTTCCTACTTAGGTCTTCAAGAGCTCCTAATAAAGAGATTTCAACTGGGGGGAATCTGACAAGAGCTATATGTGGCATGTGACCAGGGTTCATGAGGTCTGGGCTAAAGTAGAAATCTGAAGGGTATGAAAGCAGAAGTACTATTTCTGGGAGGGCTGTTGAGAGGCAGATAAGACTGTAGTCTTTGAGAAAATATGACATTGGACTGGATTTTGAACCTGGCATTCCAATATAGGCAGCTACTCAATGAATAGAGTTGGGGAGAAAAGAGACAGACTTCCAGATAAACAAACTTATTCTCAAAATCACACAGAAAACAGCAGCAAAGTTCCATGCTCTTGAGTCCAGTGAACTAACCTAGCCCCTTCCATTCTTGCATGGAGCTGGCTGGGCTGGGAAGTGGAGTATATTGTTCCATCTGTTTCCAGGGAAGAAATGAGGCGGGGGTGGGGGGGGCAGCTAAAGGATCTGTTTGCTTTCTTAGAGATTTGGTGTGTCTCCTTGAGGGTATTTAGAGGGAAGAAATCATCTGTTGGAAAGCTCTTCAATGTAAATGCATTATAAATCCTGTCTAGGCGGCTTATCCTACCAGTGGTTAATTCTCCCTATTTATGATGATTCTTAAGCTTTAGGTCCATGACACCAACCAGAGTGAAGCCTGGCAGGGAAGGAATACTGTGGCATGCTGAGTCAGGAAAATCTCCTGGGCATAAATTTAGTCTGAAATCCCTGGGGCAGTGACCAACATTCAAAGCAAAAGAAGCAGCAAGGCACACAGCCAGGTGCTAGAGAGAAAAGCAAGGATTTGGGTTAGGAGAACGCCAATAAATTAATCTCACCTTTTTGCTTGCTACAGTGACAAGTTTCTGTTGGATTCATTTTATGCAAGGTGACTATGTCCTGGGTCATTTTAAAGGTCTTTCAAGGCCACAGGTAATTTGGAACTTGCAGATCTCTACATATTTGAAATAATTTCTCAAACATAACTTGGCTTAAATGGATTCTTGTTCTGGCTGTGCTCTTTATATAGCCTCACTGATCAAGACATTTAACTTCCCTTAACTTGAGTAACTACACATGTCAAAAGATTCAACTGGAGCACATGAGGCCCAAGCCATTTTTTTTTTTTTCTGAATAAAAAATATCTACTCTGGTTTTTTACTTGTTAGAGTTGAAAAGATAGGCACTTTTAATTTATTTTATAGGACAGCAGTTTACCACTTGGGTTGGTGCAGGAGAAGAGGTACCGAAGTCTCAGAAACATGGTTATATTTACATACACCCTATTCAGGACTGTATAAACTTATACTGAGAAAACTTTAAATGCAAGCCACCTAGTGAATGCTTGACTCCATTTTCTCATGGTACACATGGTCACTTCTTTTTAAGTGATGATCATCATACTTAAAACTGTAACCCTTCCCTCATGCACTGTCATTCTTTGCCTCTCCTCTGTTTTGTTTTATCGTCCCCAGTCCTAATCATTTCTAATGATTATAAAATTCACCTATTTATTTTGTTTATTGTCTTCTCACTCTCCATACAAGAAGGTGTTTTGGCTTTGTTTTCTTTTCTCACTAGTCTACTTACATAAATTGCTTCTAGCACACAGCAAGCACTCAATAAATATACCTGGAATGAATGAATGAATGTATCTTCTTAGCTGGTAGGGATACACAGTATACAAACTCTAAGACATGAACCTTATAGATGGAACCTTCTGTGAGGATTTATCAAGATTTTCCCAGAGCATGAGGCGAAGACCAATATGTATTCAACCAGCCCTTTTCTTTTTCTTCCTTGACATGCAACTAGAATACATTTCCATCCACCCTTGTGTTAAATGATGCTAGGTGATAGTGATCTGTCTGGTGAAACATGGGTGGAAACAATGTGTTCTTCTTCCAGGTCTGGCCACAATGACCGGCTTTTGTGGTCCTCCATGCACCTGTCCTCTTCCCTCAGGCTTGAATAAAGCTAATCCCCAGGGCATCCTTAGAATTCTCTTTTGAAGGTAGCTGAGGGCATAAGAAAGATGATTCTGAGTCTCTGAAGAGAGCCACTAATCTGGGAACCCTTCTGTCCCAAACACATACAATTGATTTTAACATGAGCATTTTTGTAACAATACAAGAAGCAAGCTTGTCTGTATTAAACCACTGAGATTTGGGGTTTAATCTGTTATAGCAGCAGTTAGAGTTTCCTTAACCACGAGTGTGAGATTTTTATGTTTATTATAAAAGAAGGACTCACATTTTAAAAGAAGAAACATTGCTACAGAATGTGATTTTGTTGCTGAAACAATTTCAGTGCCTCTCATTAGAGTCCACTGTGTCAATTTAAGGGGGGGGGGGGAAAGAGCAACTTTAAAATACAGAGAGAAACAATCTTTCTTCTGCTTTTTCTTATCAGTTAACTGACATGTTTTCATTCTTTTTCATTTAATGGATTACTTTCCTTCATGGGAGGGAAACACTGGGCTCTGGAGAATGTTATCACACACCCAGTTTTTTTTTTGTTTTTTTTTTTTTTTTCAAGTTGGCCTTTACATTTCTTCCAGAAACCACCCAATATGTTGTGTTTTAGAAACATTCTAAATTAAGTAAATGTTTGTGTCAACCCATTCAGTCTAATAGTGCCCCTTTGAGAGAACCAAGAAACATCATCTTTTTTTAAGTTCATTTGCTGAAATTTTTCCCATTTTTATTTGCTGCAGTTTTTCATGTTTCTCTTTCATGATTGGAGTGTAACTTATGGGTCATATGCCACTAACTAAATAAGCTGGCACACTGGTTTTGTGGGGACACTAATCTTTTCCAGTTTCTCTCTCCCATTAATATTAGAATTTGTATTACAAGCAATGTCTTTCTTGGGACAAGCATTAAGAACAATCATGGCCAAATAATGAGTTTTAATTATAGTGGATGCAATGGTCAAAGTGGAAAAGCTTTCTGAGAATTTGTGTTCTTTTGCTGGGCATTCCTTTGGGACCTCATCTTGGCTAGAACTGGACATTATCTGGCAATGTCCATTCAGCTGACAGCCCACTGCCATCCTCCACCATCTTGCAGTGCACTGGGGTTTTCTCTTCCAGAAATTGGAAGTGAGTTAAACCATACATTATTAAGAGTTTCAGCATGGATTTTTTAGAAGTACACACAAGAAACGTCTAATGAAACTGGTTAACTTGGAGATTTAGTTAGCAGACAGAGTAAAAAGAGGATACATTTTGGCTTCCAGAAGCTTGACACTCCTTGCTTTTGGCAAATGTTTCTATGTCGGTGTAGCTTTGGCTGCTGGTTTTCAATATGGCTGCAATGATTAGAATACTGAGGTTGTCAGTGGTCACCCTGCAACATTTTACTTACACAGGCTACTTGGGCTAGAGAGGCTCAGGTAAAAATAATAATGATTAAATGTATTCCTATTAGACTTTTGATTGTGATTTTTTTTTTTCAATTGCAAATGTGCTTCCCTAAATAGAGTCAACTTTTAGTTCTTACCTGGATGAAGGTAAATGGGAGGAAGTGATGAGTGGAAGGAGAAAGCCAGCTTGATATTAAATATTCCTATGACCTTTAATCACACATGCAAATTGGTGTTTACTCAGATGGGGAATTGAAAATTCTTGATCTCACAGAGGATCACGTATCAGGTTTGAGTACTATGCAGATTAATCTGAATATGTATTCACCAAAATTTATTCAGTTGTACATTATTTCATTTTAAATCTCCATGTGCATGTGGACAGCATTCTCACATTTGTAAGTCAAAAAACTGGCATTCTAGGACTTTCTAAATAGTATTCATTGAAACAAGTTAAACTTGTTACACGTTCTTGATATTATGCAGAAATCAATGTGAACTATAGTTGAGATTGTTTTTCTTCACATTTATCCTTTTAACAATTTAACTAGTAACTTAATTTTCCCCCCACCCACTCTGTGCATCGATCCCCATGGATTTATAATAACAGCAATAAAAATCTCATCTTTTTATGACTGTGACACTAGAATAATAAAAGGAATTTCACCTGTAAGTATTTTGGTCAGTATTATTCTGGAAGGTGTTACCAGGAGTGATTTTGCTATTTGGAGTAAAAACCATTCAAAAAATTTTTTTGCCTCTGATTAGTTCTAAACATTCATCAGGCTCTCTGACTATTCCTTTCCAAAGAAATGTGAAGTGGGAGGTACAGGGGAGATGGCATTAAGTTGGGGTTAAGTGATATTTTCCAATTATACTATGACACAAGAGGGCCTCATGGACACCCCTGGATCTCAAATGCTATTTGTTGTCATAGGCCAGGCAGTAGAGAGGGGAAGAGCTAGTTTTGGAACCGATACACTGGAGTTTGAATCACATGTTGGCATTTGCTAGCTGCATAACTGTGAGCAAATTATTTAACCTCTAAGACTTTTATTTCATTTGTATTTATGACAAAAAAGATTATTTATTTTACCAGACTGATGTGGGGATTAAATGAAATAACATGACATTTGTATAAGTCATACTGAGTAGTAAATATATCATCTTGAGTAGTAACGAATTAACCAAGGAGAAGATTTTACCTTGGCTCTTGGGAGTGTGGTGAGGGGTGGTGGTCACTCTTGTTTGCTTTGGAGACTTGGGCTAGCCAGAAAGCAACAATGTGACTGAGGGCACAGGTTGGCTATGCCCATATAATCTTGGGGTGGCACTGGCCACATCTCAATTTTTAGGAGGAAACTGAACATGCCAGACAGTCCACCCATGTGATTTAGTCATCCTGGACACTGAGTTCAACCACACTGGTATTCAAACAGTTAACAAAACTCTGGATACTGAAGCTCAGGTGAGTCTGTCTGGAAATATGTGTGTAATGTCACATGTGAGTATGGGAGAGTAACACATCCTGACTCTATGGGACAATGCTAGGTTGCCATTTTGAACCCTCCCATATTTTGCCCTGTGCATCTCTTCAATAGGCTCATTTTGATCTGTATATTTTCCCTCTAATAAACAATAACTGTGAGTATAATAGCTTTCAGTGAGTCCTTTTAACAAAAAATCAAACCTGAAGCTGATCTGGGGGACACCCCAAACTTACAGTTAGTATCAAAATAAGGGCAGTCTTGGGGACCATGTCCTCAAACTCTGTTGTTTGGCTAATTCCTGGCACATAGGAAAATCAAGGTTCTCTACAGTACTCTGCACTAAGCATGCCAGTTATTTTCTAAGCCAATTCCATGCCCTTTTCTTAGAGAAAGTTTCCTAACAAAAGCTTAGAAGAGACAGTCTCCAATAATTCATGATTTCAGAATCCTGGACAACTGATGCAACCAGGGTGGATATTTCAGTGCAAATCACTTGATCTGATTTGGAATACAGACACAGAGACTCCGTTAGATGATGTCAGGTTCTAATCCTAGGAGATCACCTGGACTTGAGGGCTGTAGCCCAAACTGGGAGGCAGCCAGAATGGTCCAAGTGTGGCAGAGTGGACCAGATCAGTTTGCAAAGAGCATGAAGAGTGAAAGTGATTTGTAAGGAAAAGCAGAGGGCACCTGGGTGGCTCAGTGGGTTAAAGCCTCTGCCTTCAGCTCAGGTCACGATCCCAGGGTCCTGGGATGGAGCCCTACATCGCATTGGGCTCTCTGCTCGGCAGGGAGCCTGCTTCCCTTCCTCTTTCTCTGCCTCTCTGCCTACTTGTGATCTCTCTGTCAAATAAATAAATAAAATCTAAAAGAAAAAAAAAAAAAAAAGAGAGAGAAGCAGAGCCAGCATCTGAGTCTTACCAAGGTGAGAACAGGACAGATCACTCTGCAGTCCTTGCAAGACCCAATGTTTCTTTCGAGCTTCCTTTTCATGATTTTCCTCCGTGTCCTTCCAAACATCCTCTACCTAAGCACAAGTATGAGGATTCCCATTCCTGATCGCTAAGAGAATGCTGGCTAAGACATTCTCTATGATGTTTTTGTGATGTTAAAATTGCTACTAAAGAGAGCGAGTTAATATATTCAGTAAAGAATTCCTTAAATCTCTAAAACATATAAAAATATCTATGGATACTCAAAAGATAAAAAAGAATAATTTTGGAACTTTTTATTAAAATGGAAAAATATTTAGCTTCATGGCTCTCCAAAAGAATATAAGAAAACTACATTAATACAGCAAGAATATACCATTTTACATACTTAAAAATAATGTATTAAAATACTGGTAATACCCTGTATTGGAGAGATTGTGGTTAAAAAAAAAATGCACACTTCTACATTGCTGGTAATTGTAGAATGATACTATTCTTTCTTAAAGCAACTGAACAATATGTTTTAAGCTGTGAATGTAATTTTATTCCTTGGCCTAGGAATCTGATCTTGGGAATTTATCATGTATAAATAATCAAAAAGATATTGAAGTTTTAAGCATAAAGTTATATAATTTAAATATTAAAAAAGTATTTTTGGAGAGCTGGTAAAGTAAGCAAATCTGTCTCAGCCTGGTGGATTATCGTGCAGCCATTAAATGAGAATTATGAGGTTTGTGTAGCAAGAGGAAAAAATGCTTATGCTTATGACACAAGGTGAAAAATGATGAAGAATATAAAGTTGTGTCTATACCATGAGCAAATTGCACGAGAATAACAATGGTAGTGACAATGTATAAACTGACTCTAGATTAGGTCATTTTTTTTGAGCTTTATATGTATGATTTATTTACATTTCTCAACCACCTTAAGAGGTAGCTGTATTCTAATTCTTATTTTACAAATGAAGAAAATAGACATAGGTAGTTAAGGAATTTACTTAATGTTCCACAATTTGGAATGTCGTTCCCTTTTAATCCAACAGGTCTGACACCAACTGTCCTATGAATACAATTCTCACATTAGCCATGTGGAGTTGGTGTCATACTCTACGAGTTAAATGCTCAGGTCTCCACAAGACTCCTATTACTTCAGATGCCATCCACACTTTGGGGGTCCCCAGACCACCTTCGGCTGTGACCAATTGGATATAAATTCTGTGGTTCCCATGACCCCTCATATTTGACCATTAGCTCATTGATCAAATGTTGCAAAACTCAGGTAAGTGTTGTATTTAGGATTGCAGTTCTATAATAAAGGATACAGATCAGGAGCAGCCAAACAAAGACATACATAGGGCAGGGTCTCGGGTATGTGTGGTGGGTAGAGGGGCAGACAGAACTTCTGTGCTCTTCCCTCAGGGAATCCAGGCATGTGATCCTCCCAGCACATCAATGTGTACATCAAGCAGGAAAACTTTACTGAGCCTCAATGCCAGAGTTTTTATTGGGGTTTCATTATGTAGGCATGATTGATCAAACCACTGGCCACATGATAGAACTCAATCTACAATTTCTCTTTCCTCCCCAGCAGTGAGGCCACTCCAAAGTTTCAACCCTCTAATCATGTGGTTGGTCTTTCTGGTGACCAGTCCCTGTATTTGAACTATTTAAAAGCTCACCAAGAGTTGTTTTATTAAAATCACAAAAGTTCTCATGTCACTTTGGAAATACCAAGGGTTTTAAAAGCTTTGTACCAGAAGGTAAAGACAAAGACCAGATAGATCCTTTATTATATCTAATTTTCCAGGAGTTAGGAAAATTCATATTTTGTTCTTGAGAAATCATTAGGCCCTCTGATGTAATGTTGATCCAATGGAAAGAACTCTGGTTTGTAACTCTGTTCTAATTCCTTACAAGGTCTGGTTTCAGTAACTTATAAGCACTTGAACTCCCCCCAAATCATCTCATTTTCTAACCTCACTTTCCTTCTCTCTAATGGCTCGTTAAGTAATATTTGAGGTTTGTTTGTTTGTTTGTTTGTTTTGTTTTGTTTTGTTTTCCTATCCCTAACCATCCATTACTCTCCCATTTTTTTGAGCACAGCTGATATCATAATTGGAGGTCATTTGTGATTTTGCCCCTAACTCATGAGTCATATTCTTGGGTCTAAAGTCCACCTTCACCATTTTCTAGCCCATGATCTTAAGCCACTTACTTAAGCTGTCTGTACCTCAGTGTTTTCATTTGTAACTTGATGAGAATAGTAGTGTCTCCTTCAGAGTGTTACTAATAGAATAAGATATGATAATACAGGTAAAAGGTTCAACAGAGATTTTGGCAGGAATACAGTAAGGACTCCATAAATGTTCTCAAGTAATTTATAATGTAGCAAAATTTTATATCATTATAAGTCAGATCTGCTCTAGAATAAAAGTTGAATACATCAAGGGTCCATAGAATTTCAATGAATTCTTGATAAAATTATCAGGCATATTACCAGTGACATATCATTACAAAACAAATATATACAAAATTTGGAGGAGAAAAAGAATAGTGTCATTTGTCCTATAACAAAATACTGTTAATTATAGGTTACCCGAATTGCTGCGAAGGAGAATGTGTTATGGGCATTTTCACTGTCATGGAAGAATTACAAATTGAGTTCAGAGTATGACAAACTTGTATATAGGTCAGGAGAGGAAAACACAAGTCTTAGAAAATCTTTTAGATGAATGGAAGAGCTGAGGTAGCAGTTATGCAATCAGTGATGAATACAAGACGAACACGTATACCTATTTAATGGAGCCCTCTCACTAAAGAGTTAGAAACAGTGGATTTGACTCAGAACAGTTCTGATGTTACCTCATTCTGGTCCTGGAACAAACAAGTTATAAAAACAGCTAATGTGAAATATTCAACTAAATGAGGATTAAATTATTTGATGCCACCCTAAAAATGTCAATTATTTCTTTTTCTATTTACTGGCTTATACTTTATAAATATAATAAAAAATTTATACTAAACTTCAATTTACTTTTTAATAAGCCAAGAAGACAAGAATATGTCAAAAATAGGAAAGAGAAGAAGAAGACTTTCATTTTTAGCATTCTTTTTACTTTTTGAAGTTATGGCCTAAAATAATCAGTGATGCCATCATGGCATGTACACTAATTTTAATTTTCTTAATTTGTATCTATAAGATACCAACAGCACTTATAATATAGAAATAAATAAACATGAATGTTAATATTATCAATGTCCAGATAATTAATAATAATCCCTACATTCATTACATGTTTATCAGGTGCATACATCTGTAAGGTTCATGATCTCTACCCTTTATTTCTTCTAGTCTACATTTTTTTAGTGTGTACTATGCAACTTTTGGATAAACATAAATAATTTAATACGTCTAAACAATCTTTTTCAGATGTTGAAATAAGTTAATTTATCAGGGTGAAGATGGTGCCTGTAGTCTCACTGTTCATTTATTCTTCCATGCATTTTATTCAGCTAATATAAGCAGGAAGGGCTGATGATGGGCAAAGCACAGGGTTAGCTTAGTGAGAGGTTGACGAGCATAGGCCATGTAGCAAGAGAGATAGGTAATGTATCCACACGGCTATAATCACATACCACACATTTATCACATACAACTCACACCCTGAAAAGTCAGAAGCAAGTAGAAAGTGTTGCAGGATTTTGAAGAAGAAAGAGATCTGGGGGGTTTCAGTGATGAGAAAAGACATTTAGTCTATAGAATAACTGATTAAAAAGATGAGTTTTCCAGCGTGCTGTTCTGGAAGAATTCCAGCTGCTTCTGGACAACTGTTTGATCGACATTTTTAAAGTTTTAACAAATGAATATATTGTAAGTATTTCTGAATTTAATGGCCAAATGAATTGCTTAGCAATATATCATTATTTATTCAGTTATACATGTGTGTATGTCTGTGTGTGTGTGTGTGTGTGTGTGTGTGTGTGTGTGTAGAGAGAGAGAGAAAGAGACAGACAGACAGATGGATATAGATAAAGTCTTCTGAAAGAGACTTTAATTACTTAGATGTCAATGGTCGCTTATTCATCTTCCAGACATTATTCTCTTTCTAAAGATATGAAAAAATTTCATATTAGTGACCTATTGAGGTGAAAGTTTTATTGGCTTCTCCTCAAGGAAACCTGTGACCTGATTTTTCACTTAGAAAGGCTACAAAGTTGCTGTTAGAGTTTAATGGGTTCAATCTCAGAGAATAGATAACCAAGGAACTACACTCATTTCCTGTATTATTAGTTCCTTTATGATTAACTTGCCCATTCATTCATTCCACAGTATATGTACTGATGACCTGATCTTATGAATCAGACCCTTCAGCTGAGGAGACTCTTCACAGAGAATGGCAGATACTTTGGGGGATATTTTAAATTTTCTTGGTCATCTAAAAGAACCAATTATATTAAATAATATTCTGGAAGCCACAGAACTATCCACTCCATCCAAAGAGGCCCACTGAAGGAATCTCTAAAAGAAATACTTCTCAGCCATATGTAGATGTCTTTATTATTTCTTTCATTCTCTCTATAGATTTTGGTGGGGAGTTTGGATCCAGTTACAGATCACTCAAAGAGTATTAAGCATATATATACTTGTAGGTGTGCATCATCTATGTATCTATCTATAATCTCTGTGTATATGCATATATAAAATTTATATCCCTTATCATTAATTAAAAGAGAAATTTTATTTATAGCATTTTTAAATTTGAAATAATTATAGATTAATAAGAAGTCCCAAAAATAGTACAAAGAGGTTCTCTGTTCTCCTCATCAGTTTCCTCAAGTGGGAAAAACTATGTTTTGCCTAACCATACTACCAAACCCAGGAAACTGACTTTCATTCAATGTAGTACATCATTCCATGCCTTTTGATCATGTGTGTAGGTTCCTGTAACTGCCACTACACACATACAGAATTTATTACAGTACCACAAAGATCTACTTCATGCAACCCATTTTGTAGTCATTCTTATCCCTACCTCCACCATTCCTAACACTTGGCAACTATGAATCTATGTCCTATCTCTATGGTTTTGTCATTCTGAAAATTTTTAAAAATGGAATAATATTAAAAAAAATAAAAATAAATGGAATCATATAATAGGTGACCTTTTGAGATTGGCTTTCTTTTACTCAGCACCATGTCCTTGAGATCTATCCAAGTTGTTGCATATATCAATAGTTTGTTCCTTTTATTGCTAAAAAATAGTCTGTGAAATGGATAGGTTCCGGTTTGCTTAACCATTGGTAGACTGAAGGACACTTTGACTGTTTCAACTTTTTGGCTATTATAAATAAAGCTGCCATGAATATTCATGCGCAGGTTTTTGTGAAGATAAAAACTTTCATTTCTATGGGATAAATGCCCAGAAGTGTGATTGTTGGTTCATATAACTTTAAGTTTTAAAAGAAAACTACCAATTTTCCAGAGTGCGTGTATAGTTTTGCATTCCTACCAGCAAAGCATGAGAGATCTTTTTTCTCCATATCCTCTCCAGCATTTGGCAGTGTCACTATTTTTTTCCCTAGAAGTTCTGATAGGCATATGGTAATACCTCATCATAGTCTTAATTTGTGTTTCCCTGATGGGTAGTAGTGTTCGGCATCTTTTTCTTATGTTTATTTGCCAACCAAATATCCTCTTCAGTGAAGTATCTTTGCATCATTTGCCCATTTATAATTGGGTTATTTGTATTTTTACTGTTGAGTTTTGAGAATTCTTTATGCATTCTAGATATAAGTCTTTTGGCCGATATGTGGTTTGCAAGTATTTTCTTCCAGTTTATATCTTGTCACTTTATCCTTAAATGGGGTCTTTCACAGAGCGAACTTTTAAAATTTTGGTGAAATCTGATTCATTGATTTTTTTTTTTCTTTTATCGTTTGTACTTTTGTTGCCATGTCTGAGAACTTCTCACCAAGCCCAAGGTCCTAATGATTTTCCTCCTGTATTTGCTACTAGAAGCTTTATAGTTTTTTTATAGTTGTATGTTTTATACTTAAATATATAATCCATTTGATTTTAATTTTATGTAAAATGTGAGATTAGGTTGAGGTTATTTTATGTATTTAGCCCATGGATGTTTAATTGTGATGGCAGCATTTGTTGAAAAAACACATTGAGCTTCTTTTGCACTTTTGTCAAAAGTTAGTTGGCCATACTTGTGTAGGACTACTTTTGGGTTCATTGTTCTGTTTCATTAATTTCTGTGTCATTCTATCTTCCAATACCATACATTCTTGATTAATGTGCTAATAAGATTTAAAATGAGATAGAATGATTCTTTCCACTTTCCTCTTTCATAACTACATTAGCTTTGTGGGTTCCTTTGCCATATAAATTTAAAAACAACCTGTCTATATCTACAAAGAATCTTGCTGAGATTTTGATTGGAATTGTGTTAAATTTATATACAATTTTAAGGGAAAATCGACATTTTTGTTTTGTTCAATATTTTAATTCATGGGCGCAGTATGCGTCTCTATTTATTTAGATTTTCACTGATTTCTTTCCTCAGTATTTTATAATTTTTAGATGAAATTCTATACATTTTTAGAGTTTTACCGAATTTTGTCATTTTTGAGTGAGTATAAGAAATTTGATTATATTTTTTAGTTTCAGTACCCATTGCTAGTGTATAGTAATATAATTGATTTTTATATGTTGATCTGTATTTTGTGACCTTGCCAAACTCAGCAACCATGGGAGTTTGTTTTGTTTTGTTTGTTTAGTTATTGATTTTTATTGTTGTTTACTTGTTTGTTTGTTTCTTGAGATTCCCAGGGATTTACTCTATATACCATTGTGTCATCTTCAAAGAAGGGTAGTTTTCTTTTCTTTCTTTCTGGTCTTGTGTAGCCTGTATATTATTTTCTTACCTTATTGCACAAGACAAGAGTGTTAAGAGTGGACATCCTTGCCTTATTCCCACTTGTAGGGGGAAAATATTTATTCTTTCACCATTACATATAATGTTAGTTCTAGGGTTTTTAATGTTTGTTTGTATTTTATCAAGTTGAGGAAGTTCTCTTCTCTATTTAGTTTTCTGAGAATTCTTATCATGAATGGATGTTGAATTCTGTTCAATGTGTTTGGTGCATTAATTGATATGGTTATGTAGGGTTTTTTAGGCTGTTAATATTGTGATTACGTTGATTGGCTCAAAAGAACATTTTTAATAGCTACTCAGTTTATTAGAAAGTAGTCATTTTTGCACAATAAACAAACATTTCATCTTGTGATCCACTAAACTGTTGGATGAATATGAAAGGAAAACTGAAAAAAAAAAAGATAAAGCTATAGAATCTGATATAATGTTAATATTAGAAATAAAAAAAGAACTGACCCATAGGAATTCATTACAGTACACAGGTTAACTTAGTTTCTCTTCAACCTATTTTACTGTCTCCCTTGTATTTCTTTTTGTTTGTTTGTTTATTTTTCACCACCACCTCCTTTTCTTTGTAAAGCTGGGTGTTCCCTGACTTGCAAACTCCCAAGTAGTCCAGATGCAGGAGACAAGTGGCTTATTTAGTGGGAACACAGTAAGTGGCATGATGTGGGGCTGGAACCATTCTGTTAATAGAACATCTAAGAGTCTTCAGGTTTGGTATCTGTATCTAACAAAGAGACAAAGAGGAAAAGCAGGATGAACAATGAGGTTGAAATATCACTGTGCAAACCTATGCATGGTGGAAGAAGACAAATGACACAAAAGACACAAATGACACAATGGTAATATGTTGCTTTTGTAGTAAAATGCCATGAATGGGTGGAGAAATGACCCATTGAGAGGTTGTTCTCACCCCATCAACTTTTCCCAAGTAGAGGAAATGAAGACAGTGCCCATTGCAATTGATCAGGAAGGCCGACTGTGCTGTGCCCCATTGACCCATGCTATATAAACTACTGTGGGCAAACCGCCTCCTGTCCAGCCCTGACCTGCCTGATGTGCTTAGATTACATTACCGCATGAGGAAGAGGAAGAAATATGGACCCACAGGTTCATTTGGGAGCAATAAAAGCTCAAATTTAGTGCAATATAAATAAATGCTATAGAGACAGAAAGCAAGATGAATTATCATTATTATCCAGTATTTTTATAGCACTTTCTATTTTACAAACGGCTTCACAATCCCCGTATAATGTATCTGTGGGGGTCTAGTGGGTGGAAATGTTGTGGGTTATAAGGAATAGCAGTTAGCATATCCATTAATAGTGCTGCTTACGTTTTTATTGTCTAAATTGTTCACATGAACTCACCTCTCTTGTTTTAGCTGCAGTGGTTTTTGTAACTTTGGATAATTACTAATATAATTTTAATGGATGAGTTTAAATTTCTTTGGGCTTAAATTTTCTAATACAAGCTTGACTTTATGTGACTATATTATTGCATAGAATACAAGCATGAGAACTGAGTTAAACGAAGAAATTTTTATATTTAATAAAACAATGACTAATAAGACCTTCCTGACTGTGCTTAATATTCTTCATTATAGGTGCCCAGGCTTTTGAATTTTGCTTTCTCCTGCAACCCTCCCTTCCTACTTAAATAAGCATCATGCCACTGCACCACTGTATTTTACAGCCCTTTTGTGTATTGGCCATCTGTTCAGTTTACTGGTAGGTAGTCCCTCTTTGAAGCTTCCTGCCCTGTTGTTCCCGTGAATTCACTCGTATTTGTTAGCACAGGAGCCTTGGTTTTTCTTTTTAAATGGGAAAAAAAAAAAAAAATCAAACCTGTCACTGTACCTAGGCATGCCCCACTGTCCTCCCCCATGTAAAGACTATTTTATTATGCAGCTAGTGTTGGGGAGATGGTTTCCAATTGTTCTGTTTTTCTTGTTTTCCTTGATTATCCTTCCACCGGCCTGGACCAAAATCTTAACTCTCACTGGAGTAGAATTCAAGAATTTCCAGAGATTTATCTAATAACAAATTAAAGACTGAATTATGAGTCATGCCAATGGTTTCTCAGATCTTCTTTTCATTAGGTCATTGCAAGCATATTTATCTGCGTGTCTTCCCTCCCTCTTTCACTGAGACTATGGATAGCTTAGAACAAGGGACCAAAAACAGTGCTCAGCATGTGGTCGGCTCTCGGTGTGTGTGCTCACCACTGTACAGGGCCTCTAAGGGATTCTTGCAGGAACTGGAGGTTGCAAAAGTGCTACCTTCAAGTTTAAAACCTGGTGTAGACAATGTGACATAAAATTGTATGGACTGGGAAATGTGTTTGTTTCCTTGAACATTCTAGTAGTTGTAGAACAGGAAAAAAGGGAAGTCTCAAGTGAGTCATGATACTGAGTAAAGAAGTTTAAAATCACAAAGTTTAATCTGTTCACAGCTGTTTTACTGACAAAGGCAGAAAGAAATTCAACAGTGCATTTGTTGGAAAGAATCACATTTTACTCTGATTAAGAATATGCTGAGACTTGCTTTTTAGGGCAACTTTATAATTGTACAACACATCAGTTTTTAAATAACTGGAAAAAAATGTTCTGTACTTCTAAATTATTCTTTGAGGGTCAGAAATTTAAGGCAGATGTTTTAAATCAAAGGCAGTGTTTTGTAGAGAATATCCTTATATTTCTGAATATTGAAAAATCTATATAAGATATCATAATGAGAGAAAAAAAAAGGTTTGTACCTTATTCAGTTTGTAAAAAACTCAGAACCTCTGTCCAAACATCAAAATCCTGAGCCTCTTTAAGCAAAAATATGGAGAGGAAAATATTGTTTGTAATCAACAAGAGCTCTGATTTCATACTTTTAATTACAGTAAGGAGAGTTTTTTTGATGAAATATATTACATTAATTTAAAAAGAGCAAATTGATCACACAAAATTAAAATTTTGCAGTTAAATTTGCAGTTAAAGAAACACAAAGTGGTCAAAAGTTATATCCACTAAGAAAATTCCTGTAATATCTTTTTCTTACCCTCAGCTTATTTTAAAATGCAGAAAATAAGGGAAACTAATTGAAATGTCAAGGTCTGAAAGTGATTATTAATTTCAAATGGACAAAAACCTTTCTTTGCTTTAACTCAAGAGGAAGCTATTTAGTAAATTCAGACATAAGGCCTTAAGGTGATGCCCAACAGTCAGCCGAGGTGGAAACAGAAAAGAATGGAGGACAATATTTTCATGAAAAATTTCAGTTGTTTTTTTGAACATAAAATCCATCATCTGAACATTTGTAAGCTTGGGCCAACTGTTTCTCACCAGCGAACCCTCATTTAAGAGATGAAGAAAATTAAGCACGGAAGCTTCCACTCTCCTTTTATTCAGTGCTTCTTTTTCTCCACTGGCCTCTTACCTACCTATTCTAGAAACATCTACTGTATTCTGAGCATAAGGCTGTTAATACCAGCTGCCACAAAATTAAAGTGATACTTTTTGGGGAGAATGAACATATTGATAGGACCATTTAAAAATGTACACATATTATTAAAATAGCATTGACAGAGTTTTTTTAAAGAAAAAAAAATCATTTGAAATCTTAGTACTATAATTTAGCTTCTCTCTTTTCTCCCTGACCCTTCTTGTGTAAGGCCATCTGAGCAGGGAAGTAGTTTCGAGATCTACTTTTGAGATAGCATCTTTATGTCGTATCATTCATAACTTTACTGTTTTGTCTTGAAACACTAGTTCCTTTGGAAAAACAAATTTTCAGACACCTTAATACAAAGCCCGAGGAGCCAATGCACTTTGAAGACCACTACCAAGAAAAAAATATGTAAGTCCAGGATCTTTTAAAGTTAGTAAGACTTTTAAAACTAACTCGCATTCAATCTTCTCCTAAGGAAGTCCCTGATTTTACCATTTTGTAAATGGGAAGATTATTTAATGATACATGTTTTGGACCTAAGGAATTTGATACTTCTTATCTATTTCTCACTTCACCTTAATTCTTATGCATGAAAATACTAAACTGTATATATCAGAAATAACTTCAGTATTATCACTTGCCATAAATTGTAATGAGAAGATAAATATCTTTATAAACTGTATCCTTTTTTTTCCCAATTTTCAGATGCTTATCAGGTGTTCCTAAAATGTCATATTGGAAGTGAGGGATGGATCACCTTGGTCCTCACTTGTTTCCAAAATTCTTTCCCAATTGAAAGTTTGCATTTAGCCAAAGAACCGTGAAACATACTTCTCAACATGTATTGTGGGGAACACTAGTACTTAACGATGAAATTTCTATAAAGAAAAGAAAACCGTGAAATGTGTTCTTAATCTCAAAGCTTCTCAAAATATGGTCAGTAGGCTACCAGCATCCATATCGTTTGGGAACTTGTTAGAAATGTAAAATCTCAAGCCCGCCCCAGACCTACTCAATCAGAAAACTCTGGAGGCAGAACCAACAATCTCTGTTTTAACAAGCTTGTCAGGTGATCATGCCACTCACTAAGAACCTCGGCTTTAGCTTCTTCTGAGTAACTTATACCGCCATTACCGTATTAAATGAGACTTTCTACAAAGGAGAGAAAAACTGCATACCACAACACCAAAAAACCCTCTCCAAACCTTGTTTGTCCAAACTGTTGACCATGGACCATGAACCACCACACCCTACAGAAACACCTACAGAAATTGTAGTTGCTAGCTTCAGCCCAAGTTGTGAATACATTTACATGGGTTCATTAGTGTTTGATGTATGTCTTGTTGGCTAGACCATGAGGAAAAACCACAGCCCTTTATTAGTTGGTAGCAGGATGTTTCCCGGCCTGTGAGTTGATTCACCTTTGTTATCCCCTAGTACTTGCCTGTGCTATATATCTTAATGCACATGAGTTATGTGTGTCTGGTATGAAATGTGTCATCATAATGTCTCCTGTGTAACCAAGACTGATAGGATTCGTTTTTTTTTTTTTTTTTTAAGATTTTATTTATTTATTTGACAGGGACAGATCACAAGTAGGCAGAGAGTTAGGCAGAGAGAGAGAGAGAGGGAAGCAGGCTCCCCGCCGAGCAGAGAACCCGATGCGGGACTCGATCCCAGGATCCTGGGATCATGACCTGAGCTGAAGACAGAGGCTTTAACCCACCGAGCCACCCAGGCGCCCAAGACTGATAGGATTCTATCTGCATTCGTTTACTATTAGAGATGGTAACATATCCGAGTGAAAATGAAGTGTTAATATTCAGTAAGTGAACAGATCCTAAGGGAAATTTAGAGCTTTTGGACTGAATATTTATTATTGAAAAGAGGGGAAAAAATGTTATGAAATGAGAATATAAAATAATAAAATGGAAAGTTGGAAGCAGTTGTCTTTAGACATTCTGTAAAGTTGCAAGCTGAATTTCTGCCTCTTGATTGTTGCCAGTTCAAGGGTTATTACCTTCCTGAAAGCAGACTTTGACAATTAATCACAGTGATCAAGCTTTAAGCATTTTATTTAAACATCTATAAGCAACATCCTCTATTAGCAGCTCTCTTTATACGTTTTGCAAAAATTAGATGTTTAAGGGAAATGCTATGTTTTATCTCAACAAGAAAGTCTTAATTTGTGTATGTTTTATCTTTGTATGTCTCTTATCCTGGGCGTTTAAATTACAAAGAAATTCCACAGTTCAAATGAGCATGAAGTTGTTTGGCAAACTGAGATTATGGAACTACAAAACCTGTGGTAGATGATATCTATAAATAGAAGTCTCTCACATGGAAAGTCTTAGGAACAATATAAATGGCCCTTTTTGAAAAGGAAGTGGAGAGGAGGAAAGCCTAAAGCGTTGATTTAGAAGACTGTAATTGGAATTAGGTTCCGATAATTAGATCCCAGTAGACTGAGTTCAGGCTTTCTTTTTCTTTGAACAAACAAAACACAAATGAGTATAGGATGTCATTTCTGCAGGAATGAAAATAGAAATGGAATTTTAAACAAATATTGTGAAGCAAAATGAGACATTGTAAGTCTTATACCTGGAATCATTTCATAATGGAATGAAAATTAATTCTAAAGCTCTCTGACCTCCGTTTTGCTAATTATAGCCTAAAATCATTCATTTAGGTTTTTTTTTTTTTTGAGATAAAGGAAAATGCATATCAAGGTGGAACTGTTTGCTATAACTACCTTGAATTTCATAATAAAGTTATATGATTGCCTCTATGGCTGAATGATTTCACATTTCTGTTGTGAATATAAATAACCAATGATGATATCAGTAGGGAGTGAATCCATTATTATTATTTGAAATCGTTCATAAGCTTAAAATTTTATTCATCCCTACCAGTGAGCTCTTATGGGATGTTTACTTATTATAGATTCTTTCTAAATTTCCAGAAGAAGTAAAACTGGGATCTCCTTTTCAGCTTTGAAAAACACAAATCTGACTTCCACTAGGTAGCACTTAAGCAAAGACGACGGGCTGTAGTTGACAGTCTCACATAGATGTTTAACTAAAAACTTCTGTTTCTGTGATAGTAGAATGTATGTGAGTTGAGGAGAAGTGAAAGACTTGTAAATCTCCTGGAGTCTCCTGCCCAGTAACATCCGCTTCTCATCATCATTTTGATGACTATTGTTATCAGTTCCTTTAGCAGGAAAACAAAAACCAGAGTATCAGGAAAATATGCACCACCAAAAACTTTCACTGATGCAGATGAAGAAGTAAATGGTATATTCCTGAAACAGCTATCATATAAGACTGGGAGACGAGAATGAAAGTTTTGGACCTAATAAAAGTGTTTTCCCATTTATTTATACTCAGACCACTTTCTAAAAATAATTTTAAACTATTGAGATGTTGGAAACATAGGAAAATGTTGACTTTATTTTTTTAACCTTGAATAGAAATGACAAACCAGAACATATGCAAAACAACAACAATAAAACCGTAAGGCAGGTGGTAACACAGAGACTTACTATCATTTATTAAAATTTATGTACCGTTAGGCTCTGAGCTCCTTATGAGCAAAAGCAAATAAAATACGTATGTTTGTATTATCTTAAGTTTTAACTGTAAATACAGTGAAACTTTTTGTTAGGCCTGGCAGTATAGACACACTCCATAAATGTTTGCTGATGACTAGCCTCCACAGGTCACGTGGTTCAATTGTCCATGTTCTAGTCACCTTTTAAAAATCTCCCAGTGATTTTATCTTATTCTTAAATCACTCAAAACCAATCAACCAAACAGCAAACATTTTCCTTCATTTTAGTTCACTATTCAGCTTGTTAATGTTGTAAACCTGAGCAGTAGGATAGTTTGGTGATTGACTGGGTTACTCATCACAGCTTCTCTATTACAATTTCGTAAAACTATTCTATTAATTTCATGAATTCTTACTGAGAGGTTAAAATTTTTGTATTCGTAATGTAGGCCATTAACTCAGCTGGCTTTTTTGATAGGCCATAGTTTCCATAAAGGCACAACTGTAATTCTTTGATTGATCTCTTTTTGATACATGGGACTGTTACAAATGTGAATTACCACAACAATTCTCATTTTAGAATCTTGATCCCTGTAAGGATAAAACTCTGTCTTATTTATCATTTCCCACACTGACTTAAATATTTGTGAACTTTCTCTTCTTCCAGTTGAATTACAAGATAATTTTTTAATTTGTAAAGAAGTTTCTTTTGGGATTTTTATTGAAGTACCATTGAATTTAGAGATTAATTTGATGAGAATTGATAACTTTCTGAACTTGGAGTCCTCTGAACAATGAACATTGTTATTTGTGTGAATTTTTACATTTCCTTTATCAAATTTCCATTGTTTTTTCCAGGTAGGTTTTAATATATTTTATGTGTTCTAATTTCATTTTGACATGTCTGAATTTGCTTTTATTTATCCTAGTCTGGTGTTCTTGTTTTTACACTCCCCCCCCCCCGCCCCGCCCCAAGATGAGTACTCCTGTCTTTCTTCAATTCTGGAGAATACAGTCATCATTGCCTTTCCCTAATCCTATTTTTTTTTTAATTCTTTCTAGAACTCTTGCAAGATATATACCTATATGTATATATTTGACTTTGACTATATATATTTGACTATATAGTCAATATACATGAAATCTTGTAAAAGTTCCAGAAAGAAAACACATACACAAACACAGACACAGACACACAGACATACACACACACACACACACATATTCATAGTCCCTAAATTCTTTCATTTTTTAAAAAATCTATACCAAACCTATTCTCAACCAGAATAATGCTATTTTATCTCTCTATATTTGCCTTCCCTTGAGATTCATTTGAAGAAAAGATCACAGCTTTCCCTAAGCCTATACAGCTTTCCTATATACAGTTATGTTTTAATATTGTAGAGACATTTTATATAATCTGTCTTTGGAAATTCTGCCCCCAAAAGAAAAGAGTACCCCTATTTCTGAGAAAGAAAGAGAGAAGCTCTTCCAGTTTCATATCCTGAACCTACCCACTATCTTACCATACATATATACAAGCACAGTTACATATTGTATTCCATTTATAGCCATCAGAGAGTTGGCCAGGATGGATATTAATCACTTTTGCTGCCAATGGTAAACAGCAATCTTTCTTTTTTTTCTTAAGCATACTATTTGCCTTGACGGGGTTAGTTACCACATAAAATTTATGGCTTTGCCTCAGTCCAGTGCAAAACAAACCAAACCATTGTTCATGGAAGAGGATGGATGGGTTTGGCAAAAGTTCTTCACACCTTAAAAGAAGGGATTTGTTAGTTCAGGAAATAGACTGACATTGGATCAACTTCCATTAGCTCCTGCCTCCACCTGTATACTCTTAAATTTTGCAAAATTTGCCAGTATTCTATTACTCAGGTAAATATTTCCGTTGTCTATATAAATCATTCATCTTGGTATCACCAAACCGTCTAACTCAGAAGGTGTATCCATCAAGAGATGAAATCATTCTAAGTTTTGTTTTTTTTTTTCAAGTCTATTGGTCTACGCAGTAGTAGAACAAACATTCACTGCCATTATAAAGTCATGTGGATTATAGATAAACTCATGAGATACCTTGGACTTGGAACTACCATCCCTATGTGATGCCAAATAATACACTGTTGATTTGGACCAACAAGGTAGAGAAAATTAAGCCTTGCCAAACCCAGCTAGTCTTTTAATTGAAAGAGCTCCAAGAAAGACTCAGGTGCTATAATTGTGTGGTAATTTGGTAAGGCAGCTCCTAATTATGAATCAAGAATGAGAACAACCTTGGGAAAAACCTCAGTATGCCAACATTAACCCATTGTAGAACTAAAGTCTCAGCCAAACAGTAATTTGAAAGGTTATTAAAAAGACTACTGAAGTAGAGGTACCTGGGCCAGATGACTCTCTGCTCCATCTAAACTTTGAATTAATCAGAAATTATTCAGAATTGCCTTTCTGGAAAATTTTCCATCTATTCCTGCATTCCTTAAAAGAAAAAAAAAATCAAGATTTAAAGAGAAGTTCACAAAACAAAGAAGAAGTAGGGCTTTTATTGTGTGCCTATTGCCTATTGCAATATTGAATTGAATTGAATTGAATACTATGCTAGGCATTTTCATATTTTAGTTAATTTAATTTTCACAGCCTCGTAAGCATACTATCATACCCATTTTATAGATAATAAGTTGTGTTTCATAAAGAGAAGCACATTTTTTAAGGTCACACAGATAATAATCATTCAAATCCAGTCTGTCTTTTTCCAAAGTCTTTTTACTACACTAAAAGTATCATGAATATATGTATCAACATATGTTCATCTTAATTCTGTCTCCTTGCTCCTTGATTTTTAAGTATTATCTAGTTTAACTAGGAACTTTCTTGAGACCATGTGTTTCATGTTCACCTGATGATTTTGGCATATCTGGCTGTCCTTGAGAACATATGGGTGGGTATAAGACACAGTAATTGTTACTGATGATTGTTTCAAGATTTGCCCATTCTGTAGCCATGGGTCTACTCTAATGAATAGAAAAATAGAAGATAGTTTTACATGATGTTAGATAATTTCATAACTTTTGATGTTTGAGCCCAGGACAACCGGTTGTGTGAATACACACACACACATACACACACACACACACACACACACATCTGTGGCACGAGGTAAAGGATGCAGGAGGATTGGACAGAGGGAAAAGTGATCCCTTTGGTTACTCTGGAACTGGGTCAGATGTCTGGAGATGGGGCAAAGGAGTAGGCCTTTATATCTCCATACTGACGAGTCACTAGATGTGAGTTTGCTTTAGAAGGTGGCGTGACTTTGAGTGATGTGGCTGTCTCTGACTGAGGCAATTTCTGGGGAGGACTGATAGCAGAGAACTTTTAGCCTTCCCAGAAATTGAAGGAAAAAATTCCTCATGTTGGTTTTCTATTATTATATAATAAATTACCACATTTGTTATTTCACAGTTTCAGAGGGTCAGAAATCCAGGCACAGCTTATCTCAGTCCTCTGTAAGGCTAAAATCAAGATGTTGAATGGGTTCTCATCTGGAGATTTGACTGGGGAAGGTTCTGATTCTAAACTCACTCACGTTGTTGGAAGAATTTATTTCCCTGCAGCTGTAGGATTTAGAACAGCTTGCATCTTTAAAGCCAGCAAGGAAATCAAGACTCTAGAACAAGTCTGCTAATATATGGATTCTTATATGGATCTCTATGATAATATATAGATTCTTATATAAAACAAAATAATCAAATTCCATCACCTTTGCCATACAACATAACATAATCATAGGGAGACCTCATTTTTTTTTTTTGCCATATTCTATTGGCTAGAATGAAGTGACAGGTCCCTGCTACACTCACAAGGATGGGATTGCACAAGGGCATGAACAATAAGAAGTGGGGAATCACAGAGCCCAGCTAAAAATCTGTCCAGACAGTCCAGATAGGAAAATCTGTGTGGTTCAGCACAGTGACCTTACCACCTGTGTGTATTGCCTCCAGATAACATAGGCAGTAAAATTCCATACAGCCTATAAGAAGAAGAAAACTGAGACAGACATTATGATAAATTGACTATAAATTATCACTTTGTTTAATAGATAAGAAGATGCTGAATCAATGTGGCCTATCACTATTGACATATTTAGTGCTGGAAAGTAGAAGCAAAGAAATTTTAGTAGATTTTCCTGTGTTCTGTTGTAGTAACCAACTAGCCAAGTGAGAATTATAAAGGATCCCTTCCAGTTTCAATAAAGGCGTCCTTATCACATATTATCTTATTCTACCACAAGGCTGTGAGAAAATACTTGTTAAACTATTACTGTTGTCTAAATTGCTACTACGAAATTACTTTTTTAGCCAGGAGATGAGAGATTAGGTAATTACGAAATTTGAATGCTAGATAAAACCTTTGAGGTCATTTCTATTTTACAGATGAGGAAACTGTGAAGTAGAAAAATTAATTAACTAGTTCAAGGCCAGACAATTAGTTACCATTAAGACAAAGACTGAAATTCAAATTGTCTGATGTCTAGCTTGGTGATGTATTTACCATATCATGTCAATTCCTAGTGCTCTGTAGTTTGGCAATTCTTATTTCTAATGTTCATTTGCTTAAGGGCATTGCATTTGAACAATGTAAAAATTATTTTTATTAGAAAACAGTTTTAGCTCTATAGTCTCTTCCTATCCATTGGTCTGCATAGAGGTCATGAAAAACAGGCCAAAGCAAAATAAAGCCTAAACCCTTTTACTTCACTATTGGCTGCTTAAATCGAGATAAACTTGAAAAGTTAGGGAAACACTTAAACTCATGACTTACTTTCATTTTGAAGGAATTAGGGCTTCTCATTATCTTCTAGCTTCCAAATATTCAGTCTGTGAATTCAAACACTTAATCCATTGAAGGAACACCACAAGAAATGCCCACAGTCTAACAATGTTTCCAGAAAGGGAACATTTTCCCTAATACCTCATCCTCTGTAGTAAAGAAAGAAGCCCTTTCCTTAGTGATCTGAAACTTAGGGATTAAAAAAAAAAAAAAAAAAAAAAAAAGGTTTTCTTTTATTGCTTCACAAACATTGGAATAAAGATCTTTGCAGGAATTATGTCTTTATGTTCCCCATATACCACTGATTATTATATAGCCTTCCTTTAGTCTGAAAGGGTAATTTATTTCTTAAAAGGAGAAATGAACTATCACAGTGTAAGTCCTTCTAAGTCAAAACTTTATTTGCCGTCCATATTAGTGACACTTAACCACCTCAACAGTTAACAGAGTACATGCAGTAACTGGTTTTTATATATTTGAGAATTTTATGTGAGTGAAACCTAAACAGAAGGGTAAAAATATAAGAAAAGGGGAAAAAATTGCAAACGATGCATGAGATTATCTCTAGTATAACCTGGCAAACTACCAGTAAACTGAGGGAAGAATCAGCACATGTGCCAGCTACGAAACTATAAAGATGAGTGCACAGTGGCTCTCATTTCATGGTGCTCAGCTGCCACTGAGGCGTGCAAATTCTAAATTGATCCTCATAAATGGGAAGACATTCCTATAAGCCAAAGTTGAGTGTTAAAGGAAGGCCCTGTAGATGTGGAATTGCCATAATCTGATTGGTTCTATGAATGGGTGTGACTTAATGTGAATGCACTACTAATAGCACCATGATAAACTGTACTCACATGGTATTTTATGTTTATAAATGACATACAACCCAGCAGTTGTACACACTTCATTAAGTGGATAGCATCTTCATCTTCGTATGTTTGATCTTTCCACTGGACTTCAAATGCATATTAAATTAAACCATGTGAAATGTCCAGTGTTCTATCATTTTTGGTCTTCCAAAGGGACAATTTCACATGGTTTGTTCTAACATACACTGTTCTCAGTTTGCCATTTCCCCTTGCTCTTTACTTGGCATCATCTAGGCATATCCAAATAAATTCTTATTTTCTCCATTTTTCCAGCCACAATTGCCCATATTTCAACAAATGATCAACTCTATTGTTCAAGTTTCAAACTTGGGCATCATTCTCATTTCCTCCCTTTCTCTCATGTCTCACATTCAATTTGTCTGCAATTTTTTTTCAGCTTTGCCTGGGAGATATATGTCTAATTTATTCACTCTTTTCTGTCTCCACTGTCAACACTCTAGTTTGTCATTATTATCTTCTGACTGAATTCATGCAAGAGAATCCTAGCCTGTCACTTAGCTTTATACTCTTGCCTTGTTCTAATTCATTATCTAAACAACAACACACACACACACAAACACAAAACAATTAAAAATTTAAATCAGATATGTCATTCATTCCTTGTCTTAAAACTCTCCAAGACTTCCCATGACACCTAGAATGAAGTCCAAACTGCTTACAGTGGCCACAGGGCTCTGCCTATCTGGCTATTTGGTTATCCTTCTGATTTCGTCTCCTACCCTATTATCTACCATGCTCAAAGTACATTGAAAGCAGATTAAACATCGTCCCTTAAAGCTTCCACTTTTCCCTTTACCCTGAAAGATTTTCCTCCATATCTTCACATAGTTGGCTCCTTCCTGTCAATCAGATCTTAGCTTGAAGGGCATATCTTCAGTGAGGTCTTCTCTGACAACATATTCTAAATAATTACTCTTCTTTGTCATTCTGTAGAGCACTAACCACTATCTGAAGTTGTCTTATTCATTTATTTTTGTAGCAAGATGTTAGAATGAGTTTTGATTGGGGAACATTCCTTTACAAAGTGAACCAGATGCAAACAAGGTTTTAGAGTGGGATCTGGAAATCAGGTGGATGACTGTAAAAACTTTTCACATGCAAAGATGAAATTAAAGAATCACAAAAATGGAGATTGAGAGATGATTTAGGGAGTCTTTTTCCCCCTTAGGGTAGCCATTGGAGTGCTAATATTAAAAAATAAATAAACTTATAATTAGTAAGTTATATTAAAAAAGATAATACACATGCGAACCTCATCACTTCCTGATCATGTTGTTATGTTTTGTTATTATCTGCGTTGTTGGGGTTACTTATGTCTATTGTATCTGTATGGTAGAAATACTGTATATAATGGTGTATTGCTGAACGTGTCTTCTCAACTCTGTTTTTGGTAACATTACATTGTGGATGGAAATTAGCCATAGTGGGAGCATTTACACCAAGAAATTGGCCAACACTATAAATTAGGGCTTGATTTATTGTTTGTTGATAATTTCAACATAGAGTAATTGAGTACATGTTAATAATAGAGACTACACTTAAAAGCATGTCAGGTCTGTAGCTGTTTGTCTTAGTCCAATTGGGCTGCTGTGACAAAATTCCACAAACTGTGTAGCTTATTAACAACAGAAATTTATTGTTCATGGTTTTGGAAGCTAGAAGTCTGAGATCAGCTGCCAGCATGGTCTGGTGAGGGCCCTTTTCTGGGTTGCAAACTTCTTAAATCCTCACAAGGCAGAAGAGGCTAGAGAGCTCTTTGAGATCTCTCTTATGGGAGCACAAATCACATTTATGAGTCTTCACCCCTCAGAACCTAATCACTTCCCAAAGGTTCTACCTACTAATATCATCACTTTGGGGAATTCAGATTTGAATGTATAAATTTGGAGGGAACACAGACTTTCAGATCACAGTACTGTTATGCTTATGAACAGTGGACAAATTACAGAAATATCTTTTAGTATTCCAAAACTGTTATCCAATTCAATAAAAAGTCACATTATTGAGAATAAGTGAAATTCTGATATATTTTTTTAAAGAAGCAGCTTTACTGAAGTATGGGATATGCTTCATTTCAAAATATCAACCAATATTCATGTTGGAATTATATTTTATTGGTTGCAAGCTATGTTGGCTATAGATACAAAAGCCTGACAAAAACTGATTGAATCTTTCTATGAGAATCAATGGTCTAAGTGGAATTTATGGTATAATGTGTTTTTATTATTATTCTCTAAATTGTGTGTTATGCCTTTTTATATCAATGAAACATAATAAACTTATGTGTAAGTATATATGCATATATATGTGTGTGTATACATATATATATACATATATACGTATATATATATATATTCCCCCCCTTCCTCAGAGAGCTCTTTGTTAAACTTTTACCAGCACAGCACTGTACCAGACCTACTGTCTCTCCCAGAAGAAGGCAGGTTATTTCTCTTATCACCTCATATCAGAAGGGGAGTTTTCCTAAAACCACTGAGAGAACATAAATTATGTCCCCCACAGCTGGGGAAGGGATTCTGTGAATCGATGTCTTACTCCTCTTGGAAAATGTGAAAAATGAGAAATAGAAACCTATTTTCCCAAAATCTGGCTGCTGCAAGAGGAGGAGTAAAGGAAAGTTTACTTCTGTAGAGACTTGCCAGCATACCTAGTGATGCTGGGGAAAAGTCTGAGCAACAGTTTCCTGTGGATCAGAGATGGGTCTCACATGAGACAGATGAGGCAAAGAGTCAGCTTAGATCCTCTAAAATGGCATTGCCCAGATGAGTAAAATGAATTGGTATAAAGAAGCTAGAAATGACCTTTGAATTTCTAGAGCCAAAGGAAATATATGTCTTGCATAAGAATTCCAGGTGAGACGTTTCTGACTGGGAATTAGGAATTTCTAAAGAACCATTAATATGCCCCAAAGAGAAAGAGGCAGCTCTGAACTGCTAGGAGAGATCATATTGCCAGTCTGTGACAGTATCTTTCGTGGTAGATCTTCGCTGCTCCATTTCTTCATGTCTGTCACCAGGTTGGCAAGTTGAGGGAGGAAAAGAAGCATAAACTGAGGAAAAAGAAACAAAGACATCCCTCTATTCTTTCCTTCCCCAACAACTGGCTCATCACCTACAATAGGCCTGGATGTGGTAAGAATAACTCCTCAACTTTTAATGAGGTTTACATTTGACCATTACACAAGACTGTATATCTTAGGAAAAAGAAGATAACAGGAGACAAAAATATTATTGCCTTATGGTTAAACCCTATAAGCCATTCTTGTTGAATGAACCAGTTATATTTATTTAGTACATTTATTGTCTTTCCTCTGGATTGAAAGCTTTAAGAGAGTTGGGAACATAGGGGGGCACTCAGTAAATATCTGTTGAATGAATGGATGTATAAAGGAATGAATGATAAGTCATTGGTCCTTCTATTGGTGTATGATGAAGGAGGCTCAGAGAAGATGTATATGCAAATTAGCTTTAATATAAATACTCTTTGGTAGAAAGAAGAGAAAGAGTGAGAAAATTTTGGGTTTTTTTATGTTTCTTTCTTTTTATCTTTTAAAAACTGAAGTATGGTTGTTCAATTCTCCATGTATAGAAAAAGAATAGAAACAGTTAAATGTGGAGGAGCCACTTTCACGTGGGAAACCAATTCATATGGCTTTTGATCAGTGAAATGGAGGAGCAGGTGTTCTATACGTGCCTGCCCAATATGTAGTCAGTAATTAGAATAGGGTACTAGGTTCCAGAAGAGGGAAGAGGGAAGACCAAGAGCAGAGATATTGTTAAGCAACTCTATTCAGAAAATTCCTTTGAGTCTGAGGGAGAGGAAGAAAGGAGGACCATGAATTCAGAGATGCACACACATGGAGAAGCCCTTAGATGAGGTAGAGCTTTACAAATGACCTTTAGATTTTTATCTCTGTGCGCTAACCCCCCACTTATGCCCCCAAACCAGAAGACAAAACTAAAGCTACATGAAATCTTTAGTCTAAAATGAGGAATTGAAAAACTGCAGATGGTAGGAGCTTAATTTAAGTAGGATGAAGAAAAATAAATTCCAGTAAGTTGAAATTTTTTTTAAAGATTTTATTTATTTGAGAGAGAGTGAGAGAGAGGATAAGGAGCAGAAAGGGAGGGAGAGCAAGGGGAAAACATTCTCATGCAGACTCTGCACTAACTATGAGGCCCAATACGGGGCTCGGTCGATCTCATGACCCTGAGATCATGACCTGAGTCGAAACTAAGGTCGGACTCCTTAACTGCCTGAGCCAACCGAGCACCCCAGTGAGTTGAAATTTGAACACATGTATGAAAAGAACTAAAATTTAACTCTTCATATTTATAAATATTCCCAAATATTGTCTAACAAAGTCCCAAACATGTTTAAGGACATAATTGGTGAGGAAGAAATGTGTAGTCTCTGTCAGAGTGAGCTAATGTTGACTAACATGTATTGAAGACCTGCAATGAAACAAACACTGCATTTTTAATCCCTAAAGCAGCTCTGAGAAGATACTCTTTTTTTTTTTTTTTTTCTTCCAGTTAAAGAACTCAGCTTAAAATTCACCCCTCTCCTCAGTAAGTGGAATTTCAAACTTAGGTTGAACTAACCTAGAGTCCATTTGCTTCCCAGTGAGGGTTTCAACTTTAACATGACATTCTTTTTGGATTTAATGTTATTAAGGAGCAAAATGGATGAGGCTGAGCATATTTCTCTGGCTTTCATGAGTATCAAACAATCGGATTTCCTTGTCCTTATTATTTTTAGTCCTCTGCATGTAGACGCGTAACATTGATCTACAGGAAAGCTTGTGTTTTCTGTTGTCATGGTGCATTTCCCAGAAACGAAGTATGATGTGTGTTCTCTTTTGAAAACAATTGATGAGTTTCATGTTGAGCAAAAACATTTCATTTTCTGAGTCATTCATCTATTCATAAAAAGAGTTTTAATACTTATGTTGGTTTTGGTAATACAGGTCCATTCTCCATACTGGGTTTTCTTTTATTAGTACTTCTCTACTTAAATTCTGATCTCAAAAAGTGGCCGTTAATTAGCTTTGGAAGCAACTCAGCCATTTTTTCTGAGAATTGGAAAATCTAGTAAATGCTTTGTACTTCTGCTTTGTCAAAAACATTTATTTTTCAGAACTGCATGAGAACATTTAATGGCAGTCCATAAATTTCATGCATTCAGTCACATTGGAATGGAAGCTCTGGGGACTACATGCCCTTCTTAATGACATGTTGGCTTTGCCTCAGCAGCATGGCTTCAACTCAGTTCTTAATGGACATTAATCCATAGCATATAAACTTCAGGTAGCACAATTGGTTATTTGTATCTTTCTTTCTGGATAGACCCAAGACAGATCCAAGATTATCTCCTTCCATTTTGAGAAAATTAACTCTGTCTTTGAGTTAAAAATGTTTCCAATCAACTATGTGAAATTTCTTAAGATTGAAGGTCTCTTGAGAGCAAAGGATGGATCTTGTAAACCTTTGTGTACCTTAAAGCGCTAATTCTTTAGCTCACCCATTCATTCATCTAATAAGCATTTATTGAGTTCCTGCTATATGCCAGGAGTTATATAGTCTCTAGTAGCTAGTTATATAGTTTATATAACTAGTAGCTAGTTATATAGTTTCTTCCAAATTACTACTAAATCAGTACTTTTTTTTTTTTTACAATTTTTTTTACAATTTTTTACAATTAAAATACAAAATTCTGGTCAACGTGAATGTCTCTCTTAGAAGAGGTGATGCTAACAGTAAAGTAAATAAGAATCTTCCCTACTTGGCATTTACTCTCACCTACATATTGGCCAAAAAGTCAATGGATCCTTCCAAAACTGGGCTAGTTTGCACTTTGGTTTTAGTCAAGCAAAGTAAGACTTCCTGAATTTGGCCCATGACTTGACAAGTCCCTGTGAAGCTGTGGTAATATTTCACAGGAATCAACCAGACTGCTAAATCAGAGTACAGAGGAGACAAAGGAAATGTTGGTGCAATAGCTACACAGACTATTCTGAAGGCTCTGTAATCAATAGAGCCTTGGGAACCACATCTGAGGTAGGTCATTTCCAAATGCACATAGAGGGTGGGGAGGGAAGGAGAAGCTTGGAGTTGGGAGGGTGGACAGGGCAGATGGTATATCACATGACAGATTCAAGTTCATACAAGTACTCTGAAGACAGACAAAGAATCTGTCTTGAATATTTTTTAATTTAACAGGATAGAACTTTGACCTCCTGAAGGATGGAGGTCAGTGAATTTTGAAATAAGAGGACTACTCTTTGGACCCAGACCATGGAAAACATTTTCCTGTAGAATATAATGCATCAATTTGTCTGTAGCCAAAAATAAATGAAACTATTTCAAAATGGTGTCCCAGAGAAGGCTTAAGGCACGGTCATATTTTAAGAGTATGCATACTGAATGACATGATTGCATAATTCAGTGTGGTCTGGATTAGTTGAGCAAACCATAGGGACATACTTGTCTGTTTATTTTCCTATGTGTTCTTGAAATTAGTGTCTAAGGACTACCCTGAGACCTGTCTTAGCATCCTCTTGAGAATGGATACATGGGCTGACATAAATTATTAACTTCTCCCCGGGCAGGTCCATTAATATTCTGTGAATTATTGTGGCTTTATTTGTTTCCCATCAGTTATTCTTGGTCTCTTTCCATTAAAGAGAAATCCACTCTTACTTAAATTTATGTCTTACAGTGAAGGTGAATTTAGCCAACTGCTCTTTGAATCTATTTAATCCTAAAATTATTTCTTTAGGTAAACTTTAATGTATCCTCAAGAGTCTTTTTTCCTAAAAATGCCAAAGATAAACTCCCCTTAATTGGGCATAAAATAACAGTTCTTAAACTTGAGTTGTACTATAAATGACAGTCTGTTCTGTAAGGTTACTAGGTCAACATAGTTGGAGTCTTTGGTGGTTTTTACAAACTGATACTTAAAGATCTGAAAGACTGCTCTGTTTCAGTCCCACACTGACAAATATTAAGATGTTGAGACTCCAGAAGTGAGTACCTAATGCAAGGAGATGACAGCTATCTAGATATGACTGGGAAGTGGGCATGAAGTGATAAATCATCTGTATTTTTTTTAGTGCTGTCCCAATAAAGGTGTTCTTAAACAAAATAGATTACATGTCATAGTTACTGGCAAAAACAGTAGACTTCATCACCTTTGCCCTGAGCTGCATTGAAGATCATAACAATAGGTCAAGGTCCATCAGTAATATATTAGCTTATTTTCTTCTGTATTCTTATGTTATGAAAACCCTGTGGTTTTCAGAATTTTAAAGTTGGGGGGGGGGCTTAAAAATAGTTAAGAACAAATCCCCCTCACTGTAGAGATAAAGAAAGTAAGACCCAGAGAGGGTAAGTGACCCACCAAGGTCAAACCACTTATAGCAATAAAACTTTTAAGTGACCATTTGGGAAATTCCATTATGATTTCAATGGAAATCACTAAAAGTACTATTGAGATATTCAAAACTCCAGTGTCAGGAAATGATCCTGAATTGCTGGGTCCAGAGCTGATAAAAATTCCACTGAAGCTGAAACAGCTTTGCCAATAATTATATTATAATTACACACCCCTTGGAATGCATTGAAGTCATTGGCTAAAATGAGAATGTGAGAATGCTAGTACCAGTATATTCCTTCCAGAGGTGAGACTAAATGCCCTATTCATTTTCTTCCCCTTTGGACAATAAATTTGGTGCTTCAGGCCATATTGACTAAATCATTGGAAAATCAATTATTATCGAGTTAGAGCTGAACAAAAAACAAAAACAAAAACAAAAACTTGAGAAGTGTTTAATTTATTCTTCATAACATCTCTTCTTTTAAAGTTCTTATAATCTGTGATCCCTGGCTGACTTGTCTATGATTCCTGACAGAAAACATTCTCAAATCTGCCCCCCTCCTTTACCCCTGCTATGCTTCCAAATAAGAAAATCACCAAAGGAAAAGAAAACAGCATTCAACATAGTAAGATGGGAAACAAGTCAGCCCAACTATTATTAGAGTAAACCCTGTTTCCCTAACTAATCAAAATTCACAGTAATGTGGGGAAAACAAAGCCAAACTGGCAGAAATAATACAGTTAGGCTTAGGAAAGATTTAGAATACAGTCATACATCAACTCATAAAAAAGGTTATTCAGAAAGAAATCTGAAGGCTGTGAGGTGACAGGCTAATGGAGTGGAACCTTAGGTCACTAGGTGTTCTGCTATTGCCTCAAGTCAGTATTACCTTCTACCTTCTTCCCCTCCCCTTCCTTTTTCCCTCCTTCTATCCTCTCTATATTCTTTCCCTGCCACTTCTCTCCCTGTGTCCATTGCTTCTTCCTTTCTTCTGTCTCCTCCTCCTCTTCCTCTCCTATTCTCCTCTTTCTTGCTTCCTCCATTTCTCTCCCCCACTTCCTTCTCCAACCCACTTGTCCTCCTTTCCCTCACCCCTTTCTCTCTTAGCTCTGTCCTTCCCCTCTCCTCCTTCCCTTACCTCCTTTAGTTTTTATTGTTTTGGATTTGGTTTACCCTCCATACCAAGTCTTGGAACAGGGTATGAAGTCCTCAAACTCAAGACCTTACAGGCAAGGGCAACAGACAAGTTATCCATACTCAAATAATGTGCGAAAAATGAAAACATAGAGATGACTTAAACTGTTGTTGGAAAACGGTTTTCTCTAAACAAACCAGCCTGAGAGGATCTGAAAAGTTTTCTCAGAGGAGGGCAAGAAAGCAGGGGCTGAGGGGGAAACAAGGTATACAGATGAGGGGATAGATAGGGTGAAAGAGATCAAGTGGGGGGACAGACCCAAAAAGGAGGAAAAGAGAGCCAAAAAAAGTATGTTGCTGTTGAAACCCCAAAGGGACTGTTTCATGGTCAGGAGTATGATGGTAAATGAGCTGTGTCCCCAGGATCTCTGAGGATCATGGCTCTTTGTAAAGCCCATGAGTCTGTTCCCATATTCAAAAAAACTTGATATTCAAAGTATTTAATAAGAGGTATGGCTCAGGCACTGACCAATCAGAATGGTCATAGGCTCAAGGGCTGAAACAGGCCCTAGTCTTAGAAGTCCCATTAGTTGCTTGATTAAGGGTGGTCATGACCAGTCCAAGAAGGGAGGGCCTGGGATGGCAAGGACAATTTGAGGGGATTTTAGGGAACTTGGGAAAGCAGCTCTGTAAGAGCCACAACCACAGGAGTCCTTTAATATTTTTAACTACCAGTGTATTAAGCAGCCAGATATCAGCCCCATCTGCCCCTGAGGTTTAGGTCAACATTTTAGCCTCAGCTCATAATCTCTGTCAGATACACAAATCCTGCTTCCAGGAAGAACTTGATGAAGTAACCAATCAGTAGTCCCCCTCACTCACCATAAATGGAGTGACTCTTCCTACAGATACCCTTCCTCCTGTTCTCAGACCTGATTCTCAACGGAATCAATCAGGAGGCTAGCACACAGTGCAGTTGGACACCTGCTGGTCCATGGTTCCACCACTCAGCCCTGAGGACTGAAGAAGGAAAGAAAAGAAGTACTGGGGCTATTTGTCTCCAGCTCCATAGCACTTTGGGGAGTTACACTGGCAGGAAGAGCCCTCTTTCCCTTCTGCTCTACCTCCTCTGTGACTAGTTTACTCCTACATGGCCTAACCCTAACTACCTCTATGCCACACTCTATCCCCTTCCCTATCTTCACGGAGACAGAAGTTTTGCTAACCTCGTGTGCGTCTGATTCCCATTCATTCATTCAATGATTCTTTCGAGCACCAAATGAATTGATAAGTAAATGAACTTCCTTCTGGCCCTGCTCTAGCTGTGGGAACAGAGGAAGCAAAAAAGAATTCATATTGAAAGGGGAAAGATATGGTCCTAAAAATCCAGCAATTCTGATATCATTTTCCCATAGACCATTGTCATTCAGTCTCTAAAGCATAGCAGTAGAGATGATTTAAGGCGTAGCTAGGGGCTCTGGGACTAGTAAGCACTGTGCAGTTTGGACAAAATCCAAATACTTTTACCATGGCTGAAAAGGCCCACATCATCTCACCGCCAACCTGCTCTCTAAACTCATTTCTTACCACCCTCGACTTTGTTCATGTTATTCCAGCCACACTGACCGTATATTTATTCTTTATACACACCAGACATTCTCACCACAGGGCTATTCTTGCTGTTACTCAACTTTCTGTTTAAAACACTCTTCTCCCAGATTATCTCATGTGTCTCCCAGATCCTTTTGTCATTCAGATCTCAGCTCAAGTGTGAGCTTCTCAGCAAGGTCCTCTTTGAACACCCTATCAAATGTGGCCCCACTCCCTGCACCTGTCCAAGTTTAGCTTGATTACATTCCCCCACCCCCCGCTTCATTTTTTTTCTTTCCTTAGCACTTACTACTATCTAAGATAACTGCTCATTTATCATTTCCTTGGTTCTCTATTTCTGTCATCACTTGGACCTAAATCCCTTGAGAACTAACACCCTCTAGGTGGTGTCCTCAGAATCTAGAATAGTGCCTGGCACATAGTATGTGTTCATTGTTTGTTTAATGAGTAAATGCATTACTGGGGGTGGACCACACCGAACTCTCTATAAATTATTTGGGTATCTGTGGGCTGCCCTAGATTTCTATCCATCATTTACAAATCCATTTTTTAAGAAAAATATATTCTAACTTTCACCAAACAACATTATAAAAAAATCTTTTGAAAAGCAACCCATTTCTGAATTTCAAATTTTCTACATTTTATAAACAACCAGAAATGAACCATTTGGATAAACAGACATTTTGAAATGTAACCACTCCTAATTGATTAGTTGGTTATATAAATTTAACCTTTTGCAAATTAGATTTATTTAAATCAGGGAATTGAAAAGGTAGGAGCTTAGTAAACAGAGCTCTCTATCACCACACTTCCTAATAATACATGCTATTTCACTGATGCATCATTCATTTGGAAGATGGAGAGGAAACCAATGTCTGTAGGTCCAAATATCCTGAGGTGGGAGGGGTGTCCAACACCACCTCACTGCATTAAAACAGGGAAACAATGTGAGAATTGGCTGAGGCACCTAAGAAAATAGCTAGAGGTAACTGGAGAAGCTGATGGTAGATGAGCCTAGTACTAGTAAATAAAAGTAAGCTAACAAATACCGGACTGGACCCGCTTAAAGACTCCTAACTACTTATGGGGTTGGAGGGGTCATTCTAACCTTTTTAAAGTGGGGGTTCTAGGAATCCTCCTACACAGTTCAGTACAAACAAATGTTAGATCAGTACATTTGTTTTTATGTGTTGCCTTTTAGAAAGTAACATATTTAATGGCAGTACAAAATGGGAGAGGAATAAATCTGGAGGTACAAAGTTGTATGCCAGGACTTGATTTCATTATTTCACATCCAGACTCATATTTTTAGTTAGCATTCATCAGCCCTTGCACAGGTGCTTGGAATTGTGTAGAACATGGACAAGGTCTGTGGTGATGGAGCTGACATTGCCAAAGGAAGGCAAGTGTCCCAGCCGCTTCCAAAAGTCAAAAGGAGTTCATATCCTGAGGAAGTTTATGAGGATTTATTTCTAAGAAATGGGACAGGGTTTCCCCTCCCCGGTGGTTGGATGGCAGTTACAAGAATGGCTTTTAGGGGGTTTCTGGGGAGTGAACAAGGTCTTCCATTAACCCCCAAATGCTCATTTCTTCATCTTTCTCTTATCTAATTTCTTTGCCTTTCTTCTTTGCTTGCATAAGCTCTTCTTGGAAACTACATATCATCATCTGGGTATCTGTCCATTAAAAGAGAAAAGACCTTCTAACCATCCCAGAGATTTTAATTTAGGCCATCTTTGAAAGGCTCCTTTTATTTCTAAAACATACTTATAGGTAAGAAGTAGAAGAAAAATAAAAGAATTAAGGCTCCACATTAATCTCTGATGATGAAACAAAGCCCAAAGGTTATTAACCTCTCATCTAATATAAGTCAGTCCCCAAACTTTGCTTTTACATCATTATCTCATATTTTGGGTCATGATTTTTTTGTTTGTTTGTTTGTTTTAATTGGAAAAATATGGAATGGGAAGAGAGAGGTAATCCTGATAGGTTATTTAATTAACTTTGCTATGTGGTAAATGTAGATAATGTTCAAGAGACCAGTTATTATAAACTTCAAAGCTGGTCTAAGATTTACTTATCATCCAAAGGAGATTTTGATAGTTAAGAGGAACTACAAGAAAATATCTTTTTATATTCTAAAAGAGAGAAAGAAAGAAAGAAGATAGACTGTCTTTATTTCTGCTTCTGTGGCTTGGTTTCACTAATACCTAATTATCTGCCATCATTGGCTTTTATTATGATTGGTTTTCTGATAGGTGATATTAATATTCAGTGTTTGAATATGTTGTCCATTAGTGTGACACTAATATCATATTTAATGTGATTTATTATTTTAATTTTTAATATGGCTCTTGATCATTCCATATTTTTAATATTCATGTTTTAAAATTGTTGGACCTTTTTTTTCAATTACTCTTCTGTTTTTGCATAATTGGTATCATTTCACCTCATCTCATGTCTCTTAGATGCATAATAATACATCATTATACCTCTCTACCAATAGGAACAGGGAAGATTCAGAGATAGGAAAGTGATTTACCTAATTTTTTTTAAAAAGTGCTTTACTTCTGTTTTGAGCGTTGCTGCTTTCCTTTCTCCTTGACTCTATTTCCTCTTTGTTTGCTTTCTCATTCCTCCCCCTTGCTCTCTACCACCCTTCTTGCTTTACTAATTCCCTTCTTGCCTCCTTCTCCTCCTCCCTCCCTCTTCTTTCTTCCTCCTTCCTTTGTTTAATTTTTTTTCTTTGAAAAAGCATCTGTAATAAAAATTTATTTCTGCTATTTTATAGAAAGAAATTGTGTAATATACACTTATAATTTATGTTGAAGGAAAATGCTTTCTAGGACATGCCCTGCCCCCTTCTCAGTTCACAGTGCTTCTCAGAGGGGTTGGGGACACAAGACAGTAGGCTGTGGCAAGAGGACTGGAAAAACAATGCGTGAGGAAGCCATGCCTGCATATAGCTTCTCTCCTTGGCTGGAAGCAAGATGCCTGTTTAAGAGTTTCCTTTAAGTTTTTCTTCCACTTCTGTGACAAAGGGTGAATTCCATGATCTCTGAAATTGACATGAAGTAGAAGAATGGTGTGGTCACTTGCCAGGAGATCAGTAGGCTAATGACTCTGCCATGCTGGGTGCTGCAGTGCTATGATAAGTCAAATCATCTTTGGTTATTTCAGGCCACTGATTAGAATAACTGTGTGATGGAAAGAGAAAAGATGGTGACAAAGGGTTAACTCTACCTGTCTAAAATCTAACTCAATATCTTTTTTTCAATCTGACTCTTTCTCCAGACTTTTCCATTTCTGTTAATGGTTTTATCATTCTTCCTTCCTGTCACCTGGCCTCAAAATATCAAAGTTATCTTTGGTTCTTCTGCCTTTTCATCCCAAATCAGTCCCATAAATTTTCCCTTTATTATGCTTGAAAAATCTATCTTTTCCACTCCATTCTGGGCCTTTTCCTGCCCCCATCCCCTCCCAACTCCCAAGGCTTTTTTCTTCCTGTCTTTGGATTTTTCTTTTCAACCCATTCTAAGTTGGCTGATGGTTTAATCAACTACTTTTGGCCAAATCAGCCTTTGCCGTCAATCCTTCAGTGTTTTTCTATTAGATAAAGAATAGATAATAAACCTCTTAGCCCAGAATATAAGGTCTTCCATAATCACTCCTCCCTCCTAAATCCTTTAACACTCTTTGTTCTTACAAGGAAGTCTGCCTTTGTTTTACTCCTTGACCACTCCCTCTCTGAATATTCAGTAACAGGATTCTCTGAGCGCATAATGTTTGCATACATCCCCCTCTCCTGCCTCGGCCCCTCCACACAGATACACTTTTGCTCAAACACCTGCCTCTGACCCTCCCTTCATATTACTGTCTGAATTGTAAGTTCCTGGCAAATGTTTTGATGGTGAGAAAGACGGAGAGAAAGAATACAAGTTCAAAGGGAAACCTTCTGGGCTGAGTTTCTGGCCAGTCTTGTGGTTTGGAAATGGCATACCTGCTCTGTTGCCATTCACAAGGGAGTCCCCAAGTGAAAGCAAGAAGGAAGAACTCACTTGTGTGATATATAGCTGCTACCAAAAAATGATGGAACCATTTATGAAGCAAATAGGTTTTCCCTTTGAGCTAGGAGCACGTACTGGAACAAGAAAGAAAATCAGTGGCCCCATTTGGGGTTTCTTTTCACACTAGTAAGGGATCAAAGACAGTGGCTTATTCCTTGGATAAGGCAACATCTTTTTTCCTTTGCTTACTTCCCAGGCTCCTGTGGCCTACTGGCTTCCATCTCTTCCCCAGGAGTTGTGGTATTTAGAGTGTTATTCAACAGAAGGGCATGACTGATCCTGACTTACATGTTAAATTCATCCTCAGTCGGATTAAAACTTGACAATAGTAAAAGCAGATGAAGGAGCCAAATAGACCAGCCATCACTTAAAGTCACCACATTTTTCAGTTTCAGTTATTCTGAGGGCTGTCTTCACCCACTTCGGGGTTGCTTTAGGAGAACAATAACTAAGGTTTTTTTTTGTTTTTGTTTGTTTGTTTGTTTTTTAAATTTATTTGACAGACAGAGATTACAAGTAGGCAAAGAGGCAGGCAGAGAGAGAGGAAGGAAAGCAGGCTCCCCACTGAGCAGAGAGCCCGATGAGGGGCTCCATCCCAGGACCCTGGGATCATGACCTGAGCCAAAAGCAGAGGCTTTAACCCACTGAGCCACCCAGTCGCCCCAATAACTAAGGTTTTAAAAGTCAGTCCAAACTCACATTCACAGAGCATCTCACATATGTGTTCTACTTTGCCACTTTGGTAGAGTTTCTATCCGACCCTAAACTCCTTAAAGTCATCGGAATTACAAGGTCAGCAGTGCCCCTGCTGGCAACATGGCTTCTCTTTAATCCCTTATGCATTTCCTCTAGCTCAAATTTAGATAAATCTGACAGTTCATTCTAAGTTAAACTTAATGAGTAGTTTGGAACAAAGATGCCAGACCCAAATCTCTTTAGGGTCAGAGGGTTCAAGCATTTACTAATGCCAAACTAGGGAGTACTTACTCTAGGAAACGGTGCCTGTCCTCCAAGTGCACCAAAGATACTAATTACCTTCTCAACTTCTTCTCCCTCCTTTGATGGGCAATGCTGAAATTATCTAGGTAAATAGAAAGTATTCTCTCTGCTATGTGATTTGATTCTACAACAAAGTCCTGGAGAAGATCTCATTGCATTTGTCCTTGACTATTACTCTTGTCACACTCCACCCCCTGCCGCACCCAACAGACATAGAATGCTTGGAACACAGATTTTGAAAATAAATAGAACACAGGTATGTGCTGAAGAGAATGCAGTTGAACGTGGTACATTATTTAGCAATAGTGAGCTCCAAACCCTATTTATCTTTCTTTTATCTCTTTTCATTCCGCCCCCCCGTTTGGTTTGAAAGCAAAAACTGGTCACTCTTCTTTTTTTTTTTTTTAATGTGTTTTTAAAAATTCTACAATTACATTTATTCATTCATTTATGTGTTCATCATTTATTTAACACAAAGTCTGGTAGACTTTACCTGTGTAGGCCAGATTACAAAAAATAACTAATATTGTGGGCTTTTCAAACCATGCAGTCTCCGTCACAACTACTCAAATCAGTTAGTGAACATGAAAGCAGCCACAGAGCTTGCACAAATGAATGGGCCTGGCTGTGATCCAATAAAACTTTCTTCAAGAAAAAAGAGAGAGAGAGAGAAAGTGGGCTGTTGTGTGCTCACACCCAATTTAACACATCGATTATTTCCTGTGTCCTCATTACTATGCTACTATGTTAGGTTCTGGGAAATACAAATAAATAGAACTTGGTTCCTGCCTCAAAGTAGTAACAGGTTACTATTTCAAGACACAAGACTGGCCTTAGACCAAGTCATTTTTGGTGCCTGGTTCATTGACTGCTACTATTCTCTCTGCCAGTATCTCTGGCCCTGTGCTACTCGCCCCCATATGCCAGGCAGAGTGACTTGGTATTGCATAAATTCTCTTCCATTCCTCCCCCTGTGCTACTTGCTGGCTCTTGGCACATTGTCCCCAGCTAGCCAAAGGACATAATAAAATAATATACATCAAAGAGTGAATTACTGGCAGCAGCTTAATTTGTCCATCCTTCAGGAGTACTTACATATTAAAAGAGGCTATTTTAAATTCACAGACATCTACTTCAACCTGTAAAACTCTTGGCAGAGGCCTAGGGGAGACTTTTCTCGTCCGCGAAGTCCATGATGCAATCTAAATCCCATGGCATCAGTGACCACAGATCCTTTTCTCTGATAATGAGGATAAACAACATGTAGCGTTAGCACCATAGTAGTCACTGTCCCCTGGGTGCTTTCCAGGTAAGATATACTTTGAGCTTCAGAATAACCCTGTGAATCAAGTGCCTTTAGTATTATGCCCATTTTTATTGTATTTTATCTTTAATTTTTAAAAATTTTTAAACTGTTACATATTTTATTTATTTATTTTTATTATGTTATGTTAGTTCCCATACGGTAGATCATTAGTTTTTGATGCAGTGTTCCAAGATTCATTGTTTATATATAACACCCAGTACTCCATGTCCTCATTAATACCCATCACCAGGCTCACCCATCCCTTCACCCTCCTCCCCTCTAAAACCCTCAGTTTGTTTCTCTGAGCCCACAGTCTCTTGTGGTTCATCTCTCCCTCTAATTCCCCCCCTTCACTTTTCCTTTCCCTCTCCTAATTTCCTCCATGTTATTCCATATGTTCCACAATGAGTGAAACCATATGATAATTTACTTTCTCTGCTTGACTTACTTTACTCAGCATAATCTCCTCCAGGCCCATCCATGCTGATGCAAAAGTTGGGTATTCATCCTTTCTGATGGCTGAGTAGTATTCCATTGTGTATATGGACCACATCTTCTCTATCTATTTGTCTGTTGAAGGGCGTCTCAGCTCTTTCCACAGTTTGGCTATGCCCATTTTTAGATGAGAAAACTAAAGCTAAGAGAGGCTATATAATTTGGTAAAAATCATACAACTCCTACATAGCCCAGATGGTATTACACACAAAAATGTTCAGTCTCAAGACAGTCACTGTAAGGAAGCAAGTCTTCTTTAGATCAGAGCGTTGAGCTCTGGTAATAGAGTTTTATAAGAGGAAGAAAAACTGGAGATTGTTTAGTACAATCTTATTTTAAAGATGAGGAAACTGAGGCTCAGAGAGAGTTTTGGATTTGACAAAGTCATTGCAGACTGCTCTGTGTAAAATGCTGTTCTTAATGGTGTTTAAAATATATATATTTGCCTTTGTTAGTTTTATTTTTGAGTACTACATGGCCTCTTGACAAAATAGCAACAAAGAAAACATGAATTCGTTAGAAAAAGATTTCTTCCCGCTGGGGACATTAGTCTGTGTAAGACTGTAACATATGCAACTTTGCTGTTCTAAGCTTCCACTCGTTATTAATCGTGGGCCAACTGGGGACACCTCATTGCCTGTCATCCACCGGGTGAGTGAGTCTTCATGAAGCAAACCCACCCACAGTGCTCTATTGAGTGGGAGAACAGAACAATACATTCCTTCATTCAAAGCTCACATCTAGACACCGGGACTGACTATGACTTCTCTGAATTTCCCAGAGGGTAGTTGAAAGCCCTGACAAAACATAGTTAAGGCAAGAGATTGCTGTCTTTTTTATAAAGACTGTAAAGAATTTCCCAGTCAGATGGCTCAATTGCCTGAGCAATCTGCTTTCTGTGGTGAAATCCAGTTAGAACAAGAACTGTTCAATTAAAAACAAACAGAATTTATTTAAACAAAAAAAAAAAGGTTCTTACATCTTATGTTTATTTTAGGTGTAATTGTAGCCTCCTGTTTTTTATAGGTGTATTTTCACAACAGCTTTTAAAATCAAGGTGGATTTAGAAGTTAAAGATCTAAGTATCCTATATTCTTGAGATACTGGAATCTGACTGGGTAAAGTGTTGTAAGGCTAATGGAAACTCATAGGCTCAATCTGCACATCACCATTGGGAGTTTATCCTTCCATATCTTCTCATGAGGACTGGCTTACATAAAATAAGGTTTAAACAACAAGGATGTCTTACTGTACTCCTGGCTTTATTTTCATTTAGGAAAAAACAAAAAACAAAAAACATGTTGGGCAGAGAGAAATTATCTCTCCAAGTTGTAAAATTATATATCAGATGCCTTCTATATATGTCAATTTAATAAACCCAGAGCAGAGATAAACTACAAATTCTTGCTACAAGAAGTCTATAAAACATAGACAGCTTTGGTTACCTGCCCCTACTGAGGACCAGCAACTCTGAGTAGTACTAAACTGACATGGTAACAAGGGGACTAGATGTTCTCAAAGTGCAGAATATGGTGGTAAAAACTGAATGACTTCGAAGCTGATCCAGGAAGAATTTTTTAAAAATGCTACTTATCCCCTACCCCCACCTACTTTTTTATTTATTAAGATTTTCCACCTTATCTGCTTTTTGATTTACTAAAATTCTATGGCAACCATTACTTTATTTGTGTTTTTTTTTGCAAATGTACTGTCAAATCATATCTTTCTCTTGATTTTTGTGGAAAAAAATTGAGACTCAGAAAGGTTAAGTGCTCAGTATTATATTGTTATTAAGTCATGTAGCTGGACTGTGAATCCAGGCATTCTTACTCCAACCTGGATACTCTTTCTCCTGGAGCAGGCTGCTCTCCATGGTGGGGGTTGGGACACGGGCAGGGGTGAGAGGGAGCAAGAGGAGGAAGAGAACACTCTTTATCTTTTAAGGACATGAGTAACAGAATTAAGGTGTAGGGGATAGGCTCACTTTGTACATTACAATTTTCTCACTATTCCAGAGTTAGGTTATCCAGGGTCAGTACAGCACTGTTCAGAAAGAGCTAAGCATCTTCTGTCTTTCTGCTCTGTCATCTTTAGTCTATTGGTGTGGCTTCATGGGGGTAGGATGGCTGCTCTGTTCCGGTTATTACAACTGTGTTCAGTCATCCATATCTTTGCTTTTAATAGGAAATGCAGATGTTTACCCAGAGGTCCTAGCAGTCTCCCATTTCTCCTTCATTATAATTGTGTCACATGGTCACTCCAGAATTATGAGAATGGCCATCTCTCCCGGGCTGGACACACTGCCATCCCCAAGCAAACAGGGCTCTGTCATGCAGAAAAAGGGGGAAGTGGGTAGTAGATTGTTAATATACATTGTCTTCAACAGTTATAGATTGGATGCTCTGAGCCTCCTTCTTCTATATCCCTGAGTACGCATTGTCAATAATCACCCTAGTCTCATCCTCTGTTATGCTTCAGGGAAATAAAACATAGCTGATCTTCAGAAGAAGGTGGCAGACCCTGATTTACTGCATGACACATTGCTTGCACCCCTGTCATGTTTTCCCAAAAAGGAAAATAAACCTGGCCTCCGAAGCCTCAGTGTACTTAGCATGGAGTGCTCTTTTATTTTATCCACTCCGTTTCCTTTCACATTTCATGAACATTCTCTCTAATTATATTATCATTTCTCTAGGACTTACATAATTTTAGAAGTCATTTCCTCTTATTTATATGTGTTACGTGCTCTAGCATGGTGAGACATGAGCCATCCAAGTGACAGTCTTCTTTTCTCTCTGGAAAGAGTAAATGTTTTAAATGAAAGCATATCCAAAACTTAGGTTGTTGTTTCTAAGTCTAAGGTTGACAACATAAAGCCATTCTACCTGTAGGCCCTTTCATGACTGGCTTTCCTTGCATCAAGAAATGAATTTTTAATGGTCATCCCATATAATGGCATAAATACATTATAGGAATAGAGAATGTATGAAGCAGAAAGAAAGAATGAAAATCTGAATTAGGGCACAACATTACAGCCCAGCACTGTCCCAAGTGGGTCTTCCTCCGCAGCAAGAAGGGTCATTGTTTTGTGTTCCCTTTACTATGGTGAACCAGCAGTGTGGAAGCCACCACCCTGAGTCACCAGCAGAAGCGACCAGAAATCACTGTGGAAGAACCAGGTTCATTGTCCTCCAAGAAAACCAACTATGAAAAAAAAGTGGGGAAGTTGAAAAGACAGGGAGTTTCCTCTGCTCTGTTTTTCTGCTCTAGGCTTGGAACAGTCCTTCGATTTTTTTTTTTTTTTTTTAAACATTTGCCAGAGAAAGAGAGAGAGCGCAAACAGGGAGAGCAGCAGGCTGAGTGAGAAAGAGAATCAGGCTCCCCGCTGAGCAGGGAGCCTGACATGGGACTTGATCCCAGGACTCTGGGATCATGACCTGAGCCGAAGGCAGCCATTTAACCAACTGAGCCACCCAGGCGTCCCAAGAGTCCTTCAATTTAAACCACAAACCTATTTAAATAACCTATAAAATAGAAAGCTATTTTCTTTAGCTTCGGCTGTGTGTTTTCTCTGGCTGTACTAGTACAGTAGGGTAGTTCCCAGTTTACCTTCTGCTGCAGTAACTGGGCACCTCTAGAAGCACTGAACCTCAGGATACCCTCCTCAGCTTAGATATCTCTTGCTTTCTGGAAGCATTCACTGACCCCATGGTTTAGTTGGCTGGTCCTCCTGGAAATCCCATCACACAGTTTAATTCTTCTTAGAACTCATCACTATTTTGTGGTTGAACTGTACTTACTATGAGGCTGTGTCCAGCTCACCGTTCTGTCCTCAGGGCCTAGTTCTGTGCTTCCTATCTAATGGGAAGTCAGAACGTTCTTTTTTTTTTTTTTTTAATTGAAATTAATCATGTAAGGGAAGATAGATATGCAGGATTTGTGTTAGGATGAAAAGAAGGACTAAGAAGCTTTTGAAGGCAGTTGGCTGCCCAGTGGATAAAAGGATGCAAGTTCCTTGGTTCTGGGTTTTCTGTCCACTGTGATGCCATTGCACAGGTGGGCTTTGGATATTTATTCAATTCCATTTCAAGTAAAATAAAACATTCATGTTTGGGATATTTCACCATGTTTTGCGAAAACATGATAGCAATTTGGTTTGCAAGAGTGACTGAGGTATTATAATACTGCTGATTTGCCTTCAGATTTTAGACAGTACCCTGGCTAATCAAATAGCGAGGCATAATTGTAGGCCCCTCATCAGTGCCCCATGAGAGAGGAAAGGGACATAGTGGCAGTCTCCTAAGTGGAGATCTCAGCTTCTGGTTATGCTCATTGTTGGAATGAACCAGTCACATGAGGTTAGATTCACCACTGGTGACTTGTGTAACAAATCTGAAGGGCATGTTCCCCTAAGGGAAGAAGGAATCCAAGTTAAAGCTGAACAACTATCTTTCACCAGGCTCTCCCAGGAATTTCTTAATTAGTAAAATTTGACAATGTGAAGGTCAAGGCCCCTTACTCCAATGAGATTGGATACAAGACTCCTTACTCCAGTGACAAGCTTGGTGGTTAAAGACTGGAGACAAAAGTCCTGGGTGTAATTCCAGACTCACCACTTAACAAGCAAAATGATCCTGAGCAAATTACCTGACCTCTTTGTTTTCTTCATGTGAAAAAATGGTAGTGATAAGAGTAACTGCTTCACAGGATCTTTGTGAGATTAAGTTGTATTTAATTTAATATGTTAATATTTGGAAGGTGCTTAGGATAGTGCTAGGGATAGAGTAGTATACATGTTTTTTAATAAATTATCAACAACAGTAACTGAGGGCTCTGGAGTTGATGACAGATAGCAACAGAGAAATTGTAGTCACAGGGTCCATTAGGTAGAGCTGAGAGCCAGATGAAGGTGACCCGGTTGACAACTGGAAACCCTGAAGGAATGGTCTCAGTAATGGATGGCCAACATGCAGATTAAAACTGAGGCTGGACATTCTACAAGCCTGGAAATAGCAAGGGCTTTGCATGATGCCATGAGCTTTACATTTTCTAAATAGAGTTTATCTTTTGGAGCTGGTGAGACTTGCTGGTGTTCTGCTGTGACATTTTCCAAGCTGTGCTTCCTTTCCATACCTTTCATCACTTCATGCTCCTTTGGGCTATTTTCTAGGTCTTAGTAACTTCCCTTGACAAGAGAAATGGAGCTCGGGATCTCAGCAGTGGTCCAAGCCACACAGATGTTATGGGTCAAGGAAGATCAATTACATTTCCTGAGGTGCTCTTCTTTGGGTAGTGGTATTGCATGAATGGCACTGTAGATACTCATCCTTAGAACCTGGCTGGTCGAAGATGTAGTAAATACAAGAGGAAGTTAAAAGATAAACTTGACTGTGTATATCCTTTCCATTTTATAAACTGCATAGTAAACACCTTGACTGGCAAGAATTAGACCTATAATAAATGCAGACAAATTGCCCATTACTTGCATAATTGAGAGCTATAAATATTTTAAATAATAAAATTGTGAAAAATTTCTGTATTAGCGCTCTGGGAATGTTTTAAATCCGTAAAGACTGGGGGATTCACAGGGATTGCTGAATATGAAATCTTTCCTTTCATATCTCTGAGATCAAATATTTTTCCTAGATGTTTCAAAAGCTTTCAAAATTGGAAAGAGTGAATATATGAGCAGTTACAGGGAAGGAAACCTAGAAGAGTGAGTACAGGGTAGTCCTTCTGGGAAGATGTATTTAGGAAAAGGGAGAAGAGCAAAGAAAAAAGAAATGCAAAAACAGAACTAATTTGACACTCTGTATATGTCTTTCATTGCTGTACATCCTTTTGCCCCCAAAGGGTATAATTTGATGTGATTTAGTAAGGACTTCTGCTTTAATTAGGTATCTTAGTCCTTGAAAATTGAGACTAATCCCCAATGTGTATGAGAGGCATGAGATATTTAAATATTACCACAGAAATAGAAGAGCAATATAAACGAATATCCCAAGGCAGATCCTCTTAATAGATTTGTAATGCTTGTACATAGAGGAAAAAAGAGAAATAGTATTTGTTCTAAGATTTTCTATAATTCAGTCTTTAATATGTTTGCATATCTAATTGTGTATATATGTGTTTATGTCTCTATATTTTATAACTTTGGTAGATGTTGTTAGTTTTAGATGGAATACCCACTTTTACTTCTACTAAATAGTAAACTGAATTTTATTGGGGATGGGAGTGGACGCAGTTTTTTGTTTTTTGTTTTTTTGTTTTTAAGACATGTTTCCAGGACTCCTTTGCAGCTACCTGTGACTGTACGTTTATGGTTCTAGGCAATGCTATCTAAGTGGAATTTGCTGGGGATTCTAGCAAATTATAGTTTCTTGATAAGTACAATGTCCCTGCTCCCTTGTTCCTTCCTCTTCTTCTCTTTGGAGCTCAGCTTATAGGGCTGGAGGTGGAGATCCTTGAGATGGAAGAGCCACCCTAAGAATGGCAGACAATAATAAGAACAATCCCAGGGCATTGACGAATATGTGGTACTATGACTTGTTAGAAAGGACAAAATAAAGTCACAATTGCTTCAGCCACTCATGTTAACTATAATTATACTTACAAGGGTGTATACAGAGCATGAGGGGGATTAAGAGCAATTCTCATTCATTCACTACCTATTGCCAAGGCTTCGAAAGGAAGGTCTCAGATTTGGTCCCTCTTGGGTGGGCACAGTGTAAATCTGGAAATTTACAAGGACACCCAACCTTCACCACAGTACAATATTTTCACACTTACACCACTTGAAAGTATAGTAGGTACGCTACACTGGTGTGTTCAATTTTAGAATAATTCTAGGTTGGTTTGTTTGTTTGTTTTTCCCCCAATTGGGAATGTAGTGATAGAAATTTACCAATAAGATTTTGATTTTATACCAAAGACATTTAATTTATGTAATTGATTTGATCTTTCCTCAGTATCTTGTTTATTCAGTATATTATTTTATGATTAAAATGAATCTAACTGGCAAGATTATTTCTAATGCTACTATGTAGATAAGAAGACACATTTTAAGGCAAATTATAATTAGTAGGCTGACAGATGTCAAGTGTTTTAGGACTCTATGGGGGAGCAGGATGTGTGTGGCAATTATAGAAGGACCAGGCATGCAGGTGTTAGGTATTTTCTTACCTGCTCCAACCTTTGGGCCAAGAGGGCAGTTGATCTCTCCTGGACATTTCAGAGAGCTACTATGCTACCTGCTTGTAAAAATTTGGTTCCTCTGAGATTTATACCATTGAGCTCCCTTCCCTGTTGTTTGCCAACCTTCTGCACACCCACCTTCACTGACCAAAGACTTAGGCCTTCTTCTCTATTTTTCTTCTCTATTCAGGCCTTGCTCTTCCTGGTGATTGAAATCCTTATACGTGGAACCCTAATACAGTATTGCCTCTCACTTGCTGGACATCATACCACTCATAAATACTTCAGAACGTACCTCTAAAAGATAAAATACTACTAAGAAACACACCCAGAATACATTAATGAGCAAACAGTTTCAATTCACACATCTTCAGTTGTCTCATCTGCTTCCAGTTTCTTTGTTTAAGTAAGGATTTAAATAAGGCCCATATGTTTTATATAGTTGCTATGTCTTTTAAATTAGTCTCTCTCTCTTTAAATTTTTATTAAGATATATAATATATACAGTAAAGAGAAAAGTATATTAATTTAAGATATATAGTTCAATGAATTTGTGTATAACTACCATCCAGATCAAAATACAGAATATCCCTAGCATCTTGGATTTTCTCATGCCCCTTATTCATCTAACCACTCCCCCAGACATAACCACTGTTCTGTTTTTAATTGTCTCTAAATCTATTTTAATCTGTCAGTCTGCTCTACATTCCCTTTCTCCCTCCCTCCTCCCTCCTTTCCTTCCTTCCTTCCTTCCTTCCTTCCTTCCATCTTTCCTCCTTTTTCTTCTTTCCTCCCTTTCTTCCTTGGTTTTTGTAATTTTGTTGTTGTTGTGTTCTGTAGAGTATCTCATAACTGAGATTTTGCTAATGATATCATTAGTGTCATTTAACATGTTGTTCTATCCCCTATTTTGGCACTATCTGATAGTTATGACTAAATCAGACCCAGCATACACATACACACACATATATAAATAAACATGTTTGTATGTATATGTATACATATGTACATATATATATGTACACACACACACAAATATACACATACACCATTAATTTATTAAGAGTTGCAAAATGGCGGGGGGACACCAGGGTGACTTAGTTGGTTAAGCATCTGCCTTCAGCTCAGGTCATGATCTTGGGGTCCTGAGATCAAGCCTTGCATTGGGCTTCCTGCTCAGTAGGAAATCTCCTTCTCCATCTGCCCCTTCACTTGCTTGTGCACGCGCTCTCTCTCTCTCTCTCTCTCAAATAAATAAATAAATAAAATCTTTTTTTTTTTTTTAAGAGCTGCAAAATGGTGGTACTCGAATTCTATCTTTTGTTCTCCACTTATTAATTTCAATCATCTGTAAAGAAAAACTTCTCTTTGTTAGCTTTTAGGTTACCAAAGTTACAACTCCAATAGAAAAGGTAGGAACAATTCACTTACTTTTTGTTTATTTACCAGTTTTCAAAATAGTGACTTGGTTCCTTAGTATTTTCAAAGTGTCCAATAATTTTGCTTTTACATATCATTAAGAAAAAACAAATATGACTTTTAAACCTATTTGGTATATTCCCATCCATTATCCCATTACACTTATTATTCTTATTAGTACTCCAGCTGTCCCATCATTGGTCACTAAGAGCTTTTTTTTTCCCTCAGAGCCTGTTTAAATAGGCTCCTGCATCTTTTAGACTTGACCCTACTAGTTTTTGATAGATTCCTTGCTCTCTAATGCAATAAAATGTTGCACACCTATCATGTATATTTTTTTCCCCAGATCTGGAATCAGCCATTTTTCCAAGGAGCATAGAAAAGAACTTTTAGAATAGGTGATAAACCCAGTGCTAAAATAATCCAGCAGCAAAAGAGAACAAAACAAAAACTGATGACATGGAAGGAAAGGAGAAAAAAATGCCTGCATATCTTTGAATAGTCAAACGGGGCTGGGATATCGTGAAAGGATTTAATTGTAGGGGGAGCAAATAGCTAGTCTTCTATAATAACATGAGAATATTAGTCAGGGATTATATTTATATACACATATATAGGGGGAGAGAGAGAGAGAGGCTGAAGATGCAGAGAAGAGCTGATGTTGTAATGGAATCCAAAGAGGACACTTATGCTGACAAGCAATGAGTAATATATGGAATTGCTGAATCACTGCATTGTACACTTGAAATTAATATAACACTGTATGTTAACTGTACTGGAATTAAAATTAAATTAAAAAAATAAAGCAAAAAGTTGACTGCAGATAGAATCCCCTCCTCTTCAGAGGACCTCAGCCTGTCTCCTCTTAAGGCCTTCAACTGATTGGATGAAGCTCATCCACATTACTCAGTATAGAGTATAATCTGTTTTACTCCAAGTCTACTGATTTAAAAGTTACTGCCATCTAAGAATACCTTACAGTATCATGCAGTGTTTGACTCTATCTGTGTATCATGGCTCAGTCAAGTTAACATAAAATTAACCATCTCTACGAGTGAAAATGCAGATACTGACCGGTAAACATGATAAAGAGGCTCTAAGTTTCTTCACATCTCTGTTCAACTGTCACCTTAGAGCAGGCACCTCAGACCTCCCTAACTGTATTTCACCTTGTGTTACACATGTATCTCCATCATCCTCATCTGAATTACTGCCATCTCTCATGTAGAATGCAGCAGGGCCCCCCAATAGTCTTTCTGCCTACGTAATGTCCCCCTATAATACAGTCCCTCCACTGCAGACCAGATCATGTTTCCCTTCACATAAAAAACTAATTACATCATACCCTGCTCAAAACTTTAATATTTTTCCATTGTCTAAATTAAACTGTGGGGCACCTGGGTGGCTTAGTTGGTTAAGCATCTGACTCTTGATTTCGGCTCAGGTCATGATCTCTGGGTCATGAGATCAAGCCCTATGTCTGACTGTGGAGTCTGCTCAAGATTCCCTCTCTCACTTTTTCCCTCCACCCTCACCCACCCACCCCCATTCTCACACGTGTGGGAGTTCTCTCTCTCTCTCTTAAAAAAAAAAAAAAAGTTGGGGCGCCTGGGTGGCTCAGTGTGTTAAAGCTACTGCCTTCAGCTCAGGTCATGATCCCAGGGTTCTGGGTTGAGCTCTCTGCTCGACAGGAAGCCTGCTTTTTCCTCTCTCTCTCTGCCTCCCTCTCTGCCTACTTGTGATCTCTGCCTGTCAAATAAATTTAAAAAATCTAAAAAAAAAAAAAAGTTAAAATAAATAAATTAAACTTAGACTTTTTAACATGACCTCTAAGTCTCTTCAATGCCCAGTCCCTGCCGACCTCTGCAATTTCATCTGGCCATGTCCACCAGAGATGCTCACCAGTTTTTGATCCCTCGAATGTTCCATCCTGCCTCCTATCATAAGATCTCTGCACCTTTGCGTATGCTGTATCCCCTTCCCAGATTGCTCTTCCTTCCCTTCTTTACCTCAGAAGCTTCTCCTCTGTGCTCATATCTCAGCTAAACTGTCACTTCACAGCATCTCTGAAGATACCTGACCCCACCATCACAGTTGTAAACCTTCAACACCTCTCCCTCTTGGCTCTCACCAAAATTCCAGGCCCCCCTCATTTGTGCAGTCCCTCCATTAATGTTCATCCCTCTCCCACAGCAGCAGACTGGAGGTTCCCTGACACACAGAAGGTGCTCTACAGGGAGTTTGTGTAGTGATTGAGTTTACATGTTGCGAATATCAGGATTACCATTTAGGTTACAATATGAAATACAGATAAGAACATGCTGAAGTAAATAAGTGACATAGATAATAAATGTTATGAGTTCAGAAGACAGAGAAAGTTTACTGTGAGTTATTGAAAATCTGGCAGAGGAAGGACCTGAACTTCATCTAGCAAGATGAGTGGTGTTCAGAGGTAGTGGCACAGTATCATGGTTAAGGGCAAAGATGCCCACGTTTGACACATGAATCCCAGTTGCCACTCAGTATCTGCATAACTTTGGAAGACTGCTTTATTGTCTCCAAACCTCAGTCCCTTTAAAAAAGAAAGGGAATAGTACTCATGCTACCTCACATTTACTGAGCACTTACTACAATCCAGAGACTATGCTCAGAGTGGTTTGAGGATTACCCCATGAAATCTGAACCAATGAGATGGGTGTTCTTCTTGTACCTATTTTGCCAACAAGAAAACAGAAGCTCAGAAGTTTAAAACGACTTGCCCAAAGTCACATATCATATTAGCACCAACACATAAGTGAGGATTAAATGAGATAATGTAGAGATCATAGCACTATGCTTAGCACATGGGAAGTACTCACTAAAGCACTGTTATCTTCATCTCTGCTGATAAAGTGGAAAGCAAGTTGTCTGGCAGCATGGCAAGGGCCTGGAGATAGTGGAGCATATGATGGACCCCAAGAAAATAGAATAGGCTCATCTGGGTCCTTAAGAGGGCATGAGTAAGGGTAGAGGGAAGACATGGCAGGGAAGGCCTCTGAATCACTTTACAGACACTGATACGTAGGGACAGGATACCAGTGTTTGGCACCAAATTGCTGTTTACTCTTACTCTGTACAACAAACAGCGGGGTGCAGGTGGGAGTTAAACCAACATGTATGATTTGGGTCCCATATGTGTCCTTAAGAGTGTTGCTATTTGCCCACAGCTTACAGGTATTTCCCTCTTCCTAGTCAATAAGGTTCAGGGATAGGTTTTACATATATTTTGCAGAAAGTAATTCATTTTTGCTTTTGTCCTCCCTCCCTAAAATGGATTCAGGAAACTCAACAGTGTCCCAAGAGCAATGTTTAACTGAAAGCCCCTTAGCTCATTAAGTCTTCCCCCTTCTGCCAGGTCCTCAACTTGGCAATTTCAACGGAAAGGAATAATTCATTTGATCCTCCCCAAAGGTTGGGCTCAGGGTTTACATGGGACAATGCCAGTGGCTGGTTTGCCAGAAGCTGGGAACCATTATCTGAGTGGCTTCTACAAGCTACCCTTGGGAAGATTCTTTTTTTTTCCCCAGAGGCTTGTTCCTAGAGTCACCTATAGGACATACTGACTTGAAGGGGGCATTGAAAGAGTCCATGGAAAAGGGACGAAAGGTGGGATAGAACTCCCATGACAACCCAGAGCATGCTCAGTATTGGCCCAGTGACATACATGCTCCCACTCCTGAATGTGGAGTGTTGGCTGAGACCCCACCCCAGCTTCTTTATGCACACAAATCCCATGGAGGCATCCCAGAAATCATTACAGAAAGTCTTATTCATGAAAGCGGGGGCACCTTAAATAATGAAACAGCAAACAAATCCATACCTCACACTGAACTTAAAGGCAAGGGGAAGGGAAAATAATTTTTGCCACAAATTCCTTTGCCCGTGCTTTTCCTATCCCCCACAGCTTCATAGTGCTTGGGGCTTGTGCTCTTCTAGCTAAAAAACCACAGGTGCTGCCTGAATGATTCAAAGACATCTGAGAGGCTGTTAACATGACAGTAAAAACTAGAACATCAGGAATAGCTTGTTTGGAGTCTGTGCAGATGTGCAAAAAGAGATAAGAGACAACTGTGAATGTCCTGGAGGAATGGGATCTAAATCTGACGGAGTTTGCTGTAGCTGGCTAGGTCAGACCAGGCCTTTCTACTCACGGGAATTCTAGTAAGAAGGCGCCAAAGAGGCTAGGATAGATCTTTTTGCTATTATTCCATGGAAGGCCTTTTACATAATAATAATTATGATTATAATTATTATTGTTATTATGTCTATCTCATTATTATTATTTCATAGAAATTCTTTCATTACTTTTCCCATGCCACAGAACAATGGGCAAATGCAGGTTTATAAGGACTCATGAATAAGGCATCTGGGTTGTTGTACTCTTGCCAAAAAAGAACATGGTACAACCATTGTTCATATTTCTTTTTTACTATTGAACATCTTTTATCGGTAGCTCGGTCTGTAGATGTTTGTAGGTCCTTAGAGTTAAAAAAAATGTTTTTCCTCTATCTAGTGATTTATTAAAAGTGATCATGTAGCATTTTTAATACTATATTTTGCATGATTAATTGGTGTTTGGCCCCAAAGACTTTCTTAGTGAAGTAAATTAGGAATTTCCCACTTTAAATGAGTTTATTTTATTCAGTAGACGGAGTCTTTAATATACATTTTGGCAGTATTTCTCAAATTTATTTGAAAAATAAACACCTTTTCTTCTCTTTTCCTTTCTTTTTATGAGGAATCACCTGGAGGCTTGTTAAAATGCATATTCCTGGGGTCCACATCCAGAGATTTTAGTAGAGTCTCTAGGGAGAAACATAGGAATTTGCCTTTAAAACAGCCCTCAAGGTGATTCTCATGCAGAGTTCTGTGAACCATATTTGAAAACACTGACTGGGACAAATAATCACTTAGAGAGAAAACTGAAGAGATATAGAGGAGTCAGGAGTGGAAGCCTCTAGAACAAATAAATATTCTCTCTTGGAAGTTGAAAAAAAGGCTGTTCTTTTTTCTTTTTCTTTCCCCCCCCCCTTTTTTTTTTTTTTCCAAAAGAGACCGGTTGGAAGTCCAGCTATGAAAAACCCACAGCTAACATCATACTTAATGGTGAAAAACTAAAAAATTTTCCCTTAAGTTCAGGAATAAGACAAGAATGTCCATCCTCACCATGTCTATTCAACATGATACAGGAAGTCTTAGCCAGGGCAGTTAGATAAGAAAAAGAAATAAAGGGCATCCAGATTTGGAAGGAAAAATTAAAACTTGCTCTATTTGCAGATGACATTTTATACATTAAAAACCCTAAGAAATCTGTAGGAAAAAAAAAAAAAAACAAACCCAAAAAACTATTAAAGCTAATAAATGAGTTTAGCAGAGTTGTAGAATACAAGACCAATATATGAAAAATCAGTTGTATTTCTATACACTAGCAATGAACAAGCTGAAAAGGAGATAAAAAAAAATGCCAATTATAATAGCATCATTATTATGAATAAATTTAACCAGGGATATGTAAGACTTTTACACTAAAAACTATAAAATATTGTTAAGATAAATTAAAGAAGACGTAATATATGGAAAGACACCCCATGTTCATTGATTGGAAGACTTAATAGTGTTAAGATGGCACTTGGTACTCCCCAAAGTGAGTAACAGATTGAATATAATCTCTATCAAAATTCTAACTGCTTTGTTCTGCTGAAATTCACAAGCTGATCCTAAAATTCATATGAACCACCAAGGGAACCCAAAGAGCCAAAACAATCTTTTAAAAAAATAATAAAGTCAGGAGCACCTAGCTGGCTCAGTCGTTTAAGTGTCTGACTCTTGATTTTGGCTCAAGTCGTGATCTGAGGGTTGTGGAAACAAGCAGTGTTGGGCTCTGCACTTGTTAGGGAATCTGCTTGAGATACTCTCCCTCTGCCCCTCCCCTCCCACTTGTGTGTGCTCTCTCTCTTTCTCTCTAAAATAAATAAAATAAGTCTTTATATAAAAAAATAAAATCAGAGGATTTGCAATTCTTGATATCAGTATTTACTGCAAAGTTATTGTAATCAAGATATATATAGAGAGATGTATATAGATATATATGTGTATATATATATTCAATAATGTATATAAGTCAATGTACTATACTTATATATAAATATATAACTACATATGTATACTCAATTTTTTTCACAAAGACACAAGGTGATCAATGGTCAAAGAATAGTCTTTTCAACAAATGATGTTGGGTCAACTAGACAGCCACATGCCAAAAAAAAAAAAAAATTTTTTTTGGAACCCTGTCTCACAACATCTACAAAAAAGGAACTCAGCAGAGATCTAAGACCTAAACATAAGAGCTAAAACCATAAAACTCTTAGAAGGAAACAGATGTGAATCTTTGTTATGTTGGGTTAGACAAGAGTATCTTAAATATGATACCAATAGCACAATAAAGAAAAGAAAAAAATAGATAAACTGGACTTCATCAAAAATAAACTTTTGTATACAAGAGAATACTGACAAGAAATTGAAATGAATGGGAGGAAATATTTGCATTTCATGTCTTTTTAAAAAAATTTTATTTATTTATTTGTCAGAATGAGAGAGAGCACAAATGAGGAGAAGCAGCAGGTAGAGGGAGAAGAAGGCTTCTGACTGAGCAAGAAGCCTGACAAGGGACTCAATCCCAGCACCTGGGATCATGACCTGAGCCAGAGACAGATGGTTAACTGACTGAGCCACCCATGTGTCCCTACAATTTGTATCTTTTATAAGGGTTCTAGTATTCATTACTACAATTCAACAACAAAAAGACAACCATCCATTTTTTTTTTAAATGGGCAAAGAATTTGAATAGACATTTATCCAAAGATGGACAAATGGCCAATAAGCACATGAAAAAAACGTTCATTGTTAGGAAAATTCAAATCGAAGCCACAGTGAGATTACATTTCACACCTACTAGACTGTCTATAATCAAAAAAAGCGGACAGTAATAAGTACTTTGGCAAGGATATGGGGAAAAATGAAACTCTTATACATTGCTGGTGGAAATGTAAAATGATACAGGCTGCTATAGAAAACCGGTAAAGGTTCCTTAAAAAGTTACACACAGAATTACCATATGACCCAGCAATTCTAATCCTGCGTATAACCAAGAGAATTGAAAGCACATGTTGTGATAAGCACTGGGTGTTATGCACAACCGGTGAATCATTGAATATTATATAAAAAACTAATGATACAGTGACTCACTGAACATGATAATAAAAAAAAAAAGAAAACAGGTATTCATACAAATACCTGTATATGACGATTGATGGCACCATTGCTTGTAATAGCCAAAAAGTGGAAACAACCCAAATGTCTATCAGCTGATGAACAGATATGCCAAATGTGGCATATTCATCTATAAAAATGAATGAAGTACCAATTCATGGTACCATATGGTTGAACCTTGAAAATATGCTAAGTGAAAGAATCTAGATCAAAAAAGGCCACATCTTTTATGATTGCATTGTATGAAATGTCTAGAGTAGGCAAATCCAAAGACAGATGGAGATTAGAGGTCACCAGGTCCTGAGGAGACAGGAGCATGGTGAGTGACTGCTCATCAGCACCAGGTTTTTGTTTTTGTTCTGAATGATGGAAGTGTTATGGAATTAGGTGATGGATGTACGAGTTGTGAATATACTAACGACTGCTGAATTGTACACTTGAGAGTGGTGAATTCTATGGTGTGTTAATTTTACTTCAATGAAATAAAAAAAATAGTCTAAACTGGTTATGGTGCTAAAGTGTAGAGGAGACAAAACAAGTATGGCTTTGCATCAGCCCTCAAACATCTCCTGTTGCACAAAGAGGACATGCAATCACATTAGCACATCGATGTGGGCCAGCCTCCAGGAGTGATAGGAAGATAATCCCCAATGAGGTACTATTCCAGATAAAAACAAAAATCCCCAGTTAAGTCTTTCTGGTCTCATCCAGGGCTTGCTTCTCTTGGAGTCTGCGCTCCAGCTCTATCCTAATCCCTGTGCTTCCCACGGCCTTCCAACACAAGGCTGTTGTACGTGCTTTCCCTGCCCTGGGAATGTATTCCTTACACTTCTCATCTAGTTAATTTCTCCTCATCTTATGATTCTTAGCTCATACATCATTGCCTCAGGGAAATCTTCCTACCCTGACCTTCAGAATCAGGTCAAATGGCCCAACCGTATGCTCTCTTGTCTTGCAGTTCTGTCCCATAACTCTTACAGGTGCATTTTCACGCTGGTTTGCTTCTTTCACTTAATTGTCTTTTCCTGCCAGATTTTGAAGTTGTTGAGTGTAGGGACCTGCCTGCTTTTGCTCACCAAAATAACATCAGCCCTTCTTAGTGTCTGGCACACAATAAACTCTCAATCAGTACATGATCAGCTAAGTAAATATACAGAAATATCTGGCTATGCAAGAGAATATGGGGTTAGGGGTTTTGGAGAGGAAAGGGTGGTCCCCTCTGGCCCTGAGAACTCACTTCTGTACCCGGCTTGCCTGATGCTGCAACCATTTGGTCATCTTATTCTCATGGAACCCATGCGGTCCTTTGATGTTATAGTTGTCATTTACCTTTAAATCACCTGCAGTGTAATACGAGGATAAGATGATGGAGGGAGTGATGGCAATGCTTAGTGCAACTGTCCAGCATTGTTTTATTGGGCTGTTAGGTCATGTCCAGTTTGTTCACTCAAGTACTTCATCATATTCTGCTGCCAGGTCTATAAATGTCAAATAATGACAACCTTTGATCTCCTGGCTCTGCTCTAAGCATGCTACCAAATGAGCTTCCCGGACCTTCCTTAATAAGAGAATCTTTAATATGGATTAATCATATTATAATAATATATTTGTTCTTTTTATTAGAGTCCTTGGGGAATGTCTTCTACTGGTAAAATGTTCTCTTACAGAGTAGTGAGATCGAACTGGGTTTTATTTTTTAATTAAAAGATGAAAAGTTGTACTAAAAATGTTTTTTAAATGCTTTCAACTTGAAAACAAATGGCAGGCATGTATCATTTTGCACTTAACACAAACTTTACTAGTCCTGGCAATTGAACTAAAAAATGAGTCTGATAGCTAATGGAACATTTGTGGAGAAGACAAACAAATTGTCCAGGAAAAACAAAACCAGTGTTTATTTTTAATTGATAGCAGCTGAGCACAGGGAGATGCAGTTAGCTCAAGGCACAGATCAAGCTTATTAAGTATCCCGGGCCTCTTATAAATCATGGGATGTGTCGAATCTCGAATTAAACCAAACAAGACAATGGCTCAGGATCCTTCCCTTGTACCGGGCAGACAAGACTGGTTGGCAGAGAAACCCTGGGAGGGAGATTGAGCAAGGCTCTTTCTCCCCCTTAGTGGTTTTCCAGCCCACGCAGTTGTCAGCATAGCTGATTTGCCCCTTCGAGGCCAAGGACTGGAGCCAAATGGCCTGAATATGAGTACTGGCTCCCACTCTTCCTAGCTAGCTGTAGCTGATTCTGTCAGGACCTTTGCTGCTCAGGCTACGTGGTTCCTGTACTTGCTAAAGATTCCCTGCCCCTCTGGGGCGCCTAGAGTGGCTCAGTGGGTTAAAGCCTCTGCCTTCGGCTCAGGTCATGATCCCAGGGTCCTGGGATCGAGCCCCACATGGCGCTCTCTGCTCAGCGGGGAGCCTGCTTCCTCCTCTCTCTCTGCCTGCCTCTCTGCCTACTTGTGATCTCTGAGTGTCAAATAAATAAATAAAATCTTAAAAAAAAAAAAAAAAGTTTCCCTGCCCCTCGGGCCTAGAGGAGTCTATTCCCTACCCAAGAGGGTAAGCTCTGCTCAAGTATAGACAGGCCAGAATAGCAGAGAGCTAGCCAATCAGCATGGGAACTGGCCCATAAATATCCTGTCTAATTCACCCCTCAGTAGAAGACTCCAGGCTGTGCTCTGCCTAGTTCCTCGGAGCGCCCCAGCAGATGGAGCCCCAGTTATCCACAGTGGTAACCCATCCATTAAGGTGCGCTGTGCTCACTGGCTTTCCTCTCAGCCATGCCCCATTCTTCTTCCTCTTCACAGGGCTTTCTTGAAATCATCTCCCACATAACACACTTTTTCCAAAAATCCCAATTTCAGTTCTGCTTTTGGGGAAACCCAACCAGAGACATATTGCGTCTGTGGGCCTTTGACTCTTAGGACAGCACTGAGGAGGTCAGAGATAGCCAGAGAGGCAGTCGGCCTGGTGATTAAGAAGTCATTCTCTAGAGCCAGACTGCCTCACAGTGTTTGGGAATGTGATCTTAGCTAAGACACAGAACCCCACTGTACCTCGGTTTCCTCAACCATAAGATGTGGCCAATGATAAAAAAAAAAAAAAAAAGGCACCTACCTTATGGGCTTGTGGGGAGAATTAAGTGAGGAATCCATTTATTACTTTTGGAATACTGCACAGCACACAGTAAGTGCTCCGTGAAGATTAGCTATACTTATTTGAATCACAGACCATCAGACTGGGGATCAGGTTTATAGGTGACCTAGTGTGACCTCCTCATTCTCCACGTTAAGCAACAGAGGACCAGGGAGACATGACCTTGTTTCCTCAGGGTCTCAGAGCTAGTGACAGCAAGATCCAAAGATCTCTCAGCCCAGTGAGACATCTAGCTTAAGAAAAGTTCCATCCCAAAAACCTAGCTTCAGAACAGTCATACCTCCAAATATTCCACTAAGAAATAGAACCCAGGGGGCACCTGGGTGGCTCAGTGGATTAAGCCTCTGCCTTCGGCTCAGGTCATGATCTCAGGGTTCTGGGATCGAGCCCCGCATCAGGCTCTCTGCTCAGCAGGGAGCCTGCTTCCTCCTCTCTCTCTGCCTGCCTGTCTGCCTACTTATGATCTCTATCTGTCAAATAAATGAATAAAATCTTAAAAAAAAAAAAAAGAAATAGAACCCAGGGTAGTCATTTAATTTTGCTTATTAAAAAAAAAAAAATCCTAGGCAAAATGAGGCAAGAAATGGGCAGGAATTATGTTATATTTCAAGGATCTCATGTATTTGAAACCAGAAACTTATTTTAAGGGAATTAAAAAAAAAAAAAATCAACTCTGCCGTACCCTAGATGGAATGTCCTCGTGAAGACTGTATGATTTAGACACAAATGCTTTCTTCGGCAGGTCCTTTGTGAACCTCAGCTTAACCTCCTGGTCTGGACAGATGACAGGGTCTGGCTGTGCAGAGTAGAAGTCCTTAGAGTATTTGAGAGCATTTATCTGATTATATAGCTCCTAGCCTTGGTAGTATTCTCTAGCCGATGGAGGTTTGTCCTAGACCTCATAAAATAAAAATACATGTTTTTCTAACAGTCCTTTGCTTTTTGAAGTTTCTCTTTTTTATCCACTCTTCCATGCAAGCCACATCCTCTCATCTCACTTGTGACCTTAAACGGGGAAGGGGTAAAGCACAGGAAGATACCAGAAGAAGTGGATTGAAGCAGAGACCTCACTAAATGAAAGCTCTCCCTCCTGTTCAGCCACTGAGATCAGTGGGATAAAACCACATTAAAGATGACCTCTGGCCCTTCCCCTCCAGAGATGACATCTTTCAGCAGCCATGAGTGTGCTTCCGTAGAAATACACAAAATATTACCGAAAGGAGAGAGCTCCGTGGTGCTGAGACCTGTAAATATTTGTCTGAGAGTCGTGTTTCTATTTATCTTTGAGTAGTTCTGGCAAAGGAAATCTGGAGAGAATTTCTTAAAAGGTGAAACAAGTTGGTTTGTGAAAGTGGTGTCATTTTTATCTGTTCTAATAGCTTCGGGGAAATCTCTGTGGTCGCACAGTAAATAGTTGTCTCCAGATCATCAGGCCAGGGGAGTTTTATTCCTGAGCTTCAATCCCAGCTACATATCTTGAACCCCACTCGTTTTGCCAATGAAGAATGATTTCTAATATCTCTTTGGCTTGTTAGCTAACCAAGTATTAATACGTTGAGCCTCTTTTCTTCTCTGACTTTCCTTAACTACAACTGATAATAAAAGCTATGACAAAATCAGTTTATTATTAGTGTTATTATTATTATTTTAAAGCTCCCAGGGAAGCCAATTCTGGTTGGATATAGGTCAGCTGTGTGCAAATGGATAATCTTCAAAGCTTAGTGCAATAAAATCACCTTTACTCAGGACCAAATGATACTAGGATACATTACCCAAAGCTCTTCCTCATCATTTTTATGGTGAAATTACTATGATTGAGCATCAAGCTTGCCTAAGATTTCACTTCTCCACTTCCTTGCCTTTATCTTCTGTATACCAAGTTGCAAGGAAGGTTTTTATTTTGCAATTCATTTTTCCTCTTGAATAGTGATTATATGCAGTTCCAGGAGTCACAATGCTGTAGTTTATAATTCTTCCAAGCAGGAGAATGACAACATGGCAATAGAATGCAGAAATAGCAATAAAGAGAAGGGACTATTCGTTCATGTCTCTGGGAGAATTAAGGTGGTTTATTTAGAATGTGTGCTTAATATGGACACTAATATTAGAGCACATGTACCATATATCAGAGGCTCGGTTTTTCAAAAGCACACTTGGTGACTAGCTGAACACATGTAATTAATTTTGGAGTTGATGCTAGGACTACTGATAGGGGAATAGGGAAGTGACAAAAGGGAGAGCAGAAAGCCAGCACAGGTGCATTGTTGAACAGGTTACTGCTGTGGGCAACAAGGGCTCACTCCCATGAAAGCCTCTGACAGACTGCATGGAGCATATCTCAGAACTGTCCCACCTTATATCATCACCTTGCTTTCTTTACCTGTCCATGGTTAGAGACTCCCGGGGGCTAGTGGCGAGAAGGCACTGATGGGCATGGGAATGTGAACTTCAAGGGGCAGTGGGTAGAGCATCAGCAGCATCTTAGAGCGATAGCCAAGACCGGTTGAGCTAAGGAAACAAACACAGGAGCAGCCTCAGAACTGGGGATATTTACATCTGGCCCACTTGTTTAATGTCTTGATCTGGGTTGGTTCTTCTCTAGTTTTCTGATTCTTTTCTTTCTTTCTTTCTTTTTTTTTTTTTTTTTTTCCTCATCTCTTGGGTGTATTAGGGAAACACTGGCTGTCTCATGCCCACTCCTGAGTCAGTCTCTCCAGCACACTGTTCCACCTTTGTTACTGCGTTTCTGCCCATAACTTTCAGCTCCATCAACAATCATCAAGTTCACTTGTCAAATACTGTTAGCCTCTGGTAGAGGTGAAAGAGGTGAAAATGTTCTACTGATATCTCACAGCTGTATCAAACTCTATGTTAAAAATATAAGCAGTTCTCAGGCTGACATCTGTCACACATACTAACATCCATTAGCAAGCAGTCGAAAAAATAGTCATCTAGTCTTCTCCTGTAAACTTAGTGGTGCTCTTCCGTCTGCAGGGACTGCAACAAACACCCTCCAGGAAATGTTCATTGTGAACACAATCCTCTTAGCAGGTCAGGCCGTGGAGTTGTCCATCCAGTGTGTAATAGTACCGTCAGAGCCGTGGACCTCAGCCCGGCTCTCAAGATCTTCAGTGGCCAAGCTTTCCAGAATCTGTAGATTCTCATACATTGTTCATGAAAAGGGGACCGGCCCTGGACAGTCTTTTGAGCCAGCTACATATCTTGAACACCTCTCATTTCACCAGTAAAGGATTATGTCTAATATCTCATTTGCTTGTTAACTAACCCTCTGCTACTGGATAGTGATGGTTGATATGTTGGTATAGCCATGTCTGGAGGAAAATACCTAATTAGGGTACTTTACCTTAACCAATTGCCTCCATGGTATGTGCTTAGATACACACACACACACTTTTAAAAACCAAATCACAACCTGGACACTATTCCGAGACAATAGAAACTCTTTGGAAATCATCATATCTCTTTCCTGGCAAAATATTTCATTAATTTGAAATTTCCTTTTATCCTTAGTCTGAAATTTTGGTAAAGAAAATCTTAATATTCTTCACATACAGTATTGATGCTTTTACTTTGTTAAAGGACTAAGTTTAGGCATTTTCCAGAACTGATTTTGTCTGTTAATGAAAAAAAAAATCAGATTTTGAAAATCCTGTTCCATATCCGCTTATCTCATCCCCCTTCTCAGGTAAATTTTGAAAGGCCACATTCTGCTATGGATTTTTCATTAAATTTTCTCATCAGTCCTGGAAAGTATAAGATAAAACTCTGATTGCATGAGTGAGAATAAATCTTAAAGAAAAAAAAGTGATCTCCAAACTCACATGCAATACATTAAGCCTCATAAGTTGGTGTTAGAACTGTCTCCAAATTACTTAGCTAGTGCTTCATACTGTACCTAAAAATGGTGATGATTTTATTCTTTGACTACAATTGAGTTTTGAGAGTCCATACGGAGCTAAGAGAAAAATATGGCCTAATGGGAAACACCAGGGTTTTGTTGTTGTTGTTGTTGTTTGTTTGTTTTACAAACTTATCCCTCCTTCATTTTCTAATCCATAAAGTTTCTGTACTACTCACTGAAGTAGAATCCCAGTCTGCAAGAGGATGTGCCCCTTTTTGGCTCACTTCTGTGTCCGTGGCATCATGGAAATGGGATTTGAAGGGTCTTCGTGACTATTGCTATTCCTTGCCTTTTGACACACCTTCTGCTGTGTGGAGGCTCTTACTACCTCCCACACTCTCCTTCCTGCCTTCTTCATTGCTCCCAATGCTCACTATCTAGTGGGTGACCAAGAATGCCTGAAAAGTTTGGATGCTAAATCAATGGTTACTAGTTTCTCATTATTTCTCCAAAGGTGCAGCTGCTATTAGAAAGAGTTGTAAAAATACTAGTCGTTGCTACAAGTTGGAGCCCCAAAATGCCCTATAATTTTGTGTTAATGAGACAAATAATGATTTGCAGAATAAAAGCTAAGCAAATTCAAGGGGATTTAATTTTGTATATGTACTAATGGGAAAAAAAAAAAGTTGAAATGGGGGGGGAGATCAAGAAGGAAACAAAATCCAATCCATGTAATAGTTATTTAATACCCTTTATGTGTTGCCTTTAAATCACACCATTTCTTGTCAATTAGTAATAATGCAGTAACTAAAACATCGAAGTGCATGGGGTAAGTGAACAAAACATCAGCTCAGTGTTGGTTAAAGAAAACCCTTGTCTAAAATGATTTCCATTATGACTGATTTATTCAGATATTTGCATCAGTCTTCCAAGCTTGTGTGGTCTCTGTAGACCCAGACTCTCTTTTCCATCTGGAAATTAATAGTTCTCTGAAATCTTAACCACAGAAACTGCACTGTATAAATTATTAAGAAAAAGTAGGGTAAAATTTTAGGCCTCTTAAAGTTGGAAAATGGACCCACTGAGGTCTCCTCTGATCAATCCTCTCTTCTGGGAAGCTTAGGAATTATGTTTAATGACTTTGCTAGTTGTTCTGGCCTGTGTAATTAAGATCCAAATATAACTCTATGTTCATTTTACACTAAATTTCTTATCTGGACAAATGACCCACTTATGAAAGATCATAAAGTATTGTAGACAAGTCATTACATACTTAAAAATCTCCCTAATAAAATGTATCCAGGGATGTTCATATCTGCATTGCTAATAATTTTCCAAAAATATCCCTTACCATAAGTAACTAGAAAATACTGTATATTTTTATTTGAGAAGAGAAAAATAGAATAAAGATCCATAATTATAAATAAGTACATTTCCTTGATTTCATCTAGTGAACATATTAGCATTTTTCTTCTATCATTTCAATTCCCGGATGTGATAGCAGAGTCACCATTACATCAACATAATCTTGCAAGCTTGTGCATTCACTGCAGAATGCAAAATGTCATGACATTTCTTATAGAAATAGGAAACTTTTTTTTTTTTTTGCAAGTTTTGCTGTACATCAAAGGTGAATGAAAATGAGTCTTAAGATTCCAAGGCACGTCAAAATTCTGATGGAAGGACTGGAGCAGCCAGACTATGGAAAATATACCATAACTAACTAAAGGAAACAGAAACTTTTGTTTTTCCATTGCCTTATTAACTTCTCTACAGTCATTGATTAGGAGCTCCAGTCCTATGAAAATGGTGCAGTGTGCCTCATTAAGGATGTCTCCATCATACCAAATCAAAGCAAGGGAAGAATAGAGGGGAAGTAGTAGAAGGGAAGAAAATACGGCACAAGGGAAAACATTTATATGTGTTGGGAAGGAGTATTAAATACTGGATTGAGATTTCAGAGAATCTTTGATGCAATTTTAAAAAATTATTAATTGTTGGGTGATTTGTGTTTTAATCTAAAGGCAGGACACAAGAATTTATATGGTCATGAGGTTTTTTTGTTTTTTGTTTTTTTGTCCTTAATAATCAGTGCCTTCTAAGTATGATCAAGTTCTTGAAAGTTTCTCAGAATTATAGTTTTTGGAGCAGAAGTAGTTATCTACAATTATTACATAGGGCTTTCCTCTCAACCCAAGAAAAAATCCACTTGCAATTTTGACAAGAGGGGATGTTTCAGATTTTGTCTCAGCCAAAAAAAAATAAATAAATAAAAAGAGCACCTGGCCTACTACTTGACCTCTGCCTCACCAGATAGCATGTTCACAACTACATATGTATATACATGTGGTTCATACCAACCAATTAGCCTAAGTCTGTCACTTAGTATAGTAATTGGAGGCATCATGAGAAGCTGCTTCAAGCCTCACCTAAAGCAATGCCTATTGCTGGACTTTTCTAAATTACAAGAATACACACACACACATACACACACACATATATTGAGTTCTGCTTGAAGTCAAGTTGCCTGTTGCTTGCATCATAAGTTTTATGGACATAAGGGTCAACATGAGCAAAGAAATCAAATGTGGGCAAGTTTTGTGGGTAATAATCTCACCTCTTGTTCCTTAAAGTGGAGTCCAAAGATCAGCAGTATTAGTATCATCTAGGAGTTTATTACAAATGCAGAAAGTAAGACCTCACCCCAGACCTACTGAATCAGAATCTGCTTTTAACAAGATCTCCTGGTGACTTGCCTCCACATTAATGTTTGAGACCTGTTCTAGTCCAAGTTTCTGGAATACACTGACTGTGGATCTAAAATATACAAGTGACATGTACAGATAGAAACAGACAAAATAGTCCCACCAGGAAACAGTTGAGACTCAAGGGTTGACATTTTAGGTGAGCAGGAGGACAAGGGTATTTATCATGACGAAAGGAGTCAGGTGTTTAAACAGGACCATCTTGTGGGAAAGTGCAGAAGTGGAGGGAAGAGCTTCGGCTTCATCATCTGCCCTCTTCCTGGTTCGTTACTGACTTTTGTGTAGTTTTGGAAGCTCTGCCGCTTCAGGTATCCATGTGTTAGGTGGAGCAATAATTTCCTCCCAGCCTTCCCTGGGTTGGGATTAATTCAATGTTATCTTGAAAAGTAGAACTTGAAGTGATATTATTGTCTAGCCACGTGCTACTATAACCGTACCCAGATCAATAACATTAGCATCACCTGGGCGGCTGTTGGAAATGCATAATCGCAGCCTGCCACAGATCTACCTAATCAGACTTTGCATTTGAGTAGGATGCTCAGTTGAGTGGAAGCACATTGAAGTTTGAGAAGCAGTGGTCCATTCACTTTCAGAGGCAGTGAACCCCCCATCCCAGGAGAAGTTCAGATGGAGCCTGTTTGAACCTTATCAGGGATGGTAGGGAGGGGAGCCATGCATGGGGTAGTTGGAGCAGATAACTGCCAAGAGCAATTGCATGTGTAGGATACCTGTGCTTTTAGTGGAACACTAAAGCCCAGTAAGGTAGTGTGAAGAGTGGTCAAAAAGGATCATTAATAGCTTCTGAAGCTAGATATGGGATAGAGATCTCATGATGAAATGTTGATTGAAAAAGATGGAGGAAACTTGAACAGCTCTTTGGAACTTACAGGAAATGATTCTCTAGCATAGAATCCTTGCCTAATTATTGGTTTCTTACTGTGTCCTAAAAAACCTTCCTCAGTTACATCAAGTGACATCTGTTATATTAATGCAACTATTGTATTCCATGTTGAGGATATGTCCCATTTTCAGTGAATCCCAAAAGGAAGGAACAGTAACATGGAGGGAGAGGGAAAGTCAATGGGCAGAAATCCCTTCACATACTAGAAAGGATATAACGCTTGGCTGTAATAAGTTTCATCTGAGACAGAGTTACAATCTGTTATGGATGGTTTTTATTTTGTTTGTCTTTAATATAGATGCAACTGTGAGATTGTGGTTAAAAATTAAATCCTTCACTTTGTGAAATTAGACTTTAAATGAAGTCAATGTCTAGCAGAGCTGGTGGTACCTAAAAGTATTCATTTCTAAATCAAGTTTTGCTCCATTCATCCATTTACCTATCTATCCTTCCATCTTGCTATCTTTTCACCCATTCATCCATGCATTATGCATGGATGACCTTCTCATTGACTCTCTTAGTGCATACATTAACTCCCTAAGAATAGAAAGACATTTAGTTTTAACTATTTCTTAGTGAATAATGGGTGTGTCACTTTCTGTAAAATTTGGTCTGTTCATCCTGATGGTTTGTTCATGTCCCAGTGCTGGAGCCAACTATGTACACAACCGTGTATTCACTGGCCCTCAGTGTATACTTTGGAGGCCAGCTGCCTGCTTCCCTCCTTTTGGGTCTGGCAGAATTTTGGTTGGATTAATGCAGGAAGCACTGGGAAATGTATACAAATAACTCACATCTTGTGGCCTGAGCTGTCAGACATCTTCTTGCAGACTGGATGTTCCCAGTCTTCTTCTTTTTGCTCATTTCCATAAAAGACTCAGTTGATAAAACTCCTCACAGTGATTGATGGCCCACAAAGCACAGCCATTTTCAGGCCATGAGTAGCAATTCTTGAACTTGGGAAATATGACTACAATCAATTTCCTTTTCCTTTTCCTTTCTTGCTTCCCTTTATTTTAGTCATTCCTACAGGGTGCGTCCTTTAGACACCCCTTTCTTAGTCATTATCTCCTAATTAATTCCCTTGTTAAATATAAAGTGTGCATTAGGCTTGACTAATGTCTTCCTTTGTGACTAAGGAAAGAAGAATTTATTACCTTTACATATTGACTCAAGCTGAATAATCACAACTCATTTTATTTAAAGCCCGTATTCTTTACAAACCACTGTAGTTTAGGTCCCAACCAACTGTCGATAGAGTCTCACCTGTCTCCCATAAATATGAAATGGAGTCAAGTGTTTGCATATATAATTGACTTTAGAAGTGGCTCTATTCATAAGGAAAACCATCTCTTTTTCTATGTGATGTGTTAAGATCACACCATGAAATTATGGAGGGCCTGAAATGAAATTGCCCAATTTGTGGAGAGAACTGACACTGTAAAGAGATGGAACAGAGGTGTCAAAAAGTCTGCAGGAATAAAACCTATATATGTATTGGTAACCTGGCAATCGCTCACTCTCCAATCATGTGACAGATTAATAAGCATAGGCAGGAAAGGACCTCAGTTCATCTTAGTGGGAGAGAGTCTGTGCTGGGTATGAGCTGGATACAGGCTGGATGACATCGGTCTGGTGAAACAGTGGGAAGAAACAACCTTGGTTGGAATAGAATAACACAGTGGTTCTCAAAGTCATCTGAATAGAACAGAGCAGTGATTCCAAAGTGTCCTAATCTTCAATTACCCTGTAACGCTGATCTTCAGTTTGATAGCTGATTTAATAAGTAAGATGTGGTGGCTAAGCCTAGAAGGGTTTTTGTATTGTGTTCATGCTGATAAAGAGTTCTCGTTTCCAACTAGTCTTTTCTAAGGATTGAGCGTGCTCAGGATGGATTCTTCCCCTGTCTCCACCTTCCTTCTTCAACCCTGACCTCACTGACTCTATTATGGAGCAGGAAGTGCTTAGAAGTTTGGGTCAATGATTTTGGCTCAGATCATGATCCTGGAGTCCTGGGATCGAGTCCCACATTGGTCTCCCTACTCAGCAGGGAGATGCTTCTCCCTCTGACCCTCTCCCCTCTCATGCTCTCTCTCTCACTCTCAAGTAAATAATTAAAATATTAAAAAAAAAAAAGAAGAAGAAGAAGAAGTTTGAGTCAAAAACATCAGGGCTTCTGTCTATAAGCTTTTCCTCGTGGCCATTGCATGACATTTGGAAGATCACTCATCCCATCTGGGGTTAGTAATAATAATGCCTCCTCTGAGTCTTACATGGTTATGAGGAGAGACAATCAGGCCCATGTTAAAATATCCCAGGAGCTTTAGAATTTCTTAGGTGGTATCTTTATTCCTATTTATTTTATTAAGCCATAGGAAGACAGGAACCTGATGGATAGCTGAAGCTTCTGGATACCCTGGTACCCTGTCTGTATCTGTGGTCTTTCAGTAACTATTTGTTGAATGTGTTCTCTCCCTTACTTCTAAAAGCTGTTTGGCTTGTTAGCAGACCACTAGTCACACTGCGAAAGAGCTGTGAGACTGGTTGACTGGAAAATGGTTGAGTTTACTCTATCTATAGTGCCCAGTCCATAGACTCTTAGAAAAGACCACCTTACCATCTATGTGTGTTGAGGCTTTTGGGCTGCTGGGTTCCATGAGAACACCTGTGTTTTTTGTTTTGCGGTTATTTGTGGTTATTTGTTTGTGGTTATTTTGTTGTTAATGGGTTTTCTTAATGTTTCTCTAGAAGTCAGATCTTGAACTTTCTAATTAAGATCCATACTAAGACATAACATACCATTAAGAGAAGCCAGAGACTGACTCGAAACAATGAGTAGATGATAACACCTCCTTGTATTTGTTTAACAAAACTTTACATGATGCACGACCTGGGTTGGGGCCTTGTACTCAGCATGGAACACAGAGATCCCCAGGGTCACCGCCTTCTGCTTCTCCCTGAGTGGTCAGTTTCTGAATTTCCTCCCAGTTGTATGTTCTTGGCAGCCCCTCCTTGTCTCTGAGCCAGATCTCAGTTGCTCAGGTTGTTCAGTCTTGAGGATGTCTTTTCTTCCTTCCTGTGGCTTCACGAGGATTTATTTGCTTTTTCTGCTTCTGCTTACCAAGACTGACTGGAGATAACCATGTGCTCTGTTTCCTTTGATGTCCTCCCAGAATTAACCCTGAGGTCTCTTTCACTTTAATAGTTTTACTGCTAGTGGCATTAAGGTAAATAACAACAACAGATGCCATGGATTGGCTCCCTAGAAGCAGACTCTTAGGTGAGGATTTAGGGAAAAGGGATGTATTGGGAAAATCCCAAGAAAAACACAGGTGAGATGTGAGGCATTGGACTAGAAGGGAAGGGTAGACATCAGGCCAAATCCCAGGTGACTGTAAAACCCAATGATGGTAATCTCCAGATCATAATGGTCACACTCAGCATTTTTCTCAGCAGGGTAAAGTTGTGCTAGTGTTTACACCCTCCCACACCCTGCCCATCAATCATTGGTTCAGCGTTAGCCCTGGGATCTGATTTCCAGCCCCTTTGTTTTCTGAGAGCACTAATGAAGGGGGTCTATGATAGTTGGTGTGGGGATGGACCAAGGGCAAGGGCACATGGCAGTAGTAAAGGATGAGACACAAACAGCCTCCCTTATAGCCACACTGAGGAAAGCTCAAAGGTCCACAAGTCCTCTGGAGATCCTACTTCAAGTCCTGTTCTTTCAGTGATCTAGTCCCTCAATCCTGTGAGCACACAATTCTTCCTTATCATTTAGGCCACTTCTTCAGCAAGGAAGGCCCCTCCTTGCAGGCACAGTTAGACCCTCAGCAGTGGTTAAGGGCCATAGGCCATTCACACTCAAGGGGGTAATTTACTTCTCAGGGGATCTGAAATGATGACTCTAATCTCAGTTGCCTCTGGCTCTGCCCAGGAAAGGTCACCTCAGAGCCTCCCCACACACTCCTCACTCCTGGGTGCCAGGGATGCAACATCTGCCTGATACATGTGCTTAATTATAAGGAAGATGGAGAGGGGATACTTCAAAATGAGAGGTAATTAGGTTTTTGAGAAGTCATCATTTTAGGGACATTTTGTTCCAGCAGGAGCTTTCATATTGCACAAGTGTTTTGCTGTCGATAAGAAGTTTTTTAGGGTTTTGTTTTCCTTTCTTAACCTTTGTTTCTTCCCTCTGCTTCTGCATAAAGGGAGTTTACGGATGTAGACATTTTGGAGCAGAATGAACATTCTTTTGGGTTCAGCAGGTTTATGGTGACCTGTTCTTGTTTTCACATATGTATAGTTTACAGTAAAACATTCCTAGCAGTCATGTGAGCAAGCTCGGGCAAAAGGCAAGTTTTTCTCTTTGCTGGTTCTGACATTTTGCATCCTAATAAATTCACAGTGGAACTAATCCAGCTGTCTTCTTAGAAAATATAAAGTTTGGAAAAGGACTGCTACTATTCATAGCTATGTAATAGTTTGTTTTATACTGTGCAGAGTTGTAGTTATAAACATGCAAGCAGCTGGCAATAAATAACTTTATGACAGCTATTTCCAAGGTATAATGAAGAAAACAAAAACAAAGTTATTGCTTATAATTATGGTGCCTGGGTGAGCTTGCACAATGCACTTCAGACAATTTGCTGGCCAAGTGCATGTGATCTCATTCACAGTCTCCTCTAAATGACCTTGGCCTTCAGGTTATTTAGCCTTGGAGGGGGGAGGTATCGTGATTTGCATTTTCCAGTGCAATTTGTTAAGCAGACAGGATCCTTTTGCTCTATTCACCCGTGGAATGGGGGGGGAGGGGGAAAAGTGAAATTAAGGACTCTTCTTTACTATTGAAGAGGTTTTACATTAGAAAAACATGTTGGGGGCAGTAGTTTGTCAATATTTTCAAAAACTTAAAGGTACTTTTCCTTTAACCCAATGGTTAAATAAGTTAATTTCATTTCTAGAAATAGATCCTATGAGAATACTGTTAAGTACATAGAGGCATAGTCAAGAATGCTCGCTGTGATTTATTATAGCAAAATTTAGAAATACCCTATATGTTCATCAATGTGGCAAAATTAGATAAACAGCATAACCATGCCATTGAATAGAGTGCATAGACCTTAGACACATGAGGTGGATCAATATGCACTGACATTGAACGATCTCCAAGATCTAGGACATGAAAAGAAGCTAATCTCAGAAACATAAACCACAATGCATGCTCCAATTTATGTAGGAAAAAAATATATAACTATGTTTATATATGCCATCTAACTCCATTATTTTTTCATTCAACCATTTGGCAGGTATTCATGAGTTCCAGTCTGCATTTCCAGTACTGGTGATACAACAACAAGTAAAACAAAAGTCTTCTTGGGAGTTACAGGCCAGTGGGGGGAACTGAAGCTGAGGACACAAAGAACAAGCAAACAACTGTGTGTCAGGTGGTGTAGGAGTCATAAAGGGATACAAAGCAGCCTAAGGGAATAGAAAGTAATTTAGCTAGAGGCCAGAAAGAGCCTCTTTGAGGAGGTGACATTTGATCAGAGATCTAAAAGGAACATGTGCCAGGCTGTAGGGACAGTGAGGCCAAAGTCCCTGAAGCAGGACTGTGTTTTGTGTGTTTGGAGAACAAAAGGAGGCCAGTGTGGCTGCAACTCTGTGAGCAAAAGAAAAAGGGGGGTAGGCACAGAGGAAGCCAAGAGTCAGATCACTGGGAGCTTGAAGGCCATGGTCTTTGCTTCAAGTTTTATTTAAAGTGTGGTAGAAAGTGACAGGAGGACTGAAATCGGAAAAAGATTCAATTTTCTTTAGGCTTTAACATGTAAATTCATGGAGTGGAATGCTGCTAACCAAACTATGGACCATGAGGGCCTTGTGGGGTGGGTCTTCTAGTTGAGTCAGAAGAAGGGAGGGACATGGCTATAGGAGAAATTCTCAGTGCTCTCTGCCTCCACCAGTCTCATTTGAGCCTTTGGGAATACAGTCATGCATGACTTGAATCATTAGGAAATATTAAAGGCAAAAAAAATAAGATCAATTATTCCTTTTGTAAAATAATAAATCCCTTAGTTCGCATTCCTTTCTCTGACCTTGAGGGAGTTTGCTTTCCTGGCTTTACTGATCCTCCATGTTTATTGAAAAGGCCTAATGTGTTTTTTATCACAGGATTTTTCATGAGAATGAATCAGATAATATACATAGAGCTCTTAGTCTGGTGCTTGGCACATTACAATAATTCAAAACTGACAGCCATCATTGTTGCCATGATGCCACCGCCCATGTCCAAACAGCATAAGGCATTCAGGATGCTATGAAATTGCCTGACTCTGTCATCTTTATCCTGAGCTGTAGAAAAGGGTAAGAGGCTATTTTTTACCATCATAGAATTAAATAGCTGAATAAACCATCTAATCCAACTCTGTTCCTTTTACAGCTGGGAAAACTGAGGCACTGAGGGGATACACTAGTGGCTCTCAGATTTATAGCTAATGAGTGACTCTGATCTCTTGCCTTTCAGTTCAAATCTTTATTTGCTGCATCAGTATTTCCCTAATTTTAAGTATTCACATTCCACTTCCTAATATGATGATCATCTAATATTTTAATTGACTCTTTAAGAATTTTTATTTTCATAGGAAACTTTGTATCATCACCCTAACTGGAAAACCAATATTCCTTTTTGTAAGTCTTTATAATAACTTAGAGTTTTAGCATATTTATGTCATTGCTTTTGGCACAGTAATGCTGTGTAACAAACAACCCCAAAACTTAGTGACATAATAAGAAGCATGTCTTCCTTGCTCATATACCTGTGGGTTCATTGGGACACAACTGCCTTAGGCTGGTTTCAGACTCTACTTGTCTTTCAGCCTCAGGCTACATGAAGCATGTCCTTCTCATGCTTCTCCTCTAAAGTCAGGAGAATAAAAGTTCAAATCTAAATGTTATGTCTACTATTATCCCATTGGCCAAACAAAATCATATGCTCAAGTCCATCATCAGGAATATAAAGAAAAGACTTCCTCCCCTAATAGAGAAACTGTAAAATCACATGGTAAAGCATGTAGATGGAAGGAGAGATGAGGACTTGGAAAAAGTAATGGGGATATGGGGCATATCAAAATCTTATGTAGATGTTACATTGAAATGAGTAATGGCCGTCTGTTTGCCACCCCAAAATATCTTGCATACTCCTAGAGTTAGTCATATCACAGTCTGAGAAACACTCGAGTATTCTGCATTCTGGGTAAAGGGATTGTGGCACAAGCCACTATCCTGGTAACCAAACACCTAAAGACAAAGAAAGGTACCTTGATGTTCCATTATTTCTAAGATGCTCACTTTCTCATATCTTATCTTCTTTGAAAGTAGGATACCACCTATACGCAGAGGTGTTTTACAGTCAAACATAGTCATGGTGAGTTTTCACTGCCTGTACATGTGTATACTTGGTTATTGTTCCTGGTAGACTGGGCAGTTGCAACCTCTTGACTTTCAGCCAACCAACCAATTAGAGGCCATATAAGGGGGAGTAGTGTGTTTGGCTATTGTCTGAAAACCTTTTTTTGGCAACAAAGAAGAAGCCAGCTTCAAAACTTTTAGAGAAAGTATTAGAAGCTTGGAAAAGAAGTCCAGAGCGGGGCACTGGTGAAGAACTGGATCAACAACACCTATCTTGAGAGCACAAGGATGAAACTGTAGAGAACGGTTACCTGTGACTCTGTAGTGGAAAATGATTTAGAGGTACTGGACTCTGCAGGTAGATAAATTTTAGGAAACTTAACCAATTTATCTCTTTTTAATCTATTCCCTAGAGCAAGATGTAATTTAAGAAATTATCTAAAAAAATCCAAAATACCAATTAAGTATGCAATAAAAATCCTAAACGATAAGAAAACACGTGTTGTATTTCAACTCAGAGAGCTTCCCCTTTAGTAGTGGTACACAAAGTACAACAAAATAATGGTGTTTCTTGCAATCGATAACTTCCGCAGTGAAATGGGATATGTAATTAAAAACAGTTAAATGGAAGGTGTATCAGGTAGCATGCTTTTGCTTGCAAATAATGGAAAATCTAACTAAAACTGACTCAATAAGAAGGAAAGTGTTGGCTCAGCAATTGAAAGATTCTCAAGACTGGGAGCACTTTATAGTTAATTTACACCCACAGCTCACTGATGTCAGAACTTTCCAGCTCTCTCTTTGTGGCTAAGGGGGATGTGTGCTACTTACTTAAGTCAATCAACACCTTCCCGTGCAGCTCAGGATGGAGTCAATCCTATCCAGCTGGCAAGGCTGTTGTAGAAGCAATGGGTAGATGGCAAAGAGAGTGGATAAAGAAGCGAGAAAGAAATTCCCACTTTATAGGAAAACATGAACCAAGAATCAAGGGCCAGAGAAATACAAGGGATGGTTATGATGTTGGCTTAGGACTTACCATTTTGGTTTTGAGGCACTGTTAGAATCAAGATAAAGAAGGTGGTGGGGTATTTCTTTCCTTGCCCCCAAATGGAGGAGTGGAAATAGACATTCAAAAGGATGGGAGGCATAATCGACAGCCCTGAGGATTTCAGTGTTTCTACAAATATATTTGAAACCAACATGCTGGGTTAAGGAAGTATTTTCCAGTTAGTGGCTCAATCTATAATTTCACAAAAGAAAAATCCCCTCTCACCCTCCAAATCAAATGATTACTTTTGCCCCAAGAGAGCAAGTGCATGTTGACTTGAAAAAATAAGCCTAAAAGTCAAGTGTTATGAAGCAAGTTTTCCAATGGCTGTATGCTGAGGCCTGATTAGCATGGAGACTTTTTGCTCCTTGGGCTTCTGGAAGGAGAATACGGAGCCTTACAAATCAGGCTGGTGATGTCATTCCCTAAGTTCCACAGGTGACTGCTGAGTTATGTGCGCTTGAAACAAACCAGGCTAATTGGCCTGGGTTTTGGTACAATCTTTCATTCTTCCACGGGAGAGGATTTTTGTGGGAGGTGGTTATGTTAAACACAACTTTGAAATAAAGAAATCCCATGCTACTCACTTCTGGTGATACTATCAAAAATTTATTATGGTGAAGAACACAGAGTATAAGCTGTAAAATCCCTTAGGTGAGCTCACCTCTATTTGTTCACCCTTTATTTCTCAACCCCTCTCTCTCTCTCGCTTTTTCTTTCTCTCACCCCTTCCTCAGTCCCTGCCTCCTTCCATCCATCTCCCTCTCTCTCAATAAAAAGTGATTAATGGAGGAGATTTAGTTTGGACGAATTATATACAGAGGTATTTTACATAAAGTGAACTTTTCCCATGATATTGTATTTCCATCTCTGCTTTATCATTGCTTTTTTTTTTGTTTGAATTAATGCAATAATATTACTGAAGCCATCCTCCATTACACGACCATTTGCCTTCACATTCAAGGCAATGATGTCATTTTCAGATGAAGCTATTTGTCCTTGTTAAAACAGGCAAGGCAGTTGGTACATTCAGACTCAATTACTAAGTTACATGATTGATTCCAAGATATTGCTGGGAGGTAAGGCAAATGCAAGTTGCCATTAACTGTTCAGTATGTTCTCTTCTGCGAGATCTAATGGGAAAAAGACTCCTATAACTGGCCCTAAGAGGGAAGCAGAAGGTAGTTAGATCAGTTCCCCAGGAGGGAGACTCTGAGACAGAGATTAGGGTGCATGGTGCTTATTTAGGTGTGCCCTTGGGATCACACCTGGGGAAGAGAGGGGAGCAAAGCAGGAGTGGGCAGAGGGAAAGAGGAGCTCTGGAGCTGGTCGGGCCCTTCAGTGTTGCACTGCATTAAGCTAAGATGAGCCAAGCCTTTCCACTCTGTATTAATTAGTCTTTGGATGTGGACTGTCTTGAAAAGGGGCAGGACCCTGAGTGGAGTAGCCCTTTGCATCTGAGGCAATCCTGGAAAAGTTGACTGTTGGAGACTACCTGCTGACAGCACGGTTGAGGTCTAGGCCCCAGACTCTAGGGCAGTTTTCCTCCTCCAGGGATGATTTGGCCCCCCAGGGGAACTTTGACAAGATTGAGGCACATTTTTTTATTGTCACAACTGGGGGAAGAACAGTGTCATCAAGTGGATAGAGTCGAAGAATGCTACCAACCATCTCCCAATGCAGCACACAGCCCCTAACAACAAAGAATTATCTGGTTCAAAGTATCAACAGTTCACCAATCAACAGAACACCAATTCCCCTTGAAGTGGAGCTTTTTGGAGATATTACGGCCTGTCAGATACAGTGTCCTGTGTTCCTCCCACAGACCCTTTAGTTTCCATTTACTAAGGAGGAAACTGATGCCCAGGGAAGTTCAGTTAAGTTCCCAACAAGGTGAACTGGAAAGACATCCAGGTGGGGTTTAAAGTGGGCTTGCTTGCCGAAAACATCATGGTATCTTCTGGCTTTTGCTTGATGGTGTGGCAGGTCTGAAACCTCTCTCTTTCTCTGCTCAAACACAAGACAGGTGAGGTTTATGTGCTCAGTTCATTTGCATGGAATTCCCAAACATTCAATTCCCTCTATTTTGTTTAAAAGGCATAGCAGAATGTGAGTGAGCATGGCAAAAATGATAGGGATGACCCCGAATCCTCTCTAATTTGTATTTGTATTTTTAAGCTGGCCATTCCTGACCTCTGGGGCCCTTTCTATTAGTAACAAATTGCTTACAGTAAGCTTGCAGCTGGTTTTTATGTTGAGAGAAAGGCCTGTCAGTGGTCTTGGTGAATGCCTTTAAAAAGACTAGAACATTTCCAGGAGAATTTGCTACATGCTATCTCTTCATTGTTCTGTATCCTTGGATTTATTGAATCATTCAAGAACATTCCTCACGATCTTATTGGCACCTCCAGAACCCAAGGAATCAAAAAAAGAAAAGAAAAGAAAAGAAAGAAGAACTCATTAATTCATTTAAAAAGTAGCTCCTATTCCATTTCAAAAATTGTCCTATTTATTAGTATTTACTAGTAAAAGAACAGAAAAAAGGAATCTATTGCTTTGCAGACCTGTAGGTGAGCTTAACAGAATCCATTATTAACTCCTTCTACAACAAAATCACATGAATTGTGACTTTTTAAATAGGACATCCACGTAAAGGGAATAAACATGCAGTTTATAAAAATGTTACAGAAAATAAAATGTAGTACACATTTAACCCAAAGATATAAAGAAAAAAGACAAACATTCCATCATTATTGAGCTCAGCAATAACATTTGGTATTATAGTTAACCACAGCTGCAGTGTTTGGGTTCTGCTGCATAGTCAGTCACATTTTTTAAAAACTCCGTCATTGATTTCTACAGCACATTTCTATATGATGAACGTTATCACCTTCATTTTCAGCTGAAAAATAAAAATACGGGAAAGATGAAAACAACTTAATTAAATTTACACAGAGGTCCATTGGCAGAGGACATTGTTATGCTCAGATCACGTTCCCCCATTAGAGAGCCTAAATTAGAGCTAGCTCTCTAGTCACATTTGTTCCTTGACTCTTTCAGCCAGATTCTTTACACATTTCTGGGTAAAATACAGGGTCTTGGGCAGTTTGGGCCACTCTAACACACTGCCTTGGACTGAGCGGCTTCAACAACCAACATTTCTTTTTCACAGATCTGGAGGCTAGTAAGTCTAAGATCATCATACCCACAGATCCCGTATTTGGTGACGGCCCCTTTCCTGGTTTGCAGATGCCTGTCTTCTCCTTGTGTCTTCAGAAGGGGAAAAGCACAGAGTGTTAGCTCTCTTCCTCTTCTTATGAGAACTAGAACCCTATCGTGGGGTCTCCACCCTCCCCCTAACTCCCAAAGACCCCACCTCCAAATACCATCACATTGGGGTTCACCATGTCAATTTGGGAAGACACAAACATTCAGTCCATTGCATATGGTTTAAGCAGTAATGCCTCTGTAAAAAAATTGACTTTAAGAAAATGAGCATATATATATATATATATATATATATATATATATATGCAGTTTGTTTAAATTTTACTGATAAAAAGACTGTGTAGCACACAGTCTTACAAACAAGAATAGAATATGAAATACTTTATTATAAATTCTATACAGCTGATCAATTCTTACAAAAAACTTTTGCAAACATTATAAGAATTTTCTATCTATAGCCAACCTGTGGTTGCAGTTGACCCACAAGTATAGTCCAACAGGTACGTTGATTGATATTTTCAGATTTTAAGCCACTAACATGACATCACTTAATGTCCAACTGAGATAGGATGCTCATTAGCAACACCATTATATAGTATTTATATTGTATACACATTTATAATTAATATATATTTATGTTATATAATATATGTGTTATATAAATGGATATAGTATTTATATTAAATATGATATACATTACTTATATCATACAAATGTATAATAGACATAAGTCATTTCAAGGGCAGAGGCAATAGTAAAATGTGAGGAAAATAATTAGGAGGTGATGAGATGATTTCTGAATATTTGTTTTAGATGTAACATTGCAGGCTTATATGATTTAATTTCTTAATTATAACTATGTTTAACAGTTGGTTCACAAGATTCCTGGAAATTTGACAGTTAGCTCTCCTGAACTGGTATGATTGCTGCTGATAAGTTTTCAGTTAATCGAATATGCCCATTTTCCACAGTATCTCCTACTCCAACTGAGAGGCATTTTAGGGGCCTGAGCATGTGAATAGAGGGCATCCCATTATCAAGTAAATAGATGTTGAACTAGAAGATGTCAGGTTAAGCAGAGTTGTTTTAAAATTTACTGTTATTTTTGTGGTTTATTCACAGGCATTTCCCTGCATCTCAACCGGCATTTATGGTAAGTGATCTAGCTTTTGATAATATTTGTATTTCGTTATTTTGTTGTTAAAGGCAAGGTTCACAGGAAGATAAAATATTCTCTGATGGATATAGTTTGCTGTGATTTAGAGACCCAAAAAGCAGGTCGAATCCCATGGAGGGATCTCTAGAGGCTATTCAGATATTCTTTGGTGTTCTTGAATTTTGTTGTATTGGATACCACATGTAATGATTTGATGCACTGTGGCTTAATGTCTTTTGTTAAACAAAGCATTCTGCTTTGGTAGGATTTGACCTATAATAGGGTTTTCTTTAATCAAGCCAGGTTTTTCTCCTAGATGACTCATAATGCATATAAAGCCTAGCAGTATCATTATTTTGTTGTGAATTACAAAATAAATAATGGAAACATTAAAACATACACACATGCATGTGTCAGTATATTTAATTTTAAAAATATCCAAAGGGGGGGGGAAATATCCAAAGAAGTGACTGTTAATAAAAACAAATAATTTTAGTAAGCTGAAAATATATATACTTTTTTAGTGTTGACAGATTGTTTTAGATAATGACTGCTTCACTTAGAGATGGGAGCAAAATGTTTTTATAATCATTTGTTTTCACTAACCTAAAGCTCCCGAAATATTATTCCACCTACAATGACATTTCCTGATGCTTTCTTTCTTCAGGCCATTAATAAATGTGTTTTACAATATTAAGGTAACATGGGGCTTAATTGTCATTTTAGGGTGTGCTGATCAGGGAAAATAGATTAGACCCTTCTGAAATCAAACTTCTCACATAAAGGCTCTTAACTGAAAAATAAAATATGTACAAATGTAAAGAAATAGTTTAAGTTCATTACTATTGGGAAGGGATACCTAGATTGATGTCAAAGGTACAAGATTTATTTCTCCTTAATATAGTATTTCTTCTGAAGGCCTTGGAGAGAATAAAATGGAAAATACAGGCCTGAATCAAGTTAAATGGGGAAGGATTTGGCTGCATCATTTAAGAATTTGAGGCATGCCTTTTTCTTCTCCACATTCCACTGTAGCCTGTGTTTATGGAAACACAATGGACACTGGGCTGGAGAGGGCTAAACCGCACCATCTACATAATCTCCATTTTGGCCATTCTTTCTGCCTCACAGGTACCCAGTTAGAAATCTTAAAAATCTGCTTAAAGGAGACATGAAATGAAAAGTTTTGCCTGGGCAAGAGCCCACATCTTCATTTTACCTTGTCTGGAGTCAAATTAGATTCTACTACAGAAACGGTTCCCCTCTCAAGAATGGTCTCTCATGACAGTCTTGATTTTCCTTGACAACAAACAAATACACACCTGCCTAAAACAATACTATGTTTACTTTCTATGTTTATTACCTTGCCAGATTGCTGATGTCTGATTTGTTTCTGAGAATCTAGGGCAATGTGCAAAAGATTGCCGGTGAATTTAACATGTTACACTAAAAAAGGGGGAAGGGGGGGGTAAAGAAGAGAAGGATAGTGAGGAGGGACAGGAAAATGAGAAGTCAAGAAAGAGTAGTAAGAACTAAATCAAACCTAAAGTGGCTCATGGATAATTTTAATCCCCGAAGGACAGAAATTTCTGCTCAGAGACAATAATATGACCCAAAATATGCTAACTTGTTCAGTACTGCGTTATGTTGGGTAGGAAGGAAATACTGAAGATTCTGGGGGAAGACATTGACACCAAGTCACAGCCACTGGCTTGGAGGGCTCCCACCAGTCAAGCTTCATCAGTTTTCACAATGCCAGGTCCAAGCAGATAGTTTTCAAGTCCTGGATACTCCTCTTTTTCCCCTCTATCTTTTGAGTAAATTTAAAAGTGAGGCTGATACCCACAAAGTCAGGTGCCATTTTGCTTCCATTAGCCCCACTGGAGTTTGAGGCCTTGATCTATTTTTAGCTCCATGAGATCGTGTTTTAGCAACTTTTAGATCATTCCAATTCTCTTTAGTTGATGGACCACTTAGCCATTTGCAACTTGGATATTATTTCCTATGTCCCTTGTGAAATCATCGCTTTCCGATTAGCCCTTGATTCTCTCCCAGAACCCATGTATTATAGATTGGTCCTTTTCTCACTCTTGTTCAGGGGCCCCTGCTCTGCCTCCGTCATTATCCAAATCACTGTTATTTTTATCTCCATTTATTGGGATTTGAAATCGTCCTTTATTTAAGGAAATTGGTCCAAGGCTAAAAAGAAAAGCTTTAAAAAAGGAAGCAAACAAAAATTCCCAACACTTTATAAGTCATATGAAAATGGATTTAGAGTGAGAATTCAGAACAGTCTCTTGGTGCTAGCCTCCCCCTTCTTATTCCATATTCTACCTTACTAGATTAATTTTTCTAAAAAACCACTTGGTGCATGTTTCCCATCTGCCCAGGAGCCTTTGATCATATTCCATTACTTGAATGTTAATATTTATTCCTTTCGGACTGAACAATAGGTGCTTTATGTATCTCCCTAAACCAGTGCGTTCAAAGTATGTGAAGAGGGAGAGGAAATCTCTTCTCAAGGATGTGAATTGGTATGCCACGAAATTTCTATGTACCTTTGATTTCGCATCATCATTAAAAATTATTTATTTATTTGGAAAAGAGAGAGAGCATGAGCAGGACAAAGAGCAGAGGGAGAAGCAGACTCCTTGCTGAGCAGGGAGCCCTACACGGGGCTGGATCCCAGGACCTCAAGATCATGACCTGAGCTGAAGGCAAATGCTAAACCGACTGAGCCACCCAAGCGCCCCTTGCATCTTTAAAAGGGTGATTTAGTTTGCAGCACTTCCTAAACTTATTTGGCCATTGATAAATTTCTCAGCCCTCTCAGGACTGATGTTTTCTCCTAGAAATAGGGTTTTTTGTTTGTTTGTTTTAAGATTTTATTTATTTATTTGACAGAGAGAGATCACAAGCAGGCAGAGAGAGAGGGGAAAGCAGGTTCCCCACTGAGCAGAGAGCCTGATGCGGGGCTCGATCCCAGGACCCTGATATCATGACCTGAATGATAGGTAGAGGCTTAACCCACTGAGCCACCCAGGCGCCCCTGCTAGAATATAGTTTTAGAGATTTCTTGTCATGCATCCTCCAAGGACACATCTTCTGTGACCCACAAAGGAGCTGATAAATCTCAGAACATGTGAGAAACTTTGCCAGCTCCAACCCTGTGTGCCTTCCTTATAGCACACTTCCACATGCTCCTATACTCATACACACACTCATACGCACACACACTCATACCCCCATGGGTACCGAAATCACACACGCCATCACTATCACACCCCTGAGGCCCAAACAGAAACACACCACACACACTGATACAATTGAATAGTAACCTCTGAGTAGTCTTCCGTCAATATGCCAACTCTTAGTGGTCATTATATCTTTTGAAATCTTTCGGCATTTTAATCTGAACAATTAGTTGCCCCCTCATTTTTGGCCCATAGATTTTTTGCTTATGTATCCTGTGCTCACCACCAGTTTGGAATTCTTTGATGGGCATAGATTTATTCTGTTCACAGCCAGGGTCTAGCATTATATCTCTAGGACAAACTCAGCAAAGAGTTGCTGTTTGATCCCAGTGATAATGATTGTATCCCAAAGTGTTCCCTAACCGAAGATCCAAAACACAGAATTGTTGATTGGCAAAATAACAGGTAGAGGAAGGCCTTCTTAAGTCAGTATTTTCCTAATGGATGAACATCTCTATTTTAGGAAAAACAAGTAGGCTTCTAACAGCATACTCAACTAGACATGGTAATTGTAGGTATGGCAACATCCACCTTGATAAGGTAAAACGAAAACTCACGAACTTGTTCAGAGAGCCAAGCTGAACACAACACTTGACTTCACTTAAGAAAATGCCCCCCTTGGGGTGCCTGGGTGCCTCAGGAGGTTAAATGTCCGACTCTTGATCAGTTCAGGTCTTGAGTTCAGGGTCGTGAGTTCAAGCCCCATGTAGGGTGCCATGCTGGGTGTGGAGACTACAAAAAAAAAAAAAAAGAAAGAAAGAAAGAAAGAAAGAAAACAAAATGTTTGTTTATTATGGCTCATGGGACAATGGTCAGATAGGTACAGATCGGCCCTGAGGAAACTACCCTGACTTCTCCAGACTTGCCCTAGTTCCAGCTGCCTCCCTGCCTGCTGTGATTTGCTTTAGGTTTACCTTCACTTTTAGATTTATGGCCCACAAAGCCACTGTAACTCTCGTTCTATTAGAACAAAATTTTGACTATGGTAGAGCTATCTTTTGAAAGGGGTTTGGCTATTTAATTGCCAAAAATAATCTCATACCAGGGTAATTTCAACAGTAAGCATTCAATTCCCATTTCATGGAAACTCAGACATCATCCCCACATTCAAAGTGTCCTGGAGCATCTCATATATACCAGTACTTCAGAGGTCCTTCAGCCACAGAGGAAGCCCATTCCCTCCCAGCCTCTCCCCGCTCCTCAGCCTTTTAAGGATTTTATTTATTTATGTGACAGACAGAGATCACAAGTAGGCAGAGAGAGAGAGGAGGAAGCAGGCTCCCTGCTGAGCAGAGAGCCTGATGCAGGGCTCGATCCCAGAACCCTGGGATCATGACCTGAGCCGAAGGCAGAGGCTTTAACCTACTGAGCCACCCAGGCACCCCACTCCTCAGCCTTTTAAAGACAAACCCTGAGGGCAGCAAAACAAGCCACCTTTTGCACAGACTGAAGAATACCCACTGTGCCACACAACTGGATTTCAGGAAGGCACACGGCGGGAACAGAATCTGCCCCCTTTTAAGTTCTCCTGGAAGAGGAACCAGACTTTTCCACTCTGACTTCCAGCAACTGCTGCAGCTGCTCTAACATAATGTTTCCAGGATGATTCCAGAGGGCACCGGACCGCCTGCTTGCACTCAGGATGAAAAGCCACATTTGGTCAAATACCAAAGAAAGTCCTGTGTTACTTTTGGAAAAATAGATCCAGATGAGGCTTCCAGGGGCTCAAAAACTCCCAGATTCCTGTTAAAGATTTGAATTGGCTGCTAAGCCTGTCTCAGAGGGACAGATCTGAACTTCCTTGATGGACATTTCAGATCTTGTGCGTGCCTTCTGCCCTCTGAGCCTGACTTGGACGCTTTGGTGCTAATAAGTTTAACAAAGGAGGCTAGACATGATACATAGCAATGGAATTTTTACTGAGAAGTGAACAGCAAAAATAATTTTACTTCATTTTATGAGAGTCAATATAGTTAACAGAAATGAAGTCCAGGTGGGAAAGTGTATCCCCGGAGTAATGGGGAAAATATTCTCTCTGGAGTCAAAGAAAAAACCTTGAATCTTGCTTTCCAGGTACAAGGTGGTGTTTTTAGAGAGGAAAGACTTTCAGACAGTGAGTTATTGGCTGGAAATTGCAGAAAAAAAAATGTGCAATGTAACTTAGCTAAAGCAGCTTTCGTATTTATTCAGCCTATTTCTGTTATCAGGGTGGAAGGCCTGTTTCTATCAAATCACCTGGCCTCCCTCTGCTTTCCTTGAAATGCTGCCAGGACACGGCTTTTCTAATTGAATCCCTCATTTGCATTCAAGTTTGCTCTTTTGCTTCGAACTGGTAAAGCGGAGACCAGCCCAATGTTTCTTTAACCTTATATTTACTTGGCAAATATTTTTATCACTACATCTGTCCAAATTCACAGACATGACTTGGAAAGAAACCAGGACATCCTCCAACAGCAATGCTAAGGGCATGCCCTCAGTCAGCTTTAAATGCTGACAGATTTCAGAGGGTGTGACAACCATTGCTGGCAATTCTGGGCTCTCTGGAAGAGTTACCTTATGTAATACACTTGGGAACCAGAGCAAAATTGACAAAAATGTGTGCTCCTCCCTTTCATCCCCCTGACAGCTCTCCCCTCCCTCTTGCTTTCTTCTTTTCCCTTTGATATTCCCATTTGCTTTGAAAACTTCCTTTCAGGTGGTCAAATGATGATTCTTTTCTCCCTCATAAATTCCCTTCTCTGACATCCTGTGTTTTTTTGTCCTGGTCACTTCATCCCCACTGTATGAAGCTTTATTGTTCTTGGCAATCCTTGAGTTAATTGCTGGCCTTGGAAGCAATGTAACATTAGAGCCGGTGTAACTTACTTCCCTCTGGGAAAATGCAGTGCTGGGGCCAAACCCATCTCAATTATATCACATTTGAATATTATTTTATAAACTGGTCCTAATGAAGCACAGGAGAAATAGCGTGATGGACAATGAAATTCTAGCTATTAAAGTGTTTTTAATCCTCTGGGTGCTTACCATTGGAATAGGCAGTTTTCGCAGATACACTCACACATGCACACATTCATTCATTCATCCCACAAAATGCGGTAAACCCTGCTCTTGCTCTCTCGAAGCTCCTTGGGTGTTTAATAATCAAAAGACATCCGACTAAGACACTAAAAAGACTACCTTTGCTCTGGAAAACAGTTTCAACTATCCAGCAACAAAATATGCTAGTTCAGCTTACATAAAAATGACAGTGAGACCCACAGGCAGAGTTAGCCCAGGGGACCTGCCAAAAGAGATGAAAATCCTGGAAACAGCTTTCTGGTGCTCTGGATGCAAGTGAGCAACCAGGGTCATTCTCCCCGGTGTTCTGTTCAAACCAAATGATTTTAGGACTTAATTAAAGGATTAGGTTTCAAAAACTAATAAAGATTGCAACTTGATTACTGTTTTGGAGGTGTGGATGTCTCCCTCCTTGCTTTTGTGTTTAAGGTAAAAATTTGACTGAGGACTAAAAGGTGCAAATGATTTCAAACCCACCCTCCCTCAGAAGCTGCCACTTACTGTTATGCTACATTTAAAAAAAAAAAAAAAAAAGCCTTTCTTACAGAAAAAGTATTAAAACAGTAAGCCTTTTAAGGAACTAGGAAAGCCACTTCAGTAAATTTCAGAGCCTCTGCGCATAGTAGTAACTGGGAATATCTTTCAGCCACATTGAAAAATACTATTAAGATGTTGTCCCTAGAGAACTGTTTGAAGGCATCTAAGAACTGACCACACTTTCTGTTCTATCAGTGAAATAATTTCCATGCGCTTTGCTCATTCTTCTCATCCAGTCTTGAATGGCATTCCCTTTTCTTGCTCCTTTTACGTACTTGTATCTGAAGGGTGAGTTTAAATAAACATAGCTCAGCTCTCTTTCTGAAGGACTTAAAAAAATAATTCTGACAGTTCTCAGAGAAGTCAAGTATGCTTAGCTCTTTAGGACAGTTTTCATGTCACATCCTTTTTAGTCCATGATTCTATTTTTAAAATGCATCTTGAAATGCATTCGGAAGGGGCTATATTAGTTAGAGTAAAGCTAAGCTGCTGTAACAAAGAGACTCTAAAATAGAGTGAATAGAGATGTTTATTGCTCTCTGGGCTAACAGTTCCAAAGTGAGCATTCTGCTTGTGGGAGGATTTGTTCCACTCTGTTATTCAAGGAGCCAGAAACCCACCATGGTGTCAAACAGTTGCTTTGCTTACCTTAATTTATTGTTCTCATGCATTTAGCTGCCCTGGTCCCAGCCCAAGAAATGCATATGATGGGCTCATGCCCTATCTTATGGTCCCTGGGCACAGAGAAGCACTTGTCATGTCCATCCGTCTTCCATTGGAAAGAAATTGGACTCATGAATTCTAGTATGGTATCCACATTTTTGACTGTGTTCTTATGTAGAAAGAAAGGAAATTGAATTATGATGGATTCTAGATGTCAAGGCGCAAGAGGAAAAGTAAAGGGGCGCCTGGGTGGCTCAGTCACCTGCCTTTGGCTCAGGTCACAATCCCAGGACCCTGGTCCTGGGATTGAGCATTGCATTGGGCTTCCCATCTCTCCCTCTCCCGTGCCCCCTGCTTGTGTTCCCTCTCTATGTCTCTCTCTGTCAAGTAAATAAAAAAATCTTAAAAAAAAAAAAAGAGGAAAAGTAAAGTAAATTAAATCAAACAGGTCACTCAGAGGTAATTTAGTTTGGGGCAATATCATCTACCCAGAATCAGTAAATATTTTTGAGGGTGCCTGGGTGGTTCAGTTGGTTGGGCTGCTGCCTTCAGCTGAAGTCATGATCCTGGAGTGTCAGGATGGAGTCCCGCATTGCATCAGGCTCCCTTGCTCAGCAGGGAGTCTGCTTCTCCTTCTGACCCTCCCCCCTCTCGTGCGCATGTGCACAGGCTCTCTCTCTCTCTCTCTCTCTCTCATTTTCTCATTCTCAAATAAATAAATATTTTTTTAAAAAAGTAAATATATTTGAATACTGATGGTTCTAATTTTGCAAGAATATTTGGAGATGTTAATAGCAAATACCTTATTAAAATACCTTTATAATCCTGAACCCTGATAAATTTAGAAGTATGGAAATCTTAAGGCATCAGGACAGTGACTTATCATTAATTCTTAGGTAGTATATTTAGATCTTAAGATCTGATCTCAATGGTATTCATATTTTTGTGCCAAAATTTGCAGACATATCCATGGAAACTAAAATCAATATATTAAGAATGAATTAATAATTGTGTCATTTATTACATTTGTAATTTTGGCCCATTTCCATAAAAATCCTTGGAGGAATCAATTACAATTTGTTTCTATAACACCTTATTCCCCTAAGGCTATAACCATTAAAAAATGTACCTGAGATCCTGAGCGGATATAGATCAGCATCCTGCCTACCAAGGGACTCTAGGGAAATGTGACTGTAGGAAAGAGTCTGATCATAATAGAGTAAAATAGTACCAGGAGAGAGATGGGGAGAGAGAGAGAGAGTAGAGAGAGAGAGAGAATGGTAATATGAATGCGAATGTAAACCACCTGAACAGTCAAAGGAAGTCTCCTTAAAATCTTTAGAACTGCAGAAAATAGTTTTTAATACCTTGTCTCTCATTTCAGCCATGGTCAGTAGGGAGAATTCGCCATAAGTGACTGAAAATCTAACTGAAATTAACAAAACCAACATGAAATTACCTCATGCGTATCATTTGGTCCCCCAATTTTATTTCTAAATGAATCTCAGTTCACCTTAATCTTTCCAGAGCTTCTTTCTCAGCATCTATATTTTTGATAAAATGTATTTTTTCCCTTTAGTTAAGACTTCTTTCCTTTGGAACTTAGCTTGTGAAACTGGGCTCTAAGCTCTGCCCATCACCTAAGGCAAAGTCAGATAAACAGTAGGTTTTGGTAAGTTTTTAATTAACAACTACAAAATAAATAGGTCCTCAACAAAATATAGGCAAATCAAATTTAAAAAGTGTAAAAACAGTTATATACCATGATCAAGTGGGATTTATTCTAGGTACGCAAGCTGGTTAAACTTTCGAAAATCAATTAATGTAACCCATCATATCACTAAACAAAGGAAGAAAAATCATATAATTATCAATAGATGTAGAAAAAGAATTTAACAAAATCTAACATTAATTCATGATAAAAACTCAGTAAGCTGGAGTGGATCTTCCCCTACGTGGTAAACATTATCTATAAAAACCTACAGCTAACAGCATACTTAACAGTGAGCAGCACAACTTTCCTATTAGATCAGGTACAAAACAAGGATGTCCCATCTCACTAATTTTTTCAACATCACACTGAAAGTCCTTGCTAATGCAGTAAGGCAAGAAGAAGAAATAGAAGGTATACAGATTGGGAAAGAAGACAAAACTGTCTTTGTTTGAAGATGACATGGTCATCTTGTAGAAAATCTGAAAGAACTGGCAAAAATAAATAAATAAATAAAAGAAAAAAACACCCCCAAAACAAAAATCCAACCACTGAAACTAATAAGCAATTATAATAAGGTTACAGGATAAAAGTTAATATAAAAATGTCAATTTATATACATAAATAACTAGGGAGAAACTTCATGCTCATAGATAGGAAGACTCAATATTATCAAGATGTCAATTCTTCCCAATTTGATATATAGATTCAATGTGATCCCACTCAAAATACCAGCAAGTTGTTTTTATGGATATTGACAAACTGATTCTAGAGTTTACATGGAGAAGCAAAAGACCTAAAATAGCTAACATGTTATTGAAGGAGAAGAACAAGTTTGGAGGACTGACACTACCTCATTTCAAAACATACTATAAAGCTACTGTAGTTAAGACAGGGTATTTTGGTGAAATAATACATGTATAGACCAGGAGAACCGAATAGAGAGCCCAGAAATGGACCCACATAAAGGTAGTCAACTGATCTTTGACGAAGGAAGGAGTTAAAGCAATGCAATGGAGCAAAGGTAGTCTCTTCAAATGGTGCTGGGACACCTGCACATTCACATATGAAAAATGAGTCCAGACAGAGACCTTAGACCTTTCACAAAAAACAACTCAAAATGGATAATAGACTTAAATGTAATGTGCAGGGACACCTGGGTGGCTCAGTGGGTTGGGCCTCTGCCTTTGGCTCAGGTCATGATCTCAGGGTCCTGGGATCAAGTCCTGCATTGGGCTCTCTGCTCGGCAGGGAGCCTGCTTCCCCCTTTCTCTCTGCCTGCCTCTCTGCCTACTTGTATTCTCTGTCTTCCAAATAAATAAATAAAATCTTTAAAAAAAAATGTAAAGTGCAAAACTATAAACTCCTAGAAGACACATTGGCAAAAACCTAGATGACCTTGGGTATGGTGATGTCTTTTTAGATACTATACCAGTTTTTCTCAAGTCTCTTCAAAGGCTACCTTTGCTTCAAGATTCTGGTGTCCTGCTCACCTGAGTGATGATGTAGGCTCTTTGTCTGTGTCACTCACTATGTTTGATCAGTCTTGAGTATCACTGCATCAGAGGACCAAGGAATAATGGAGAATGAGGATGGGTATAAGGTGGCTATGGTCATGAGTTTCAGGGTTCCACAGATCTAGGTTCAAATTCTGAGTCTGTCTCTTATTAATCGTGTGTCCTCAGGCAAATTACTCTCCAGAACTTAATAACCTCAGTAGTCACAGAGGGATGATAATGCCTTTAACATGGGGTTGTTGTAAGATTAAATGAGATAATGCATTAAAGTGTTGTCGTGATGTCAGACACATAAAGATGAACATTTAACAACCAACATTACTATTATTATTAATAGTAATTTTATTTTTGCTGCTATTGTTATCATTATTACTCTCCCACTGGAGTCTGAGTTCCTTGAGGGGAGATGCTTTTGAATATTTTATTCACTCCTATCACCTAGAGTTGAGAAGAGTTTGACACTCTTGAGTAAGTAGTTTACTATTTGAAGGACACTTTACTCAGGTCTTGAATGACTCCAATCATCAGTTCCTTCTCACAAAAGTCACCTCAGTTGCTCCTGGATTACTTCTGCTTCTTTTCTGAAAATGACCTGTCTCCTATCAGCCACCTCTGTGTCCTGTGGTTGAGCCCTGTGAGTTAAGGCATCTAGAATTGAAGCCTGTTTTCAGCATCATGCCATGCTTTCTGAATCACACTTAGCCACAATCACTGTAGTCTATTGTTTACAAAATAAAGTCAACTTGTTTCAGCAGTTCCAAGTTTTCTACAGCTTATTTAAGCCCTAAGAATGAAAACATTTTGTTTTCTCTGTATATAAATACAAGTTTTCAGTGGAAAGAGAGACAAAGTAATTGTAGTTAATTGTGGCTTCAAAAGCAGAGTCCCATGTTATAAGACAGCATACTGTTCTTCTCTAGGAAATCTAGAAAAATAGATAACAGTTACTCTGTCATTTGCCCAATGCTTGCTTTTTTTTTTTTTTCCCCTGAGAAAATTGCACTTTTTTTTTTTTTTTTAATTTCTAAGTTCATAGGGTCATGGAATTGGGAGCCATTTTGGATATTACACTTGTCTTAACTCCTTATTTTTCTGGCGGGGAAAGAGAGACTCAGAGTTTTGAGTGATTTGCTTAGCCATACCAAACTAGTTCACAGAAGAACTGAGATCAGATGTCCACCCGTAGGGCAGAGAAGCAAGGATTAGAATTTGAGGATTAAGAGGATAAGCGATTACAGCCCAGGATGGTCCGCTCATTAACCTCTTCTTTGAATGTCAGTTCCATGCGTCCTCATGTGCTAGGTGGGAATAATATTAATATATACCTTCTGCTATTAGAAGAAAAGAAATGAGTTGAACCAGAGTTCTTCCAGAACTGAGTTCCAAAGACTTATCCCAATAAAGGTCCTAACTCTCATACTCTCTCTAGGCCCCTATTCCCAACCCTGCCTCTTCTTCTATCCTACTTCTTATAACTAAATCCTTTTTCTCTGGACCCCATCTCAGGCCACTGGGTTCAGCATCAGTAACTTGTGAAGACTGAGTTTGTATAGAAAGTACCTGCCCATCTGTCTCTCTTTGTATCATATCAGTGCTTCTTTCACTTTATCATCAAAGATCTTTAAAGATAAAGGTTAGTATGTCTCTGTCCTCCTGGTCCCCAGAGACAGCCTCTACAAGGGGGAAATTTTGTTTTAGTGGAATCTCACATTGTACTTTAAAATATAACTATATATTGTAATCTATTTTTTGAAACAAAATGCTTTATATTACTTACCTGTTAAATAATTTTACAGTCCTCCTCCAATAAGTTTTCTTGTAAAATTAACCCTTAGGAAGGTAACCATCTTATGGTTTATGGTGCTTCTGGCACACTGCCAATGCCCCAGTTTAAAAGCCAGACATTTGACCAGCCTTACAAATGTCAGCCCTTGCATGTAATTACAAGAATCTGTGAAAGTGATCACCAGCAGCTCAGAGGTTCCAAGCTTCTGCAAATTCTGAATCCCTTAGCAAGCCAGAAAGATCTGCTGGCACTGCCATAGGGAAAGGTTAGCATCCTAAATTACTGCTTTTCATTTTTTTTTCAACTTTGCAAATATTTTATCTCCTCATCCATAGTGAAAAAGAAAAAAGAAGTATGCAGAGTTGCTGCTTTCCCATGTTATATATAGAAGGAAATGAGGACTCATCAGCTTTTTTCATCCTTCATAAAACAATGAAAATATGCCTCCTTGCTGGATAAAACAGGGATATGCATCAGGAGATCTGGGAAATGTAAAAGCCTTGACTTGAAATGCCTTTTTTTAGATCTCCGCACATGTTGAAGGCAGTATTGGGACCTACGTGGTGTGTGTGCATACGCATGTGTGTGAGTGCGTGTGTGTGTGCGCACGCGCGTGCACATGCGTCTGTGTGTGTGGTATCCTAGTTTAGCTTTTCTCCCAATAGACCTCATCCCAAAGTACCAGACTTGGCAGTTTGTCCAGACATGGACATGAGAAGTAGAAAATACGGTGAGTGGGAGGAGATGGTAAAGGAGACGAGCAAAAAGAAAAGAAGCTAATGCAAGTGGGAGGGCAAGCTCATGGCAGGAGGAGACTGGTTCAAAGGTGAGCTGGGATATGCAGGCCAATCTGTGCCTAGGAACATCCTTTGTGTTCCTCCTCTTTCCACTTAGCGTTTGTTTTCTCCCATCCCTTTCACTACCAGCTCTTTCTACTTTACTCTTACTGTTTCATTTGAGGTAATGCCCATCTCAGATGGAGCCACAGTGTCAGAGCTGCTAAAAGCAACTAGCAACCCAGCTCTCTTCCAGCTCCAGGGCTATCTCAGAGCTCTCCTCAGAATTCATATAACTCAGTATCAAACAGATAATATGATTAAAAATGAGCAGAAGATCTGAATAGACATTTTTCTAAGGAAGACATATAGGTGGCCACAGGTATATAAAAATATGTTCAGCATCACTAATTATCAGGGAAATGCAAGTCAAAACCACAATGGGATTGTGGTATATCACAATGGGATGTAACCTCTAGGTTAGTATAAAAAAAGACAAGAAATAACATGTGTTGGTTAGGATGTATAGAAAAGAGAACCCTTGTGCACTGTCAGTGGGAATGTAAATTGGTGCACCGCTGTGGAAAACAGTAGTATGGAGTTTTCTCAAAAGATTAAAATAGAGCTACCTTATGATTCAGCAATTCTGTTTCTGGATATATATATGAAGGAAATGAAATCAGTGTTTCAAAGAGATATGTACACTCCCATGGTCATTGAGTCATTGTTTACCTGAACCAAGATATGGAAACAACCTTAATGCCCATTGATGGATGAATGAATAAAGAAAACTTGAGATACATATATAATGGGATGGGATACAATTAATAGGGACTATTCAGACATTAAAAAAAAAAAAGAAGAAGGAAAATCCTTGTATTTGCAAAAACATGGTTCAGTTTTTTTTTTTTTAATATTATTTATTTATTTATTTGACAGACAGAGATCACAAGTAGGCAGAGAGGCAGGCAGAGAGAGAGAGGGAAGCAGGCTCCCCGCTGAGCAGAGAGCCCGACGCGGGGCTCGATCCCAGGACCCTGGGATCATGACCGGAGCAGAAGGCAGAGGCTTTAACCCACTGTTCAGTTTTGAGGACATTATGCTAAGTGAAATAAGTCAGACAGAGAAAGACAAATACTGTATGATCTCACTTATATGTGGAAACTGAAAACAAACAAACTCATAGAAACAGAAAACAGATTGGTTTTTGCCATGGAAGGAGAGTGGGGAATAGAAAAAATGGGTGAACATGGTCAAGGGTACAAATTCCAGGTATACTCTGAACAAGTGCTGGGAATATAGTATACAGCATGATGGCTATAGTTAACAGTACTCTACTGTATATTTGAAATTTGCTAAAAGTAGATTTTCAAAGTTCTCACAACACACACACACACACACACACACAATAGTAACTTTGTGAGATGATGGACAAGTTAACTAACATTACTCTGTAATCATTTTGCAATATGTACATCTATAAATCATTGTACATCTTAAACTTACACAATGGTATGTGTCTCTTGTGCCTCTTAAATGCACACCATGTTATATGTCAATTACTTCTCATTAAAGCTGCAAAAAAGTCCCGAGGATTTTCGTTAGTAAGAGGCCATGACCTCAATGTTCTTCTAATTCCCAACCATAGAACCCCTTATGTTTCTACTCTGCTGCCCTATCCTCCACCCTTTTCCTTGAAATAACCCATTAGAGGATTGGAACTCACCATGAGCAATGTGGAGTTACAGAACTTCCATTTCTATTGCTTGGAAGATTAGAAGGCAGGAGAGTCCCCTGAAGTGAAGATGTATTTCTGGGAACTGAATCCAGAATTCTGAGTACATTTTCACAGGATAAAGACAAAGCTATCAACATGATCTGGGAGTCCTTGCCCGCCCTTATCTTGTGCCCGGCTTCTTCTAGCTTTCTGCACCCAGCCCCACTGTTGCCTTTCTGTCTTTCTACCAGGCCTCTGTTCTACTGTTTGTGTGCTCGGCCTGAAGAACCCTTACCTCCTCTCCTTCAGTTGGCTAACCACCACAAGCATGATCTCTGGAGGGATGCTCTCTCTGACCTCCCTGATGAGATCAAACCTTCTTATTACAAGTTCTTAGGGCACTATGCAGCTCTCCTTCACAGCTTTCATTATAACTGCAGCTCACGTTTAGTGGGGTTATTATTTTACCAGTGTTAGTGTCTGGTTTTGTACACTCCTGTTTTCCCAGTCCTCAACACCATGTCTCATACAGGTTAGAGTCAGTAAATTCTTGTTAAATGAATGCATGCATTGTCTTGTAGTGCTGTATGTTCTACCTTCATTATAAACCAGATCAGTTTTGGGCAAGTCCAGACAAGAGAAATACAATATGTTGTATTTTCTCATTGAAATTTGAATTATAAGTTACAGATAATCAAATGGGAAATAGCAGTTTTGGAACATGGACAACATGTAGTTATGGTTCTTATATTTTATTCTAGAGATTTCCCCCCCTTCTTTTCTTATAGTACAACGCAGTCAAATAAGTGTATTTTCTTATTATAAAAAAACAAGGCTTTTTGATGTTTGTATTTATCCCCCTTGCAGTCACCCTGGATAATGTTTCTGCAAATGGTCATCTTTCCTCTTGGAGGACCATCCCTAAGACTGCTGGATAGCTCAGAACAGATAATCAAACTGCCTAGTGGCAGATCTTTGGTACTTTAGGACTTATCTGTAAAATCCAGTCCTGAGATGCACTCATTAATTAATTTTTCATCCCCACTCCCACTAATATCTTCACTAGTGTCTAAACTCTGCGTTACCGAAGGATTGGGACCACGTGGCATCCCTGTCATCTTACTAATAATGGAACATGCCGAATGAATATCCACAGCATTGAAATTAATCACATATATCCCCCACTTTGCCTTGGCTACTAATCGATGCTCCGCGAGGGTCATGACCACCACCCAGCCATGAGAGGACTTCTATTTAATAAAATATGGCTCAAACATCTGAACACATATAGCACTAATGTCACCAAGGAGAACAGGAGATTGAAGGATATTTTTTACAAGTTGTGCTTTTTTATTGTTAGTATTTTTTATTTTAATTCCAGTATAGTTAACATATAGTGTTACATTAGTTTCAGGTGTGCAATATAGTGATTCAACAATTCTATGCGTTAATCAGTGCTCATCATAAATGTATTCTTAAACCCCTTCACCTATTTCACCCCCGGCCACGAGCTCCCCTCTGGTAACCATCAGTTTGTTCTCTATAGCTAAAAGTCTGTTTTTGGGGGGTGCCTGGGTGGCTCAGTGGGTTAAGCCTCTGCCTTCAGCTCAGGTCATGATCTCAGGGTCCTGGGATCGAGCCCTGCATCGGGCTCTCTTCTCATCAGGGAGTCTGCTTACCCCCCCTCTCTCTGCCTGCCTCTCTGCCTACTTGCAATCTCTGTCTGTCAAAAAAGTTTGGTTTGTCTCCCTTTCTTACTTCCTTTTTTTCTGTTCATTCGTTTTATTTCTTAAATTCCACATATGAGTGAAGTCACATGGTATTTGTCTTTCTCTGACTGACTTATTTTGCTTTGCATTATACTTTCTGGATCCATCCATGTTGTTGCAAATGTCAAGATTTTATTCTTTTTTATGGCTGAGTAATATTCCATTTTGTTTGTGTACATGTATATACACACACACATATGTACATATATGTATATATATAACACATCATCTTTATCCATTTATTTCGTTTATCTATCAGTGTCCCCTTGGGCTGCTTCCATAGTTTGGCTATTGTAAATAAGACTTTGTTTTTAATTGTTAAAGTAATATATGCACATGGTAAAAAATAATAAAACGCTATAAAATGTCATAAAGTTTTTGTTTGTTTGTTTGGTTTTTGTCTCTTCCTACCTATAACTACCAGTATCGTTCTTGAGAAGAAACCATTGTTTGGTTTCTTGTACAGTTTTCCAAAAACAGAAATACTCACTGCATTTATTAGCCTATAAATGTAACAAATTTATCAGTCTTTTCTCTGCATGGTTTCCAATTTAGGAAGGCCTTCCCATTTCAAGATTATTTATAAAAGTTCTCCCACATTTTCTTCTGGTGATCTAAGTCACATTTTAAACACACATACATACATATGTTAAGCCATTTATTTATACATATGTATATATACACGCAGACATATAAATTTTATATACATATGCATCACATTATATATAGTATATTTGTTTATATATACATACATATATACTACATATCATACACATATATACTATATATTATATAATGCATTTATAAGTATTCATATATAGTATATATGTGTGTGTAAATGTGTATGTATATACATATAACAAAGGCTTTATATGCTTATGTCATTGTGAAATAGTATATATTATACTATAAAAATATAAATATATGCTTGTACCTGTATATGCATACTGGTTTGAAGAAAAAAATGAACTGCTTAAAAAAAGAGTTGGAGGACATACATACTTTAAACAGGCATCTAATTAATCATTGTCTGTTTTTTTCACAAATAATCCCTTTTGTTTTTATTCTTTTTTTTGACCTGTTAATTGCAAGGTAATACTTTCCTATTATTACTTATTATGTATAAGGATATATAGTATTTATAGGTATATATAATGTGATATATTCTCTCTGTATATATGTGTATATTTATATGTCTGTATGTAATAAAATAGGTATATTCTATATGTGTATATATATAATAGAAAATATATTACTTGTTATGTGTATATGTTTTGTGTATGAATGTGTGTGTTGTTTATGTCGCAAACACTAGGAAAGTTTTAAAATATGAAGATTTTTTAATCTTCTTGTTATTGAATAATTGTGTTCATTTTTTCATCTGTTCTTTATAAAATAATGACAATGATTTTTTCCACACTAAAAGGAGATCTATTTCACCTACTTCCACCCCCGTAAATAGAGCAAATCATTTAATGTGACAATAAATTAACAGTGCCATCCTTCAGGAGTTGGAGCTCAGGTATTTCTGCGGTGCAGTGAGATTTCTTAGAATTATAAATATCGATGTCAGTTTGTCAATGATTTTCTCCAAGTGCACACTGTTATTGCATCTGTGTCATTTACCATCTGAAAGCAAATCTGATTAGGAGACATACCGGGCTTGGCAGCTAAAAACATTTCCTTGTTTACTAATCCATTCCTTTGGGATATTGTTAAAATTACAAAAGGTCATCTGTTCTATGAGGGAACAAGTAACAAAAGTTATTTTGTCATAGCTATCAATGTGAAATTGTTTATTGTCTTTTGGAAACAGAAGGAAAAAAAAAGATGCCTTGCCTAAATGCGTTTTCCATTCGCCCACAATTAACATGTTCTAAACATCTCAAAGGGCGTCAGAGATATACTTCCCTTTGGGCATTTTCATTGTGAAGCCTGGAACAGCTCTTTCACACCTTTCATTTGTGCTGTTAAGACTTAAATCAGAAGTACAAAGCATTTTAAATCAACAGAATGAAAAGCAAACCTCGGAGTGGCTTTGCCTCCCATGGTGCTCACCTAGAAGGCCAGGAAAACACATCAGCAAGTCTCTTGAAGGGTGGTAAATAAAAAAAAAGGGAGGGCCACCTTTGACCTTTTCCTCATCTTTAAAACACACTTGAGAATGGGTTCCTTCCCTCCCAAGCTAAATCCAGTGTGTTCTGGGGCTGTCAGCCCCGCAGAAAGGCCCTCGTTTGCCAAGCAGGCTGAGAGAAGACCAGCTGTAATTGGCAATCCATTTCTCCATTTCCACTGTACAACCATCCCTGACAAATTAATCACAATCAAATGTTAGCTGCAGCGAGGGGCACCCTATGTGGCAGGGAAGAAAAATGAGGCCTCACGCTGATCTGACAGCCGAATCTTTCAACTCACCCCATTAGACTGAACAAGGGGACACTGCGGTTTGCCTGTCACTACCACCACCCATAAACAAACCTTTAGCTCTGCATCTCAGAGCTTGGCTAATGCAATCAGGGCTTCCTCAGGGGCCCACCAGAGATCCGATCAATCAGTGCTTCAGAGAAAGGAGCAGGGCTCTGTCCTGCTGGGGGGACAGCCCCGGGCAGTGGCGTGTAAGATTGGTGAGGACAGCCCGGCCCGGCAGAACCCTGAAGAGAGAAGCTGTTCTGACAGCTTGGAAGTTGGTGGAGGCCTACAGGAGGCTCTGAATGAGAGTGTCCCTCTGTGCTGGCTGCTTAGCTATAGTCTGTCATCCATGAGCTCCAGGTAGCCAGACATCTCGCCCTTTCCACTCCCTGATTAGAATTCACTTACTGGGCCACTTTCTCTAGTCTCATAAACAAGAAACTGAAAATACCTTTAAAAATAGTCTTCACAATAAATAAATAAATAAATAAATAAATAGTAAAATAAATAAAATGTGTTTATTATGGACAGCCTCAGATAGCTGAGCCTTTACTTTTTAGTTTGGCAATCTCTGTCTTTAACAGGTGTGTTCAGACCTTTCACACCTAAAGTGATTATTGATATATTTATAATAAAATGTATCACTTTTGCTAGTTAAAAAAATTGTCTTCACAAATATGCCCAGTCCTGGTAATAAAGTTCGTTAAGTTTTACCCATGGGAAAGCTTTTTGGGCCCTTACTCAGGGCCTAATCACTCTTATTTTAGACATAATTCTAACAAATGGTCCTCAGTGCATAGGAAATCACCAGATGGCGGGAAGATCCTAAGAGGTAGATGCTGACAGTTAAGAAGATACTAATAAAAATGAAATAAAAAAAAAAAAAAAGAAGCCAGATTTGCTTCCCTGACAGAGCAGTATAGCAGAAGAGGAAATCATATTTGGAGGCAAGTGCTCTTTATGAAAGACAGCCAAGCTGTGTATTGGGATGCCTGTGATGTTAGGTATCCATCGAAGTTAGAGTCTCTGTTCTCTCATGTCTCCACTGAAATCCTCAAGAGGTGGTATGTAGCTGAATCAAATCAAACAAGAGAAATAATGTCGTCTTTTTTCTAAATCAAGTTTACCCCTGCGTCTTCTAACTGTGGGCAGTGGTATTCACAGCTGTGCCCGTAGGCTTTGGCAAAATCGGGACCGGGGTCTTATGGGTAGGTACTAGAATGCCTTAATTCCTGGAGAAAAAAATGATCTTTTTTCCAGACAATAGAATCGTGTAACATTGTCTCTAAATTTTCCTCTCCACCTCTCTCAGACTGCATATACATAGAGTGAAAATGTTGCATTTATAACTTATCTCTAGTACTAACTCAGAAAGACACTTTTCCCCTATATATTTAGGATTAGAGATTCTACTTATTAACTCAAGTTAATTTTAAAAATGGAGGCTCTCTGAGGTCCAAAATATAGCAAAGCATTTCCCAGCACTAGACTGAGGGTATCACTGTCTTGTCCAAAGTCGTATAGAAGCCAGACATGAACACAGTATCTAAGACATAGGCTTTAGTTTTTCCTCAGAGGTACATAATTTGACATTCTCCTGATGATTAATGTTTTATTCTGTTTTGCAGGGGGGGAAAGTATATATCTGAAAGTATGTACATGAGTTGCTATTTTCCCCTCACCCTCTCTCTGAGAAAGACAAAATACTCTCCTAAACCTAATCCCAGCAACCTAAAGATTCCAGTGCTCACTGAATCATGGAATCATTATTTTCATCTCTCCCCCCATTCCCTCCGCCGTTCTCAATACAATTTTACCAGGAAGTATAACTAATTTAGCCATTCCTAACTTTCAATTATTTTGGTTTATTCCTAAAAACATAAAAATACTTTCTTTAAAATCATGCTGGATTTTTGGGGCTGCCTGGGTGGCTCAGTGGGTTAAGCCTCTGCCTTTGGCTCAGGTCATGATCTCAGGGTCCTGGGATCGAGTCCCACATCAGGCTCTCTGCTAGGCAGGGAGCCTGCTTCCTCTTCTCTCTCTCTCTACTTGTGATCTCTCTTTCTGTCAAATAAATAAAATCTTAAAAAAAAAAATGCTGGATTTTTCAATTTAGATTAAAATGATTATGCATTCCCTGAATTGAGGTGCACCTTTAAGTCAATAATAATATTAGTTCCTATTTCTTGGATACTTCTAATTGTGCTATTTGAACCTTCACAACAATCTTAATAGGTCAGTACAATTGTTCCCACCATACAGCTGAGGGGAGGTTAGTTGGCTAACTAAGGAAAGGGCAGAGGTGGGGATAAAAACTCAGCCTGTTTCTTCAGAAGTGAATCTGAAAGCAGTCCTTACTTTTCCATGTTAAAGAACAGTACTCAGGGAAACATTCTTCTGTTCTAAAAAGGTTCATGGTGTCTGAGGCAGTATATATCATTGTGATCCTAGTACACATTTATCAGTTCTCAAGTCTGCAGCAAACATTTGGTCTGAAGAATCCACATTCTCTTTTTCTGGGTGTATCCCAGACTCTAGCTTTTTCATCAGCTGAGGGGCTTGAAGATATAAGAATGGGAAATCCATGTGCAACACTGATGGTTGTGCTGAAATCTGGGTATTAGACTGAAGCCATTGACTATTCTAACACTGACCCGTGGTGTCTGCACAATCCCAGCTTTATGTACCACACCGTTACTCTGCTTTGAAAATGAATTGTGGGAGGAGGGAGTACCTGTGTAGCTCAGTCGGTTAAGTGTCTGCCTTCGGGTCAGGTCATGATCTAGGGTCCTGGGATTGAGCCCCACATTGGGCTCCCTGCTCAGCAGAGAACCTGCTTCCCTTTCCATCTCCCTCTGCCTCTCCTCCTACTTGTGCTTTCTCTCTCTCTCAAATAAATAAATAAAATCTTTTTTTAAAAAAAATGAATTGTGGGTTTCTGGAGAAAGCTGAACAGTTGGGAAGGTGTGTCCCTAGCCAATTGCCAGTAGAGGCTGTGAGCTTTAGATGATGTTTTCAACTGACACACAGTTACAACCAAAGTTTTAAAATTATTTTTGTGTGCCTTAATTAATCATGTTTGTTCAGCCGTGTCTTTAATAAGAACACAGCGTTATTAGGTTAACAGTTTTTAAAGCATTCTAAGTTGTAGGTTGTAAGCATCCTGCCTTAACATTGCCCTCTCTGTCTGTCCTCTCCCTAACAAATGCGGTCTCCTCCTCCTTCAACTCACATGTGTGCATGCATGTACACACACACACATCCAGTATGCAACTGTTAGTCACAGGGCTGCCATGTTTTTCTAGATGTTTTAGGTTAGGAAAATTGATGGGTTGTTATGAAGATCTTCTCTCTCTTTTTAAGTCTTATTTATCCATCAGATATGATTTTGTCTATTTATATATTAGGTATATTTACATATATATGAGCACAGTTATATGTATATATATACATATATACACATACACACACATATATCTATGCATGTGTATTTATCACAAATATTTTTTTTTAATTAACATATAATATATTATTTGTTTCAGGGGTACAGGTGTGTGATTCATTAGTCTTACACAGTTCACAGCACTCAGCATTGTACATAACCTCCCCAACATCCATCACCCAGCCATCCCATCCCTCCCATCCCCTCCCCAACAACAACTCTCAGTTTGTTGTCTCCCTCTCTGGTTTCATCTTGTTTCATTTTTCCCTCCCTTCCCCTATGATCCTCTGTCTTTTTTCTCAAATTCCTCATATCAGTGAGATCATATAATAATTATCTTTCTCTGATTGACTTATTTCCCTTAGCATAATACCCTCTAGTTCCATCCACATAATTGCAAATGTCAATATTTGGGGTGTTTTTTGATGGCAGCATAGTATTCCATTGTGTATATATACCACATCTTTATCCATTCATCTGCTGATGGACATCTAGGTTCCTTGCCATAGTTTGGCTATTGTGGACATTGCTGCTATAAACATTGGGGTGCATGTGCCCCTTCGGATCACTACATTTGTATCTTTAGGGTAAATACCCAGTAGTGTGATTGCTGGATTGCAGGGTAGCTCTATTTTCAACTTTTTTTTTTTTTTTAAGATTTATTTATTTATTTGACAGAGAGAGAGGCAGCGAGAGAGGGAACACAAGCAGAGGGAGTGGTAGAGGAAGAAGCAGGCTTCCTGCTGAGCAGGGAGCCTGATGTAGGGCTTGATCCCAGGACCCTGGGATCATGACTTGAGCTGAAGGCAGATGCTTAAGGACTGAGCCACCCGGTCACCCCTATTTTCAACTTTTTGAGGAATCTCCATACTGTTTTCCAGAATGGCTGCACCAGCTTGCATTCCTGCCAACAGTGTAGGAGGGCTCCCCTTTCTCCGCATCCTCGCCAACATCTGTTGTTTCCTGAATTGTTAATTTTAGCCATTCTGACTGGTGTGTGGTGGGATCACATTGTGGTTCTGATTTGTATTTCCCTGATGCCGAGTGATGTTGAGCATTTTTTCATGTATCACAAATATTCTTAACATTTCTTTTTGGGATTCCATGAGAAGCAGCCCAACATTCCAGGCCAAGTTCTTTCGAGGAAATGCTTTGAACTATACAAGTGACCTGTCATGGAGAGGAACTGAAGAATAACGGTGATGGTAGATAGTTATTGGCGCTTACCTTGTACCTTCTGCCTGCTAGTCTGTCAGTTGCTTTATGTATAGTAATCCATTTAATGTCCAAAATAATCTGTGGCATAATCTCTGTTATTCTCATTGATGAGGAAACTCAGAACAGCTAAGGACTGATCTCAAACTCATGCAGAGACCATCAGTGTCAAAATGGTGATTGGATTCAGGCATCCCAACCTCAGATTGCATTTGCTTAGCCAACAGCAAGAATTGCATCCTTCTGATGTTTAGAGGCTTTCCTCTTGAGCATTTTCTGAGACCCTGGGGTTCCTGGCAGTAAAGAAATATTCTACCAGTCAACAGTGGACCCATTCAATAGAACCACTCCTTCCAAACTAGCAATGTCAGCCAAGATGTAGATAATGAGTGTACATATTGGTCCTACTTCTCTATCATCAATTTAATGGAGATTCCAGTTGGTGGCAGCTTGTCCATTGATTTTGGAGACTGATTTATGAGTTGTCACTGTTTTATTAGGTATAGGTAATCAGGGGCAGGAATAAAAGTATCTCTAACATCTGAACGACCCAGAACATTCAACAAGTGATAAATGAAACCATCAGAGCCCTTCAGATGTGTGATTTATGTACATACCCTTGGGTGACTGCACTTACCATGAAATGTGCAAAGCAATCCTTATACAAAATACTGAAGACTTTGTGTTTAAGAATTCTGCTTGTGAAATATCATATGGCTTTGAGCAAATAACTGTCAGGCCTGTCAAAATCTTTTTATAGAGGCAGCCTATGAAGTTATAATTGTGAAATTTGATGCACATTCTGAAGAAGAATTAATTAAGCTTTTACTGCAGATTTGCTTTCATTATCAGTTTTTCACTCTACTGTAACCTCCCTGCTCAGTTTTCCTACGTGGGTTACAACGTTCTAGAGGATAACTGTCCTCTCATTTCAGCTCAACTTTTTTTTTTTTTAAGATTTATTTATTTATTTGACAGAGATCACAAGTAGGCGGAGAGGCAGGCAGAGAGAGAGAGAGGAGGAAGCAGGCTCCCTGCTGAGCAGAGAGCCCGACGCAGGGCTCGATCCCAGGACCCTGGGATCATGACCTGAGCCAAAGGCAGAGGCTTTAACCCACTGAGCCACCCAGGCGCCCCTCAGCTCACTTTTTTAAGACAAGAATTGATTGACATTTTCACCAGTCAGACTGGCTCCTTTCATAAATCCATAAACTAAAAATGAGCTTTCTGCTTTGTGAAATCTCTCTTTTATGAGCTTAATGGAGACCTAGACAAGCCTGAGGGGTAGTTCTGTTTGACCTCATCAGGTTGTTTGCAGCAGGGTATCTCTACAAAACTGTGCTTTTAACCATCCCCTTTTGGAGAACTATCTGTATTAAGTGATAATTATGTTGTCTGAAAGTTATTGCTGGGACAACTAGAATCCTAGAATCAGATACTGGGGATCACAGGAATCTTTGGGCATCTGAAACAGAATCTTCCAGAACTATATGATCCAACTATCCTTACATTACCCATGTTCCAGCTCTTCCTAAAATGTATCTCCTGTTTCTATACTTCTGGGTCTTAGCTTACGTTTCCCGCCCTTGGGAATACATTTCCCTAGACATTATCTCTTCCATGAGAGTGCTTTGGGATATCTCTTCTGCTGACCATTACCTCCAGGAATGTATCTTTCTTTTGTATTATCATTGTGGTTTGCAGTTTGAGGATACAAGTTTGAATGCTCTCATTGAATTTCATCGCAATCAGTTGTTTGTAGTTACGAATCACATCCTGCAACTGAGAACAAACTCTCTGAGGGCAGGTGATGTATGGTCTTTGCATCAGTAGGTAGGTAAATTCAGGTTGACTTGAACTGAGTCTTTAAGCAAGGCTACAGATTCTTACTGCCGATTTTAGTTAATTTGCATGAAGCCTAGAAACAGCCCCAGAGGAAGGTCTGATGCTGGTCTCTCCTTTCCACATGTTCCCTAGTATGATGGTTTTTCAACCTTGGCTGCCTTTTGGAATCACCCAGAAAACTTTAAAAAATGTCATTGCCTCCATCCTAACCCTAGAAATTCTGATTTGAACTGATCTTCGATGTGACCTGGGCATCAGATTTTGTTCAGTCTCTTGGGGGATTTTAATGTGTATCCAGGGCTGAGATCTACTAGGCGGTAGAAGTGAAGTTTGCTTGCCTACCATAGACTTTATAGTTTTATCTTTAGCTCTCAGTTTTTATAGTGTGCAACTGACATCATACCACTTCATTTTGTCTTGGTTGGACAGATAAGCTAGCACCTGCAAAAACTGAAACTGTGGAAGGAGAATGGAATTCATTATTTCTTTTCTTAAAAAAAAAAATCTGACTTTTGGACATCCTTTGGGTTGGATGGAAGGATTAATTAAAATAATTATGGTTGTCTTGTAGTTACTGTATATAGTCTGACATTCTAGTGCTCAAATTAATTTTTCTGTTACTTCTGATTTTACTAGATGATTTAGAATTTGACAAGGATTTTTGGCCTACTATTCTGCATCTAAGATATTTCTATTTTGAGAAACTCAAACTATGCAATGATGGACATGAAAAGTCCATAAAACCTTTTGCTGTCCAACTCAACATACTGAAGTGACCATCATCTCCATATTCTTTCTGATACCTACTTGATACCTACTTATACCTAGCATAATCTTGCAATGTTACAAATTTGTTTCATGTAATTGGGTCCCCAAATATGGATTAACTAAAATATTTCAGATTGAAATGTAAAGCAACTGGTTTTGCCTATTTGGGGAATCAGCAGTCCCATTCACTTCTTTGAAATGCAGTTTTATCTGAGCATTACTCTGATAACTCCGATGACCACAGGCAAAATATGATTCAACTATTTTAATGTTAGTGGAAAATTTGTTGACAAAGTCCTTTGTTTTTGTTTTAGGAATTTCTTATTTGGTCACTTGTGTCTTATGGCTAATGCTCTGAATTATTTGCCCATTATTTGTTCACTTTAAGACATGCTTTAGTTGAAGTTTAATTAAGTTTCAGGTCCTAGGAGGTGTCTGCTGTCCTATGACAATTCAGGCCTTTGAAGTTGCTTAGACCAGGATTCACATCCTATCTCTTGCTCTAATTATTTGATCTCTATAAACTGTGGTTTCTCCTCCTCTGTAAAATGGAGGTAATAGAATATAACTTAATAGACCTGCTCTGCATTAAATGAAAAAATATACCTAAGTGCTTAATGCCACATCTGATTCACAAAGATCCTTCCATAATAAATGGCAGACATTGTTGAGTTCTATTTTCTAAACCCTTAATTCTCAAGTTACATTTTTCCAATTATTTCCACCAATAAAAGGAAATTTGGGTTATAAAAGCTGAAACCTGCCACACAGGGCTTGGTTTCAACCATTCTGAGCATTTCCAAAGACAATTTGGGTAGTAGAGAATCCATGTGTTTTCAGAAACCAGTTCCTTGCAGACCAAGGACGACCACAGCATTCAGACAAATCCTATAGAAACTAACTCATTAAAAGGAAATGTATTCTGCCTTCCTTTTCATAGAAGGTCCTGAGTAATAATAATTACACCAGAGCCTCATTTTCATGATCAAACTTGGGAAGATGTTTGGATTTCCCAAGGGTAACTTTGTTTTCATGGAGCTACTGCAGTATAAGCCAAAAAAAAAAAATCATCATCAGTGATAAAAACATGGGTTTAGGATTAAACTGTACCCAATGAACACCAATATTCTTATAGACTTGTTTAACATTGGATCAGAGAATAATGGTAAGATTATAAAAATAAGATTCTTCTGAAGAGATAAAGGTGATGAGTTATTAAAAAAAGATTGTGCCATTTATTGAATAGGTGTCCACTGCATGCTATTTCAAGACTGATATTGATGATATTCATTTAGTTCTTTCAGAGTTCCACAAATATTTCCTGAGTCCCTGCCTTGTGTACAAGGTGCTTGGCAGATCTGAGCCAGGCTGAAGGAGATTAGCATTAGTCCAGTGCAGAGCAATACTCCGTCACCTGCTCCTGGCCTTTCACTTTCAGCCCCTCAATGATGCATGCTGGGTAAACACTGAGGAGTCCTAGATCCTTTGGCAGAGGTCCAAGTTCTGTCTGCCATCATCTTGAAGGGCAAGTGGAACTTTCACTTGTGAACCAAATACAGACATTCCAGGTGGTTCTTAGAGCTGCCCAGAGCCTACTTGATCAGAAGCATGGAAGATAAAATAGTATCAGGAGGCAATTTGCAGGTCTGATGAGATCAAGGGATAAACATTTCTTGAGAGTACAATATCTCAAAACCATTGCTAAAATTTAGAGCTGGGCAACTAGCCTTTTTTCCCAGTGATGAAAATTTGTAGAGAGAGAATAAAATCTCTTATCTGTAATTTCTTTTTCATTATGGTCTATACATTATCACTACTATCTGTCCAAGTCGTTTTTATCCACTGTACATCCCCCCTCCCTGCTCACCCCATTAGAGTGTGGAGTTATTATGGATGCTCATTTGCAGGAAGGACATAATTATCCAAGGTGAAGACATTTAGAGCAGAAGAAGGAGGCTAGAGGCTCTGTACTGCGTATTCAATATCTGAAGCAGCTTCTTAACACCTGTTATATTAATATCAGCCTCTCCCCCCAACTGTCCTTTTATAGAAGTTTCCTTGATCTTGCAATGAAGCTAAATGTTCTCCATTCTGATCATTATTTAATAATTATCCAAGACACTTTTCAGTCTTGATTCTCTAAACTGGCAAGGACAATAGCTGCCTGCCAAGTTTTAAACAACTGTGTAAGAAGCTGGGGAAGGAGAGGGGTGCCTGGGTGGCTTAGTGGGTTAAGCCTCTGCCTTCAGCTCAGGTCATGATCCCAGGGTCCTGGGATCAAGCCCTGCATCCAGCTCTCTGCTCAGCAGGAAGTCTGCTCCCCTTCCCCCCATCTCTCTGCCTGCCTCTCTGCCTACTTGTGATCTCTGTCTGTCAAATATATAAATAAAATCTTTAAAAAAAAAAAAAAGAAGAAGCTAGGGAAGGGGAATGGGAAGTAGAATATAGGGTGAGAGAGTTTCTGTCTCACCTGGTGACTTCTTACTAATTTTCTGCGTAGTTTCCATTTCCTGGAAGCTTATACAGCAAGACTTTTAGGTTATCATTAGGCTACAAAGATGATCCATGTAATAGATGTTTTTGTTTCAGTGTTTTAGCATTTCTTCTTATTTCTTCAAATAAGACATAGCAGTACACCATTTTTTCTTTTCTTTTTTTTAATTTTTTGAGGTCACACCTATACACTCAGTCCAAATAGTTCTCATTGGTTTCCAGCTCTAGCCACATGGGTATAGTTTATAACCTAGGATAGACCATACTGGCTGATCTAGGAAGGGGAGATGGCAGAATTCTGGAAAATAGATTGATTCTATTCTTCTGGCTATGGAGGTTGATTCAGGCATGAGCACATGATCACTGGTCCCAGTAGAGTGGTAAGTTTTGGGGAGGTACCAGAAGAGTCACCACTATCATTTCTGCTGAAATCGAACCTGTGGGAATGCAGACTTGTGTTGCTCGCAGTCATTATACTACTATTTGAACCCAAGAGTTATGCCAGCAAAGATGAAAGAAAATCCCACAGATGAAAAGGACCTGCTTTCAGATGATATCATAAGGATCCCTGAGCTGAGCCATTCCCAAAGTGAGGCAACTCTCGAACTTTTTAGTTATGTAAGTCAATAGAAAACCTTGCAAGTTTGAGTTGGTTTATTTATCACTTGCAACCCAGATAGTCCCAAATTGTACAAAATTATCATCCAAAGAACCTTTATGTGTCTATTATATTATTTTTCTAGTTGTAAAGATGGCTTCCCACAATGTTCAAATGAAAACAAAACAAAAATATTTTGGCAAATGTCTGATACTCAATTTATTCTTTCCATTATGAAGATCCATTATGTCCATTAGGGAAGCATTTGTTGTCATTATTTATTTGTTTTACTCCTTTCATTATTAAAAACCTACTCTGCGTTTCATAATTCCAAAATGAAAGGCTCCAGCTTCTAAGGTTTTTGTGTACCTTCTAAAACAAGTTCAAAATTGTTGAGAGCAGTTTACCCGAAAAAACATCCCTCTATTCCATGGCCTCCTTTAATTAATGTTATAAAGCAGCCTCAATGCATCAAACAGTTCCCCTCACTGAGTAGGGAGTTCATAAATTCACTTAATGTATAGTTGGAAACAATGTGAGTTCAGAGTGTTCCAAAAATCATGACTTAATGAACTATGTTGATGTAACTGTGATAAATCATGAGAAGTAAGTCTATCCCGTATTAAAGCAGAAAAATTAAGTACATGTGGATTAAAATCCTCCATGTAAAAAATATTGGAATAAATTTTAGGGTAATACTTGTATAATTATGTGAATAGGAAGATTTTGGATGGATATTAGAATTGACTAAAATATGGCAAATGGGAGAAAAACAACATACTTGACAATTAGAGGGTTAACATTCTAGTATGTAAAAAACTCTTAGAAAAAATATAAGCAGTTCTATAGAAAAATGGACAAAGGACATAAATAGAAAAGTGATAATAAAGGAAATATGAATGACCACTAGACATATGGAAGGATCTGCAGTTATCAGGAAAACAAAAACCAAAATAAAACGTAATTTTATTTTCCATGCACTTGACTGGCCAAAAGGAAAGAAAGAAAGAAAGAAAGAAAGAAAGAAAGAAAGAAAGAAAGAAAGATGCTAGCAAAGATATGGAGAAATTAGCAGTATTATATCATGCAGGTAGCTTCTAAAATTTAAGATTTGCATATCCCTTTAAATCAGTAATCCCACTTTGGGGAATCTTTCTTATGGAAATAGAAATATCATTACTTAAGAATATGGGTATAAGGATTGTTACTGCAGCTTTGTTAGTAATGGTTAAAATCTGAATTTCTATGGGTAATGAAATGCATAAATTATACAGCATACATAGTAGGGTTTTTTATGAAAAAAAAAAGAGTCATATGTATGCATATTGACATGGAAGAATGTCAATGATATATTTTTAAATTAAAACCAAAGAAACACAATAGCATAGAGGCAATTGTGAAATTTATATACAAAACTATAATCATCAGTTTTATAGAGAAGCAAAATTAAAGAATAATAAATATTTTTCCCCTCACTGATTTTAGAATTCATTTGATTTTCAATCTTGATCAAAACAAATTCTGTGAAGAAGAATTTTAAGGAATTTTCCTGAGATGCATGCATTTGCTCTTTCTTAAATTGAACATGGAGGTCTCATTCAAGCCCATAAATAGAAAACAAACACTTCCCTTTCTGAGTATTTTACTTATTCTTTATATCTATAAATCAAAGAAGCATAACAAAGCAATACCTGTTTTATCAATCTTAACCACTTGGAGCATTTTCTTTTAACTCTTTTGTTTCTTTTTTAAGGATGTTCAGGGTCTTAACAGTACAGGTTGTATGACTGTTCTAGAGGGAAAGAGAGAGGGACAGAGAGAGGAGGCAAGCCTTTTCTTGACTTGATTAATTCTCTAGTTCCTGGTTTGGCCACTCTGGAGTGTTTGGTGTTATTCCCCCTGTGGCCACAGCACACATTCACCATTTGCCAAGACTGACTGACTCTACAGTTTACTGGTCATGTGTTCCTGGGAACATCATTTTAATATTTCAGAGCCCAGTTTTCCTCAAATTTAAAATAGGGTTGACAATTTCTATTGCATTTACCTCAAAAATCAGAAGAAAACAGTGCCATTGAAAGCTATGCAAATATTAGAGGGCAATGTGCGTGACCTCTTCCTAAATGATTCACTTTGTATCTCTCCTTTTTTTTTTTTTTTAAGATTTTATTTATTTATTTGACAGATGGAGATTACAAGTAGGCAGAGAGGCAGGCGGTGGGGTGGGAAGCAGACTCCCCGCTGAGCAGAGAGCCCGATGCGGGGCTCAATCCCAGGACCCTGAGATCATGACCTGAGCCCAAGGCAGAGGCTTAACCCACTGAGCCACTCTGGTGCTCCTGTATCTCTCCTTTAATCAAAGTATCTTACTAAATTTAATTTAATTTAATGCCACAAACCGGCTGTGAATCTACATACCAAGGTATTGAGATCAAAGAGAAAACAATATAAATAAGTCATGGATCTTGCCATTGGGCTATCTGATTGTGAAGATATATTGCACCTCACTTATTATAAAATACATTTTTTTTCACCTTTTCAAACCTGACAATACCATGTCTTACAAAAGAGGTTAATGTTGCCACATGATAGATCTTAATGTTTGCTATCAGCCAAGGGGTAGCCTGGCATAGTTGTTCTTATGCATGGAGGGACTTGATCATAGGAAGTGGGCAATACTGGAAATGGAATTCATACTTTTGAGCTATAAGGATTTTATGCTCTAAATGCCTTCTTAGAAAGTAGTCTCTTTCTATGACCAGTTGGGCTGGTATTGGAGAGTCTAGAACCACATCTGACTGGATGGTTTGTTTTCCATTTTGCTTCTCCAATAGAAGAGCTCCTTTGGGTGGATGCTTCTTTGGTCCCCATTTGGAGGGCATAACCTTTTGGGATGGATGTATTAGCAAGGTAATATAGGGCAAGGGAAGTGGGTGCAGGGTTGCACATTGCTTTTCAGTATCTGTGCTTCTTCCTATCTGCTGCTTGTTCCTCCTGTTGCTATCACCAGCAACACCATTTACCCGGCTGGTGTCGCTCAGCCCAACCTCCCCATTCCTTGGCACCTCAGAACTGGGTCTGTGGCTTCTCCTGAGAAACAGCAGCACCTGTGGAGGAGGCAAGATCTTACTTCTACCCTGCAGGACTTTTCAGTTGGGCCTGAGCATTAAACTGCTAATAAGACAGATCAATAGGAGGGGCGCCTGGGTGGCTCCATCAGTTAGTGTCTGCTTTTGACTCAGGTTGTGATCCCAGGGTCCTTGGATTGAGCCCCTCATCAGGTTCCCTGCTCAGTGGGGAGTCTGCTTCTCCCTCTGCCTGCCACTCCCCCTCCTTGTACCCTCTCTCTCTCTGACAAATAAATAAATAAAATCCTAAAAAGAGAGAGAGAGAGAGAGAGAGAACAACAGGAGAAAAAGCACACGAATTTATGTTAGTTCTACATGACACAGGAGCCCTCATAAGGAAATGAAGACCCAGAGAAGTGGCAAAACCTAAGTACTTGTATATTAAGTTGAACAGAGAGAGGCAGGTGTGGAAAAATAACTAAAAGAGACCGAAGGAAGATAAGAATTATTTTAACAAGTCAGTTGGTGCAGAATTCTCTCAGCTTTGACTCCTTGTTGAAGGGTGCCTCTTTTCTTCTGGTACAGGGAAGCATCTTTAACATGGCAATCTTCATCTCCCATTTTCAGGAGGAAAAGGGGAGAGTAGAATGCCCTTTTTACACCTGCTATTTGTCTAAGTGCCCTTTGCTCAGGATAATCCTCATGGCAAAGTAGCATATTTGGGGGCGATCGGTCCTGCCACCCTTCAGACCTTTCCCTGGGTTTGCCCCTTGCAAGCTCCTGAGCTTCCAGAGCCAAATGAGCAGTGCTCTTCCTCAAGGTTGAGATGTCTGTTCTGCAGGGGGCACCCCTCCAAACTTCCAAGTTCTAATAACCAAAACCTGTTCCCTTTGTCCACTAGCCCTTTGAGTGGTAGCTGCTCCCTGCTTGACGTGCATATCTTACCTTTAGGATCTCCAAAACCTGTTTAGCCAATCCCTCTGTTGGATTTTTGGTTAAAATAACTATTGTTTGCTCTTCATCTGGCTCTATCCTGACCGACATAGCACTCAAAAGAGTGAATTTGCATTTCTCTCCAATTGCTGAGGAATTTCTGAAATTTACATTTGATCGTTGATCCTGTCCACCAAATCAATGATTTTCTAAATGAGCTGTGTATGTTGCAGAGCAAACCGTCTGTGTGTGATGGGGGATTGAAGGTAGATGCAGACGTGATGAGCAAGAAAACCTCACCCTTCTTCTCTACTGATAGCTTCCCTTTAACTTTCTCCCTGCTCAATGAGGAGTCTGCTTCTCCCTCTCCCTCTCCCTTTCTGCCTGCTCATGCTCTCTCTTTCGCTCACTCTCTCTCAAATAAATAAACATAATCTTTTTTAAAAAAACTAAATTTTGATTGTATTTTTCTTTGCACATTCATGATTTTCTCCTTAATAATAGGGTTATATATTACATTTTTTTTTTCTCCTCTACCAGACTGTTCCCTCCGGGAAGGCAAGACGCAGCACTGTGTCATCAGAGAGCCTTGTTCTGGGGCATAGAAGGCCTTAGACTTACAGTATTGTCCATACTTGCTGGACTATTATAGTTTGATTAACCTTCCTGTGGCCTGTTGTTTTATTTTAATGTAGGGATAACAATACCTATCTTATACAAAGTGTATGATCATTTGAAGCTTAAGGGAAATACCGCTTATTTTTTATTATTAGTTTTGCAAATCTCCCCACTATGTATAACCCAGTCCTTCCAGCCAGTTGGCCCTCAATTAATGGCTATAGAATCAAACGAACTTTCTAGCTACTATTGCTGCATAACAAACCATCTTAAAAGTTGGCAGCTTCAAACAGCAAACTTAGATTTTTTTCTGAATTGCTGTATTTTTGTTTATGCATTAAAGCCATAAATGAAGCCTTTTCTATGTGAAAGCAGCCAAGCTCTAGACCTCTTTGAGTAAACTTGCTGTGTAAAAATAATTTTTTTTTTTAGAACTAGAATGAGATCAACTTATTTACATCTTTTATTGAGTGTACTCACAACTGGTGGCATTTTTTTTTTCTATTACTCTATGAACAAATCAAAATCACAGACACCCCTCAAATTATGTTGGGATCCTGCTAGGTGAAAATGGTATGTCTATAAGAGCTACATGAAATCTAGTTTCCAGATGGAGTTTCCTTCTTGCCAATTTTGGATCTGTTCCAGAGTTTTTCCCCTTAGAAACCATCTAGGTGAAGTGAAAATATACTCTTGGAAAATTATTGGAGAGAATGCTTGTGAATGTGAAGGTATGATTTTCGTATGGACAGTGTACACATTCACAGATATTTTATGACTGCCTTTGGGATATCTAATAATAATGCAAGCTCTCAGAGTGTTAGGTCTTTTCTAAGAAGTAGAGACCACCAAAACTTAATTACTCCAAAGGAATATATTTCAAAATGATGTTTTTACTGTAAGGTAATACCAAATAATCTGTAATCAGAAGTGATGAAAACCCCTTACATCTGTATAGCATGTTTAGTTTTCGAGACATGTCATGACCCCACGTCCATAATTCTCAAAAGAAAATTTGTAAGGTAGGAAAAGAAAGTGTTATTACTATGACAGTTGGATAAAGATGCTATGGTAGTTCTGCCATTTTAAATACAAAAGAAGTATTTTGGTTCCACTGATGTTTTGGTGTGTTTGTTGGTTTGAAAGCCGCTTAACTTTTATTTAACCTAAATTTTCGTAAAAAAGAGAACAATATTTACTGACTGACTAGAGTTGAATAAGTTTGTGTCACAATTCTGTTTTTATAAGAGAGACTGATGTCTGCCTTATGGGTGCTATAATTGCTACTTTGGGCAGCTTTCACACCATGAACATTGATGGTCTGTGGCAGAAATCACCAAGAGCCAGTGACTCCCAAATTTATCCAATAAAAGGATTTTTTATAATGTCAAAATAAAGGTCACAGATCTCTCTGCTACAATAACTTGACAACTATGAATTCTGTAATGTTTTGCAATTTTTTGGTATCTTATTAATTGCAATGAATGCAAAGCTTTTTTAAATTTAATTTTATTTTTTCAGTGTTCCAAGATGAATGTGTACGTTTTTAAAGTAGTAACCTATTCATGCGTGAAGCGTACTATTCATGCTAATGGCAAGTCTTGATTTACAAAACTTTTTTTCCCCCAAAACTCTTGAAATAACCCCACCGTCCCTTCTGAGCTCATGAGTAATGAATGGGTCAGGAATCTTTGGCACAACCGCTGGTGGCCGATATGCTGTGTATCTCATGTGTCAATGCCAGTGGAGAAGAATGGCTGCTTATTGAGCTTTGCTGAAAAGGATTCTAAGTCCAAGTATGGGTTCAGATCAAAAGAGTATGGTTTTCAGTTAGTGACATCTGCCAGAAAAGGAGAGACTCGGTCTGCAAGATCCAAATACTTGCCATTCCTGGCTCAGACTGTGTGAATCATTTGATTGAACTTATTCTAGGAAAGGACAGCACAGAGACTCATTCATTTTAGAAAATTCATTTAAAACTGCTCTAAAAAACAAAGTTTACTTTAAAAAATACATTTAAGAACAGTTAAACTTAATGGAGAGTTCATGCCAAACTTGCCTTGCTATTAATCACCTTGTTCTTATTCCCTCCACTTGAGAAAATCCTTTTCCTCTCAAGAAAAATGGAATATTCTTTTTTTTTTTTAATTTTAGTCATTTAATAAGGCGCTTTTGCTACTCATCAACTGATACTCCTTGATGATACAGCCACCCCACATAGCTTGTTGGTGCTTGGTTTATTCCTATTGGCTGTTCCTCTCTTGAAAGACAAGTCATCCACAGAGATCATTTACTCAGATACTCAGACGTAGGAATGGATGGGGATATGGAGAAAAGTATGTGGCGCATTGCTACATTTATTTATAGAATTGAATTTCCCTATTTGTTTAGGGCACTTACCAAATGAACTATCCAACCTTTCTTCTTTAGTGATTTTTCAAATATCTTCAGAGAAAAAATAGATGCCAGTGATATATTTAAATCATAGGTCTACCATTTCTAGAATCTCCTAGTTCCTTCTAAAACTCTTCTGTTTTGCTTTATTCCACTCTGAGTATGTTAAAAAAAAATGAACATAATCACATCACTTTTTTATTGTTTTACTGTGGTTTTCTTCCAATCCTGAACTCATCATAATTGTCCTGCTTTTCTGAAAAATGCACTCTCTCTCTGTCCCTTATGTACCTTTCAGCCACTAATAATCTTTCAAAAATTCACCTTATCACCTCTTTTACCATTCCTGAAAATTGATCACTCTGCCTCCAAGCTGTCTTTGTTTCTATCTTCATTATTGCTCTTCTTGAAAAGTATATTTTTCACTTGGGCTGCTTGAGGGCAGGGTACATGTCTTAGTCATAACTGTATCCCAAATGCCTAGAAGTATGAATGGCTTATGTTAAATGCTCTATAAGCACTGGTTAAGACTGACACTCCCATAAACCATTATTTCTCAGTGGAGAGAGACTTGATTTGATTCTTTGACTCCTTTTCGACCCTCAGCATATTTACCACTGGAAGCTAGTTACTACCTTTTCCTTTTCTTGATATTCCTTTCCCCCATTTTTGGGGGGTGTACAGCCCTTTCTTATACTCCATAATGAGAATGATAAAGATAACTGAGGTGAATGAGGCTTGCCATAATTATATATAATTTTTTCGAAACACCTTAGAATGAAGTCCCCTCATAAAAACTGTGGGACCTTCTTTTATTAAATATTTAAAGTGTAGATGCTAATATATTACTAACCTTATATAGCATATCTATCTACATAATACAGATAGATATATTTACTGGCCTTATATATCATATCTTGAGAACTGGCTTTGACTTTTAACATGGAAACAAGACATCTTAATACATACCCCTGAAGGGTATCCAGGCAGGGTAGAAGTGGTGTTTTGGCCATATTTTTGTCTGTGCTAAGTGCCTTCAGATGACGGGGCTTCAGTGAGGTTCTAGCCAGGTGTCAGAAAAGTGCTTGGCAATCTTTGCATGAGTTTCTTAGAAGAGCTAGAAATTTTTCTGATAAGTCTAAGAACAGATGGATGCACATTCCTCTTGGGCAACTTGAGGGGAGGTTCTTACCAGGATTGTCTGTAATATACCAGCAGTCGGGGTAATATTTAAAACTTTTCTCTTGGCTGGTGAGACATGAGAAAACAGGACACACCCAGAAGAGGGGTGGACATCAGGCTGGTCATGAACAAGAGTAGATGATCATATTATCAATATCTGAAGACCTCACATGAAACACTATCTATCACATTCACCTGCACCCACAAGTACTTCCAATTGCCCACCTCATCTTTTGTGGTTTCTCTTCTTTTTACCCTGTCAAGGTGCCTTTGATGGCCACTCTTTTGTTTATTACATCCAGAAATATTTACTGAGCCCATACTGTGTGTCACACATTATCCAAGGCACTGTAAACACAGTATGAGTAAGAAACATATGACTCCAGCTCTCATATCACTTTCTTTCTTTTTAGATTTTATTTATTTATTTGACAAAGAGAGAGATCACAAGTAGGCAGAGAGGCAGGCAGAGAGAGAGGAGGAAGCAGGCTCCCTGCTAAGCAGAGAGCCTGATGTGGGGCTCAATCCCAGGACCCTGAGATTGTGACCTGAGCCAAAGGCAGAGGCTTAACCCACTGAGCCACCTAGGCGCCCCTCCCATAGCGCTTTTACTCCATTGAGGAATGACATAGGTAGACATAGGTAGACTATAAAGGAAATAAAACAGAATTATAGAGATACTTTTTCACTTAGTATATGAATTGTCCAACCTTCTTCTTTACGATTTTTGAGTAGAGAGTGACTATTAGGTAATAGATTAGGTGGAGAGGGGCTGTTTTAAATTTGATCCAAGATATGATTGGTCAGAAAGAGTGAAGGTCTGGACCGGTCTATATAGTCTTTGTCTTTATGTATTTATTCTCTCATTCATCCATTCATTGAATCCATCACCATGAAGGCTTTCAACTATTTAAACTTCTTGCCTGGAATTATGATCCACCGAGTAGGCAGCCACCCAAAATATTTCAGCCCTGGAATTATATGCATTCATTCAAGTCAATTCATTCATTCATTCATTCACTCATTCATTCAGATAGTATGTTGGCAATCTTACCTGGACACAGCCACTGGTATGGGGTAAAGTTTGGTGAAAAGAATACAGGGTGGTATGATTCATCTTGAATCTTAAAAAGTCAACTCTGGCATATTTATGAACCAGATCAACATCTGTTAAAATGTCCAAAATTGTTAAGCTCTGGAAAATGTGATTTGACCTATGGACATATCATTGGCACAATGTGCTCATCGTTTTTTGGCATCCCTTCCCCTTTGAGTTACATTTAGGTCATAAGAATTTCAAGATAACTTTTTCTCCAACTACTTATTGTTAAAACCTTAAGAGCAAGGGCTTGGAGAAATGCTAAAGAAAAACGAGATTATAAGTAGAAAATGAATTGTATTCATTTAAATTCATTATCTGACATTTGATAGTCTGTGAGAAGCCCTCGTAAATAGTTTTAGTTCTTTTTTAATTATTTTTAAAGATTTGATTTTTTCATTAAAGGGAGAGAGAAAAGGAAAAGGGTGAGGGGGCAGAAGGAGAAGCAGACTCCCCGCTGAGCAGGAAGCCTAATATAGGTCTCGATCCTGGGTCTCTAGGATCATGACCTGAGCCACCCAGGAGCCCCTAGGTTTAGTTCTGATAATGAGTATATTTCATGGCTAGACTAGACAAGCTCTTGAACACCCTGAGGTCTCCCTGGATCCTATAAGAATTGAAATTAGAATTTTCACTTCTGAAGAAGAGTATTTCTTAGAGGCCCAGCAAGTCTTCACAGATGTGTTAATGATTTGCAGCTATTTATTCAACACATGATGGGGGCCAAGTGCAAAGTTAGGCACTGTGGCAGATGCATCCCCGCCCTGGCCATGGTCCTCTTCTCCACACTCATCATCCATATAACCAGCCTGACATCCACCCATCGGCACCTGTCTCTTCCTCTGGGGATATTCTCTGACTTCTAAAATCTTATCTTCTGAGGACCGGCACAGGCCGGAATGGAAGGAATCAACACCCCCACAGACATATCAGCCACCAGCAATCCATGAATGATGGGATTTGATGGATACATACCTCTTACCTCCTTCACTCTTCAGACAAGATACCTCTCATATGTACGTTCTACACCATTCCCAAAGTTCCCCAGCCAGATTGTGCCACAACTGCCCATCATGGTAACTGGTTTGATAACCATCCTTTATCAGTTTCCTTCTCTTCTGTCTCTCACTTCCCACTTTCCTATCTGTTTCTGTGCTTGTTCTTCAAGTAAATTACTTGCATTCAAATCCCTATCTCAGTTTCAAGGTCTGCTTCTGGGGGAGCCAGTTGAGACAGGTACATGGTACACATCATCTTAGTTAATCTTTATGACCTCTCTAAGGGAAATGTTACTATCCCCATTTTATAGATGAAGAAACTGGGGTTCAGAGAAGTTAATTAGCTTGCTATCTTATTCCAAATCCCCTTTCCCTTTCTAGTTCATTGTAAATGGGCTGACCAAGGCATGGTCTTTTAGGATTGTGCAGCCATGTGGTTAATGAATTTTGCAGCAGAATAATAAATCAAATATTTATTGACTCAAATTGGTGCAGTCACAGTCAAAAATGCAAGAGGTGGAATTTTGTTCATTCGTTCTACAAATATTTATTTTCTCCTCCCAAGACCTAGACACTCTCCTCCTTCCTGAGAGTACAGTGGCAAAAGAGAATGCGTACTCTTCTCAGCTGAATGCATACTAATTTATGAAAAGTTCTGACTATGGTATTAGAGCTTTTTGTGTTGTTGAGATCTCAGGCAACTATTCAAAAAATGTTCAGAAATGGCCAACTGATTTCAAGCATCTACTCAGATGCCAATTAGATGGCTGTATGTCAGAAAGCAGAAACCAGTTTCTCTCTTTTTTACTGTTAGGATAGACCTGTTTGTTTTATGTTTTTCTTCACTAGAGTCTAAGTGCCTTTTGCAGGTTATGAATATTTCTGCCACTGCATTGAATTTGAATGAGGAGTAATGGCCCAAATCTGAATATAAATGGAGGATCTACCTCATCTTACAAAATTGGATACAAGACCCCCTTAGAAAGTATCTGTACTGAGAGGTATTGAACATGTTAAGAGGATATTTTCTCTATGTTTTCATTCAATTAAAAGGGGAGAGAGAGGAAGAAAGAGAGCAATTGATTTAAATAAGTTGGAAGAATTTGGTGTTTAGCCTTGTTGGCATCTTAACTACAAATGAAACCAATATCCTGGTATTGTTCCATTGTGATGATTTCACAGTTGACTAGTGATTTGCATCTTGCTTCAAATTACTTAGGATGTATTAGGGCATAATCTGTGAAAAGGTTTGGCTCTAAAAAAAGATACTCTGTAGACACGAAGAGGAACTCAGTGCAGTCACAGAACTCTGTAGTCACAGAGCAAGGAGACCTCAAAAGATCACCTGACAACAGAGGTACCATCTTTGTTCAAAATGGTGAATAATAGTGGAATTTCAGGTGCTTTGCAAGGCCTCCAAAGGTAGGGAAGGAGTTTTTGAACCACATTCCTAGACAGTACATTTCATTTTCACAGAGATCTCTAGAATATAGAAGAATATTCAGGAATTAAAGAAATGAACACTAAAACCATTGATTGACAACTATGTATTTAACACTGGCATATATTCTGACGTTCTGTAGCAGATAAAAAAGAACAAAAAGTAAGACTCTAAAAGATTACTGCTGGCTGGGAGACATATAATAGGCATGAGGAAGGAATTGGTGTTAACATGTGTTAGTTGGTATCATCAGGGATGGTCTAAGTGGAGGAGATGGGAACTAAATTTGATCTGAAATGAGAGATAGAATCTATTCATAGAAAGGAAGGAATATGGTGGAAGACCACAAGGAAAGGCAAGGGATGTTTTTGAAGTCAAAGTGTGTGCTTTGTGAGATTAGTGAAGTACAAAAGGAAAGTCAAAGATGAACCAGTCTATGGAGGGCTGCAAAGAAGGTAATGACCTTGTGGTCGTGGAAACAGGACCCCAGTGTGTGTCCTCAAGCAGAGGGGTCCCTAGAAGCCAGGTACAGAGTGGGTTGTTTAAATTCTTTTTGTCTGAAATTAAATCCATCACCTTGTTTTCCTTTTTTCTCCTCGTGCTCTTTTTCTCTTTCATTAATGGCAATACCATTATCTAAGGCTTAAATCCCCAGTCCATTATAACCATCTCTTTTCCCTTGTTCCCACATGTAATTAGTTGCCAACCATTTTCAAGTCTATTGAATATTTCCTTCCTTTTCCCCTCCTGCTATCATCCAAGTTTATTCCATTTTCCATCTCTTCAGTACCTGCTTTTACTAATGTGCTTCCTACCTTATGCCCCAATCTTCTTTCTCATAAGGAGACTTTCTATGGTGAAGTCCATATCTTAGACCTTTTGGTCCCCTGTGCTTTTACTCACATCACCTCTGCAGAATTTTACTCCCTATTTCTTGTTTAAATTCCATTATTTTCTGAGGTTTACTGTAAATGCATTTCTCCTAGGAGGTTTCCTTGATCTTACATTACCTGCCTTTTTTCCCCCTAATCTGATACAGATCTTTCTTGCCCCTATACTCCTAAAACATCATGTCATCCTCTAGGACATTGTCCAACCCATAATAGGAAGGTATAGTAAGAATGTGGACTGCTGAGTCCAATCTGCCCAAAATGACCCAGCTCTATCACTTACCAGATGTGTGGCCTTCAACTAGTTATTTAATATCTCTAGACTTCATCTCATTCATCTCAGTAATGGAAATAATAAGACCATACCTTCAAGTGTATTAGGAGCTTACAGCACAGATCCTCACATTGTGTTTGGCTCCAACTTCCTATTCATTAGGTATTTATTCAATGAAAAAGTTTCTCTCAGTAGAGTGTGTGATGGTACAGAGTACAAATGATGGCATGCAGTAGGCACTCAAGAAATATTTTCAAGTGAAAGGGCTAGAATTGTAGGCAGATGTCTGCTATCAATTTCCCCATCAGTTTTCTCATATGTCCACCAGGAGTCAGAGAAGGGCTAAAATTAGGCTGGTTGGGAGTCTAACTCATTTATCATCTATCAGGAAGTGACTTCTGCCTAAAGACATCCCCTGGAGACACCAGACACCAGCATTCTCAAATTGCATTTCAGCTGTTTGTAGTGACCACAGCCATCCTTGGTCCTATTTTCTGAGCTGAGCATTACATTTACTGTTTCCAAGCTTGAGAGAATTCTGCCCTTGCATGCATTTTCAAAAATAATAGCTATTGGTTGTGCTACAGTGACTTTGTCAATTCCCTCAGCTTTCAAACGCGGCTGATACGAACACATCCAGCTTTGAAACATTCCCTGACTTACTTCCTTTTTCTACTTCAGTTACCTTTCCCTTCACAAGTGATACCCACTTGGGCTCATTGATTAGATCTGCATGTTTTTTAAATAGCACGTTTCCCAAAGACAAATAGTTTTCTTTTTCTACCAGTTAAAGGAGCCCAAATTATCACATGACTTTTTGGTTTCTAAAATAGAAATGTGTCAGGGTGCCTGAGTGGCTCAGTTGGTTAAGAGACTGCCTTTGGCTCAGGTCATGATCCTGGAGTGTCAGGATGGAGTCCCGCATGACCTAGAGCTCCCTGCTTGGCAGGGAGTTTGCTTCTCCCTCTGAGCGTCCCCTCTCATTCTCTCTTTCTCTCTCAGATAGATTTTATCTATTTATTTATCTATTCATCTATTTAATCTATTTATTATTTATATATCTATCTATTTTATCTATCTATTTTTAAAGGATTTTATCCTTTAAAAAATAAAATAAAATAATAGAAATGTATCTTCAGGTTACAGAGTGTGGTTTTCAAGTTCAGATTACTCAGATTTGATCCTGGCTTAAGCATATTTTAGCCTTTTGAGTTTGGCTAAATTAGTGTTATTGTGAACTTCAGTTTATTTCCTTATAAAATGGGCATAAGAATTAAACTTATTTGTCTTAAATAGTGTCTTTGGGAGAATTTTAATGAAACAAGGCAATGAAAAGTTTTTAGCAGTTTTTAAGTTTTTAATATATATAGAGCACATAGGAAGAACTCAATATATATTAGCTGTTAATACTAATTTTATCATAAGTCTTTCATAAGTAGTAATGTCATGGTCGATTTTATGTTTTAGTTTTCCAGATATCGTATTTTCATTTATTCATTCTAGGTTAGTTGTTGTTTATTTATTCTGTGTTGATTTGTTTTTATTATTTCTTAGGATGAAAATTTCACTTAATGAGTCAGGCTTGATGTTGTCCTAATGACCCTCCCTGCCCATCCTTGATGTCTGAATTGAGGTCCTTTAGTCAAGAAGGTCTAGATGGAAAACATCCTTTATACACTTTACACTAGAGATCTTCTCCCAACAGCTAATTCAGTGGTCTGATACCTAGAACTTCTTTTCTGTTTTCCTCCTTCAGCTCGTCTAACATACATCAGTATCAATAACTGACTGCTTTTTTTTTTTTAAAGATTTTATTTATTTATTTGACAGACAGAGATCACAAGTAGGCAGAGAGGCAGGCAGAGGTGGGGGGGGAAGCAGGCTCCCTGCTGAGCAGAGAGCCTGATGCTGGGCTTGATGCGGGGCTCGATCCCAGGACCCCGGTATCATGACCTGAGCCAAAGGCAGAGGCTTTAATCCACTCAGCCACCCATGCGCCCCTAATTGACTGCTTCTCATGGGGATACAGATTAAAGACAAACAAACAATCAACCCCCCCTACCCCAGTTCTAGGACAACTGCCAGCCCACACAGTGATTTGGTATAAGTTAGAAAAGGTGACTCTCTATTTCTTTTTATTTTATCTTTTAATATATATATATTTTTTAATTTGGGTATAGTTGGCACCTATGTTTATTGCAACATTATTTACAATGGCCAAGATATGGAAGCAGCCCAAATGTCACAGCTAGATGAATGGATAAAGAAGATGTGTGTTTACACAAAGGCAACACTTTCAGAACAGAGGCCATCCTGTAGGTGTAAGGTTTGGCAATTTAGGTTCTTTTGTACAAGGAAGAGTTGTCTCTTCTCGGGGGTAGGCAGACCCAGGCTGGAATTCATTGAGACCTACATCTTGGCTCAGTGCCATCTTACATGGAGGCCCTGCCGTGTGAGGTGTCTGTCTACCTCACAGTCCCAGGCAATTACTGTTGTACCAGGAGGCAGTGTAGCCTCTCTGCCCTCCTCACCTGTACATATCCAGCTACTTCTCTCTGGCTTTTAATAGAAGATGGATCTCTAAGAACTTTTGAAAGTCATGCAAATGTAACTTTTTTTTTTTTTTTTCCCTGATGGCATCCATGCTATGGCAAGCTTTCTTTTGGAGAGGAATGAAGTGTGGGGACCAATTTTTTTCCAAGAGAAAGGCATGAGAGTGCTCAGGAAATCTCTATTCTAATGGAAGAAAAAGTAATGCAACTTATGGAGGGGAAAAAACAAAACTGTGGTTCGCAGCATTCGCTGTCCCTAAATGTGTTCCCTCCACAAACCTCTGACTCTCCATTAGCCATGCCCACTGTCATACATCCCTCATGCCCCTGGGAGAGACCCTGGCTACCTGCCACCTGTCTGCCTAGGGGAAGTGTCTCCTGTTGCTACCAGCAGGTGCTGTGACTCACAGGGAGTTCAGGGAGGAGTTCTCATCCAGGTATCTGTGGAACCCTTGGAGACTGGCTCCGGTGGCAGCTAGCAGGTTGGCAGGCTGTTGGCCAAACTTCCGAGGCCCCTGAGGCAGAAAACCTTCAGTTCCAAGACTCTCGGTCGGCCCGACTTTCTACTTCAGCTTTCAGACTCTGCATGCCCTCCAAAATCATAGAGAAGAAAAATGCTCTTTACTGTCTTCTCTGAGGCAGACATGTCATAAAACAGGAAACGGAGGAGAACACAAGATGAGGAGTGGAGAGGGACTACCTGTACTCTGCCATAAATATTCTACTGCTCAGTGTTGAGGGTCAAGCAAAATGTTTGTGATCAAGAACATCTTTCATAGAATTGTAGGAAAGGGATGATACATCAAGATTTGGGACTGATTTGGCATTTCACAATGCTATATTTTGTGGAATCCAAAGTTCTAACAATTACAAGACACCCCTTTGAGAAACATTCAGCTATGATATCATGTCTTAGTATCCCTTAAAATATGTATTTTAAACTTACCAAAAGAGTACTTTTGTATTTACTTTAGACATAGACTTTTATGATATATCACTCTTTTCTACATACCACAGGAAAACAAGAGTGAAATAAATGAGTTAAGGTATTTCTTAGCCTTCTTCCCAAAGTCCGGATTTCTGGAATCACTGTGCTATTCAGTCGGCGATAGTCGTGTCTTCTTTCCACGTAACATCGCCCTCTGTGATGGCAAAAAGGTTGGTCGTGTGGCCTTTCTTTGAAAACATATAATTTTGTTTACCAGTTTTAAAACTGTGTTCCTGTTTTGCTTCCACAGTAAGTCTGTAAACTCCTTGAGCAGAGTGGAGTTGTCGCATCCAGATTGTGGTATCTCCCTCAGCTAGGAGGATTGTGTTTGGCTGCATTTGACCCCCAGTACATATTCATTCAACCGGATCACTGCAGCCTACGTCAGTATCAGAGGAGGAAAATCAGCAAGACCTCCCTGCAACATATTTCTCCAGTTTTAGAGTCCTGCAGATAAAATGTGTTTTCAGGTCTGTGAAAATCTGGGTCATATGCCTCTACTTGGGAACTTGAAAGAGTTTTGACAAGTGTTTGATTTCAAGATGGAGGGATCTCTCTTGGTCGGAAGCTGTCTCTGATACATATACTTAAGAAGAAAGGGAGGGACAACCCAAATTACTCATTTGACTATAAGCAATATGTTCATTCCTTGAAGTCTACCTTAAACCCTTCTTTCTCTCTATAGCACCTTTGGAAGAATCACACCCTATCTTGAATTTCTATAGATCTTTAGGTCCTTTTGTTTATTTATCTGATTCTGCCTTTGGATACCTCTTAAATAACTTGCTGGGCCTGAGTGAGTCTTTTCATTTGAAAGAAGGATTTGGATGAGAGAAATTTGAGAAGTAACCCCACAAACACAGGTTGGGGAATAAAAAGTAAGACAGAAGGGAAAGAAAGCCAGCAATGGGACCTTAATGAATGACTTCCTGCTGTAGGCAAGTGAGGTTTATTTTTATTGGAGGCTGCGATTGGCTGAATTATGGCCCCACAAAGAGGTCCTCATGCTAGTCCCTAGAACTTGAGAATGTATTGCCTTATATAGCAAAAGGATCTTTCCGATGAGATAGGAAATTTTTCTGATTATTCTGGTGGGGCCAGTATCATCACAAGGGTCCTTATAAAAAGAAAACAGAAGGGTCAGAGCTAAAGAAGGCAGTGTGACAATAGAAGCATAGCGAGGGACGGAAATGTGACAATGGAAATCAGATGTCACAGTGATGTGAGGAATGGCCAAGGAAGGCTGGGAGCCAAGGAATACAGGCAGCCTCTGAAAACTGGAGAAAACAAGGAAAGAGAATCATCGTAGAACCTCCAGAAGAAATGCAGTTCTGCTATCACTTGACGTTAGCTCAATGAAATTATTTTGGACTTTTGGCCTCAAGAACTGTGAGATAATAAATGTGTGTTGTTTTAAGTCACTAAGTTTATGGTAATTTGTTTCAGCAGCCGTAGGAAACCAACACGGGGACCTTCTAAGAAACCGTATGGATCACGCTGAATAATTGGGTCACTGAGGGTCAAGAAAATTAGTTTGTGCACTGACTCCCAATACTCATTGGGTAAGGACTGTCCCTAGAAGCATTAACTTTCCATTAGGCCTGATTTATTCAGCTAAGCACCCTCCTGCCCCCTCCAGGGATCAGAGAAAGCCCTGAGTCAGAGAGATGCAGATGCATGAAATAGGAACTCATAGGCTTAGCCAGCACTGCCCACCAAGTGCAAGTGATGAGTAGGCAGGCCAGGGGAAGGTGGGTGGAGCTGAACATTACCGGCCATGGTATGTAAGTGAATGTGTGCATGCATGTGTCCATGTATCTTGTTCCCCCTTTATCAAGTTCTCTGAGGCTAGAAATTCTCTCTCATTCACCAGAGACCCTAGCACAGTGCCTAGCATTGAGGGAAAAACAATTCCTGATGGATTGTGTGACAGAGTGGGACAGCTTGCAAATGTCACAGTCAATAAGGAAGCTGGCCATTTTACAGCAGTGTTTTCTCTAATTCCCAAATTAAGCCTGTGCAGAGGAGGGAAAATGGCTCCTTCTTGAAAACAGATTCAAGAGACTTTGTAGTTCGCCGAGCAGTTTGGGTGCAAGGTGGCTGTCAATCAGGAACGCAAGTTGTCACTAGTCAAAATGGCCTTCTCCTGTTGCACGACCAACCTGCCGTCTAAGACTCCCCAGTCAAGGTTAGCAGGTGAGTCGATAGAAAAGAGATGAGCACTGCAGGCCGTGCTGATGTCAAACAGGCATTTCACATGTCTGGCAGAAAATTGAGCATATCGGTAGACTACTATAGTAGTGCACTAGCCAAATGGGAACTACAACATGGAGATGCTGTATGAAGATGCTAGGATCCCTAGTCCTGAAAGGAAAATCAGATTAACTGTCAAAAATCCTTCCTGACACCTGAGAGACAGTTTTCTCTTGACAAGGGCTTGGTGAGGACAATGTGGTCAACAAGAGTATGGCCTTCCCTTTGCTAGGTATCTAACATGACATAGCTTTTTCGGGGGGCACTTGTTAAGTACTAGATTCTCTTTTTACTCTGACATGTTTTTGTTAGTTTCTTTGTTGTTTTTTTCTTTCTTTTCTTTCTTTCTTTCTTTCTTTCTTTCTTTCTTTCTTTCTTTCTTTTTTTAAAGCAATGAACTTTAGAAAGTGGTTGCAGATGTGTTGTATATTCTTTATTTGTACTATTAGCTCTGCTGGGTACATTAGCCTTCAGAACATATTGAGATGAAAGCTGAGTGCCTCTTATTTAAGAGAAACCTAGAAAATAGTTCTTATTTCCCATGCCAGCTGCTTTTCCTGATTTGAACATGTCAGACAAGTGTTTGATGCCCTTGAATGGTGTTTGATTAAATTCATCAACACCTACTGGCTGTTAAAATGGCCCTTGGTTGTTAGAAAAGCTCTTTATATGATAAACACATATGCACATAAACACCTAGATGTGTTTTAAAGACCAATTTTTGTAGCTAGAATATTTGAAAATAATCAATAGCAAACAAGATACAACATTAAAATTAACTTGTAGAAAAAGAAATTTTCTGAAGGAAATTTTAGGGTAGAACAGAATGTGATTAAACCCCAAAGAATCCAGAATATTGCTAATACTGTAAAGGTCTTGGTTGCCACAGGCCTCAAGGAAGGAAATTCTATCCAGTGCCTATTTATGGACCATGAATACAAACTTGTTAATAATAAGCTTGAGAAGTAAGATTGAAGATCAGAAACTTCAGATGAACTCTATTAGAAACCAGCTTGCCTTCTAATTGAGAGCTGAGCCCTTCTTAAAACTGGGCAAATGTTGGCATGATCTGGGATACACCGATTCCCACCTGTGGACTTGAATTCCTGGGCCTGTGGCTCATAAGGATAGTCACATTTTACCAGTTCTTCCTGCCTCCCTGACAAAACCTGGGATTATGTGTCATTTCTAAGTGTTGCCCTATCTTTGGAGTTACATCTTAAATCATTAACACTTTAGCAGTGATAAGCCAGTGGATTAACTTTCCTGAGGGTTATGATTTCTAATAGCACAACTCCCTTTTTCTTTCACTTATTCTTCTTCCTTATTTACTGTGACATTTGCTGCCCCAGCCCCCACCCCTTCTCTGTCCTACTCTATACAAGCCTACCTTAGTTAGCTTCCTTGCTGCCTAATCTTTGGGTTTGGCTGATAGGGGAGGGGAGGGATAGTTTAAATAGCAGAATGGAAAGATGGCAGCAAATGATCGGGATATTTCTTATCCCAGCTCCCTCTCCCCCCACCCAGACAAATCCCCACTCCTCACTCCCCCTACCCTTGCCCTCCCACTTTGGCACATGTTTTTGGCAGTAGCTGTGCCCCGGAATTACTGGTTCACTGGGAAGCCCTTTCTTTCACTAAGGCTATGGTGACAGTGTTTCCACTACTTGCCCTCAGGGTGTTGGCTGATTTCCTGGGCTGTTGGTGTCTTAGAGCCCCAATGTATCTCGCTTATCTTTTAACCTTGCCATCTCTCTGCAAGTGGTCCTTTCATCAAATCTTTTTATGTAAACCATCTCAAGAAACTGTGTTCTCTGTCAGGACCCTGACAGTTACCCTTCGCTTGACCACAGCATTCTTTGAAAGTAAGGAAGATAAGTATTTAATATTTAATTATAAATAAGTATTAATACTTAATTATAAAATGCTTAAGTTGATAAATGGCAATGTTGTAGTTCCCATTTGGCTAGTGCACTACTAAAAAAATCATCTGTAATACAAGTTGCCATCTTATAAACATTATGGTTTGGGCTCAAGTACATATGCTGTTATGTGTCCGCATAGCTGGGGTCTGTGTCTATAGTAGCCGACCAGGTTAGTGTCTGAGACCTTGGTATCTATGATTCTGGAAGAGGCTAAATGACTCATGTGTTTCTTTCTTTCCTTTTTTTTTTTTTTAAAGATTTTATTTATTCATGAGAGAAAGAGAAAGAGAGAATGCACAAGCAGGGGGAGGGGCAGAGGGACAGGGAGAAGCAGACTCCCCATTGAGCAGGGAGGCCCACAGGGTGCAATGCAGGGCTTGATCCCAGAACCCTGGGGTCATGACCTGAGCCAAAAGCAGACATTTAAACAACTGAGCCACCCAGGCACTCCCATGTGTTTCTTAAATACAAGGGAGAAGCTGTCCAAAGTCCTTTCAGTCTGGATAATAAAAGCTAAGATAAAGTAAATGTCACATTGTGTTTATGTTTAGTAACACAGTATGTATGCATTATATACTTTACATATAATATTTTTATATATGTATACATACATACATACATTCTAGAGAGAGAAAGACCCTGAGCTATGAATATTGTGCATGGTGTTGCTTAAACTCAGTGTTAACTGAAAGTAGCACATTCATAAATACTATGGTTCCAGAAAGAAAATCAACAATAGCTTGCTCTCAGGTTCTTGCTGTATGGCCCAGATTGGAGAAAGTGGGCATCTTTTAAAAAAGCTAGTATTTACAAGGCAGCAGCATACCAATGAATGCAGTTTAATTTGTCTATAAACAAGTACGTGGGTACTGAGGAACTGACAGGCATTAAAGAAATAGGTGACTAGGCAGAAATAAATTCAGAGATAGGCTACTTCTGCCCTTCATGAGAAGAAAATTAAATCAGTGACATTATGGTGACTACCAAACCATTGCTACCCCTTGAATTTCTTCCTTTTTCCCCCCCTTCTAGACATTTCTTTATGAGATGGCTCCTTGATGACCAAAAAACATTTAAAATAATTTTCTACTCAATGAATATTATCTAATCTAAAAACAAGAGGCATCACAACAGTAATAGAACCTCTTTGGAAGGATTTATGAATCATTATTTACTTAGGGGGCAGTGAGCAAAGGATGAATTGTCATGGCCACATCTGACAGCTAATGCTCTCATTTTCTACTTTAATTCAGACCATATGGATTACTCTACCATCCTCTTCCCTTTTCTCTCAAAATTGCCTGGGAATATTCTATGTCAGGCTTTCTCTCTTGCTTCACTAGATCAGGAGATCAGATCTCTGCAATTCCTGATTTCCTACTTATCTCTGAAGAGAAACCCACAGGTTCTTTGGTTTTTCAAGGTTCCTATTAGTTATTCTGGTATAATATGGAGGGGCATTGTGAAGCTTAAGAAACAGGTCAAGATGGCATTGGTTCTGGTTCTTGATATGCTGTTTCTAACCCTGCAAAATGGTCCATCGTGAACACGTTAGCCTGCTTCACTTGGTTTCCCCTAGGGCAGAGGTCACTCATCTCCTGTCTCTACCTGCCCACCCCCTTAGGCAGACTCTGCAGTATTGCTGGACACCCCTCTTTCATTGCCACCACGGCTTCCCCACTGACTTTTCTCACCTTCCGTGCTCCCTGTATTCCCATCTGCTGCTGGGAAATGTTTCTCTCTTAATCATTCTTTTCTCTTTTTGTATTACAAAAATATTAAGTATTTTGAAGGCGATAATCAGATAATTAGATCTGCTGCAGACAGATCAGAGAAGCAGGAGTCCCCTTCTCAAACTTTACTTGCCGGTGCACCTTGGGTGAGCACTAGGCATTCACAAAGGCAGTCAGCACGGACACTTGAGCGCTCAGACCATTTGGAATTCTCCTGAGTCAGGGGAGAAGATTTGACAAATGTATATCTATCCCTGTGTAACCAACCCCTGGGTCAAGATGTAGAACATTTCTGTCACCCTAGAAAGTTCCATCAGGACCCAATTCAGTCACTCCCAGCTTCCTTAAACAACTGTCCTTCTGATTTGTAACAGTTCAGTTTTGCTGGTTCTTGGGATTCCTATCAGTGGAATCTGGGCCGTATATACACATTTGTGTCTGACTTCTTTCGTCCTAAGTATTGTTTGGGGCATTCACCCATGTTGCATGTAGCAGTAGTCCATTCTGCATTTTTTCCATGAAAATACAATATTTATTATTCTATATAATCATACAAGAAACGTGCCCATGCTGTGACAGGAAGTGCAGTGGGAAGTGCTGAAAGGAATTCCTCATGTTCATGAAAGGTGCTCAGTGGTTTTAATGTTATTATTACATTATCACACAAAGAAGAGTGTTGCCTCTAATAAAGCATTCTTTAGTAATTCCCGGGACTCCATGCTTGACAGAATGGGAATTTTAAATGCTGTCACACAGGAATTGCCTCAATATCATTTCCTACACTGGGTTTTGAATTTAGAATTCCAAAAGAACACTGAAGCCACTGGTGGGTAAGCTGTCTTTTGGACAATATGCCAGAAATAGCAGCTGGAAATGCTCCTCTGACAAAGCTGAGAGTGGTTCGGTTTATTTAATTTTATTTTTTTCTTTTATTGATTACTTTTTAGAACAATTTCAGATTCACAACAGAGGTGACTGGAAGGTACAGAGATTTCCCAGATGCCCTCTTTTGGTATTCCCAGTATCCATATGTAGTTTTGTCCCACCGTTCTTGGATATTCTGATTTGTTTTCTTCAGGCCTTTTTGTTTTTCCGTTTTGGAAATTTCTGTTGACTTCCCAATTTTCTACATCCTCAAGTGCAGAGGCACTTTCTTCAGCTGGGTCAAGTCTACTAATGAGCCTATCAAAGGTATTCTTCATTTCTGTTACAAGGATTTTGATCTCCAGCATTTTTTTATTCTTCCCTAGAATTTCCTTTTCTTTCTTTTTTTTTTTTTTAAGATTTTATTTATTTGACAGAGATCACAAGTAGTCAGAGAGGGATGCAGAGAGAGAGAGGGGGAGAAGCAGGCTCCTAGCTGAGCAGAGAGCCCGATGTGGGGCTCGATCCCAGGACCCCGGGATCATGACCTGAGCTGAAGGCAGAGGCTTTAACCCACTGAGCCACCCAGCCACCTTCCCTAGAATTTCTGTCCCTCTCCATATACTGCCCGTCTGCTTGTGTATGCTACGTACTTTATTCATTAGAATACTGAGCATACGAATCATTCCAACCCCTCTGCCATATCTGAATCTGGTTCTGATGCTTACACTGTCTCTTCGAGCTGTTTAGGCCTTTTAGTATGCTTTGTATTTTTTTTTTTTTCATGATAGCTGAACACAATGTACTTGGTAAATGGAACTATAGCAAACAGGCCATTGGTAATGTGATGGTGAGGTGCAGGGGAGGAGAGGCAGGCTATGGCCCTCTGCTTAAGTCTCAGTCATTCCTGAGCCTGGGTCTTTGAACGGTGGATATCACAGGTGCTTCTCATTTTGTTTCTCCCCACACAGGTGAGCTAGGATGACTCTCTTGGGCTGGAGTTGGGTGTTTTCCTTCCCCTGCGTAGATGTAGGGCTACAGCTGGCTGGATATAGAATATGGCCCTGTCCCCAGCAGGTTAGGTTCTGGTAACACAGTTCCTCCCGAAGACGTGCGTTGTCAAGAACAGAGTGGCTTATTTCAAAATAGTTCCTCTTCCCCGCCCCCCACAATCCCCCCATGCAGGTAACATGAGAGAGTTTTTCTTTACATTCGCCTTATTATTCATTCATTCTGAGAACCTGATGGATCTTCTGCAGATAAAACTTACAGGACTGGGGTGGGGGGCACCCTAAGACTAGGCCCCTCTGGAGTTTTCAACTTTCAGCCTTGTCTACTTCAAGCTCCACCAATTCCTCAATTACAGTTTAGGTTTTCCTTCTCTGGTGCTGGTTCCTGTGGAGCTTTCTGTTCAGGGGTTTCTGTTCGGTGAAGTTGTGGTTCTGTGTTCACCTGCCAGTCCGTCCAGTTTGGAGCACCACTGCTGGCCCTGGGACCTCTCTTCTCAGACAAATCTAAGAGAAGTTATTGATTTTTTCAGTTTGTTCAGCCTATGGCTTATGAGGAGGGGGTGACAGCTTCTAAGCTCTGAACATGCGAGAATGCCATTCTACTTTTTAAGAAGAAAAAAAAAATGTCAGGTGTCACATAAGTAAAATACTGTACAAACATCGACTTTAGTTTTCTCTCGGGAATACCTCTGAGTGTACACAAAAGTTCCAACTTTCTACAGAGATCTGTCAAAATAAATCTTCAACATATATGCTTAAATGGATATTTATTCCCACTAAAAGCACATCCTAAACCTCTTTCCTGGTCCTGGCAGGTTTTTATGGCACATTACGACTTCATACTACCTTGTGTTTGCTTACTACAATTCAAGCAGGAGAACAAATTGATTTTTGATGAGAAATATGCCCTTCTAGGATTTCATTATTCTACCACAAACTTAGCCTCCTAGAGCTCATGGTTTCTGAAATACTGCCATTCATTATTAAGACTGACAATGATGAGCATTGTGGGAAATTTGCATTTTAAAATGCAGTTTTCCTGCTTTACAATTCTGTGGCTTATTTGGTCTCTTCATTCTCCTCTCATTCCTCAAACACTTACTATCCCCCCAAGTGCCTCACTGCGGTTAAGAGGAATGAGCCAGCTTCTCTCTGTTTGAGGGAAATGGTGCATGCATCACTTCCAATTACATCTCCCAGGGCATTTTCGGGAGTGGTATCTTATGTTTGGGTATAAGTTAGAAATCCAAAACCCAAGGATGGGGATATTCTAGATAGAATACGGAGAGGTCCTGTAGGCAGTGAATTGGTGTCAATTGCTCAGGCCACTCCAAATTCATTTCAGATTTGTTAGAGACATGTATTTATCATATTGCTGGGATGTTGTGAAGTCCAGAGTGTAGTGATTTCAGGAATCGAATTGGTAAGCTTCTTTTGGAGGTTGATACATTAGACTACAGTCAATATGGTACAATTCACTCAGAGGTTTAGCCATAAATGGAGTCATTTTGTGAAAACCTGTTCTTCTACTACTCACTTCTCTTACCAAACAATTATATTTTCTAGTACCAGGAAGGGGTTCTGGGGGAAAAAAAAAAAAAAAAAAAAAAGGTAATGTACATCCATTTCCAGGTTCTCAGGACAAACAGTGAGACCTTATCGGATCTTGAAAAAAGATCACACCTTCCCTTGAGGTTACGATTTCGACGCCTATTAAAGAACCTGGCATTGGGATACCTTGTTTCCTCAGGGTCTCAGAGCTAGTGACAGCAAGATCCAAAGATCTCTCAGCCCAGTGAGACATCTAGCTTAAGAAAAGTTCCATCCCAAAAACCTAGCTTCAGAACAGTCATACCTCCAAATGTTCCACTAAGAAATAGAACCTGATAGATCTTCTGCAGATAAAACTTACAGGACTGGGGTGGGGGGCACCCTAAGACTAGGCCCCTCTGGAGTTTTCAACTTTCAGCCTTTCAGCCACTGGGTGGCTCAGTGGGTTGAGCCTCTGCCTTCGGCTCAGGTCATGATCCCAGGGTCCTGGAATCCAGCCCCTCATCAGGCTCCTGCTCAGTGGGGTGTCAGCTTCCTCTCCCTCTCCCCTACCCCTGCTCTGCTCTATCAAATTAATAAGTTAAATCTTATAAAAAAAGAAGAACAGCCTGGTGGTCCCAGCTGCTTTTCCAGGGCTCGGTTGCTGAATAGCATTCCTGTGTGCCCTCAGGCTTCCTTTCACCTTTCAGCTTTCGCACATCTTTAAGTAAATAAGGTAATGTAGGGGGAGGGACGTAAATAAGAAGACCTGGGAGGAGCAAAGAGCATGTGACTTATTCTATTTAATCTTCACAACAAGAAGGTAGCCGTATCCCCACGTTACTGGTGTGGACCCTGAAGAATAGAAATGTGCTGTGCTGGGGCGGCTGGCTGGCTTGGTCAGCATGACTCTTGCTCTTGGGGTTGTGCATTCGAGTGCCCACGCTGGGTGTAGAGATTACTTAGGAACAAGATCTTAAAAAGGAAGGAAGGAAGGAAAGAAAGAAGGAAGGAAGATGCTGTGCTCCCACAGATTGCAGTTCTCGTGGGAAGACGCAATATCTGGTATTTTGACTCCAAAACCTGTTGTCTTTTCCTTATTCCAGATTCCTCTCGAACCAATTCCCATGCCTCTTTGAGTTCTTTGAACTGGTATGCACAGTTTATTGAATATATGATATTTTTTACCCTGGAGAGACAGTCAACAGGAGAAACCATATTCCAAAGATGGCAAAGATCTAGATAAGAATAAAAACCACTCCTGAGGGCTCTGCGTGCTCTGTGGGATTTCAAAAAACATATCAGTCCTTGCTCCAGTTATCCATTAGATTTTTCTGCATTACAGACAACCTCAAAAACCCAGGGACTGGCGACATGTAGCATTTATTCTCTATTTCGCAGTTCTTCAGGTTGGCTGGGTTTCACTGATTTGAGTCTGGGCTTGGGCAGACTGACCTGGATCCCAGTTTCCTGTTAGTGCTCAGTCTGTTCCACCTGAACTTCCCAGGCCAGTCTGAAAGGCCAGTGGCCACGTGGGGCATTCCCTTTGTCTGCCAGTGATTGCTCTTAGGACTTCACATTTGTTCCCTTCCCATTGGTCAAAGCAAGTCACATGGCCAAACTCAACGTCAGTGAGGTAGGGAAATACGCTCTGCTCACAAGACAGTTTTGCAAAGTAAGACAGCAAAGGGTGTGGCAAAGGAGAGTGAAGAATTGGATATGCTAATCCAGTCCAGCACACTCAGAAGCCAAGCTGTCAAAAAGAAACACTGCAATCTAATGGTGGCATTCCTGCCGACATCAAGCTGTGTCCTCTGTCTCAACACAGAAAGTTTCAGAACTTCTCACTTGTGATCTTTCAGACAGCCTTTTAAAAAAAAATTAGGGGCGGAGGAGGAGTCAAGATAGTGGAGAAGTAGCAGGCTGAGACTACTTCAGGTAGCGGGAGATCAGCTAGATAGCTTATCTAAAGATTGCAAACACCTACAAATCCAACGGGAGATCGAAGAGAAGAAGAACGGCAATTCTAGAAACAGAAAATCAACCACTTTCTGAAAGGTAGGACTGGCGGAGAAGTGAATCCTAAGCGACGGGAAGATAGACCGCGGGGGGAGGGGCCGGATCCCGGCAAGCGGCGGAGCAACGGAGCACAAAATCAGGACTTTTAAAAGTCTGTTCTGCTGAGGGACATCGCTCCAGAGGCTTAACCGGGGTGAAGCCCACGCAGGGTCAGCGTGGCCTCAGGTCCCGCAGGGTCACAGAAGGATCGGGGGTGTCTGAGTGTCGCAGAGCTTACAGGTATTAGAGCAGGGAAACCAGCTACAGAGACAAGAGCCGAGGACTGAGCTCTAAGCTCGGGTTTATCTTGAACCGCTCGCAGGGTCGGTCAGCTCGGAACGCGGCTGGAGGCCAGGGTGACGGGAGCAATTGGGCGCTGTTCTCTGAGGGCGCACTGAGGAGTGGGGCGCCAGACTCTCAGCTCCTCCGGGCTGGAGACTGGGAGGCCGCGATCTTCATTCCCATCCTCCGGAACTCTACGGAGTGCGCTCAGGGAACAAAAGCTCCCGAAAGCAAACCCGAGCGGATTACTCCGCCCGGCCCCTGGTAAGGGCAGTGCAACTCCGCCTGGGGCAAAGACACTTGAGAATCGCTACAACAGGCCCCTCCCCCAGAAGATCAACAAGAAACCCAGCCAGGACCAAGTTCACCTACCAAGGAGTGCAGTTTCAATACCAAGGAGAGCAGCGGAATTCCAGAGGAGGAGAAAGCAAAGCATGGAACTCATGGCTTTCTCCCCATGATTCTTTAGCCGTGCAGTTAATTTAATTTTTTTTTCTTTCTCAATTTTTTTTCTCTTCTTCTGCTAAATTTTTTTAACTTTTACCCTTTTCTTTTTAAAAGTTTTTTAACTAGTTTATCTAATATATATATATATTTTCCTTTTTATATTTTTTTATTATTGGTTTTCTTTTTTTATTTGTTTCTTTTTTCTTTTTTCTTTTTTTTTTTTCTTTCTGAACCTCTTTTTACCCCCCCCCCCCCATGATTTGGGATCTCTTCTGATTTGGCTAAAGCATATTTTCCTTGGGTTGTTGCCACCCTTTTAGTATTTTACTTGTTCCTTTATATACTCATATCTGGACAAAATGACAAGGCGGAAAAATTCACCACAAAAAAAAAGAACAAGAGGCAGTACCAAAGGCTAGGGACCTAATCAATACAGACATGGGTAATATGTCAGATCTAGAGTTCAGAATGACGATTCTCAAGGTTCTAGCCGGGCTCAAAAAAGGCATGGAAGATATTAGAGAAACCCTCTCGGGAGATATAAAAGCCCTTTCTGGAGAAATAAAAGAACTAAAATCTAATCAAGTTGAAATCAAAAAAGCTATTAATGAGGTGCAATCAAAAATGGAGGCTCTCACTGCTAGGATAAATGAGGCAGAAGAAAGAATTAGCGATATAGAAGACCAAATGACAGAGAATAAAGAAGCTGAGCAAAAGAGGGACAAACAGCTATTGGACCACGAGGGCAGAATTCGAGAGATAAGTGACACCATAAGATGAAACAATATTAGAATAATTGGGATTCCAGAAGAAGAAGAAAGAGAGAGGGGAGCAGAAGGTATATTGGAGAGAATTATTGGGGAGAATTTCCCCAATATGGCAAAGGGAACAAGCATCAAAATCCAGGAGGTTCAGAGAACCCCCCCTCAAAATCAATAAGAATAGGTCCACAGCCCATCACCTAATAGTAAAATTTACAAGTCTTAGTGACAAAGAGAAAATCCTGAAAGCAGCCCGGGAAAAGAAGTCTGTAACATACAATGGTAAAAATATTAGATTGGCAGCAGACTTATCCACAGAGACCTGGCAGGCCAGAAAGAGCTGGCATGACGTATTCAGAGTACTAAACGAGAAAAACATGCAGCCAAGAATACTATATCCAGCTAGGCTATCATTGAAAATAGAAGGAGAGATTAAAAGCTTCCAGGACAAACAAAACCTGAAAGAATTTGCAAACACCAAACCAGCTCTACAGGAAATATTGAAAGGGGTCCTCTAAGCAAAGAGAGAGCCTAAAAGTAGTAGATCAGAAAGGCACAGAAACAATATACAATAAAAGTCACCTTACAGGCAATACAATGGCAATAAATTCATATCTCTCAATAGTTACCCTGAATGTTAATGGGCTACATGCCCCAATCAAAAGACACAGGGTATCAGAATGGATAAAAAAACAAAACTCATCTATATGTTGCCTACAAGAAACTCATTTTAAACCCGAAGACACTTTCAGATTTAAAGTGAGGGGGTGGAAAAGAATTTACCATGCTAATGAACATCAGAAGAAAGCAGGAGTGGCAATCCTTATATCAGATCAATTAGATTTTAAGCCAAAGACTATAATAAGAGATGAGGAAGGACACTATATCATACTCAAAGGATCTGTCCAACAAGAAGATCTAACAATTGTAAATATCTATGCCCCTAACGTGGGAGCAGCCAACTATATAAACCAATTAATAACAAAATCAAAGAAACACATCGACAATAATACAATAATAGTAGGGGACTTTAACACTCCCCTCACTGAAATGGACAGATCATCCAAGCAAAAGATCAACAAGGAAATAAAGGCCTTAAATGACACACTGGACCAGATGGATATCACAGATTTATTCAGAACATTTCATCCCAAAGCAACAGAATACACATTCTTCTCTAGTGCACATGGAACATTCTCCAGAATAGATCACATCCTCGGTCCTAAATCAGGTCTCAACCGGTATCAAAAGATTCGGATCATTCCCTGCATATTTTCAGACCACAATGCTCTGAAGCTAGAATTCAATCACAAGAGGAAATTTGGAAAGAACCCAAATACATGGAGACTAAACAGCATCCTTCTAAAGAATGAATGGGTCAACCAGGAAATTAAAGAAGACTTGAAAAAAATTCATGGAAACAAATGATAATGAAAATACAACGGTTCAAAATCTGTGGGACACAACAAAGGCAGTCCCGAGAGGGAAATATATAGCAGTACAAGCCTTTCTCAAGAAACAAGAAAGGTCTCAGGTACACAAACTAAGCCTACACCTAAAGGAGCTGGAGAAAGAACAAGAAAGAAACCCTAAACCCAGCAGGAGAAGAGAAATCATAAAGATCAGAGCAGAAATCAATGAAATAGAAACAAAAAAAAACCAATAGAACAAATCAACGAAACTAGGAGCTGGTTCTTTGAAAGAATTAATAAGATTGATAAACCCCTGGCCAGACTTATCAAAAAGAAAAGAGAAAGGACCCAAATAAATAAAATCATGAATGAAAGAGGAGAGATCACAACTAACACCAAAGAAATACAGACAATCATAAGAACATATTATGAGCAACTCTATGCCAACAAATTTGACAATCTGGAAGAAATGGATGCATTCCTAGAGACATATAAACTACCACAACTGAACCAGGAAGAAATAGAAAGCCTGAACAGACCCATAACCAGTAAGGAGATTGAAACAGTCATCAAAAATCTCCAAACAAACAAAAGCCCAGGGCCAGACGGCTTCCCGGGGGAATTCTACCAAACTTTTAAGGAAGAACTAATTCCTATTCTCCTGAAACTGTTCCAAAAAATAGAAATGGAAGGAAAACTTCCAAACTCATTTTATGAGGCCAGCATCACCTTGATCCCAAAACCAGACAAGGATCCCATCAAAAAAGAGAACTACAGACCAATATCCTTGATGAACACAGATGTGAAAATTCTCACCAAAATACTAGCCAATAGGATTCAACAGTACATTAAAAGGATTATTCACCACGACCAAGTGGGATTTATTCCAGGGCTGCAAGGTTGGTTCAACGTCCGCAAATCAATCAATGTGATACAACAAATTAACAAAAGAAAGAACAAGAACCATATGATACTCTCCATAGATGCTGAAAAAGCATTTGACAAAATACAGCATCCCTTCCTGATCAAAACTCTTCAAAGTGTAGGGATAGAGGGCACATACCTCAATATTATCAAAGCCATCTATGAAAAACCCACCGCAAATATCATTCTCAATGGAGAAAAACTGAAAGCTTTTCCGCTAAGGTCAAGAACACGGCAGGGATGTCCGTTATCACCACTGCTATTCAACATAGTACTAGAAGTCCTAGCCTCAGCAATCAGACAACAAAAAGAAATTAAAGGCATCCAAATCATCAAAGAAGAAGTCAAACGATCACTCTTCGCAGATGATATGATACTATATGTGGAAAAGCCAAAAGACTCCACTCCAAAACTGCTAGAACTTGTACAGGAATTCAGTAAAGTGTCAGGATATAAAATCAATGCACAGAAATCAGTTGCATTTTTCTACACCAACAACAAGACAGAAGAAAGAGAAATTAAGGAGTCAATCCCATTTACAATTGCACCCAAAACTATAAGTTACCTAGGAATAAACCTAACCAAAGAGACTAAGAATCTATACACAGAAAACTATAAAGTACTCATGAGAGAAATTGAGGAAGACCCAAAGAAATGGAAAAATGTTCCATGCTCCTGGATTGGAAGAATAAATATTGTGAAAATGTCTATGCTACCTAAAGCAATCTACACATTTAATGCAATTCCTATCAAAGTACCATCCATTTTTTTCAAAGAAATGGAACAAATAATCCTAAAATTTATATGGAACCAGAAAAGACCTCGAATAGCCAAAGGAATATTGAAAAAGAAAGCCAAAGTTGGTGGCATCACAATTCCGGACTTCAAGCTCTACTACAAAGCTGTCATCATCAAGACAGCATGGTACTGGCACAAAAACAGACACCTAGATCAATGGAACAGAATAGAGAGCCCAGAAATAGACCCTCAACTCTATGGTCAACTAATCTTCGACAAAGCAGGAAAGAATGTCCAATGGAAAAAAGACAGCCTCTTCAATAAATGGTGTTGGGAAAATTGGACAGCCACATGCAGAAAAATGAAATTGGATCATTTCCTTACACCACACACGAAAATAGACTCAAAATGGATGAAGGACCTCAATGTGAGAAAGGAATCCATCAAAATCCTTGAGGAGAACACAGGCAACAACCTCTTCGACCTCAGCCGCAGCAACATCTTCCTAGGAACATCGCCAAAGGCAAGGGAAGCAAGGGCAAAAATGAACTATTGGGATTTTATCAAGATCAAAAGCTTTTGCACAGCAAAGGAAACAGTTAACAAAACCAAAAGACAACTGACAGAATGGGAGAAGTTATTTGCAAACGACATATCAGATAAAGGGCTAGTGTCCAGAATCTATAAAGAACTTAGCAAACTCAACACCCAAAGAACAAATAATCCAATCAAGAAATGGGCAGAAGACATGAATAGACATTTCTGCAAAGAAGACATCCAGATGGCCAACAGACACATGAAAAAGTGCTCCATATCACTTGGCATCAGAGAAATACAAATCAAAACCACAATGAGATATCACCTCACACCAGTCAGAATGGCTAAAATTAACAAGTCAGGAAATGACAGATGCTGGCGAGGATGCGGAGAAAGGGGAACCCTCCTACACTGTTGGTGGGAATGCAAGCTGGTGCAACCACTCTGGAAAACAGCATGGAGGTTCCTCAAAATGTTGAAAATAGAACTACCCTATGACCCAGCAATTGCACTGCTGGGTATTTACCCTAAAGATACAAACGTAGTGATCTGAAGGGGCACATGCACCCGGATGTTTATAGCAGCAATGTCTACAATAGCCAAACTATGGAAAGAACCTAGATGTCCATCAACAGACGAATGGATAAAGATGATGTTGTATATATACACAATGGAATACTATGCAGCCATCAAAAGAAATGAAATCTTGCCATTTGCGATGACGTGGATAGAACTAGAGGGTATCAAGCTTAGCGAAATAAGTCAATCGGAGAAAGACAACTATCATATGATCTCCCTGATATGAGGGAGAGGAGATGCAACATGGGGGTTAAGGGGGTAGGAGAAGAGTAAATGAAGCAAGATGGGATTGGGAGGGAGATAAACCATAAGTGACTCTTAATCTCACAAAACAAACTGAGGGTTGCTGGGGGGAAGGGGTTTGGGAGGGGGGGGGTTATTATGGACATTGGGGAGGGTATGTGCTATGATGAGTGCGGTGAAGTGTGTAAACCTGGCGATTCACAGACCTGTACCCCTGGGGGAAAAAATATATGTTTATAAAAAATAAAATTAAAAAAAATATTAAAAAAAAATTAGGGGTGCTTCTGGCTCAGTGGCGCTTAAGGCTCTGCCTTCAGGTCAAGTCATGATCTCAGGGTCCTGGGATCAAGCCCCCCCATCGGGCTCTCTGCTCAGCAGGGAGCCTGCTTCCCTTCCTCTCTCTCTGCCTGCCTCTCTGCCCACTTGTGATCTCTCTCTCTGTGTCAAATAAATAAATAAAATATTTTTTAAAAATTATTTATTTAATTATTTTTTTGAGAAAGAATCAGAGCAAGCGTACAAGCTGCGGGGCGGAGGAGGGGTGGTGAGGGGCAGCAGAGGGAGAGGGAAAGCAGACTCCCTGCTGAGCAAGGAGTCTAATGCAGGGCTTAATCCCAGGACCCTAGGACCATGACCTGAGCTGAAGGAAGACACTTAACCAACTGAGACACTCGGGCACTCCTCAGAGTGCATTTGTAATGACTTTCAGAATGATGTACTCCAGTGAGCTCTAATTATATTAAAAAAATGTATTCTTGATCATAAAAATTATATAATTATATCAATAATGTGTTATATTTAATCACAGTCTTAGTCCCTAAGATTGCATTAATCTCTGCATTGCTCAGCAAAGGAGTAGCTGCTATTATGAATTCTAGGAAACCACAGAGCAGAGTTCTCAACCAATTGTGGCCCATTTAAGCAAACCCCACCTGCTGAAATCTAGAGACTGGTTCAGACACACCTCAGAATGTAGAGTGGTGGCAGCCAAGGCCTGTCTTAACATTCAAACGTGAAGAGGAGAGTTTCTCCATGCTCAGTGTTTATTATAGAGGAGTTGGCCACTGAGAAACTCCAGAAGAATTCCTGGAATTATGAGGACAGTTTGCAAACATAGGTTTCCCAGGGAACTTGGCTAATCATCGGAGAGTAAAAGCCAAAAAGCAGGGGCTTTGGTGACTATCTCCTTTTCTTCCATGTTGTGGTGTCACAGTTAATGTTGCTGGATGCTGTGATGACAATATTCAACACAGTTCCTTCAGGAGAATCTTGCACCTGGCTGTGCAGGTGGGAATGTAAAATCTTTTTAGGACATACGTGGTTTCATGCTTGTGAGTCAGTGACAGTTGAAGCTTAGAGACCCTCTACAATGATGTGTCCCTGAAAGAGCTCCTGTGCTTTGCCCCAGCTTGGGTGTGACAGAAATCCAAGAAGTAATTTATAGTTCCTAAAGCCAAGGTGACCTGTTTCGCATTCTCCTAAATCCATGCCTTGAGGTTCTGCCAAGGTCACATGCACTGCAGGGGGTGTTGGCCAGTAGACACCAGAGAGCAACACAGAATTAGTTCGTTTCCTTCCCTCAATGACCACGTCGATTTTTCTAGGCTTCAGGTGGCATAAAATCATTTCAGGGTGCTAGGAAGCTTCACAGGACACTGGAGAAACTAGATCTTTCCCATGTTGCCTAATAGGGCATGAAAAGTTTTTGAGTACATCCTTCGCTTTGACCACTGAAGGTGGAAAGGTACATAAGACAGACAAGGACTCTGCCTCATCAAGCTTATATTCCAGTGGGGTTATCCGTGTCGCAGGACACGGGACAGACAGCATTTCAGAGTGTGATGAGGGCAGCACAAAGGCTCTAAAAGCCAAAAATGAGGAGTTTGGACTTTGGTCACAGTGTGGAGCAAGCCACTGGCGTCTCTTAGCATGGACATGACATGATGTGGTTTATGTTTATAGAGATCATGGGCTTCCAGGTCCACCCACCACACGGTGCCGCCAGTTCAAAAGTAGAAACTGCATTTTCATTTCTCAGGAGATCCCAATATACATCTTTTCTACTCAAATGTGATATCCTCAATGAAACCCCTTGATTACCCCCGTAGGAAAAAAATGTTCTTTTAAAAGATAATTTTAGAAAAATCCTATTCCAGGTGATTCTATGAGATCTTTCCTCTCCTTCTCAAGAGACTTATTCGGGGTTAGTAGGAGCAGCTTGCATAGAATAGCATTTGTTTCACGAGCCATTTCTTAGGTCATTATTATAATTCCTTAGACAAAAGATGATTTTAAAAACACCCTCAGAAATAGAAGCTGGAGCTCATAAGTTTGAGAAACTGATGAAGCTTGCATAGATTGTAACCTTGTGTCCCATAAAAATGCGGCCCATTCATACCCAGCTTTGCAGAGCAAAGGAAAGAAAACTTGAAAGGAAAACTTCATGTTGCCCAATTTTTTAAGGAGGTGAAAGCAAAAGTAATTCAAGTCTGAGGCTGAATATAGTAGAATTTATGGAATATCATTTGCCATGGCACGTATAATGTCAAGTGAAATGAGAGAACATGTGTGAAGAGATTAAAATGATAAGTGCAGGATTTCCCTTCTCCCTTTTATGTATGACTAATCCTAGAGGTCCTGCTAGGAACACCAGCATTAAGCTGAACAAAATAAAGTCGGGGGTAAGGCAGGACCATGGGGAGAGCTGTGATGCACAGAAGTTTTACTGTGAGCACGTGAGCTTCAAATTTATATGTTCCAATTGTATCCAGGATGATGGTACCCACATGTTGAGGAGTAATTGTAGCATCCAAACAACCAACTCTTCTACATTCCCAAGAGGAGTCCTTGGGCCCCACCTGTACTCTATGATGCAGACTTTAAATGGCAGATTGGGTCACCCCATGTCTCTTGGTTTGGCCATCAGGAGGCACTCTAAAACAAGCTTTCTCCTCATAGGTACCTACAGTTTCATTTCCTTTCTTTGGAATTTGAAACAGTGTTGCACCAGGATGGGAGTCTCTGAAGGAGGTTATGGTAAATTCCATTCATTCCTTGGAGATGGGAGGATGAACAATATACCAGGCACTCGACTATGGGAATGGATAGAAGTCAGGTGGACCCAGGCTTGGATATGGGCCTGGCCCCTTGCTTGAGTTTTCTGAGAGTCTCTTTTTCTCTTCTATAAAATTGGAAAGAGTATATGCATTGTCAAGGGAGTTTGAGGGTTTAGGCAATTTGATGTGGAAGCCAGAGGTGGCCGGGCTCTTAGGGACAGCCTAGACTTCCACCCATGCCACCCATAGCCACATGCAGTATCTGTACTCCCTCTTCAAACAGAATCTGGTCTAAACCACATTAGTGATTGATACTGAGTCTACTAAAACTTATATAATGGTCAGACTGTATTTTGCACACCTCTTGGTAGTTTTTAATATAAATCCAAATTAATCATCTTTGACCGATACCTCCCTCAATACACTAAAGTCACTGTCCACTTATAGACCAACTCATCTTCATAATTCTCCCCTGTTCTTTTCATTGGGTTGTTGTGAAGATGGAATAAGATAATATATACAGATGCTAAGTAGAATGACTTGCACATAATAATTGCTCAATAAATATTAACAGTAGCCACAAAAACAACTATTTACTATTTCCTGTTTCAAAATTTCTGCCATGTGGGGCCAGGTTTGTTTATTTATCTTTTTAAGATTTTATTTATTTTTTAAGATTTTACTTATTTATTTGACAGACAGAGATCACAAGTAGGCAGAGAGGCAGGCAGAGAGAAAGGGAAGCAGGATCCCTGCCGAGCAGAGAGCCCGGTGTGGGGCTCGATCTCAGGACCCCGGGATCACGGCCTGAGCTGAAGGCAGAGGCTTTAACCCACTGAGCCACCCAGGCGCCCCAGTTTTATTTATTTATTTACTTGACACAGAGAGAGAGAGAGAGAGAATAAGCAGGGGAAGCCAGCAGGAGGAGTGGGAAAAGCAGACTCCCCACTGTGGATGTGAGCCTAGTTTGTATGACCTCTACATTCTCCCAAAGTAAAATACTATCATGCTTTCATGTTGACAACCTCCCACTTCTCTCCCCCACTCACTACGTAATTTATAAAATGTTTCTCTACTGTGCATGTATAAGAGATTACAAATAGAAAAAGAGGAAAGAATGAGTGCTATCAAGATAAGACATGACCCTCATTTTCTCAAGTTCATGAATGTCTGTTGATTGTCGTCATAGTTTGGCTTCCCCCTAAAAACAGATTCAGAGGCAAGGGTTTATGTTCAAGTAGGTAATTGGAGAGACAATTTCAGAGAAGGGAGTAGGGAAGACAGATAGATAAAGGAAGCCAGTAAGAGTACATTATTGAGCAATTTGCCACTACGGACAACTGGTGGGTATTCCCACGGGGCAACTCAAGGAAACTGCATGAAGCAGGCACATCAGTGTTATCGCCCCTGAGGGGTGAGTGAGCTGGGACATTTACCCACTATCTCTCACAAATCATGCCTTGACACATGCTGGTGGTAGCCTAGATTTCCTGACACTTTGGACCTACCTCACATGTGGTATCACTGTGGACACCAGAGAGAGCCCGAAGTTAAAAGGCTGCAGGTGCTAGCAGCTGTAATTCAAGCCAGTGTGCAAAGATGGCACAGGCCAAAGGGATATATATGGGGCTGTCAACATCTGCTATGGCTGTTGATCTTGTTATTGTGCTGTATTATTTGTGTATGTATATACACACATAATATATATGCGTGTGTATATGTGTATACACACACACACACACACGCATATTTTAAAAACTCTGCCTTGTCCTTTTAAAAGCCAGCTAAGACTCCGCCATCTTACTGACAGGCTGGGGATGCCTCACTCTTGCCTACTGTGGTGCCCTTTGCTCTCCTGGGGAAAGCTGGTGACACCATTTTTAGCATTCTGCTGCGGTGCTCACTGCAGTGACAGAGGCCAGTGTCACTCTTATTACTTCACCTGTTTTATCTTTTGTGAAACTCAGCCTTTAGCCAGAATTGTCCGAGTGGCTGCTCTAGTGATTGCTTAACGGTGAGCCTCCTTCAGCTCATTTCTCTCAAGTAATTTGATTTCATCGTGCTATCAGAATTGCTTTTATGGTTTGGAAGGAAGCCTGGGGGAAGGGGTTGACAAAAGCCATTTTGAGATGAAAAAAATAAATTCATTGCCCTATACTTCCTCATGCCCACCCATACACCCCACACCCCCACACCTCCATGCACCCTCCATCTATATCCCTCTACCTTTCCTCCTGGCCCAGGACGGGTATGTGTATGTGTGTGTGTGTGTTTGTGTTCAAGGGGGACTGGAGAGGAATGTTCTGAGAAAGACACAGCTCATCTCACACTTCCTTCCCTTTTACCTGAGTTTGTAAAGTACACTGTTGATGTCCTTTGGTCCCCACATCAGAATTTCTGTGCTAAGATAGAAAATGTTATGATTATACCCTCTTGAAATTAAAGCAAAGTCTAATTTCACTTGCTAGTCAACATTGACAATCCCAGTTCAATTGATGGTGACGTTTCAATAAACCCAGTGATACATCCCTTCATTTAGGACAGTCAGATATTTTTATCAGTCCTAAAAAGCCCATGTTTAATACCTGTACAATATTTTACTTGAGTTTGTATGTAAGTGGAAGGAAAAAATAAAAAGGGGCACCAACCTGCTTCCCTTATTGAAGACTTGATAGGAAGGGAGGGCTCAAAAGTGGGTGCAAATTTAATGTGCAGAGTTCCAGGGAGTCTTTTGTTTTTTAACTGTTGCTTCTAACTTCTGAGTATCTATGGCAATTCAGTTCCAATTTGGCGCTTGTAGTCACTGAGCGCTGGTTAGTATGACAACCACTCCGTAAATAATATGCAGTGCATGTGGGGGTTTGCGATTCCACAAATTTGCTAGTATTTTATCACACCTTTGGGCCAAGTGCCCTCCTTGTTGGGGTAAGATTATGTGTCTAAACACTCTTTGAAGTGAGGATCGCTCCAGAAGAATTTGTGTAGCTAAAAATAAAACCGTTCAGGGCATAAACAGTGGTTTTTGCTTTTGTGAGCTTTGCCTGGGCAGTGATGTCTAGGTTGCATTATTTTTACAACTGCTAGAAAGGATCCACAGTTAAAGCAGGGGTGACTCCCAGTGCCTGGGCTTGAAGGGGAGGTGGGACAACACAAGAGAGACAGGCTCTGGCTAGGCTGTAAATAGTAGAGAGGGTTAACATTTTATTACATGGTGTAATTATGCCTGCCATTATGTTCAATTTGATTTTTTTTTTTTCAGTAAAAACTTTGAAATAATTGATTTAGGGCTTAACCATATGCCTTTCTATGATAGGGTAATCTACGGCTACAAAGCATTCTCTTCTTTTAAGTTTAAAACAAAAGCTGCTCCATTGTTTCTGCTTCCAAAAAGGGTAGTTTTACTGGTGAAGTTATAGCTATCTTTATTTCAGTAGGATAGGCTCGATAGGCTAGATTTTTAGCAGGAGATATTTTATTTTATTTTTATTATTTTTTAATCTGAATGTGATTAACATATAGTTATATTAGTTCCAGGTGTTCAGTATAATGATTCAATAATTCTGTATGTTCCTCAGTGCTCATTGTGATAAGTGTACTCCTATCCCCTTCACCTATTTCACCCAGCCCCCTCCCACCTTTCCTCCAGCAAAGACCAGTTTGTAGAACATGTTTTTTTATATCAGGGACATACGTTTAGTTTCTACATTGGAACCTATGGACATACTTGAGGATATAGGAAAATTATCAACAGCAAAAGAAAAAAAAAATGATGAAAGCTAGAGAGGAACAGTGTCTATGGCAACATCAAGACCAGACTCATTTTAGTTGGGCTGAAACATTCCAGGTTTTTAACAGTTCTGACAAACAATTCAATGGCTGGGTAGAACCTCCAGTGAGTCTTCATGGCTATATCTTTCTGCAATTTGATTAAAAGAAATATCTGTTTAATAACTGAGTGAGAGAAAAATATTGTCTAGTGGGTTATTTGGTGTGTCGTGGATTAAAAACTATTGAAATTCAACTTGCTGTTTCAGTTTTTACCTCTTTTGTTTAAATTTTTTAATGTTCTGTTGATATACTTTGTCCTCTCTTGACTGAAATAGTCCTTGCTTGGTAGGGAGAGAGTAGGCACGTCATAAATATCTGTGTTTCTAGCTCTAAAAGGTATTGATTAGCCTAAAGCTGCATTTAATGGCTTTAGATGTGGCAAGAAAATATATTTAGCATCTTGACGTGTTAACTAAGTAGATAGATAAATCCATTATTTTAAACTTTCATCCACTTCTGGCGGGAGTGTAAATTGGCGTAACTGCTTTGGAAAACTGGCAAAATCTACCAGAGTTTAACATCTGCATAAGCTGTGGCCAGGTGGCCCCAGGTCCCGGGCAGATGCTCCACAGAAACCGTGCTTATGTCCGCCAAGTGACCTGTGTGAGCATGTTCACGGCAACTTTATTCCTATTAGCTCCAAAGTGGAAAAACCGAACTGTTCATCAGCACTAGAACGGCTAAGTAAATTGTGGAATATTCCTACGCTAGAACATAACACTGTAGAGAGAAAGAATGCACTTGTGCTCTGCGTAAAAACACGGATAAATCAGGCAGGCACTATGTTGAAAAATTTGGACAAAAAAGGGTGCATGTTGTATGTCCATGTATTTGAAGTGTAAAAACAGACAAAACCAACCTATGACAATAGAAGAGAGAAAAGAAGTTTCTTTGTGGGGTAGATATTGATTTGGGACAAGGCAGCTTTCTGAGGTGCTGGAAATGTTTTAGATACTGATGTAGATGAGGGTTATATGTATGTACATAAGTCTGTGTGTGGGTATGTGCGTATCTAAAAATCTTGCAAGAAATTTCAATACAAAAGTAAACAAAAAGAAAAAAAATCACATATATGTTTGGTAAATCAACATTCACAACAAAAGTTCATCTTAATAATCCTTACTAATGAATAAGGAACTAAGATGTGGAATGCCAGCAGAAAACACAGATTCTGTGCACACCTGGACATATACAATTCCCTGCACGCCGGGCCCTAAATAATTAATGGCTTGTTCAGCCTCATTGACCCTCATACTTGGAAGAGATTTTCTATGTCATTTAATTCAATGATTCATCTAAAGCTTGTCTGCAGCCTTCCCTCTGGGTGGCCATTCTGCTTTTGTGAACAAAAGCCCTCGGGTGACTAGAATACTGTTGTGACCTCCTGAGGCCAACTTACTGTCATTGGAAGCCCATCCCCAGGCAAAAATTCCATCCTGTCTATTCATTAGTTTTACGGGTAACCATTGGGGTCTTACAGTTAAGCGGACAAAGGATTGTGCTATGGCTGTGTTCCCCCGAACCCCAAACTTTGTCATCT